>NC_133329.1:243681769-244400955 GCF_042186555.1 Aquarana catesbeiana
CTGGTTCTCATCCTACCTATCCCACCGCTCCTTCAGTGTCACTTACAACTCTACTTCCTCTTCTCCTCTTCCTTTTTCCGTCGGGGTCCCCCAAGGTTCTGTTCTCGGACCTCTCCTTTTCTCAATCTACACCACCTCCCTGGGTCAATTGATTGCCTCCCACGGCTTTAAATATCATCTCTACGCTGATGACACCCAAATCTATTTCTCCACCCCCCAGCTCTCTCCATCTGTCTCCTCACGCATTACCAACTTATTAGCAGACATATCAGCCTGGATGTCACATCACTTTCTCAAACTCAACCTATCCAAAACCGAGCTCATGATATTTCCTCCCTCAGGTGCCACTTCCCCTGATCTCCCTGTCAAGATCAACGGCTCAACTATCAACCCATCTCCCCACGCCAAGGTCCTAGGTGTAATCCTGGACTCTGAACTAACCTTTCGACCCCACATTCTATCACTATCCAAAGCTTGCCGCCTATGTCTTCGCAACATCTCCAAGATACGCCCCTTCCTAACCAATGACACCACAAAGCTTCTAATCCACTCCCTGGTCATCTCCCGCCTTGACTACTGCAACTCCCTCCTCATTGGTTTACCTCTAAATAGGCTATCCCCACTTCAGTCCATCATGAACGCTGCGGCCAGGCTCATCCACCACACAAACCGCTCAGCGTCTGCTACACCCCTCTGCCAATCCCTCCATTGGCTGCCACTCAGTCACCGAATTAAATTCAAGATACTAACTATAACTTACAAAGCCATCCACAACCTGGCCCCTAGCTACATCTCTAACCTAGTCACAAAATACCAACCTAATCGTTCTCTTCGCTCCTCCCAAGACCTCCTGCTCTCAAACTCCCTTGTCACCTCATCCCATGCTCGCCTTCAGGACTTCTCCAGAGCCTCCCCCATCCTCTGGAATGCTCTTCCCCAATCCGTCCGATTTTCTCCTACCTTATCCACTTTCAGACGATCCCTGAAAACTCATCTCTTCAGAGAAGCCTATCTGGCCCCCACCTAACAACTGTACATTTATCTTCTCAATCAGCACATCACCCACAGCTATTACCTCTTGTATCTCTTAACCTTCCCTCTTAGATTGTAAGCTCTAAGTGAGCAGGGCCCTCTGATTCCTACTGTATCAAATTGTATTGTATTTGTACTGTCTACCCTCAAGTTGTAAAGCGCTACGTAAACTGTTGGCGCTATATAAATATTGTATAATAATAATAATAAAAGTTCTAGAGAGCAGCAAATGTTGGGTTATGTATAAGCAAAATCCTGTTCATGTAGCAAACTACTACTACTCTCATCCTGGATGGACAATGCTACTATCCAGAGTTATCCACCAAGCGCAGAAAAGTAAACCAAGGAGCCAAAGTAATTATAAAAGTCACACTGGACTGCTGCTACTGCAATCAGATGACCAAATGATAAACAGACAAAAACAACAGAATTGGGAAGCGCAGATCCAGGAGGTGGCAAGGAATCAATTGGAGATGGAATCCATGTGAAATTTAAAACAGTTTATTGCTGATAAAATATGTAACCAATACAGTACAAATGGGAAAAATCATCAGAATGGCCAAACTCTCTGTGATAGTGCCAGCAATGGAGCCAAAGGTGGTGGAGAAATTGCTGTCAGGC
Source organism: Aquarana catesbeiana (assembly GCF_042186555.1). NCBI lineage: Eukaryota > Metazoa > Chordata > Amphibia > Anura > Ranidae > Aquarana > Aquarana catesbeiana. The sequence continues at coordinate 243,683,423 of NC_133329.1, forward strand.
TTCCGTGAGGGCTGTGGGCAGAGGGGGCTGCAGACCAAAAAATGGGAAGCCTGAAAACAATTTTCCAAAGCTGGGAGTGGTGACCATAACCAAAGCCAGGCTACATCAGGGATGGGAAAGGCTGGGCACAGATTCAGGAATCACGATCACTGTATGACCAGAGTGGATGATGGCAGAATGGCTTCAGCGGCCGGTGAGACCAGAGGTGGATGCTGGAGGGGCAGCGGGAACGAGGCTGAGCTGCAAGGTGTCCAGACACCTCAGGACACCTCCCCGGCCACGTCACACGCTCTGACCGCAGGCAGACATTGGTAATTCCTAATGGATCAAATGAATCAGAGCAGGGCATGTGATGAGTATCACAGCATGTGCCGGAGCTTGAGTAGTATACGATTACATGTTTTGGGGTTTAACCCCTTCCTCAGATAACACGCTCAAGGTCCAGCATAGAACAGGGATTTTATAGACACAAGGCGGGACAACCAATCGATCCACCACCAATCATCCAAAACCTGGATATCGTAACGAATATCATGGAAAAACATTTAAAAACAAAAATAAAAATAAATATTAATGTTAATTCATTATCGTACAAGGGATTAAAAACACTGTTTATCAAATGAATAGTAACAATATATAACAAATATAAAAATTATTAAAAAAAAAGAAAAAAAAAGAAAATTATATATAGAATTATATATATAAACATATATATATATATAAACATATATATATATATATATATATATATATATATATATATATATATATATATATAGTACATCCATACATACACAAACACATACATGCACAAATCCATTCAGTACTGAAAAAAGTGATTGGACTCATATACACAGACACAACTCATAAACCACCAGATACAATCCTCAAACACAGAAACAGATGCAAACAGGGGACCAGCAGGTTGATGATAACTTTTTTTTTTGTTTTTATAATTTTTATATTTGTTATATATTGTTACTATTGTTTTAAATTTCACATGGATTCCATCTCCAATTGATTCCTTACCACCTACTGTCCAGAGGTGTCTGTTGCTCCTTCATACATATTGGAGACACCCTAAGATAGAAAGTGTGGAACTGGCCAGATCACCAGGTGAAAATAAAAGATAAAAAGCCTAAGGGCCAGTTCACACCACAAAAATGCACTCCAGATCTGTTCCGGGTGCGTTTCTCCATGCGCATTTTTAAAGCGTTTTTGATGCGTTCCGGTGAGTTTTTGGTGCGTTTTTGATGCATTTCCGGATGCATTCCAGGTGCTTTTTTTCTTCTTTTTTCCTGTTTTTTTTTTCCACTATACTAGGGTCCAGTGCATTTTTTATGCATTTTTGGTGTGTTTAGGTGCATTCCGTTGCATTCCAGTGTGTTTTTGATGCGTTTTACTGCGTTCCAGTACAGTCCAGTGCAGGAAAAATGCAGCATGTTCTACTTTTTTTTTTTGGAACTAAAAAGCCCTGGAACTGACTGCACTGGTGTGAACTATGCCATTGGTATTGGATTGGTAAGCTGCAGTATATAAAATGTTTGTTTTTGAGTTTAGTACTGCTTTAAGTGCATACAAAGACTATGAAACACATGATTTAGGAAACAATCCTTATAGTTCATGAAGAAAGGGTAATCGTCATATGTGTGGCTGAGGCAAGACCTAAATGCACTTTGCCATGTGATTTCATCTGGGAGCCTACCAGTCATAACTTCTTTCTCCTCATGTTCTTCCACACACTCTGTTCACCTAGCCTTTCATCCTCTTCCTCCATTTTGCCTTCCTCTGGATCAACTGTGGGTATAGGATTGTGTATATGGGATTGTATGATTTTTTTTCCCCTTTATTGGTTGAACTAGATGAAATTGTGTCTTTTTTCAACCAGACTAACTATATATATTTAAACTATATCACTGCATATACACTACAGGCCCCCGAGTTACAAAAATCTGACTTACATACAACTCGTACTTACAAACGGAGGGAGACTAAAAGTGAGAGGAAATCTACCCCTAGGAAGGGAATTTACTCCTGTAAGAGTTATCATGAGAAAAAGGTGTCTCCACAGAAGCTTTATCACCAATGCTTGTTTCCACAACAACCCAAAATTTTCAAATCTAATTGTCACAGGGATAGAAACTGAGGTGAAATCTTATGAACATGGGCACAGACAGCTAAACAAATAATACGGGGGTGTTAACCCTTCCCTATGCTAAAAACATAAAAATTATTTTTTTTGGCTGGAGTTACACTTAAAAATGTACCTGTTCCAACTTACATACAAATTCAATTTCAGAACATACTTACAGAACCTTGTTTGTAGCCCCAGGGCTGCCTGTATATAGCTATGTTACATCACTCCATATATAAATCATTAGCAGCTTACTAAAAGAAAAATCTTAGAGTATAACTAAAGGCAATTTATTGTATTTTTTTTTATTCTAGACAGAGTGGAGATTGATTAGAACACCTATTTGGTAGGTTATTATTGCTACCCCTGCCCCCATTAGGGAGATTCACTCTCTCTATTTGTCCTGTTTACCAGTATCATTGAAAGTAAAAGAACATTTCTGATTTTGAGTTGTCCCCAGAACAGTAATAGAGGGGAAATCTTCCAAGGGGACCCTAGTTCCGCTAACCTGGGGCCCCCACAGGATTCTCCTAAAGTGCAGGAATTTCCTCTCAACTCCTTTTTTGGCTATGGGACAGGAAGTAAAGGTAAATCTTTCCAATGTGACAAGTGTTAAAACCCACCCTTACCCTATCCATAATGAAAAAAAAGTATTGCCTATAATTCTACTTTAATAAAACCAATAAATTACTATGGCCACAATGGGTTCTGCATTTTCTTCAGACATATATTTACAATCCCACCTTTTATCATCTATCTGTGATTAGGAGTTCATAACAATATGAACTATTTTGTCTCCAATGTGCACTTTCTCAATGGTTGGCAGACCGCCTATAACACTTTGGATGCATAAAATGCATTTTCTCAACATTTTCAACAATTCTTCCAAATTAAAACCTGTGAAATGAAAAAAAGATGTATGCAAATCTAACACTGAATTAAAGCCCTGCCTGTCCAAAAAAAAGAAACAGTTTTAAGCACATTAGGGTCAGCCAAAAGGTACAAGATGCAAAACTAATACTTTTACAAAACATACAAATTGCTTTGTGACTCAAGGATGATATAGAGAGAAAACGGCTCTGGGACTTAGGTGGTTAAGGAAGTTAAATCAATTTAAATAATAAATGCATCATGAATACTTTATAATTTATGGTTAACTGTGGTATTTTAGGAGACATGCCTTTTAAATAAAATGATAATGCGCACAGTTACTTTTCTGAAATGTTGAGTCTGATTTCAGAGTTATGGTGAAGAAAGAAATGTTGGTGGGGAGCACAGCACAGAGATAGTTGATAGTTAAAAAGAAGATGTTATAGACGTTTTGGTTGATTGATTGACATGTGATAATTGTGATATCTTGGGGAGGGGGGATCACTTTGATTTGTTTATCACTGGGTGATTTTTGTTTATGAGCACTGCTTTTTATTTTTTGTATTTGTATTATCTCACTTATAGCACTGCAGATTATGTTTCAAAATGTAATTTATAGGTTAATCACTGATTATTTTAAACTGTAGCATCTTAATTAGTTTAGCAAGGCATTAAAAGATTGAATTTATTGTTAATATGTAAAGCCCAAGCTAATTTTTAAGTTGTGAATAGAGTAAATCTCCCTTAGGGGGGACAGAGTCCGCATGAAAACTGGACATGGTTATCTTCCTTTCGCCACTCTATCTAAATGCTGGAAATTCTCCTGGTAAGGGCCACTCCTGTGACTGGCCTCAGGAAGGGAGGGTACGTCGGCAGTATAAATCAGGGATCCTCAAACTACGGCCCTCCAGGTGTTGCAGAACTACACACCCCATGAGGCATTGTAAAACTCTGACATTCACAGACATGACTAGGCATGATGGGAATTGTAGTTCCTGAACACCTGGAGGGCCGCTGTTTGAAGACCCCTTTTATAAATGATTACGTAACCAAAGCATTTATTTATATATTATTTATTTATTATATTTTTCTTGCTAATTCTAACCTGGCTTTGAATACTGTGACTATGTGAAAAATCTACATAAAAACAGAATGCAATGATTTGCAAATCTCATAGACCCACATTTTAATCACAATAGAAAAAATATCAAATGTTTAACTACCTCCTGCTCGCCAGCGGGAGGGATGCTCTGTTGTTTTTGGATGATGTCATATGGGACACTGTGCAACCCCGATTTCAGTAAAGAGCCAATGACAAGGCTCTTTACCCATGTGATCAGCTGTGTCCAATCACAGCAGATCGCATGTAAACAAGGAAATGCCGGTTATAGGCTCTCCTCGCCTCACACTGACCGAGTGTGAGGCGAGGAGAGACGATCAGCGGCATCTCACAGGGGAGACCTGTACCGATACTCAGGGCACTAATCATCAGTGCCCTGATTAAAAATGCAGCCCCAACAGTGCCAAGCAGTAATACCAGTCTGTGCTCATCAGTTACACCAATCCATGCCCATCAGTGACAAAAAATCCGTGCCCAATAGTGATGCCAATTTGTGCCCATCAGTGAGGCCAATCTGTGCTCATCAGTGATGCAAGTCAGTGCTGCTTTTCAGCGCCCATTAGTGCCACCCATCAGTGTTGCCCATCAGTGCCACCTATCTGTGCCACCTATCATTGCTCATAAGTTTTGCCTATTGGTGCCCATTAGTGCTGCATATTAGTGCCTCCTCATCAGTGCCCATGAGTGCAACCTCATCAGCGCATATCAGTGAAGGAGAAAAATTACTTATTTACAACATTTTCTGACCGAAACTGATAAAAACTTTTTTTTTCTCAAAATTTTCAATCTTTTTTAGTTTTTTTGTAAGCAAAAAAAAAAAAAAACCCAGCGGTGACTAAATCCCACCAAAAGAAAGCTATATTTGTGTGAAAAAAAGGAAAAAATTTCATTTGGGTACAGTGTTGCATGACCAGGCAATTCAAAGTGTGACAGCGCTGAAAGCTGAAAATTGGCCTGGGCAGAAATGCGGTAAAAGTGCCCTGTATTGAAGCGGTTAACCACTTAAGGACTTTGCCCCTTTTTTTCAGACTCTGTGTTTACAAGTTAAGTGAGTACACCCCTAAATGAAAATGTCCAAGTTGGGCCCAATTAGCCATTTTTCCTCCACTGCGTCATGTGACTCGTTAATATTACAAGGTCTCAGGTGTGAATGGGGAGCAGGTGTGTTAAATTTGGTATTATCGCTCTCACTCTCTCATACTGGTCACTGGAAGTTCAACATGCCACCTCATGGCAAAGAACTCTCTGAGGGTCTGAAAAAAAGAATTGTTGCTCTACATAAAGATGGCCTAGGCTATAAGAAGATTGCCAAGACCCTGAAACTGAGCTGCAGCACGGTGACCAAGACCATACAGCGGTATAACAGGACAGGTTCCACTCAGAACAGGCCTTGCCATGATCAACCAAAGCAGTTGAGTGCACGTTCTCAGCGTCATATCCAGAGGTTGTCTTTGGGAAATGGATGTATGAGTGCTGCCAGCATTGCTGCAGAGGTTGAAGGGGTGGGGGTCAGCCTGTCAGTGCTCAGACTATACGCCGCACACTGCATCAAATTGGTCTGCATGGCTGTCATCCCACAAAGAAGTCTCTTTTAAAGATGATGCAATAAAGCCTGCAAACAGTTTGCTGAAGCAGACTAAGGACATGGATTATTGGAACCATGTCCTGTGGTCTGATGAGACCAAGATAAACTTATCTGGTTCAGATGATGTCAAGAATGTGTGGTGATAACCAGGTGAGGAGTACAAAGACAAGTGTGTCTTGCCTACAGTCAAGCATGGTGCTGGGAGTGTCATGGTCTGGATTTGCATGAGTTCTGCCGGCACTGGGGAGCTACAGTTCATTGAGGGAACCGTGAATGCCAACACGTACTGTGACATACTGAAGCAGAGCATGATCCCCTCCCTTTGGAGACTGGGCTGCAGGGCAGTATTTCAACATAACCCCAAACACACCTCCAAGACGACCACTGGCTTGTTAAAGAAGCTGAGGGTGGAGCATTTCTCCAGACCTCAACCCTATTGAGCATCTGTGGGGCATCTTCAAAGGGAAGGTGGGGGAGTGCAAGGTCTCTAACATCCACCAGCTCCGTGATGTTGTCATGGAGGGATGAATGAGGACTCCAGTGGCAACCTGTGAAGCTCTGGTGAACTCAATGACCAAAAGGGTTAAGGCAGTGCTGGAAAATAATGGTGGCCACACAAAATATTGACACTTTTTGGCCCAACTTGGACATTTTCACTTAGGGGTGTACTCACTTCTGTTGCCAGTGGTTTAGACATTAATGGCTGTGTGTTGAGTTATTTTGAGGGGACAGCAAATTTACACTGTTATACAAGCTGTACACTCACTACTTTACATTGTAGCAAAGTGTAATTTTTTATCAGTGTTGTCACATGAAAAGATATAATAAAATATTACAAAAATGTGAGGGGTATACTCACTTTTGTGAGATACTGTATATCATCATCTACAGTACATAATAAAATCAAAAGATTCAGAGAATCCAGAGAAATCTCTATGCGCTAGGGACAAGGCCGAAACACAATATTGGATGCCTGTGATCTTGTGGCCCTCAGAAAGCACTGCATTAAAAACAGACATGATTCTGTGATGGACATCACTGCATGGGCTCAGAAATAAACAGTTCGCCATGCCATGCAAAAATGCAAGTTAAAGTCCTATAATGCGGGGGGCGGAGCCAGCGGCCGACATGTGAGCAGCGCTGTGAAGGAACAAAATCTCCTTCTAATATCCTGAGTGTCAGAGACACCGATCCTGCACCACACCGGACGCCTAACACTTCACATAGCTGGCAGTTCTAATTGATATGGTGAAATACGGACCAGCACCCATGGAATCCGTCTGTCCCCTTATGCCTGGTGATCTCAAGATGGTGGCGACCACGAGGAGGAGGCTCAGGGTCCCAGCAGCGCACAGCCGAATGGAGCTGATTGTTCACCCACTGACCCCAGCAAGGTAAGCCCGCTGCCCTGCGGGGCTCAGGAGCTGAGAAGGGGCTTCTCACTGGACAGACTATCCCAAAAAGACCTGGGGGGAAATAGCACTGATAGCGGGGAACTCAGAGCCCTCTCTGAAACAAATTATGGAGGCTATACACACCTTCCAGTCTACCCTGACTGAACACATAGATGGCATGAGGGCTGAAATGTCTTTCCTAAAGCAAGATGTGCAGAACATTAGGGAGCGGGCCACAGAAGCTGAGCAAAGAATCAGTGATCTGGAAGATGTAGTCCGCCCATTAGAAGGCACGGTGAAAACTATACAGAGAGAAGTCAATGCCCACACTGACAAATTAGGAGACATGGAAGACCGCCAAAGAAGGAACAACTCCAAAGAAGGAACAACAAAATCACAAACAGTGATTTCTTCAGAATAACAAAAGTTTTTGTCCAATCGTTCTACTGTGACCTGGCTCCCACACTCGGCCGGAATATTGCCTCCTTGGGGGCCTGTAGATGCCCTGCTGGTTTGATCTGGTCCAGTGTCGTGTTTATCCATCGGTGTACAGCATTTGTCTCCTGTGAACGTGCCATGGAAGGTGCTCTTCACTCATGCCAGCCGGTCACCTGTGAGGGAAGTCCGTGAGATCTCAGCAGTGTTCCTGTTGTTTTTACTAAGCCTGATTTGACCCCCCTGAATAAGGGAGGTCGCAGGCTTTCTGGTAAGCCTCCATTGTTTATTGTAAGGTGACGGGCAGCACGAGTGGTGGAAAACATAAACCCAGGGTTTTGTACTGGGAATTTCTTTGTTTGGATACTTTCACTCATGAACTTTTTATTGTCACATTTTGTGTTTAAATGCACGCATTTTGTTTATGGAGTAATCACATATGGACTATTTTTTACTGGATGGTTTATGAATTTGATTATGTTCACATATGATACATTATAGATTTATTGTATACATTGTAATGATACACATTATACACTTTTTTATTATTGGTTTATTATCCGGTGCTGCACTCCTATTTTTATGTATATCTTTCCTGTCCTATATCTGGGTTATAGTGCTTAGCTGCAGGATATCCTTCACGGTTCCCCTTCTTTTTAATAATTTTTTTCATATACATAACGCACCTAGCGCAATTCTTTCTTTTTAATTTGTTACACCATAAATCTTTTGTGATACAACTTCAATCCTTACACCATCACCAGTGGCAAAACCTCATGAAAATCACCCGGTGGATGTGAGTGAAATTCCTACTCACCGGACCACCGTGACCTCTTTAACTAAAAAGAAGGTCAGATCAGGCTTGTCAGTGTGGGTCTGTGGTCTTGCTGGTATATCAGAGGAGATGTGGCTGGAATCTTGTTAATACTTCACCGCAATGACAGTTAAAAAATGAAAAAAAAGGACCATAGCGTAATACAGTTTAGATAAAAATTTACTTAAAAATGTGCCAAATGGCCCCTTGCATTAGTAGGTGCCTTCCCTCAGCACTGGAAGTATACAGCATAAATTACCAGGCTAGTGGAAGGCGTGGCCATCCCGCTCGCGCTGTGTTGATCGCCGTGCTTTCCACCACTGTGATGAGACAAAAACCGTCATCAGGAAGCGCTTCCTGATGACGTTGTGATAACGAAACGTACGTTGAGGCGCATCCCGTTCATGTCATTTCCAGCCACTTCCAGGTTTTTGTCTCACCACGGCAGTGGAACGCACGCCAATCAACACAGTGCAAGCGGGACGGCCATACCTTTCACTAGCCTGGTGATTTATGGTGTACTGGATTATTAATCATGAAAGGTTATAGCATTTAAATCAGTACTATGCACTTTATTTTGTATATGCACAAGATTTAGTTTAACCCATTAAGTCACATTATCCATAGCGTCCCCTATCATTACACACCCCAATAGCATCTCTGGACACTAAAAAAGAGTTTGACTCGGTTGAATGGGGTTACCTTTTCTCCCTTCAAACTAGGTTAGGATTCAGGCCAAAATGTATCTCTTGGGTTAAACTACTATATAATGGCCCTAAGGCCAGTATTAGAGTGAATGGACTCATATCGAACACTTTCCAGATACATAGAGGAATGAGACAGGGGTTCCCCCTGTCTACTCTTCTATTTGCACTAGCTATCGAGCCGCTGGCTGCTAAACTTAGGACTCATGATGGTCTTAAAGGTCTGGTAGTTGGGGGGTTGGAGGAACTTGTATCATTGTATACGTGTATCATTGTACGCGGATGATATGCTTTTATATCTGGGAAACCCTGATACATCCTTATCCACCGCATTCTCGGCAATACAGGAATTTGGAGACTTCACAGTCTTCCGCATCAACTGGTCCAAGTCAACGCTATTTCTCTTAGACCCACAACCATATTTAATACTCCCCGCCCAATATCCACTTGCTGGCACATTCCAGTTTAAGTATCTGGGGATAAACATTCAACTACCGGTGGATTCGGTTGTAGACGTAAATCTGTGGCCCATAATTAGAACTTTTAGTGACAGTGTGCAAAAATGGAAGGATTTACCACTCACACTGTTGGGTAGAGCTAACTTATTCAAAATAATTTTCTTGCCTAAGTTCTTATATGAGCTCTCCAATGCCCTGATCTATACAGGCATACCCCACTTTTAAGTACACAATGGGGTTTATTTACTAAAGCTGGAAAGTGCAAAATCAGGCTCACGTCTGCATAAAAACCAATCAGCTTCTAACCCCAGCTTGTTCAATTAAGCTTTGGTAATAAAACCTGGAAGCTCATTGGTTTCTATGCAGAAGTGAGCCTGATTTTGCACTTTCCAGCTTTAGTAAATAAACTCCATTGTGTACTTAAAAGTGGGGTATGCCTGTAGTCTGAAAAAAACATTTCGATATATTAATTCACTGCTGAGCTCCTTTCTGTGAGGTTCGAAGGCAGTCAGAGTCTTCTTGGAGACCTTGAAATTACCGGTGGAAAGGGGAGGACTGGCGTTACCTGACCTTCGCCTCTACTATCTTGCATCACAGCTGGTGTATATACATTGGCGAATGTTTCCGCAATTAAACAATGCAACTGTGGCGATGGAAGCGACCTTTGTTACTTCCTAGGAAACCCTGCTAAACTTTTTCTTCCGGGGGAAGGTCCGTCCTTACAGAGGGAGGTAGAGTGATGCTTAAATCTGCTAAACGTATCTTAGGGATCTGTCTGAAACATATAACAAATGGCCCCCTTCACTTATCCCCCAATACTCCATTATGGTTCATCCTGTGTCTGAAAGAATTTTTTCATCTCGAGGATGGCTATAAATGGTCTAAATTTGAACTTATTTACCTCCACCAACTATATGATGCGGGTGACATCAAAACGTTTTTACAGCTGAGGAGGGAACTGGGCAAGAATGAGACAACATTCCTCTCCCAATAGTTGATATGTTTTCTATTTTCTATTGTGAATAAAATTTGGGTTTATGAGATTTGCAAATCATTGCATTCTGTTTTATGTAGATTTTACTCGTCGTACCAACTTTTTTGTAACTGAGGTTGTAATTCTGCTGCTGATGGCACAAAATGCATGGCTGATAACTATACAGAGAAATGCAGCCTCCTTGCCTCTGAAGTGTGTAGGCAAAAACCTACTGTGTCTATTGGTAAACCAGGCCCTGAACATAGAATTTTTTTGATACTGATAAAGAGTAAGTGGCTATTTTAAGAATGAATGTTAAGAAATAATTAAAATAACAAACAAGTTATTCTTGCCTGCTCTGTGCAATGGTATTGCACAGAGCGGCCCTGAACCCTCTCTTCTCAGGTCCCCTGCCGGCTCCTCCTCTTAAATGTTTACCCCCATAGCAAGCGCTTCATATGGAGGCAGACATGTGGGCTCACTCCTCAGCTGGGCTGTGTGTGTCTATAGACACACAAAGTGTGTCTCAGCCCCACTCCCTCCCCATTGGATTTGATTGACAACAGCAGGAGCCAATGGCTTCCGCTGCTGCCTCTATGTCCAGTGAGGAGAGAGAGAGAGCAGCGATGCTGCTCTCAGGCACAGCTCTGGATCGAGATTGGGCTCAGGTAAGTATTGTCGGAGGGCTTGGGGGAGGTAATCTTGGAAGGTTTATTACCTTAATGCAGAGAATGTTTTAAGGTAAATAACCTCTAACCTTACAATCTGTACAGGACAATGGGAATGTGTCTTGGACGGCAGGTATTTTTTCCCAATATTTGAGTTGTGGTCCCTTTAAGGAGGACAGCTTCTGAGATATTGCTGGGTACTCAGGGGTTGTCACCCATGCAAGATGAGGTATTCCGAGGGACGTTTGGCTAGAGAGGACTGATTTTCTGTACTCTCTGGATTGATAAGTCCATATTAGGGACCCAAAATCTCAGAGGTTCGAAGAGTTTTGGATGTGAAAAAACCTTCAAACCCTGACTACCAGGACTGCTGAAGGGGATAAGCCACAGGCAAGGGAGGCTTGAAAAGCAGCAGGATGGAAGTGGCACCTGTGTCAAAGAGGCAGAGTGGAGTAGATCACAAGCTGTGAGTAAGGGTAAATGTTCTTGGAACCCGGGCTCTTGTTGCTGAACCCCCGTGGCCTGTCCAACACCCTGAAACACTGAGGAATCCTACCCCAGTTATGGGACCAAGAGATCAGCAGTGAGCCACTTGTGTGGTTCCTTTTATGCTAGAACTGTGAGCTGTTTAACTTTTTGCTGAAGGACGCTATTTATGATTACTTGTTTTGGAGAAACAAATAGACTGTTTACTTTTACAAATGGCTGCTGGTGATTTTGACAAATCACTTTAACTAGTATATTTTGCTCATAAATGTTGATGCATTTATTCTATCATGACACTTTATTTATTGTATTTAAATCACAGGCTATATTTTTGCTTTGAGCCCGTTAATATTTATTGGCATCTGTGATATTTGGCTGGAACTCTTTACATTCAAGCAGTCTTATGCAGTTAACCTTTTTGCTGTTGGTGTGGTGGCCTTTGGATGCACAGGTAAATGATATAAATTAATTTGAATGTTATTATTTGTAAATGTGCATTATCTTATAGGGCAACATTAATGGGTAGCCTGACTATCAACACTTTTGGTAATGATCTCTAGAACGTGGGTTAGACAAACTAAAAGTTGTCTTATGGTGGATAGGGGTTACATCTTGGTTACTCAGGACAACAAATCAATGCAGGACTACATGACTCTGACCTTCTCCTCCTTTTATAACATGGAGGAGCATAGATCTGTAGTCCTCAGAGATAACTGAGAATAATGGACCTACAGTGACTTGAAAAAGTATTCACCCCCCTTTTGTCATGTTACAACCAAAAACTTAAGTGTATTTTATTGGGATTTTATGTGATAGACCAACACAAAGTGGCACATAATTGTATTGTGGAAGGAAAATGATAAATTGTTTTCAATTTCTTTTACAAATAAATATCTGAAAAGTGTGGCGTGCATTTGTATTTAGCCCCCTTTACTCTGATACCCCTAACTAAAATCTAGTGGAACCAATTGCTTTCAGAAGTTAATTAATAAAGAGAGTCCACCTATGTTTAATTTAATCTCAGTATGAATACAGCTGTTCTGTGAAGCCCTTAGAGGTTTGTTAGAGAACCTTAGTGAATAAACAGCATCATGAAGGTCAAGGAACACACCAGACAGGTCAGGGGGAACGTTGTGGAGAAGTTTAAAGCAGGGTTAGGTTATAAAAAAATATCCCAAGCTTTGAACATCTCAGGGAGCACTGTTCAAGCAATCATCCGAAAATGGAAAGAGTATGGCACAACTGCAGACCTACCAAGACATGGCCGCCCACCTAAACTGACAGGCTGGTCATGGAGAGCATTAATCAGAGAAGCAGCCAAGAGGCCCATGGTAACTCTGGAGGAGCTGCACAGATCCTCAGCTCAGGTGGGAGAATCTGTCCACAGGACAACTATTAGTCGTGCACTTCACAAATCTGGCCTTTATGGAAGAGTGACAAGAAGAAAGACATTTGTGAAAGAAAGCCATAGGAAGTCCCATTTGTAGTTTCCGAGAAGCCATGTGGGGGACACAGCAAACATGTGAAAGAAGGTGCTTGGGTCAGATGAGACCAAAATTGAACTTTTTGGTCTAAAAGCAAAACACTATATGTGGCGGAAAACTAACACTGTACATCACCCTGAACACACCATTACAACTGTGAAACATGGTGGTGGCAGCATTATGTTGTGGGGATGCTTTTCTTCAGCAAGGACAGGGAAGCTGGTCAGAGTTAATGGAAAGCTGGATGAAGCCAAATACGGGGCAATCTTAAAAGAAAACCTGTTATAGTCTGCAAAAGACTTGAGACTGGGGTGGAGGTTCACCTTCCAGTAGGACAAGGACCCTAAACATACAGCCAGAGGTACAATGAAATGGTTTAGGTAAAATCATATTCATGTGTTAAAATGGCCCAGTGAAAGTCCAGACCTAAATCCAATTGAGAATCTGTGGCAAGACTTCAAAATTGCTGTTCACAGATGCTCTCCATCCAATCTGACAGAGCTTGAGCTATTTTGCAAAGAAGAATGGGCAAACATATAACTCTAGATGTGCAAAGCTGGTAGACATACCCAAAAAGACTTGCAGCTGTAATTGCAGCAAAATGTGGTTCTACAAAGTATTGACACTTCACATATTTATTTGTAAAAAAATTTGAAAACGATTTATAATTTTTCCTAACACTTCACAATTATTTGCCACTTTGTATTGGTCTATCACATAAAATCCTAATAAAATACATTTACGTTTTTGGTTGTAACATGACAAAATGTGGAAAATGTCAAGGGGTATAAATACGTTTTCAAGGCACTGTAATAGCAGTCTGCACAGGCAGAGAGCAGATGTTTGCAGCTCTCAAGATTTTGGGCAAGATCAACAGGTAATTTTTTTGCACTTATCAAATAGGAATACCAAAACTTTTTTAATTGTGTTCATTGTTTATATACCCTTTAAAAAAAATCTCCCGCCAAAGGGGCTTTGCTATGCAAAATGCTACTATATGCTTTACCATGGCCTCAGAAAAAAATGAAGATAAAATAAAGTGTATGTAGGTAAGGTCATGGGCTGACAGAAAACCGTAAATAATTGGGGATGGGGTGGGGGGTTTGGTCGGCTCTGGTGCAGAAAAGTTGTAAAAACAGAATAGATTAGTTTGTTTTGTATGGGTTTCTGAGCAGTTAGATTGCCAAAGCCCCTACAGTTACTATTATTTTGTAATGCTTACAGTGAGGGGGAAAAAGTGTTTATTACCCTGCTTATTTTTGTACGTTTGCCCACTGACAAAGAAATGATCAGTCTATAATGTCTATGGTAGGTTTATTTTAATAGTGAGAGACAGAATAACAACAAAAATATCCAGAAAAACGCATTTAAAAAATGTTATAAACTGATTTGCATTTTAATGAGTGAAATAAGTATTTGATCCTCTATCAATCAGCAAGATTTCTGTCTCCCAGGTGTCTTCTATACAAGTACCAAGCTGAGATTAGGTGCACTCTCTTAAAGGGAGTGCTCCTAATCTCAGTTTGTTATCTGTATAAAAGACACCTGTCCACAGAAGCAATCAATCCAATTCCAATCTCTCCAGCATGTCCTAGACCAAAGATCTGTCCAAGGATGTCTGGGACAAGGTTGTAGACCTACACAAGGCTGAAATGGGCTACAAGAACATCGTCAAGCAGCTTGGCGAGAGGGTGACAAGAGTTTGTGCGATTATTCGCAAATGGAAGAAACACAAAATAACTGTCAATCTCCCTCGGTCTGGGGCTCCATGCAAGATCTCACTTCGTGGAGTTTTAATGATCATGAGAACGGTGAGTAATCAGCCCAGAACTACACGGAAGAATCTTGTCAATGATCTCAAGGCCCCTGGGACCATAGTCACCGAGAAAACAATTGGTAACACACTACGCCATGAAGGACTGAAATCCTGCAGCGCCCGCAAGGTCCCCCTGCTCAAGAAAGCACATGTACAGGCCTGTCTGAAGTTTGCTACTGAACATCTGAATGATTCAGAGTAGAAGTGAGTGAAAGTGTTGTGGTCCAGTGAGACCAAAATCGGCATCAACTCGACTCGCCAAGTTTGGAGGAGGAATGCTACCTATGACCTCAAGAACACCATCCCCACCGTCAAACATGGAGGTGGAAACACTATGCTTTGGGGTTTTTTTTCTGCTAAGGGGACAGGACTCCCCATCAAAGGCACGATGGACAGGGCCATGTACCATCAAAACTTGGGTGAGAACCTCCTTCCCTCAGCCAGGGCATTGAGAATGGGTCGTGGATGGGTATTCCAGCATGACAATGACCCAAAACACACGGCCAAGGCAACAAAGCCAAGGCGACAAAGGAGTGGCTCAAGAAGAGGCACATTAAGGTCCTGAGTGGCCTAGCCAGACCTTAATCCCATAGAAAATATGTGGAGGGAGCTGAAGGTTCGATTTACTAAACGTTAGCCTTGACACCCTTATGACTTGGAGAAAAGCTGCAAAGAGGAGTGGGACAAAATCCCTCCTGAGATGTGTGCAAACCTGGTGGCCAACTACAAGAAACGTCTGACCTCTGTGATTGCCAACAAGGGTTTTGCCAAGTACTAAGTAATGTTTTGCGAAGGGGTCAAATACTTATTTCACTCATTAACCACTTGCCGACCTGCTCATGTGGATATACTGCAGTAGGTCGGCTCTCTTTCGCAAATTGACGTACCTGTACGTCAAAAGCAGGTTAGCCGGCAGACGCCATGGGAGCGTGCCCGTGGGTCCCGCAAACTCGCTGTCCACCGGCGGCCCGCAATCGCGGCGAGGAGAGGCAGAAGGGGGAACTGCCTATGTAAACAAGGCATTTTCCTGTTCTGCCTAGTGACATGACAGAGATCTTCGGGAGATCGGGAACAGTGATCTCTGTCATGTTTCAGTAAGCCCATCCCCCCTACAGTTAGAACTTGCTGAAGGAACACACTTAACCCCTTGATCGCCCCTTAGTGTTAACCCCTTCCCTGCCAGTGTCATTTTTTTAGCACTGATCAATGTAATAATATCACTGGTCCCCAAAAAGTGTAATTTGGGGTCAGATTTGTCCGCCGCAATGTCGCAGTCCCTCTAAAAATCGCAGATCTCCGCCATTACTAGTAAAAAAAACTAAAAATAAAAGTCCCTAAATCTATCCCACAGTTTGTAGACCTGATAACTTTTGTGCAAACCAATCAATATACGCCAATTGCAATTTTTTTTTTTTTTTTAACCAAAAATATGTAGAAGAAAATATATGGCCCTAAACTGATGAATAAATTTGTTTTTTTATATATTTTTTTTGGATCTGTATTATAGCAGAAAGTAAAAAAAATTGTTTTGTTTTCAAAATTGTTGGTCTATTTTTGTTTATAGCGCAAAAAATAAAAACCGCAGAGGTGATCAAACACCACCAAAAGAAAGCTCTATTTGATTTGGGTACAGCGTCGCACGACAGTGCCGTATCACAAAAAATGCTCTGTACATTAAGGGAGTAAAACCTTCCGGGGCTGAAGTGCTTATAATCAATTTATACGTTTTTTGAAATACGTTTTTCTGGATTTTTTTGTTGTTATTCTGTCTCTCACTGTTAAAATAAACCTAACATTAGAATTATAGACTAATCATTTCTTTGTCAGTGGGCAAACATACAAAATCAGCAGGGGATCCCTGCTGTAGAGATAAATACTTTTTCCCCTCACTGTAGAGATAAATCAATGTTGCCTTAAAGCAGAACTTCACTCTAATGCCCCGTACACATGGTCGGATTTTCCGATGGAAAATGTGTGATAGGACCTTGTTGTCGGAAATTCCGACCGTGTGTGGGCTCCATCACACATTTTCCATCGGAATTTCCGACACACAAAGTTTGAGAGCTTGCTATAAAATTTTCCGACAACAAAATCCGTTGTCGGAAATTCCAATCGTGTGTACACAAATCGGACGCACAAAGTGCCACGCATGCTCAGAATAAATTAAGAGACGAAAGCTATTGGCTACTGCCCCATTTATAGTCCCGATGTACGTGTTTTACGTCACCGCGTTTAGAATGATCAGATTTTCCGACAACTTTGTGTGACCGTGTGTATGCAAGACAAGTTTGAGCCAACATCCGTCGGAAAAAATCCATGGATTTTGTTGTCGGAATGTCCGATCAATGTCCGACCGTGTGTACAGGGCATAAAGGGGAAGTTCTGCATTATGCCCTCCTCCCTCCCTCTTGCTGTTTTTTTTATTAAGGGGGGAGCGGGTACCTGGTTTTGACAGGAAGCTCTCCTTTCACCTCCCTCCCCCCCGCCAACCACAACCCTCTGGAACTAGTCACAGTTCCCAGAAGGCTCAGGCATGCACAATGAAGCCACAAGGAATCACAGTTGGCTGTCCACATGCCGGAGACCCAAAGAACCACTTTGGCTGAGCACAGTGCCGGACCCCTGAACAGGTGGGTGTCCTTTTATTAAAAGTCAGCAGCTACAGTATTTTACAGGTTTTATTTTTTTCAAACAGGGCAAAAAAATGCTTTAATAATATTCTGTATAATTCATATTTATTCTTCAGCACTACTCAAATTGTTTTTAATTCTAATGGTCATATGTGAACATCACAAAATTAAATACAAAAACAATTCACAGTAGAAATAAATATATAGCTTACTGCCTCTTAAAAAAACAAAAAAACTTCAGCTGGAATGCAGCTTTAAGCCTCATACACACGATACGATTGTTGGCCAACAGAGAGTCAGACTTTTGTCCGAAGGGCGTGTGCCAGGAACTTGTCTTGCATACAACCGGTACACAATTGTCGGCCAACAAACACGAACATAGTGATGTACTATGTGGAATTTCAGCTCTTGAGAGCCACCCTTTGGGCACCTTCTACTAATTTTGTGTTTGGTGAGCATTGATTCCGAGCATGCGTGTTTGTACTTTGGACTTTTTATGTGATGGACTTGTGTACACGCGATACAAAAATCTGCCAACAGACCGCTGTCCGCCGAAAATTTACTTGCCTGCCATCCAACATTCGTTGGCGGAAAGTTGGACAACAATTGTCTGATGAAGCGTACTAACAGTCGGATTTTAGGCAAACAGTCTGTCATCACACAATTCCCTGCCAAAAATCCGATCGTGTGTACGAGGCTTAAATTATCTACTAGACAGCAGCTTTTAGATGCAGAGGTTTGGAAATTCATGGACATGGATATATCAATAGTTTTACTTAATGTGATAAAAACAGAGTGTTATTAGTTTTTAGTGCAAAATGCATGATCTAGTTGATAGATTAGGTTTACAGCGAAAGTGGCCTGAGAGAAGTTGTGGGAGGTGTTCATTATCCAGCAGGACTAGACAAAAGTTTAAACATTAAGCATTCTTTAGGTATACAAGTTCCAGATCTGCAATTAATTTACGAAGTAGAGTTGGAGCAGACACTAGACCCCATCTCTGATCAAAAATGAGGTGTGGGAAGTGTTAAAGGAGCGAACCAGAGCTTAATTTGTAAGCTGAAGTCATTATTTGTATTCTGGTGCACCCCTGGTTTTGGCAATACCTGGGTATGATAAAGTACAGGGGTTGTAAACTGAAACATAGCATGTAAGGGTGTCAAACACGCAAACTGATTTTCTTGATTTTTTATTAAAAAAATATTTTTTAATTTGACCAAAAACGCTAAACATATGCAAAAACAAGATTTAAAAGTACGAAAGCTTTCTGTTTTCATATGCACAATATCTTATAACTATTTTATGTTTTTCTAAGTGCAGCAATCCAGCTTTTATGGCTATGCTGGAATGTTACCGAAGCGGTACACACAAGGTGTGATGACAGGAGAAAGTAAGTACATTGTTTAATACCTTCCTAAGGCCTTACTATGGTAATCCACTGTAATAAATATAGTATACATTACTTAGTGAGTGCGGTTTGATTTCTGTGATGTATCATTCGGCAACTATTAGTTTAGGAAGTGTGTCATGTAATATGACCATCAGTGCTGTGAGTAATAATGCTCAAGCTTTCTGCATTGACCGATACATGAGAAAAATATTGGGACAAGCTTGGGCTTTTCATTCTTCAGACATACATAAATACCAATGAGACATGTGGGATTTTATTTCTACAGACAAAAGTGAGACCACACATGAAAATATACAAAGATTTGTACCTCAATTGCAGTATACCAGTTAGACCTATTGGAAATATTTCTGCTGACACAGTAGAAGTACAGTTGTGCTCATAATTTTACATACCCTGGCAGAATTTATGATTTGTTGGCCATTTTTCAGAGAATATGAATGATAACACAAAAACGTTTCTTTCACTAATGGTTAGTGTTTGGCTGAAGCCATTTATTATCAATCAACTGTGTTTACTTTTTTTAAATCATAATGACAACAGAAACTACCCAAATGACCCTGATCAAAAGTTTACATACCCTGGTGATTTTGGCCTGATAACATGCACACAAGTTGACACAAAGGGGTTTGAATGGCTATTAAAGGTAACCATCCTCACCTGTGATCTGTTTGCTTGTAATTAGTGTGTGTATATAAAAGGTCAATGAGTTTCTGGACTCCTGACAGACCCTTACATCTTTCATACAGTGCTGCACTGATGTTTCTGGATTCTGAGTAATGGGGAAAGCAAAATAATTGTCAAAGGAAAACATATTCAAGGATTGATTTGTTATTGGTGGACCAGTTCTATTTGAACCATGTTCGTTCCTCAGATCATGCACCCATAAGCTTAACCATTGGCTTGGTGTTGGCCGGTAGTGTGGAGAGAACGTGGTGATTGAATGAATCTGTTTTAGATGATAAGTTGGCTATGGAGTCTCTGTCTCATACATTGGCTTCATACTTTGAATTCAATACTCCTGAGGAGGTGTCCAATCAGGTGGTGTGGGAAGCCCACATTGCGATTATTAGAGGGGAATTGATTTTACAGGGTGCACATATTAAAAAGGAAAGACAGACCTAATGGTAGACCTATTAGAAGAAATTCATAAGCTTGAAATTAAACATAAAGCTCAACTGAACTCCGCCGATGCGCAGAGACTGGAGAGCCTCCAGTTTGATTTAACTCAACTTTTAGATCAGAAAGTTGAAATAAACAAACATAGGTATTTTGCTCATCGCTTCTATGAACAGGGGAATAAGGGGAGTAAGTTGCTGGCTAGACAATTAAGACAGCAACAAGACTCTCGCCATGTCCATTCTTTAATGGTTCACAATAAACAGATAGACACTCATACAATAGCAGCTGAATTTCATAGTTTTTACAGATCTTTATATAACATAGATTCACTTTCTGCAGGAGCCACGGAGGGGGAATGGGTAGGTAGGATTCAGGAATACCTTAAGGCCTCAGACCTACAGGCCATCCCGTCTGCGGCCCTGGAAAAAACTATTTCCATTGAAAAGTTGGGTAGAGTCATTGCAGCCTTGCCAATGTCTGGCAAATGTCTGGGGCCTGATGGCTTTACGAATATGTATTATAAAAAGTTCTCATCAACTCTAATAACCCCCCTCTGTAGGTACTTTAACGCCATTTCAGCAACCATATATATATACAGTTAATGGGTACTTATATACAGTACCCATGGCACTTCCACAGATGCTTTTTAACCACTTGCCACCCAGGCCAATTCTGACATTTCTCTCCTACATGTAAAAATCATATTTTTTTTGCTAGAAAATTACATAGAACCCCCAAACATTATATAGATGTATTTTTTTAGCAAAGACCCTAGAGAATACAATGGTGGTTGTTGCAACTTTTTATTTTGCACGGTATTTGTGCAGCAATTTTTTGAACGCTTTTTTTTTTTTTTTTTAAACTGTTTTGTGCTTTAAAAAAAACAAAACAGTAAAGTTAGCCCATTTTTTTTGCATAATGCACACGCTCGTGGAATGGCGCCATACTTCGGTACTTAAAAATCCCTATAGGCGATGCTTTTAATTTTTTTACTGGTTACATGTTTTGAGTTACAGAGGAGGTCTAAGGCTAGAATTATTGCTCTCGCTCTAACGTTCGCGGCGACACCTTACATGTGTGGTTTGAACACCGTATTCATATGTGGGCGTTACTTAAGTATGCGTTCGCTTCTGCGTGCGAGCACACAGGGACAGGAGTTCTTTAAAAAAAAAAAACATTTTTATTGTTAATTTTACTTTTTTTTTAGTTTAAAACTTTTTTAAAGAAAATTATTTTTTTTTATCACTTCTATTCCTATTACAAGGAATGTAAACATAATAGGAATATGGCATGATCCGTCCTCTTTACAGTGAGATGTGGGGTCAATAAGATCCCACATCTCACCTCTAGGCTGGAAAGCCTGAAATAAAAAAAAAAAAAAAGATCTCAGCTTCCCAGCCAAGGCGGCGCCATTTGTTTGAATGCAGAGGCTGGGCGTGACATCATAACATCGTGCCTGCCTCCGAACGATCATAGAGACTCCGGCGGATCCTGCCTTCCGACTCACGGATGGAAGCGGTAGAAGCACCAGAGGGTGGCAGGAGGGGGGGACATCCCCTCTCGCCGCACATAAGAACGTTCAAGCGGCGAAACAGCAGCTATGATTGTTCTTATGGTGTAGGGGATCGCCGGCTGAAAAAGACAATATCTGAATGATGTTTGTAGCTGATAACTAGGTTTTGGAAACAGTCAAGATGTCCCACTATAATGGACTGGAAGGGGAGGTGGAAAAAATAATAGAAGCAGAGAGATGGGTACATACGGTTAAAGATCAATTTGATAGATTTAAAGACACATGGGCAGGTTGGTTACACTACTCCTCAGAAATTGGTATGGATTAAAATCCCCCGCATGGGACTTGGCCTTATTCTGGATAAGGCCACTCGATAGATGCACCTGGTAGGTGAAACTTGTTTATATTTATTATTATTATTATTTTTTTTTTTTTTTTAATTTTGGTGGGGTTGTTTTTTCTTTTCTTTTTTTTTTCTTTGGGGGATGGAATATTGGATGGAAGGTTTGAATATCACGAGAGGATTGGATTAATTTATAAAGATGGAATATATATTAGTTGGAAAGCACATGATTAAAGCACTTAATAAGTTGATTAAGACATGGGTACCTTATGGATATGAAGAATGGAATAACTAAGGGGAGGGAGAATAAAAATGTTGCTGGAAACACATAAATTAGACACTTAAATATGGTGGTATAAGAGATTAATATATTGAAATTTTTTGTGTGTGTTTGGTAAACTCACGATGATGTAAAGCTGGTAATGGATCCTATGCACTTAATAGGGTACCGAGAGGCTCCCTTCTTTATTATTGAAGTGTTGCACGAATATAATGTTGGTAATGAATTTCAACAGAATGGCACCCCCTTTTTTTTTCAATCCATCCAAAAGATAGATGGACAAAAATATTGTATATTTCCTCAATCTGTTTTTTTTTCATGTATGTGGTTGGGGGGGTGGGGGGGGTGGGTGTTTAAGAAGATGTGTTACAATTATCATAACTGTTGTATTGTATGATGGAATTTGTATTAATAAAAAAAAACTGGCATTTATTTAATTCAGGTATTTATATAACACCAACAATTGCTTTACATATATATTGTACATTTACATCAGATCCTGCCCTCAAGGAGCTTGCAATCTAAGGTCCCTAACTCACATAGTAGTCAGTTTAAACAGGAGCCTAAGCTGCTAGCAGCATGTCTTTGGAATCTGCGAGGAATCATGAACATGCAAACTCCAGGCAACTAGTGCAGTGGTTGGCAATTGAGCCGATGACCCTAGTGCTGCCAGGCAGAAGAGCTAACCACTTAGCCACTGTGCTGCCCATGGTAGCTAGCTTATAGAAGGAAGTGAAAATTGCTCCAGCCTGGATACAATTGTTTTCTGGTCACAACCACTTGTGGGTGAAAGGGTGAGTACAACTTACACAATAGCTCAATCTGACAGCTTAACAGTTCAAACATCATCACTGACATGTTTCTAGACTCTGTCTCTTTCTCAGAGTGGCTGTGGCATCTGACAGACCGGTATTCCTCCACACATAATAAGGTATGTGGAGCCATGTGGTGCTTATGGAGCTTTATCCTGGGTCTGTCCGGGCTTATTTAGGAGTGTACGGGGCAGGGTTTGCTTAACAGTGGGACAAACTCCGGTGAGTGCACCCTTGTTTGTGCTGTTTGTATTCAGCTCCACTGCCTAATACCTTCCAAATCTCTGAGATTGGAAATAGGCAGAGGGAGATCTTTTTGTGCAAATATGCTTACGCAAAAGAGACACCCTTACCTCACCTCCAGTTATGAAGAATTCACAAGCAAAAGACATACTTTCATGCATTTTACAGATATTTACAATGGTCAGTGCAAGGAAAAAGATGAGCAAAATGGACATTTCTACAGTATCAAAATTCATATTTTCTGTTGTAGATTGTCAACACTCTAACTAAAGATAACAGATATTTAATTTCTTATTACAGGTACTGCAGGAGTTATCATCTCACTCAGCCGGATCTTCACCAAGCTGCTGTTACCGGATGAAAAAGAGAGTACCATCATCTTCTTTTTAATTTCAATTGCCCTGGAGCTTATCTGCTTTGTTTTGCATGTTCTAGTGAGAAGAACGAGATTTGTTCAATATTATACAAATAAAAGCTTAGCTAAAAACATGTTGAAGAACCCAATGGAACCAAGTTTCCGTTACCAAGTGCATCAAAATACTTATGTAGAAGAGGTAAGTGTTTGCATTAATATTTACAGACAACATCAAAAGCAGCGTAGTTCTAAAGGTACCTAAACATTTGAGATCTCTTTTATAATAATCCAGAGAAAATATGCATAAAGTATCATATTTAAAGGTAAAATGGTTTAGAAATAAATACTAATTTAATGGCAGGTCTGTAAGTGGCTAACAACTATATCTTAAATGATCAAACAGAATGAACACAAGCATTGTGATCTACTAAGCCTAATCATGGTGCTAAAAGTTCTGGTCAGCAGACTTGACTGTGACTTAAGTGGGCTTCCCTTTTATAAATCATGAATTGTAGGCAAAAGGTTATAAGGGTTGCTGGCAACATCAACCAGTCACATGGTAGGTGTTGAAAACAGTTCCAGGTTACCTGTCATTTAAATTGTAGACTTGTTTCTCTACAGTAGTGTGCAAATGCTACAGGAAGGCATCCCACTGGTAAACCCTTTTACACAAGGTCCCAACTACAGGTTGCAGCACATTTTCCCCGGCACTGGTCAGTGACACCCCCCTGCAGTGGTGATTCTTACTTGATCACATGCTTCCACCCTGCTCTTTCTTTCCATCATCCAGTCGGGACTATACTTGTACTGTTGGGCTCAGATCACTCAACCTGACAGTACCAGATACAGGTGTTCTTTCAGCACCAGATACTCCACTACTACTCTGCAAAAGTTGTGCAGAGACTTGTGATGAAAAT
The DNA here is from genome assembly GCF_042186555.1 of Aquarana catesbeiana. Lineage (NCBI taxonomy): Eukaryota > Metazoa > Chordata > Amphibia > Anura > Ranidae > Aquarana > Aquarana catesbeiana. The sequence goes on from NC_133329.1 coordinate 243,707,987, forward strand.
GATGCAGCTTGCCATACCCTCCCGCCCTACTTAAAAGTGAAGATAATTTGTGCAGGCTAAAAAAACTGACAGCTTCTGCATGCTAATTATAAATATGTAGCACTGCTAATTTGTTACTATACAAGGTTGAATAAACAAGAGGTGTGTACTGTAGATAACATAGAAAGTAAACACTTTGTTTAAAATAAATTACACAAAATCTCCACTTAGCATTCACGCATTTTTCCAAATGAATCCAATCAGAAAAAGGTGTGAAACATGTGAAAAACTTAATAAATAGACCCTGAAGTGTAGAAAATCCTTATTTTTCACTTTTCACCATTTTAGAAACCTTGTATTGTTTCATTGATGATCTTCTACACATGGTATGCATTATAAATATTATAATTCATAATTAAGTGCTTTACTGTCTTTTAGGAGAGTAAAAGTGCTGCAGCTGAAAATAGCATAGAGCTTCAGTCAGATGTAACAGCTAGAAGAACGTATGTCAGGTTCGATGTTCCAGTGCCCAAAGTAAAAAGCAGCTGGCCCAAGTTCAAAGGTAAGCGATACCATACTTTATGTTTTATCAGATATACAATGGTATTTTACCAGAAATCTAATTATTTTTTCTACCTTAGTAAGATCACACTAAATAGATTAACACAACAGTTTATATTGTTGCTCATTTTCATACTGTAGTTGTGATTTGTATTGTTTACTAAGTTCTGTGATTGAAACTTTCAAGTACAAAAGAGATTCTTAACAACTAGGTCCGGAAACCAGACAGCCTTTAGTCAAAGTAACAGCAATAAACCAACAGTATGCTTAAAAATAAACTTTTTGTAGCATACTATTGGTTTATTGCTGTTATGTTGAATAAAGTCTTTCTGATTTCTCAACCTGGCTGTAAAGGATCTTTTTTTTTTTTTTAATTATGTTGCAGTTGGACAAGGAATGAGTTCTAAAGCTGGTTCAGAGAGAAGGTGGGTCAGGTCATCCATGTGGCAGCAGTTTGTTTTGTTTTTCTGTGATTAAAAGTTTGTTGATATTGTCTGAAAATGACTATGTGTATAGCTGATATTAGAGGTTACTTCATTCAATTCCATCCGATTTTGAATACCATCCATTTTATGTGGGCCATCACATAATCAAGCTTCTCCGTGTCATTGTTATCTAAATCTTTTAAAAATTGGGCATTGGTAAAATTAAGGCATATAAACATGTCCCCCTGTTTTATTTATATACTTTTTTTTATGTGTGATATTCCTGCTCCTTCCCATGAAATTTCCAGTTTTACAGCCTTCATTTAGCTGTAGTAACTAGACATGTGCACGCTGAAATATTTTGTTTTGGAATTTCGTTTTCGTCCGAAAAATAAATTTATTTAGTTACTCCCGAAATTCGTTTTTATTTATTTTGTTTTTCGTTAAAAATTGCATTCGTCCGAAAATCCAAATTAAGGTTGAATCTGTCATTGAAGGCTTATGGTGTCTGTTGAATGTTCAAAGAAGATTCGACGGAGCAGCTAAACTGTACGATGCCGTATAGTTTACCTGCTTCGTCGAATCTTCTTAGAGCTTACAACAGACACCATAAGCCAAAGTACGTGTGTACTTAGTTCTAGCTATTTTACTGCTCCTCCTCTTTGGTTACAATCACCCAATAACATTCATCATCATCATCATCATTATTTTTATTTATCTTTTCTTCCCTACGTCAAATCTTTTCTTCCCTACGTCGAATCTTTTCTCTATATGTTGAATCTTTTCTCTCTATGTAGAATAATCTTGGACTAATAGAGTTAAGGTTAGGCACATTCAACCACGGGTTTGATGGACACAGATTGTTATTGTCATCATCATGTCGAATCTCCTATCTATATCGAACTGTTATAGCAACGAAAAGGACAATAATGCATTTGTTTATGTCGGATCTTTCGTTTTTCTGATTCTGCACTTTCATTATCGTTTGTTAAAACGATAACGAAAATACCTGAAATTCGGACGAAAACGAATGCACATGTCTTGTAGTAACATTGTAGTGGCAACCAACAGACCAGACAGCAAATACCCCAATATAACTTTTGACATAAGGAAAGCCACATGTAAATAATATGTCCTTAAATGCTTATTTAAATGAACTAAATGCTTATTTGAAAAGTTTATAGTTCTTTGTTGTCTGAGGTTCCCCTTTTTGTAAACAAATTTAAACAATCTACTGTGAATTTTGGTCCTTTCTGGTGATTTGCATTTAAATTCCTTGGTACACATGTGTGTTGCGTTTCAATTATTGGTATGTGTGTATATATACAGTGGGGAAAATAATTATTTGATCCCCTGCAGATTTTGTACATTTGCCCACTTACAAAGAAATTAAGGATCTATAATTTTTATCATAGGTTTATTTTAAATGATAGAGACAGAATATCAACCACAAATCCAGAAAAACACATAAAGCAAATGCTATAAATTAAGTTGCAGTTTAGTTCATGGAAAGACATGGATGAGCGAGTTTGGGGTGGAGAACTTGACTGGCCTGCATAGAATCCTGACCTCAACCCGATAGAACACCTTTGGAATGAATTAGAGAGGAGACTGAGAGCCAGGCCTTCTCGTGCACATCAGTGCCTAACCTCACATATGCACTTCTGGAAGAATGGTCAGTCATTGCCATAGACACACTCCTAAACCTTGTGGACAACCTTCAACTCAATATTGAACCCTACGGACTAAGACTGGGATGCCATTAAAGTTCATGTGCGTGTAAAGACAGGTGTCCCAATACTTTTGGTAATATAGTGTATACAGTATAGTTCAGTATGTGTGTCTGGTTTGTTAGCACATTCTCTGTCACTTCCAAAACATTGGTGGTTTTACACTTTTTGTTGTATCAACTAAGCTTAGTAAATACTTGAGATCAGCTATCTTTGATGTGCTTGCCATTTGTGCTTTTTTGGATTTATACAGTGTTTCTGATGGCCACACACCCTCTACATGGGTGCGGGGTATATCCAGGCAGGCTTATAACACTGGCACATGATATGTCAACCCCCTAGAGGTAAAGTGGATTTTTACATTTCAAAGCTGCTATCAAAGAATAGCTAGAGAGCTGTGACATGAAAAAGGGAACAATAGCAGGCTTGCAACAGCCTCTGTATGCTGACACTGTTAGATGGAGTAGCAAAAGGAATAGCAAGGGTCATTTTAAACTTTATTTATACAACTTTACAAATATTAAATGGATTCTAAGTTATAAATTTGTAGATTTACAAAGCAACACTGCTTTTCTAAGGCTGGATTCACACCTATGCAGTTTTAGCGCTTTTTGCATTTTGCAGATTTGCACTACAGTCCATTTAACATGATTTCCTATGGAACACATTCTGTAGTGCAAATCTGCAAAATGCAAAAAGCACTAAAAATGCATAGGTGTGAATCCAGCCTTAATCCTTAGGCTCCATTCACACTAATGCGTTTTTTGATGCATTTTGCATTTTGCAGAAATGCATGGGAATTTTTTAATATGGGTTCCTATGTCTCTGCGTTTTTTGAAAGGGTTGGGGACTTTTTTTCATGTAAAATACAGCGTTCTGCATGTAATAGAATTCAATGGACCAGCATCAAAAACGCAAGTACAGCGTTTTTACAATGTTTTTGCTGCGCTTTTTTTTTTTTACACTGTATACAGTATAAAAAAAAAAACTAAAAAAAAAAAAAAAAAAAAAAAACGCAAAAACGCTGTAAAAAAGCTGTGCAAAAACGCTGTAAAAAAGCTGTGCAAAAACGTGGCAAGCACCGCAAAAAACACTGCAGAAACGCTCAAAAGCAACATGCATAGATGTGAATCCAGCCTTAAGGCTGGATTCACACCTATGCATTTTTAGTGCTTTTTGCATTTTGCAGATTTGAACTACAGTCCATTTACCATGGTTTCCTATGGAACACGTTCTGTAGTGCAAATCTGCAAAATGTAAAAAGCACTAAAACTGCATAGGTGTGAATCCAGCCTTAGGGCTAGTTCACAACAGATGCAGTTCCGTATGCTTTTTTCCTGCACTAAAAATGCATGCACAGTGTTTTCCATGTATTCCAATGGCTCTAGTTCACGCCAATGCAGTCAGTTCCAGTCAGTTTCTGCAGTGGAAACTGACTGGAACTGACTGCAATGGTGTGAACTAGAGCTATTGGAATACATGGAAAACACTGTGCATGCATTTTTAGGGCCAGTTCACACCACAAAAATGCACTCATACGTTCTGGATCAGTTTTTACTTACAGTTCACACCACATGCAGTTTCAGTGCAGTTCCAGTGCGTTTTTGATACTATTTGCTAGGTTCCAGTACAGTTCTGTGCAGAAAAAAAATGCAGCACGCTCTACTTTTTTTTCTGCACCGGAAACTGACTGCAATGGTGTGAACTAGAGCCACTGAAATACATGGAAAACACTGCATGCATTTTTAGCGCAGAAAAAAGCTCACGGAACTGCATCTGGTTTGAACTAGCACTTAAAGTCAAGATTGTTTTAGTCTAATGCATGTTTTGACAGAGAAATTCATTGTACTGTTCATTTAAGCACAAAAGCATTCAACCATGTCTTGTCTCTTTTGTCAAAGATTAGAATCTTGCCAGCTAGACACTGATGGTTTTGTGGGCTTTTGAGTGTGTAGTTCTTGAACAGTCAATGCTAAGAAACCATCTGCAGCATTTTGATAGAAATTATCACGGACTTTTGACATCCAGTACATGTGAGCCTTACAAATGTACATTTTAGTCTTTACATTGTGCACTTTCAAGTGCAGTAACTGCACTTCCAGGTGCACTTGTAGTGCAAAGTGGATTTGCCTTTCGTACATAACTCCCATTGTGTTACTGTCTAATGCATGGAGTCTATTATAGCAAGAGTTGCTCTCAGTTGCTATGCCCCTCATTTTAGTCAAATTCACTGTAATTAGTCTGGCTTAACTGTTTTCTGACACTTTAGCTGAATTAGATGCCCCCAGAAGACTTTTGTACGATCAGTACGATCCAAGCTTATGGACATATTTTTGACAATTGCCAGGCATCAGGTAATTCACAAAACCATGGATATTTGAAATCAATTTGTGACTTGAAATTAAGGAAAACATCAAATCCTTTCTTTCATCCTGTACTATCAGCACATCAATAATTTATAGGCAAGCCAGTAAGTTCATGCAAGTGCTGGTTCCCAAGCATCCCATCTGTTATACTGTATTTCTAATATATGAATTTTATCGTTAATCTCCTGACATCAAATCACTGTACTGTTATTTGAATTTTTAATACATAGGTAAAATTCAAAACAAACACTTAATATATTGCAGCATGCCTACCTGTTAATACTGCAAAAAACATACTTCATTTCCCTATGTGTGTATACTCATTTCTCAATGGTATTTATGGAAGGACATAGGCTGGACTTCAAACATGTCTGCCTTTGTTTATCTCCATTGCATGGTAGATCGATAGGACTAGTAGTTTAAAAAAAGAGAGATAACATTGTTTATGCTGCATTTCTGGCAAGATCGACTGGTATTTTCTGTACTTGCTACAAATGTTTGTAGCCTAGAAAAACAAAAGTAAACTAATCCACATCCCAAGGTGGTGATGCCAAAGTGCACTTCTCCCTACTTTTTAAGATGAGACGGGTCATGCCTGCCTTCCAGGCCAGCGCTAGGTGTAGATTATGACAGCTGCTGTCCACTGGTTCTAGGACTGTCACCTTTTGTTCGTGGAATCTGTCTTCCCTGCATTTAAAAATGTATGTGTGACACTGCATATAATAGTTTTCTACTTCTTTACCACAGCATTCTCTTACATTCTTCACTGATTGTTTGTTGGGCTCTGGTAAAACTTGATGGCGGGTATGGGCAAAACCATAAAAATGCAGTAGAAGCCCCTTCTCTGCTATCCTGCCTTGCAGCCCTCCATTACTAAAGCCAGTAGAAATAATCATTTCACACCAGCCTGTATTACTGGCTGGACAAATCTATCTATGACAAGGGGCGGTTTGTCTCAAACACTTTACAGCCTCTGTTTTTCAGGTGCATGAACTGTACTAGCCATGCAAAAGGTGCAAATGACCTCAGAATCTGAGTGTGCAGCTGCACTTTATCTAGACAACATTTAGATACATGACAGCTGAAGTGAATTAAACAGCAGGGGGGTCCTGCAGTACAGTAAGTGTACTCTATTATTGTAAATAGCACCTATTCAGACGTTCTGGAACTGTAGCCAATCAGGAAAGGTCTGACACTGTCACATGGATGTATCAAAACTTCCTAATTGGCTGCAGTTTCAGGCATCTGATTATTTACATGTTACAACAGAATACACTAAATGTGGTTGCAGACAAGGAATTTAGCTACAGCGGAGTTGGTGGAGTTTTATGTGCCCTCCCCCCCCCGCTTAAGCTTGCAGCACCCTAAGCAGCCATTGCCTTTAGGTCAGCCTGAAAGCTAATCCAGCAACCATATCTAAAGACAGGAAATCTGCTAAATGTTACATTTTTGTTTTTAGGTTTAGATGCATCTAGCGTTTAGACACATTTAAGCGCATCAAGTGTTTTTTCTGCCAAAACTCTGCTGCTCCTAGATGTACTGGCTGTTTTTTTTTCTGCCTCTAAATGTCCCTGCCCGTAAACTCCTCTGAACACCTATATGTGCATGGACACTTAGGCAAACATGCAGGGATGTCTATAGGCAGAGAAAAAAAAAAGCCAAATGCCTCTAGGAGCAGCAGAAAAAGCGACCAGTGTGCATGATGCCAAATGCTCTATGAGGTCTGGTTGTTCAGCAAAAAAGCCCCCCTATAGTCTTAGACAAAATCTTTTTAGACATCTTTCCCTTTATGTTGCATCTTTTCTCTGATAGCTGAGTGCAGCTTACAACTTATACATATATAGCCCAGTTTCAGTAAAAAATATTCTGGTAGCCACAAATATTTGGGAAAGTAATGCAAGCTCTGGTACCTGACTAAGGAGAGAGTGGATGTCGCAAAGGTTATGTTCAGACCACCATCTGAATTGGGTGGACCCTTCCCAACCTAGAAGAAATATTGGGCAGTGAAAGCACTTTAGTAGAGAAAAAAACAGGGATGCAAGCCCGGAAGAAAATCTCCCACAGTCCCACGTATTTATTGTGAAGGATAAGATTGTTTTGGTGGTTTTGTGATTAATATCACAATTTGCTTGGTCTGTTCAATGTACACAATTAATAAAGAGATGATGTTATCCCTTAACAAAACTAATGTGCCACTTCGAAACAGCTCCGACAAGTCAGTTTTATTATTTGCAAAATAAACTTAAATTGCTTTAGTCCATATACATGATGCCATTAATAGATATAAAATAATAATAAAGTATCACACTTGTTTTGCAGATATGCTATTTCACCGCTATCAGGTGTTACAGGTAATCTGGGCATACATGCTGTCTATATCTGTGACGTACTTCATCACCCTGTGCCTTTTTCCTGGTTTGGAGTCAGAAATTAGGAATTGTACAATGGGAGAGTGGCTTCCTATTCTCATAATGGCAGTATTCAACCTGTCAGACTTTGTAGGAAAGGTAAGTGTCTTTAGCATTTCCTCTGTTTACAACCTGATAATTCATTGTATGTTTCTGCTGTTTCATATATATGTATGACACTAAAATTTCAGTTCAGTGCCTTCTCGAATATAAATGGATACAGGAAACCACTTTATATATTTGAGCTTTTTCAAAAGTTTGAATCTCCTGCCTCTGTGAGGTCATTAAAGCGGTAGCAAACCCCCAACCCCCCCCCCCCCAAAAAAAACCTGCAAGACAATAGCATAGAAAAATATAAACCTTAGCGCCTTTGGATAAAAGAACTGATCATCAGACTCCAGCTGCAGTAAAAAACTCGCTAATAAGCACTGCACTTAGAGCCGGTTCACACTGGGACGACTTGTCAGGCGACCTAGCTGCCTGACAAGTCGTGTCCCGTTCTGTACAATGGAACCGTTCTAATAGGAGCGACGCAAGTCGCTCCGACTTAGGAAAAGGTTCCTGTATTACTTTGGGGGTGACTTGAGGTGACTTGCATTGACTTCTATACTGAAGTCGTTTTGCAAGTCGCTGCTGCTGTCGTGTGCAGGTCGCCTGAGGCAGTTACGCTGCAAGTCATGCTGCCTCAGTGTGAACCGGCTCTTAGGGTTGATCACATTCATGTAAACATGCAGAACACACAAAAAATTTATAAAGTCCCATTAGGTGATGAAACAAAGTGACATCTCCTGTGCAATGGTGTTCAAGCTGGGTGTCCCACATAGATGTACACTCACCCTGGATGTTGACCAACTATTGCTAGTATGGTCTTTTAGGCATGTAGGGATACCCCTAGGGAGCCTGTTGAAATGACGTCTCATGCATGAATGCACCTCATAAGTATGGATGGAAATGACAAAGGAGAACCTCGCAGGCTTTTTCTCTTCTATTAACAAAGCTATATACAACTTTATAGAGCAAATTTAAAAATCTAGAATGAAACTAACTTTCTTATCGCTGCCTTAAACTAAAGGAGGTGCAGCGTTACCTCATATATCTTTGCACTTCCACGCAGCCTCACTGCTTAGCTCAACATAAAATTGCAAAGACTTTAAACATATCATCATCTACAGAACATATTATCATTAAAGGGAAGTTCGGGATTCATAAAAAAATAAAACTCTACTCACCTAGGTGGATGCAGCATCTGTCCCCCGCTGACTCTAAGACCGAGAACTGAGCAGTCAAACACTGCTAATCACTCACTTCAGGTTCCTGAGAGCTGGTGACTGTCAGTCATTGGCTCTCTGCTCTACCCCTCCACCACTCATTGGAGCGCTGGGCTGTGCAGGTAGTTGCTGGCTCATGGCTCGTACACACAATCCGAAAATCGGACAAAAAATACAGATTTTGACGCAATCGTACGATAATCGGATCGTTAGTACAGAGCTTTCGAGAGCAATTCATCCAGTTCACGACAATTCATCCGATGTTATTCAATCGGACAAGCACGAAAATTTTCCTCATATGATATCAGATCGTACGGTTTTTGTTTCGTCAGTACAGTTGTCGTCCAAAAATACAATACGAATACATTACAACACATGACATCACTTCCGATTTTTTTTTCTGTCGTACGAGAATTTTTGTGACGTTAGTAACCTATTCAATTTCTACTTGCGACTATTAAGCAAAAAAAGTCGGACCATCTGTCGTCCGATTTTCGGATCGTGTGTATAGACCATCAGACTCTCAGCGACGTGGGGGGGGGTAATCCCTGCTAGGAGAACACGGTGATTGCTACTAGTGGCTATAGCCGCTGGCAATCTGACATGATAGAAATCGGACATGCTGGTTGTACCCAAGTCTATCAATGGATCGCCTTGGGTAAAATCAGCCTGCTCCTAAATGGATCGAATCTCACCTGTTCCTTGCTGAACCGCCTAAGATTCAAACCATCTATGGCTGGTTTTAGCTGTAAGAGAAGCTGCTGACTGTAGAAAGCGAGGCAGTTGAAAAAAGTAGCGCGAGGCAGTTGAAAAAAGTGAAAGGAAGGCTAGGTGAAAATTAAAACCTACCAATCAAGCCTTTTTTGTAAGAAAGCCAAACATTTACAAGGAAACTGAAACTGTCCTGTTTTGTAGTGTCAGATAGTGGATCAGATTGTGCCTACCTATAAGTAATTTCAACTTGGCAAATGCTCATTCTTTTTGACTATCTGTTTAGAGCAACTCAGCTTGTCCTTCATCCCATGTTACTAATAAGCAGAGCCACGCACCAGTATGAACATTGCCCAGGAAGCTTGTCAACTCAACTTACACCACTCCCTCAACCCCTCATTACATACATAACCAAAATATAAGGATCCATGTGAAAAAAACACCCGCTCTGTCTAGGGGATATGAGATACGAAACCCACCATACATTTAGCACAGAGCGACTGTGTACCCGTTCCTTCAAAGGTAATGAGATACATATCGTAACCGCTAATAGGAGAGAAAGGATAACTTCAAACAAAGATGAAATTTAATGTTACAGTGAGAGGTGAAGCCATCCATCCCCCCAGATCTTATCAAATTTAAGAAGCGCCCCCCTGTTCAAATATGTGGCTTTTTAAAAGGGCAGAGTCTTGTTCACTGAAGCCTTCCAGGACTCTATGGACAGGGGCGTAGTGCTCTTCCAAGACAAAACTATGCATTTCCTAGAATAAAAACATAATAAAGTGATTAAGGTTCGTATAGCCATAGTAGGGGCCAGATCATCTTCCAACCCGAGCAGTGTTTTACAGAGGGATTTAAAGGGATAGTGGTCACCTCCTGCACGCACAGCAAAACAGCCCTCTAATAGTTCTGTATACCAGGATAATCCCAGAAGATGTGCATGAAGTCAGCTCCACTTGCAGAACCTTGCCAGCAAGCAGAGGTGACCGAGTTAAAAATTCTGGCTATCTTTGCTGGGGTCAGGTACAAACGATACAGAAATTTATAGTGGATCAGCTGATCACGGGCTGAGATTAGCCTGGTAAAGTGTGAATCCATGACACCCTCCAAGTCTTCTGTGTCCAGATCGGGAACCACCAACTCCCACTTAGATTTACACACAGTTAAAAGTCAATTAGCCTCAGGGAAGAGGAATTTATAAATGTTAGATAACAGTTTTTGAAGGTCATAATCCCTCAACATGAATTTGATGGCAGACTCCAAAAAGGGAGCACTGACATGTTTAAATTGCTTCTGGTATGCGTGTCTTAACTGTATATAACAAAAGAAATGGGTGTTTGGCAAGTGGTAGAGAGATTTCAGTTTGTCAAAGGTTTTCAGTTGCCTATTTGTGGAGACATCACCAAGCTTTTTAATCCCAAATTTTGTTCAGACCACTGGATCTTCAAAAGCAAAAAATTGGGGCAAATTGAGATTCCTCCACAGACGGGCATGGGGCCATGGTGGAAAGGGGCCCCCGAATTCCTCACTCTGAGCAACTACCCAGGCACGGAAGAACTGACCTCGTTGAAGTGGTTAAATCATAGGGTGATCTGGGTCATCGAAAAACCAAATGGGCCAGTGCTTCATAATAACTCAACACTGCCACCTCTACAGCAACTGCAGCGTCATCATACGGACCAATGAGCCACCTATTAACCATCACCAACTGTCCTACCAGAAAATATTTGTAATGTAATATTTCTCAATGTATATAGTAATAATGGCAATAGTTTCATTTTGAGTAGGTTCACTCTTCCTATCAAGGAGAGAGGCAAGTTCCGCCAGATGCCAATTTTTTGCTTAGTAATTGATATAACAGGTGCCATGTTCAGCCGGAAGTAGTCTGAAACTGAGTTAGTAATGGTGAGTCCCAAATACTTGACCCTAGACACCCTCTGAAGAGGCGTGGAGGCGAAGACAGCTTGGCATACATTCTTGCCCAGGGGCAGAATTGTGGATTTGTGCCAATTGACATGCAGCCCAGAGAAGGTAGAGATATGATCTAAAATGGACAAGGCCTGGGAGACGTGGCGGAGTCATCTCAAAACAGAACCACATTGTCGGCGTATTGAGCCTTCTTCTCCACTAAATTGGCCACTGTAATACCTTTCACTAGAGAGGAGGCACGCAAGGCCACATATAGTGACCTGGTACCATCATACATCATCTTGCTGAAGCTAAATTATTGCTTGATAACATTAGCTTTCTTAGTAGTTAAAACTGTATAAAACTTTGTAGACTACTTTGCAGCTATATTTTCTGAATGTTTAAGAATATTTAACTTGATTGAACAGAATTGTTAATTTCCTTCCTTTATCATTAAATTAATTCAATATAAATAACCCCCTTATTACAATGGCAGCAATGCAGAAAGTGGTTTTAATTTTAAAAAAATGTGAGAGAAATATGGAGACTGCCATTGCTGACTTTAGTTGCCTGGCTCTCTGTTTTCAGTGCTTCCTGAGTCACTGATTTGGAAAAAGCAGCATACAGAAAGCAAGTTGAATAAGAACACCTGATCTGCACACTTATATCAGGCCACTACCTTAGAAAAAAATAACCCTTTTGATGCCAGGCACTGCTCTCCACTTTAAACTCAGGTGGCCAGACCATTTTTTCCATTTTTCATTTTTCTATTATGTTTCATTACATTTTATCTACAGCTCTGAAAGTCCTTTAAAATACCCCTCAAACCATATACAGGACCCATAGGATGTTTAATATTGAACTTTGCTGGTACTGCTGACTTACATCACGTGATGTTTATCAAAATAATATTTTTTATAAAAATACACTAAAATTATTATTAGCACACACAAAGACAACATGACACACAATGATCTTAATAAATCTAAAAAAATAGGATTTTTTTTTTTTTTTTTTTACAGCTTACCTGTAAAAGCCTTTTCTTGGAGTACATCATGGGACACAGAGCCTTAAGTAATTACTTTATGGGTTATGCGCCACCTTCAGGTGATGGAAACTGGTATACCCAATACAGGAAGTTCACTCCCTATATAACCCCTCCTCCTTCCAGGAGCACATCAGTTTTTGTAGCAAAACAACATACTTAAATCCCAAAGAGGGGAGGGACCTCTGTGTCCCATGATGTACTCCAAGAAAAGGATTTTACAGGTAAGCTGTTATAAAAATCCTATTTTCTTTATTGTACATCATGGGACACAGAGCCTTAAGTAATTACTTAATGGGACGTCCCATAGCAATGCTACTTGAGGGGAGGGAGACATAACCCACAGGGTACACCCAGGCTTGAGGACTTATACTGCTGCCTGCAGCACACTGCGCCCGAAGGCGATACCCTCATACCTCCTTACATCCATCTGATAAAATTTTGTGAATGTGTGTACTGAAGACCAAGTTGTGGCCTTACAGATCTGAGCTATGGAAGCCTGGTGACGCACTGCCCAAGAAGCACTAAACGCCCTGGTAGAGTGCATCTTAACTTGAAAAAGGGGAATTTTACCCCATAAATTATAAGTTTGATTTATAACTTGCCGAATCCACTTAGCGACAGTGGATTTCACGCTGCCTGTCCTTTCTTAGGACCCTCTGGCAGAATAAATAAGACATCAGTCTTACGAATCTGAGCAGTTGTCTTTAAATAGATTTTCACTGCTCTCACCACATCAAGATAATGTAGTGACTTCTCTTCCCTGGAACATGATTTTGGAAAAAACAAAGGCAGGGCAATATCTTGGTTCAGGTGAAAACCTGAAACCACTTTTGGTAAAAAGTCTGGACAAGGGCGTAACACCACTCTGTCCTCATGAATAATCAAATATGGCTCTTTACACGAAAGAGCAGCCAATTCCGAAACCCTCCTTGCTGAGGATATAGCAACCAAGAACACCAGCTTCCTTGTCAGAAGGACTAAGGGAATATGCTGTATCGGTTCAAATGGCTGTTTTTGTAACACTGACAAAACTAAGTTCAAGTCCCAAGGGCTCAAAGGTGATTTAACTGGTGAATTAATCCGCATCACCCCTTGCATAAAACCCCGGACTAAAGAATGCATAGCCAGCGGTCTTTGAAATAAGATCGATAAGGCTGAGACTTGGCCCTTAATAGTACTCAAGGCCAATTTCATCTCTACGCCAAATTGTAGAAAGGCAGGAATTCTGCCTATGATTTATCTCCGAGGGCGCCAACCCTTGGATTCACACCAGGAAACATGAGCCCTCCAGACTCTATAATATATAGTTCTGGAAGCTGGCTTCCTTGCATTATTCAAATTAGAAATAGCTGACCCGGAAAGCCCACGTTTCTTCAGAATGTGGGTTTCAATAGCCAGGCCGTTAAATTTCCCGTTCGTAAAGTATTATGGAATATCGGCCCCTGTGAGAGCAGGTCTGGCCTTAGTGGAAGGAACCATGGATCCTCCACTGCCATCTTTATGATTTCTGCATACCATGACCTTCTGGGCCATGCTGGTGCTACCAGAATTACCGTCTTTCTGAAGAAGTTGTGGTAGCAACTGAATAGGGGGAAATGCATAGATCAGTGAGAACTGATCCCACAGGGTCACCAACGCATATGTTCTACATGCGAGCGGATCCCTTGTCCTGGACACAAAGTTGACAAACTTCATGTTGAATCTGGACGCTAGAAGATCTATGTCCGAAGTCCCCCATCTTTGGCAAACAGCCCAAAAAATGTCGGGGTGAAGAGACCATTCCCCTGGGAATAACTGCTGGTGACTTAAGTAGTCCAGGAGCCAATTCTCTACTCCCGAAATGAAGACTGCTGATAGGCACAGAACATTCCTTTCTGCCCAAGTTAGAATATGGTTCACCTCTCTCTGCGCTGTGAGACTCTTGGTGCTCCCTTGGTGATTGATATAGGCCACAGCCGTGGTATTGTTGGATTGGATCCTGACAGGACAGTCCCTTAACCTGGAAGTCCAGGCCTTCAGAGCCAGACGCACTGCCCGAATCTCTAGGGTGTTGATGGACAACTTCCCTAAACTCTGTGCCTTGCTAGAAGGCATAAATTGGGATAGAATCTTAGGAACACAGAACACGGAGGAGGGATGGGTTTGCTTTAAGAGCATATTAAATAAGGGCCAATGCATCCCATTGGGTAATAAATTTAAAAGAGCGAACAAAAGTCCTCGATGACTTAACCCCAATGTAAAAATGCATATAAAAGCAAAGGAGAAGGCCTTCAAAAAATACAAGGTTGAGGGATCATCATCAGCATTCACACTTTATAAAGAATGCAACAAGAAATGTGAGGGTGCAATAAGGACGGCTAAGATAGAACATGAAAGACACATAGCGGAGGAAAGCAAAAAAAAATCCCAAGAAATTCTTTAAGTATGTAAACAGTAAAAAAGGGAGGACAGACCATATTGGCCCCATAAAAAATGAGGAAGGACATCTGGTTACAAAGGATGGGGAGATGGTGACGGTATTGAATTTATTCTTCTCCTTAGTCTTCACAAGGGAATCGGGGGGCTTCAGTAACCAAAACTGCAGTGTTTATCCTCATGACACATCACAGGAAGCACCTCCATGGTTAACAGAGGACAGAATTAAAATTAGACTTAGGATACTTCACATTAATAAATCACCGGGACCAGATGGCTTGCACCCAAGGGTACTTAGGGAACTCAGCCAAGTAATTGCCAGACCATTGTTCCTAATTTTTACTGATAGTCTACTGACTGGAATGGTACCAGCTGATTGGAGAAAAGCCAATGTAGCACCAGTATTTAAAAAGGGCCCAAAATACATCCCTGGGAATTACAGACCAGTTAGCCTAACATCAATATTATGTAAACTCTTGGAGGGGATGATAAGGGACTAGTGGGGTCCCCCAGGGTTCTGTGCTGGGACCAATCCCATTTAATTTGTTCATAAATGACCTGGAGGATGGGGTAAACAGTTCCATCTCTGTATTTGCGGACGATAGTAAGCTAAGCAGGGCAATAACTTCTCCCCAGGATGTGGAAACCTTGCAAAAAGATGTGAACAAATTAATGGGGTGGGCAACTACATTGCAAATGAGGTTCAATGTAGAAAAATGTAAAATAATGCATTTGGGTGGCAAAAATATGAATGCAATCTATACACTGGGGGGAGAACCTCTGGGGGAATCTAGGATGGAAAAGGACCTGGGGGTCCTAGTAGATGATAGGCTCAGCAATGGCATGCAATGCCAAGCTGCTGCTAACACAGCAAACATAATATTGGCATGCATTAAAAAGGGGATCAATATCAGAGATAAAATAGTTCTCTCGCTCTACAAGACTCTGGTCCGGCCGCACCTAGAGTATGCTGTCCAGTTCTGGGCACCAGTCCTCAGGAAGGATGTGCTGGAAATGGAGCGAGTACAAAGAAGGGCAACAAAGCTAATAAAGGGTCTGAAGCATATTAGTTATGAGGAAAGGTTGCGAGCACTGAACTTATTCTGTCTGGAGAAGAGACGCTTGAGAGGGGATATGATTTCAATATACAAATACCATACAGGTGACCCCACAATAGGGATAAAACTTTTTCGCAGATGGGAGTTTAACAAGACTCGTGGCCACTCATTAAAATTAGAAGAAAAGAGGTTTAACCTTAAACTACGTAGAGGGTTCTTTACTGTAAGAGCGACAAGGATGTGGAATTCCCTTCCACAGGCGATGGTCTCAGCGGGGGGGGCATTCATAGTTTCAAAAAACTATTAGATAAGCACCTGAACGACCGCAGCATACAGGGATATACATTGTAATACTGACATATAATCACACACATGGGTTGGACTTGATGGACTTGCGCCTTTTTTCAACCTCACCTACTATGTAACTATGTAAGGTTCTTTTGGTTCTTGACCACTGTCCCTGGACAGTCGTCTTCTCTAGTACTACACCCCAGCCTGAAAGGCTGGTATCTGTCGTTACTACTTCCCAGATAATTTGTCTGAAGGATTTTCCTTTCAGCAGATTCTGGTTAGTAACCACCAACTGAGGCTTTGGAACACCCTTGGGGACAGCCGTATTGGCAAGTCCAAAGCTTGGATCGTTTTGTTCCAAGCAGACAGGATACTGTTTTGCAACAGTCTCAAATGGAACTGGGCATAGGGACTGCTTCGAATTAAGCCACCATCTTTCCTAACAACCTCATCCAAAGGCGAATTGAGGGATTTCCTTTCGACCTGACCATCAGTACCAGCTCTCGTATGGAGTTAATTTTTGCCTGAGGCAAGAACACCTTTTTTCTGGGCTGTATCTATGATCAGACCCAAATACTCTAGCTTATTTAGCGGTATTAAGGAAGACTTCTCTAGGTTGAGAATCCAACTTAGATTTATCAGGTAATTGGTTGTAATGCTCCAAACGAGCCATTGATTGGTCTATTAGCAATATATCCTCTAGTTATACCAAGACTGTTATGCCCTTAAGCTGGCTAGAGGTGGGGCTAGCACTTTTGTGAACACTCGAGATGCTGTAGCTGGCCCAAAGGGCAAGGCTACAAACTGAAATGCTGTTGTTCTACTTTGAACCGCAAAGACCTTTTGGTGAGCGGAAAATGTAGGGACATGCAGATATGCATCCCTGATGTCGATAGATGCCAGAAGTTCTCATCCTTGTAGGATAGAAACTACTGACCTGATTGGCTCCATTGAAAGGAGCAGATCTTCAGGAACTGATTTAGATTCTTTAGATCTAGAATGGGTCTGTTGAATAAAACCCCAAACCTTGCTGTTCTGTGCATGTACAGGAAATGCCTGAAAAGGCTGTGAAGGTTTTAAGGAACCTAAAGAAGAAACAGAACTATCAGCTGACTCTGCTAGAGGTAGCTTGAAAGAGGCACGAACCATCTCTGTAAGAGATTGTACCAGCAATCTCTTAGATTGCGAGACTGAAAAAAGATCATCTACTGTTGTTTCCTCCGCAGAGGAGTAATCGGTATACCTTTCTTCCTTATCACCTGAGGGTAACCCCTCATCATCTACCCACTGTTCCCTTGATAAGGGGTCTAAGGTGGGGAAGGGGGATCTAACAAGCTTCCTATCCTTTTGGATAGCGGATGCGATTAAAGTCGCTAATTTTCCTTCTTGGCCCTGTAGGGCAGAGGAAAACGCATTTTCAGTCATGTATACAGGGGGTGAATTTTCTGTGCCTGAGCCTGACCCTGAGGCTTTCCTCTAGAGTCTGACAGTGGAAGCCGTTGCCACTGCCTAGAGGCGGATGCCCCCGACGCAAGGGAAGGAGTGAGTTTAAATGAAGGACGTTTATACTTTCTTTTTGGGCAAAAGAGTACCTTTCTCACTAGAAATCATTTGGATGTTTGACCAAATCCTCCCCAAATAGTCGATCCCTATGAAAAGGGAAACTAGTCAGAAGCCTTTTGCAAGGTGCTTCGGCTGACCAAAAAAAAAAATATATATATATCCTGGACCAGCACAAGCGCAAGGCGGGACACCTGGTGAATAGAGTCCTTCATGGCGTCTAAGACAAAACATAGCGCCCTTGATAGTTCGGCCAAATCGTGAGCCTGTGTGCAGGGACCTCTTTAAGGGCCTGTCTAAACTGGTCCCTTAGGGACTGACAGATGCCTAGTGCTGAAACTGCAGGCTGAGCAACTGCACCTGCCAAGGAAAAAGAGGATTTTAACAGGAATTACAACTTCTTATCTGTTGGATCTTTAAGCATTTGTGCATTGTCTACTAGACAAGTTAAACTTTTGTTCATACTGGAAATCGCAGCGTCAACTACTGGTACTTTCCATTCTTTGGTGAATTTCTCCTCCATGGGATAGAGCACTGAGAATCTCTTTGGAGGGAGAAAAATACTTATCTGGGTGATCCCATTCAGCATAAGCTTTTCTAGTAATGCATGGACCGGAAACACATGAAAAGGCTGTAAGGGTTTCAAAGAACCCAAGGAAGAAACCAAACTTTCAGCTGACTCTGTTAGGGGTAGCATGAAAGTGGAACGAACCATCTCCGTAAGAGTTTGTACCAGCAATCTCTCAGATTGCGAGAGTGAAAAAGGTTCATCAACTGTTTCCTCTGCAGAGGAATAATCGCCTTGTTTTTCTACGTGATCGCCTGAGGGTAATACCTCATCCTGTGCCCACTGTTCCCTTGGTAGAGGGTTTGAGGTGGGGAGGGAGATCTGGCACGGTTCCTATCCGTTTGGATGGAGGATGCGATTAAAGCCGCTAATCTTCCTTCTAGGCCCAGCAGGGCAGAGGAAAATGCATCTTCAGTCACGTATACAGGGGCTGAAGTGTGAAAAGTAGTTGCACCACCAATTGGTTCCAATGACTCACCCTGGCTTGCCATAACTGGTATCTCCAGAGAGGATGACAGTGTGGAGGCATGACTGGAGTTCCCAGCGCCTGGGGGTGGAATTTGTGGTACCTTTGTGGTAACTCTAGAAGCCATAGTGCTAAGCACAAAAGCAGAGGCACTCTAGTAAAAATGTACTACTTGCTGAGCAATAGTCTAAAAAAACAATTTCACCATAAAGATCAGCTTGATGCTGAGTAACAATGTATTTCCTGTACTGGAAATGCCTGTATAATCCCTTACATGCCCCAGCGCTCCTGTGTCCCGTGTGACAGACTTCTTCTCTTCAGTTGCTCTTAAGAGATTTTTTGACAATGAGGGCGTATGTTTATAACACACTGCAGGTGTAAACCTGATAGGCATCCTCAGCTGTGCGCCATGTGCCACGTTGAAGCTGATTCCTGCATACGGCGCTGCCTGCCTTAAGCCACGCCCCTTCCAGTACCTGCCCTCCTCCTTGTTGTTTTTTAATGAACCTTAGTCCGTGCGCGCACGGGCGGCACGGCATTCAGGTCTGCAATGCAGACCCGATGAAGAGGAGGGTCTGTGATCGCCGCTGGCGCTTCAGAATCTCTATGCTTTCTGTATGCAAGCAGTCTTTGAAATATACAGGCTGGGGTGCAACAAGGCTTATTAAACGGCAGTCTGACAACAAAATGTGAGTCTTTAAAGTAATAGCCATAGGAAGCCGCCACCGCACCCCTCCGAGGAGGGGGGGTAGTGTTTTCTCAGCAGTATGAGGCAATTCGTGTTTTACACAGGAGCCATTAGCCATTATAGATAACAATCTGCTGTACCCCCAGCCCCTTAGTTACCCCAGGGGGGAGAGGACAATTAAGAACAATTAAGAACCCCCTCCTGCTGCTGGGACACACACATGCTGTTTAAAGCTGGACACAGAGCTGCTGACATTTTAAGGCATTACAATGTTTTTCATATGGAGGAAAAAGGCATAGGTGGACTTTTTACAGTTCCTAAGCTTTTTCCCTTACCTTTTCCTCGCTGCAGGATACTGCTGAAAACAGACAGATCCAAATTTCACCCATCATGGCAGGCAGCGTTAGTAAACCTTCAAAGCCCGGGTTCCTTAATAGGGGTTCCACTCCTTTGGACCTGTATAGCACCCCTCAGGAGCAACTTTAGGAAATGTAGCATGACCAAAAAGAGTCCTGGGTCCTGGGGTCCAGCCCTCAAAAGAGAGGCTTACAGGAAAAACCTTGTTCCTCTATGCAAGGCCCAGGTACCATCCTGTGGCCTCAGTAGCTTGGATGGATCCAGTTGTGGAGGTTTTTTAAATCCAGCATGGATCCCTCCTGGAGCTCCTCAGAGCACATCTTCACTCGTGACCAACACCTTAGACACTGGCAAAAAAACTGATGTGCTCCTGGAAGGAGGAGGGGTTATATAGGGAGTGAACTTTCTGTATTGGGTATACCAGTGTCCATCACCTGAAGGAGGCCCATAACCCATTAAGTAATTACTTAAGGCCCTGTGTCCCATGATGTACGATAAAGAAATACAACTGTATTGAGTTAATAAATAACAAATATTTGTACATTTTCAGTTTTGCAAAATGGTGAAAATCTAAGGCAATGTTAAAACTATAAATAAGTGATGTATGCTTAAAATCTGGAAATTGTCTTTACACCCTGTTATAACAACACTAGATCCACAGTGCTGTGCGTGTGCTGCATTGGTGTGTGTTGCGATAACATGACGCATGCATATATTTTATGGCAACGCAATGCATCACAGAGCGCAATAACAGTGTGCTGCTGGGCATAGAGTTGAATAAATGAGAATTTAAACAAAAGCTAAAAGAAGAGAAGGAAAACGAGCACTGCAAAGTGTTGTAACAATGCACTGCAGTGCATGTGCACATTGCACCCCAGCGCACAGGTTATGTGCATTATAATCGTGTGTTCATAGTTGTGAATGGGCCCTTAGTTTGTGTGTTCCGGCACCAGTATACAACCCACTTGAAATGCATTACCACAATGGGTGTAGTGCACAGGCACATGTGCATGTGTAATACTTGTGAGGGGTGTTTACTTATTTATTTATTGTTTTAACCAGTACTGTTACCGGGGTCTTTGGGGAAATATTAGAGGGTCTAAACAGATCGGATGTTTCGCTTTTGAGATAGAGAAAAAGTTTGAGGACAGTTGATAGGATACTCAATCTCCTTCTCCCCTACTGCCCAGCACTGATCGCTTCCATGTTTATTCACAGAGGAGATGTAAACATGTCAATCTTGTTTCCTGATCCCTTCAGTCATAAATTAACACGGGAGTGCTCAGTACTGAGCTGTCAGGAGTCAGCAGCTGGGATGACCAGATATATGTTGCTGCACCAAGAAACTGGGACCAGACCATATGTATATATCTTTAAAGTGAGAATTATTTAAAGTGAATGGAAGATAATCACACATCAGCAAGCAATAAACATGAGAATGCATGGAAATCAAAACAACCAACCTAACTAACAATATATACATAGTTACATAGTAGGTGAGGTTGAAAAAAGACACAAATCTATCAAGTCCAACCTATGTGTGTGATTATATGTCAGTAACGACTGGCATTTTATTCTCTAGGGTGTTAGAAAAAAATATATATGTAATGTTTGGGAGTTCTAAGTAATTTTCTAGCAAAAAAAAAAAATGATTTTAACTTGTAAATAACAAGTTTGAAAAATAGGCACGGTCTTAAAGTGGTTAAGAAGTGACTTTGAGGTTTAAATTAATGAAACATTATCCTTCAAAAGGATTGTGGAGTTCAAGGTGGCAGATTGTTAGCAACAGTAAATGTTATTTTAAGTAAAAACCAGACTACGATGGCAGAAATAAGACAAGTACAGTTTTATGTCAAATCAAAGAAGTGGGAGGATCTAAAGGATGAAACAGCAGATAGTAGAAACCATGAGATAACAAAGGAGGTAAAATAAGATGAGCAGAAATGAGTATGGCATACATACATAACTAATCCCTCTTTCCCCTCTCACTTCCCTATTTGTGGGGGTTGTAGAGTTATTGAAGAACCCTGGTCTCCTGCAATTAGTTAATTCCTCTCTGCCCACTGCTTTCAGTCTCAGTCTTCTGTCTACAAGCTTTGTTACATTCTCTTACATATCATTAATCCATCCCTTTTGATCTTCACCTTTTTCTTCATCCTGCATTTCTTTCAGAAATCTTCAGAGTTCTTCCTAATCAAACACCATGTCTGAGCCCCCAAGACACTGGCTTCTAATGTTCTCAACTGTTGATGACAGTTCATAGATACATCATTTTTTATTTGTCCTTTTCTATTTCCCCTGAACAAATAATGTATGTTGAAACCCACAGGCAATGACGGTTGCTGGGCGATCTATAACCACCCATATACCCATCACCCTTGTTCAGAGAGCTGTAAAGAAAGTTGATCCAGGAAAAATACAAAACTGTGAAAAGTATTGTTCTCATTTGTTAAAGGGAGCTGATAATTATTTCTGATGATAACATATATATTTTTTTGTTTTTATATTTAGTTTTTTTTTTTTTTGAGTAAGTCCATATGATTTTCACATAGCAGCAGTCCTCCTGTTTAGCTAATAAAGTACTTAATTTTTTTTTTACAAATTATTTCCTACAACCCCTTGTTTTTAGCAAATGTAAGTGAAAAGGTGTGTTACAATAAACTCATGCTGTTTAGGGCAACAAGGGTGTCATCGAGGTCAAATGTTCACCAGTCCCCCAAATTGGTGTTCCATATTATATAATTATATAATGCAATTATCATGCTTAAACTGTCCCTTTGTTCTTGCTAAATCAATTCAATAGCTACTCATTTTCTGTGCATACACTTGTATATTATCCCTAACACAGCTATAGACTGGTAATTGGTATATACTGTGTTCCCACCTTTTAGTTTAAACCACTTCAATACAGGGCATTTTCACCCCCTTCCTGCCCAGGCCAATTTTTAGTTTTCAGCGCTGTCGCAATTTGAATGACAATCACGCGGTCATGCAACACTGTACCCAAAATGTATAATTTTTTCCCCCACAAATAGAGCTTTCTTTTGGTGGTATTAGATCACCTCTGCATTTTTTATTTCTTGCGCTATAAACAAAAGAAGAGTAACAAGTTTTAAAAAAACACAAAATTTTTTACTTTTTGCTATAATAATTATCCCAATTAAAAAAAAAAAAAAAAAATTTTTCCTCAGTTTAGGCCGATATGTATTCTTCGACATATTTTTGGTAAAAAAAAATAGATTTATGGCATTTTTATGTATTTATTTATTTACTAGTAATGGCGGCGATCTGCGTTTTTTATCATGACTGTGACATTGCGGCAGACATATCGGACACTTTTGACATTATTTTGGGACCATTCACATTTATACAGCAATCAGTGCTATAAAAATGCACTGATTACTGTAAAAATGTCACTGGCAGGGAAGGGGTAAACAATAGGGGATGATCAAGGGGTTAAATGTGTTACCTAGGGAGTGATTCTAACTGTAGGGGAAGGGGACTCACAAGGGGAGGAGACCGATCAGTGTTCCTCTGTACTGGGAACACACAATTGGTCTCCTCTCCCCTGACAGGACGTGGATCTGTGTGCTAACACACACAGATCCACGTCCCTGCTCTGTTACCGGCAATCGCGGGAATGCGTATCGGCTCCCGAGCGACATGGCGCGCGTGTGCCCTCTAGACGACCGGGAAGCTGAGGACGTCATATGACGCCCGCCCAGGATGGGAGAGCCCTCCTGTGGACGTCATTTGACTATGGGAGGGGAAGCAAGTGGTTAAATGGCCAAAAATCATTCTTGCCTATTTTTGTGGCATCTCTTCCTCTTCACATACTCTATGACAAAGTTGATCCTTCTTTGCAGTGTTTAACTTCCATTTACCAATATTTTAGTGCAATTGTATTGTGGAGATGGTATGCAAATTAGAAGCACTGAAAGTATAACTAAACACAATTTTTTTTCCTGTTTTGGATAGAGTGGAGATGGATTTGAACATATGTCTATCTTTATTGCTGTCTGTGCCCTCGTTAGGGAGATTCACTCTCTCTATTTGTCCTGTTTACCGTTATCATTGAAAATGAAAGTAAAAGAAAATTCCCAATTGTGGGCTGTCCCCAGAAAAGTAATAGAGGGGAAATCTTGCAGTGGGGACCCCAGTTTTGTTGATCTAGGGGCCCAAAGAATTCCCTTCGTTTGCAGGGATTTTCTCTCATTTCCTGTTTTGGGGTATGAGACAGACAGTGAAGGTACCATTATCATTGAAAATGAAAGTAAAAGAAAATTCCCAATTGTGGACTGTCCCTAGAAAAGTAATAGAGGGGAAATCTTGCAGTGGGGACCCCAGTTTTGTTGACCTAGGGGGGCCCAAAGAATTCCCTTAGTTTGCAGGGATATTCTTTCATTTTCTGTTTTGGGGTATGGGACAGGAAGTGAAGGTAAATCACTTAAATGGGACACAGATGTCAAAAAAAGGGTTATAACCCTCCCTTATGCCCCGTGCACACGATCGGATTTTCCAATAACAAATGTTGGATGTGAGCTTGTTGGCTGAAAGTCTGACCATGTGTATGCTCCACCGAACTTTTGTTGTCGGACTTTCTGCCAACAAATGTTGGCTAGCAGGTTCTCAAATTTTCTGCCAACAAAACTTTGTTGTCGGAATTTCCGATCGTGTGTACACAAGTCCAATGCACAAAAGTTCACGCATGCTCGGAATCAAGCAGAAGGTGCTGGCTTTAGCACTTCCTTTTTCTCAGCTCGTCATAGGTCTCATACGTCACCACGTTCCCACGTTCGTAATTGTTGGCCAACATTTGTGTGACCGTGTGAATACAAGACAAGTTGGAGCCAACAACCTTCGAACTAAATTCCACGGTTTTGTTGTCGGAAAGTCTGATCTTGTCTACTGGGCATAACTCTATCCAAAATGAAAAAAAAAAATTGCCTATAGTTCTACTTGAAGTACAAGGTTTTTGACATCTAATCTAAGTTAGCATCACTGGTGTCAAGGCTGAACGCAGTTCACAAACAGTGACAGCAAAGTAGTGATAATTACCGTATTTATCGGCGTATAACAAGCACTTTTTCCCCCTGAAAATAGGGGGAAAATCAGGAGTGCGTGTTATACACCGATAGCGTACCTCGGAGAAGGAGGGGGACGAGCGCCGCCGCAATCACCGAGCCGTCATTGTTTGTTCACGATTGCCGCCGGAATCACTGAGCTGTCATTGTTCAAGATAGCTGCCGAAATCACAGAGCCGTCATTGTTCACGATCGCCGCCGGAATCACCGAGCCGTCATGTCTTGTTTACTCGGCTCTGACGTCACACACACGTCCCGTCTCTGGAATTGGACCAGTGTTCTGTCAATCACAGGAGCTGGTCCAATGGCGATGGCAGAGGCGGAACGTGTGTGTGAGAGCCGAGTACTGTAAACACAAGATGACGGCTCAGTGATTCCGGCGGCGCTCGTCCCCCTCCTAAATTCCTGCACTGCATGAAAGATGGTGAGGCTGTGAATAGGCATCAGGCTGCATTGGATGGGTGCAGATCAGGCTGCAGATGGGCATAGAGGCTGCATAGAGGCACCAGGCTGCATTGGATGGGTGCAGATCAGGCTGCAGATGAGCACAGAGGCTGCATAGAGGCATCAGGCTGCATTGGATGGGTGCAGATCAGGCTGCAGATGGGCACAGAGGCTGCATTGAGGCTGCAGATTGGCATCAGGCTGCATTGGATGGGCACAGATCAGGCTGCAGATGGGCACAGAGGCTGCACTGAGGCTGCAGATGGGCATTTGGCTGCATTGAGGTTGCAGATGGGCACTAATCAGGCTGCATTGATTGGCACTGACCATTATTTTGCTTCAAAGTGGTTTATTTGAAAAAAACGTTTTTTTCCTGAAACTTCCCCCTTAAATTGGGGTGCGTGTTATACACCGATAAATACGGTATACAAAAACATGAGTATATTCGGCAGACAATATGAGAATGAAAAATACAAGTCCAGGAAACATGATAGTTTCTTTTGTCATTATGAGATATGGGCTTCAGCTCTTTCAGGGTCCAGCAATAGACAGGAATTTGCCAAATTTTGATCCATTTATGAGCAGGGTACAACCATCCCGTTAAAAAATTTCCACTAGATTAGTGCCACCCACCAGCTATAGCCTGCAGCGTATTCTGATGGTGAGGAAGTCTCCCCGCTGTCAGAATACAATGACTTAGAGGGGAGGATTCTCCCATCTACCTCAAATGTGTAGATGGGGGAATTGGGTAATTTTTTTCTGCTCAGCCCGCTGGTTGAACGACAAAAAAATGACTAATCTATGGGCTGCTTTAGTAGCTTACTAAATACTTTCATTTGTTGAAAATGCCTAGAATTGCTCTTTGACAATTTTGCAATGCCTTTCTTAGTTTAGTGGCTCTTCTGGAAACATACATACAATGATTCAATAGAGTGCATTTATGGAATATTAAAAGCCAAAGTACACTGTTAAATGATAAGGGCCAATTTACACCTGAATCACACAAGAATGCGGTCTGCTTTCCTGTGTAATTTCCATGCAATTCAGTGCAGTTCAATTTTCAGCTGAAATCGCACTGGATTGCTCCAAAAGTAGTGAATGTACCACTTTTCAAAAATGCACTGCAGTGGATTGCATGGTACTGCAGGGTACCGTGCGATCTGGTGCAGGCAAATGCACTGCGTTTGGGGTGTCATTAGGATTATATTGACACCCGCAGCAGATTGCACACCCAGTGCATTTTGGACACGGTTTGGGAAACGCGGAAGCTGGTTTCTTGCGCTGCGTTCCACTGTGAGCAAGCCCTAAAAGTTAAATAATCAAAATAGTTAGTTGTAATAAGTTACCGAATGGGTAACATCAAATACAATAAAATAGATCATAGAGTAAACAAAACTGAAAATATAAAAGTATTCATAATTCAAATGGTACACTTGTGAAGTTTACATACCCTGGCAGAATTTATGATTTCTTGGTCATTTTTCAGAGAATTTGAATAACACAAAAACTTTTCTTTCACTCATGGTTAGTCTTTGGCTGAAGCCATTTATTTTCAATCAACTGTGTTTACTCTTTTTAAATCATAATTTCATCACAACAGAAACTACCCAAATGACCCCGATCAAAAGTTTACGTACCCCAATTCTTAATACTGTGATACTGTGTATTGCCCCCTTTAACATCAATGACAGCTTTAAGTCTTTTGTGGCATTTGTGGATGAGGCTCTTTATCTTCTCAGATGGTAAAGCTGTCCATTCCTCTTGGCAAAAAGCCTCCAGTTCCTGTAAATTCTTGGGCTGTCTTGCATGAACTGCATGTTTGAGATCTCCCCAGAGTGGCTCAATGATATTGAGGTCAGGAGACTGAGATGGCCACTCAAGAACCTTCACTTTATTCTGCTGTAGCCAATGACAGGTCGACTTGGCCTTGTGTTTTGGATCATTGTCATGTTGGAATATCCAAGTATGCCCCAATCGCAGCTTCCTGGCTGATGAATGCAAATGTTCCTCCAGTATTTTTGATAACATACTGCATTCATCTTGCTATCAATTCTGACCAAATTTTCAGTGCCTTTGTAGCTCACACATCCCCAAAACATTAGCGATCGACCTTTGTGTTTCACAATAGGAATAGTGTACCTTTCATCATAGGCCTTGTTGACTCCTCTCCAAATGTAGTGTTTATGGATGTGACCAAAAACTTCAACTTTGGTCTCATCACTCCAAATGACTTTGTGTCAGAAGGTTTGAGGCTTGTCTCTGTGCTGTTTGATGTATTGTAAGCAGGATACTTTGTGGCATTTGCGTAGCAATGGCTTTCTTCTGGCGACTCGATCATGCAGCCCATCTTTCTTCAAGTGCCTCCTTATTGTGCATCTTGAAACAGCCACACCACATGTTTTCAGAGAGTCCTGTATTTCACCTGAAGTTATTTGTGGGTTTTTCTTTGCATCCCGAACAATTTTCTTGGCAGTTGTGGCTGAAGTTTTAGTTGGTCTACCTGCCCGTGGTTTGGTTTGAACACTGCTGATTGGTATTCTCAATTCCTTGGATATCTTTTTATATCCCTTTCCTGTTTTATACAGTTCAACTACCTTTTCCCACAGATCTTTGACAATTATTTTGCTTTCCCCATGACTCAGAATCCAGAAACGTAAGTGCAGCACTGGATGAAAGATGCAAGGATCTGTCAGGAGTCCAGAAACTCTTTAGCTACGTACACACAATCGGATTTTCCAACAGGAAATGTGTGATGACAGGTTGTGGGTGGAAAATCCAACCGTTTGTATGCTCCATCGGACAATTGTTGTCGGATGTTCCGAGGACAAATGGATGGCAGGCTTTAAAATTTTCCACGGACAAATGTCTGTTGTCGGATTTTCCAAGCGTGTGTACACAAGTCCGTTGGACAAAAGTCCAAAGTACAAACACGCATTCTCGGAAGCAAGGACGAGCCAGAAGTGGTTGGTCTTGTAAACTAGCGATCATAATGGAGAATTAACATTCGTGACGTGGCAAATTATGAAATCTCAAAATGCAGCGCACACTCTCTTCTTCTTTAATGGATAATAATGAAGCTTCTTTGCTGCTGATTGAGTTATTGCAAACAAATTTTCAAAGGCTTTTTTTTCTAGTGATATCAAGAATAATATTATTATGCTTTTTTTTTTTGGGCACGTTACCACAACACCATTTTCCTGTAGTTTTTAAGATCAAAGATACAACTATGTTGGTGTCCCTTGTCAATTTTACATTGTATTTTTTTAAATGTAACTGCTTACTCCCAAACTGTCATTTGAAGTAAAACACATAGCCAAGTATTATTCTCCACAATTTTTTTATTGTGCATTAAAAAAAGAAAACAAATCAAATTAGACATGCTATCTGCCAATAGAACCTAACCAAAAAGTGCATTCTATGCATCCAAAAATAAAGAAAATATAACAAATCAAATCATTATTATTCAACCAAAAAATAAAATAAAAGCCTCATGCACGTGTCCTGCTTCTTAATATAGGGGGTCAGCAATGCCAAGAGTTGGTGAAAGCAGGGGTCCGTCAACCGGAAATAATTCCGAAAATCATCCGGATTATTCTCCTGGAGCTCCTGCAGCAAAGGTATATGACATAATTGGCCCCAATAATAAAGCAACCAATTTTTGGTCCAAGAAATCCTCCTCCTCCTGTTCCTGGACTGGACTTGGGTCAAAGCAATAACTCCAAGGCCAATAATAAATAACACGTTATCTCCTCCGATTCCGCAACATGCCAGGTTGATGAACGGCCGTTCAGAAACGAACTAAAAAGCACGAAATGAAAAGCTCGAATCAACACTCACCAAACTTCTACTCACAGAAGGAGCCCAAAGAGTGGCGCTAAAGAGCTGAAAAACCACATAGTACGTCACTACGTTCGTGTTTGTTGGCCGACAATTCCTTGCCATTTGAATGCAAGACAAAATCCAGGCACACGCCCTCGGACAAAAGTCTGAGGTTTTGTCTGCAGAAAATCCGATCGTGTGTACAAGGCTTTTGACCTTTTATGCACACACAGTAATTACAGGCAAACAGATCACAAGTGAGGATGGTTACCTTTAATAGCCATTCAAACCCCTTTGTATCAATTTGTGTGCATGTTATTAGGCCAAAATCACCGGGGTATGTAAAATGTTAATCAGGGTCATTTGGGTAGTTTCTGTTGTAATTATGATTTAAAAAGAGTAAATACTGGAGGAACATTTGCATTCATCAGCCATTTAGCTGCGCTTGGGGTGTACTTGGACATTCCAACATGACAATGATCCAAAACACAAGGCCAAGTCGACCTGTCATTGGCTACAGCAGAATAAAGTGAAGGTTCTGGAGTGGCCATCTCAGTCTCCTGACCTCAATATCATTGAGCCACTCTGGGGAGATCTCAAACGTGCAGTTCATGCAAGACAGCCTAAGAATTTACAGGAACTGGAGGCTTTTTGCCAAGAGGAATGGGCAGCTTTACCATCTGAGAAGATAAAGAGCCTCATCCACAAATACCTTAAAGCTGTCATTGGTGTTAAAGGGGGCAATACACAGTATTAGGAATTGGGGTATGTAAACTTTTGATCAGGGTCATTTGGGTAGTTTCTGTTGTGATTATGATTTAAAAAGAGTAAACACAGTTGATTGATAATAAATGGCTTCAGCCAATCACTAACCATGAGTGAAAGAAATGTTTTTGTGTTATCATTCATATTCTCTGAAAAATGGCCAAGAAATCATAAATTCTGCCAGGGTATGTAAACTTATGAGCACAACTGTATATAAAATCATATTGTACTAAAAGCTTATATGCATGCCCATTCTGAAACATACATTCCTGTCAATGTCAAGGACAAGGTGATTGTAATAAAAAGAAAAGTTCAGGATATATACTACAACAAACAGCATAAAAAAGCAGAAATTGTAAATGGTAACAATATTTTGACTATGCATGTTGAAGATTAAATCAGATATTCAATTTTATTAACTCTTTTAATTGGTGATCCTATCAGTATAACTCAGTGTGTATACTGTTTATTTATATGATAAGCTGGAGATTGTGTAAAGTCTTATCTCTAACAGCATAGTTTAAGATAATTATATTTTATATCAGTTTAAGATAATTATATTTTATATCTAAATTGAATATTTTTAAAAGTACTTTCATTAGTATGGTACAATAGTAACAGAATATGTTAGTTTAGTTTTTATTGTTTTACAGTACAATTACAGTATTTACCAGTATAGATACTATTCATCACTACCCATATGTACACAAAGGAATAAATGCTATAGATTCAATAACTCTCCCTTTGTTTTGTTCTTTTTAGATACTGGCAGCTGTGCCATACAACTGGAGCGGTGTTAATCTCCTCATATGTTCTAGCACTCGTGCTGTATTTATTCCACTTTTCATAATGTGTGTGTATCCAAGTGGGAAGCCAACCTTTAGTCACCCTGCTTGGCCATGCATTTTTTCCCTGCTTATGGGAATCACCAATGGGTATTTTGGCAGTGTACCTATGATACTGGCATCAGGACAAGTAGTGCCAGAACAAAGAGAGCTAGCAGGTATGAATTGGTTTCATTTAACCTATGGAAGCTTGGATGCTGTTTTATTGAAAACGCAGATGTAAACCAATAGTGAACAATGGACTTATGCTGTTGATGACAGCTTCAGAAATTAACAATGCTTTGCTTTTGTCCAAATGTTTCTGGTCATACTCTACTGTATATTTTGAAATACTTAAAAAAAAAAATATTGAAATAAAAAATGTAGATGTAACCCAAATTTTATATAGATAACATATTCTTAAAATGGTAGTAAACTCTTATTATAAAGTTGTACCCACAGGTAAACTAAGGCTTACCTTTAGGTACTGTATCTTCTAAACTTGCACTGTTTAGAAGATAATAATGTAATCTACGGCTGATGACATCACCGGTGCATGCGCAGTAGCATCCACACTAAGGGTGCCCTAAATGCATAGCATCCTGTGCACTTGCGTGGGAGTGACATAATTGCGGCCGGCCATTCAAACAGCTGGAGAGTATGAACGTGGAAGAAATATTGGGTAAAGATGGAAGCATAGGAAGCAGTGACAACTAAGTGCTGGAGGGCACCATTTAATAGCTAAAACTGGAGCGGTTGGTTGTCCTTCCCCACTTCCATCTGGTTATCTCCTCTCCCTTTCGCTTTTCTGACCTTTTCTAACCTTCTCACTATGCCCTTTATCTCCTCCACACGCCCACAAGTACTTCTGCAGGTTGAACTCTGTTGTGCTACAGCAATTCCAAATCCTATACAACCAACCTGATGATATCACAGACTGTCTATGGATATATAATTTGCATGTCCTGACCAAGCTTTATCACTGACTATATTGATAACTTGTCAGATATATTCTATATACAACAGTGTGCGTTTTCTTATATTTTCTGTTGGAAATTTCTGAAAATTAATAAAAATTGTCAGTTTTCGAAAAAAAAAGCTGAATCTGTCATAATGTGGTAGCCTGCAGTGCATACTAGCACATTGTGTTATAAACCTGAAAGGGTTCATTCAAAAAAAAAAAAAGGTAAAATTCGTAGTAACAGATTTAACACTAAACCCCAAGCAAACATTGAAATTCATGGCTACTGCTGATTGGACTGTGAAGGAGCAGCAGCAGGCTGAGGAGGCTCTGCTTACTCTGTTCTCTTCTTCTCCCCAGTTTCTTCTTTGTCAGCACATTTGCATGCATCTCAGTTGATTAGCTTCCATTCCTGCCCCCCCCCCCCCCCATTGTCTTTGGTGCTGCTGTATAGGGTATTGCAAGAGTTACAGCAAACACATTTTTCCACAAATCTCTCATTATGAAAGTTTGTGTGTGTGTGTCTGTTATTTCCATGTCCTCCTTTAAAGACCTCTACATTCCTGATAAAGCTAACTGCTGACCACCCCCCTCCATGTTCAGTGCTACATGAACTTCTAACCTGCTTACCCAACATTATGGACCTAGAGGAATTAGTCCACACACTGAGTGAGCTGTGCACTCAGCAGCAAATCCCATGCCTTCTGCAATTTTCAAAAACATATTTTAATTACTTTTGCACATGCCCTAAATTGCAAGATTCAGATATTGTTTAAAACCTCTCCAGAGTTCGATGACACCTTGCCCATAAGCAAGAGAATTTGCAGCCAACAAGGTGGTTCTAACAAGTCTTGACTTAGAAATATGAATACTTATTCAACAAAATAATGTTGCTTTTGTTTGATTAAAGCGGTAGTAAACTTTAAAGTCTTACTTTCAGGTTCACGGACTGCAGCCACTCAATTGGCCATGCCTTGATGACGTCACTACCACAGAATGTGTCTGCACGCAGGAGTCTCGGCCATGGTACACAGCTCTGAAGCAACGGCATGGGTATGTTGTTGCTTCAGAGTATGTGCACCGGTGACATCACCGGCTGCTGCTCATCGGAATATCTCCTAAACAGTGCACGTTTAGGAGATATTAATTTTACCTACAGGTAAACTTTATTATAAGCTTACCTGTAGGTAAAAATCACAGAGGAGAGTTTACTACCACTTTAACCTGTTTGACTATCCAATACTAAAGCAGAATGTTTTGGCAATACGAAGATGAACTTTGGACTCTTTTTATTGTGCAGCTGCATTGTGTGCATGGTTTGTTTGCTTTTAGTTATTTATTTTCTCTTTTATTCTGCAGGAAACACTATGACTGTGTCGTACATGACTGGACTAATGCTTGGGTCAGCTGTAGCTTATTTTGCCTACAGTTTATCTAGTACTTCCCAAAGTATTTGCTTCCATCCAGAGACATACAACAGTTCACTGCCTCCAGAGATTTGAATATATCAACCTCAAAATTGGTTTGTTACTACTGAAACATTTGCAATATTTATTTTAATTCTAAAATACATTGGGGGTTATTTACTGTTACTTCATTTACTAAAGGCAATTCCACTTTGCACTACAAGTGCACTTGGAAGTGCAGTCGCTGTAGATCTGAAGGGGACATGCTAGGAAAATAAAAAACAGAACTTTAGCTTGCACACGATTGGATGATAAAATCAGCAGAGCTTCCCCTCAATTTCAGATCTTTCCCTCAGATCTACAGTGACTGCACTTCCAGTACACTTGTAGTAAAGAGTGGATTTGCCTTTAGTAAATAACCCCCATTGCTATGACAAATGCCGTTATTAGAAATTTCACAAGTATTGAACTTTTTGATAAAACCACATTTGTGCAAGCACATGCACTTGATGGAATATCAAATCTGACAACATATTTACATGAGTATATCACTTTTGTCATTTTGCCAAAGCCTTTTTGTGTAGTGTAATTTTATAAAAGTCTGTGTTTTGTTCAAGTATTGTTCTTTTTTCTTTTCTTTATATGTAACACTTTTACAACAAAAAGTGGAAATTTGATATTTTTTTATAAACAAATTACTTCATGCAGATTCATATGCAAACGTAATTGTGGCTTGTATGCCTTGGAAAACTGTAAACAAAAGGATATTTAATCATCAAATTTGCTTGTGTCATTTTTTTCCCATTTGCAACTCTGTAGTAGAGGCTAAAATCAAAGTGAGCAATTAGCTGAGACACAAAATGAAATTAATGTGTGAAAGAGAAATGATAGGCATTGTGCATGGCATGGCATGGCGCCTAAATTTTATTCTACTTGAAGCCAATCATTAAAGACTTTGTGTGAGCTTGAAATTCATAGATAATTTGATATTATATATACATTATTTACATTTTCATTCAAAATCGTACTGATTTTTTTTCCAATCTGTTTTAGTCTTTGGGCATAGTCGTGTTGAATAGTTATTTTTTGTTGAGAATCTGAGGCTCTTTCTGTAGAGGTGCCAATAGAAACCACCAAAACCACTGATATTCCAATACCAATTACTTACCATCATTCTTCTAATAATCTTTACTATGTGTTAGGTATATTTCTAAAGAGTTTTAAAATGTTTATTTTATATATATATATATATATATATATATATATATATATATATATATATATATATATATATATATATATATATATATATATATATATATACCAAAGATGTACTGTAGAGGAATATATATTTATATATTCCTCTACAGTACTCCTTTGGTTATTCAATTCCACTGTGTTTGACTATGTGTTCTCCCATATATACTGTTTCAACTAGTATAAATAAAACAAAAAAAAACACAGAAAACAAAGCTAATCTAAAGCATTGACTGTATTTGAAGGCACACCTTAGTTGGCAGCGGAAGTCCACTGTGCTTCATTTGTACCCAAAATACATCAAAAGTAGAAAGAAAGGTAATCAAGAGGAAAGTTAGCATCAGCAGAAGAATTGTGCAGTTTTGTAAGATATAGGAAAGTACCAGCAGGACGGTTTTATCTTAGCAAGGCATCTCACACTGTCAACTGGATAGCATGTTCCTTTTTTGCTAGCTCAGCCAGAAGATGGTGGACATAATGCTATGAATTGTAGCCCATACTCAGTCCTTTGCCTCCTAAAGTGTTACTAAACCCAGGACCCTGCATTCACTATATCTGATCTCCCACAGTTCACAGAACATGGAAATTGAATCATTTTAGTAAATATAAACTGCTAAATAAGTTTTCTCATCAGCAATATATAGCAGTCTTGTGACTTCTATCAGTTCCTGGTAAAGCTTGTAGGAGGAGTTTTCATACGGAGCTGTCCCATCAGGATCCAGGACCACTAACCCTCTGTTTGGACAGGGCTGATTGGCCCTGTGCTGATCACATGCACTCTCTCAAGAAAAAAAACTCTCTAGCAATACACACCAAACTGAGCATGTGCAGCCTGACTCCAGTAACTGTCTCATCCGGAAAAAACACAAGGGGAATCCCATACCATTAGGTTGTTTTCCCCATGTCTCCAACATAGACTGTCATGGACTAAATACACCATTCCATTTCTCCCAAGATAACACTATATATATAGTACCTGCTTGCCAATTATGATGGTTTTATAACTTTCCAGTTCTTTGCGCCTTTACTTGTATACTGTCTCATCCGGACCTGTTCTGGAGTCAGTGGGAGGATCTGGGCATACATGATCAAGCAGCCTTTTTACACAATGCAGAAGATTACCCCTTAGGTTCCACAGTGAGTATAACAAGCATGCTTTACTGCATATACAGACTGATTTTACTGTTGTGGGTTTAGTAAGACTTTAAGGGCTCTTTCAAACAAGCAGTCCGCCTGACAGACTCGACTTTGCTTAGCGGGGGATCGATCTGCTGGTCCCCGCTGAGCAGGCAGATGACGGGTCCGTCTCCGCTCACTGTGCTGAGACAGACCTGTCAGAGCCCTGCTGTCCTCTATGGGGAGATGGGATTAAAATGGACCACCTGTCCGTTTTTATCTGACCCCATCCGATCCACCAGATGGATGGAACATAGGGTCTCCATCTGTCTGGATTTTGCGTTCAGGTTTGGATCGGATAGCAGCACATGTCCGTGGACATGGCATCGCTGACATCTGCTGTTCCTTAGGGCTGAATGGAGCATCCAATCAGGTCTGCCTGAAAAACTGACCGGCCGACCCGGTCGGGAAGCCGTGTGAAAGGGGCCTTACGAATGCAACCATTGTACAGTATATAGGAGTTCAACTTCACAGTTTATTTTTTAAGATTAAAACTTCAAATCTGAAGAGTAGCTTAGTAAGGATGCCCAATATTTAGTATTTAAACTGAGGTTAAGATTTTACAGAAAGAAGTAATGAGGATAAGGGTGATGGCATTGGAGGAAGAAATGTGATGCATTTGGCTTGCTTAATGACAATGGCCAAGTGGCAGATAGGATGGGGGGAGCCATGTAATATAATAAAATTACTACAGTATGTTGTTTCCCAACATACCTGACTATAGAGATAGTATAAAAACTGCCAATAGGGGAAATCTTGACTCAATGCCCTGGAGTGCTATAAGTTACAGTCTACCCAATAGCTATGTTTCAGTTATATATAGAGTCTAGTGGCTGAAGTCACACACTGGCTTCCTGAATGTACTTCCCTCCCACCACCACCAACTTGGAGCATCACTTCTTTTCTTACAGCATGGATGTACCCAATTTTCCTGTTTTATTTTCCATTAATGCAAAATGAATTAAAATACATCAGTAAAAGTAGAAATGTATTTAATTGCTGCTGCAATTCTTGAGCAATAGATATCACCACCAGAGTACTTGAGAGATACAGGAAACAAACCCCTGCCAGAACTTTTTTAATTTTTTTTTGGGATATACATTGCCTTGAAAAATTATTCATACTCCTTGAAATTTTCCATATTTTGTCATGTTACAACCAAAAACGTAAATGTATTTTATTGGGATTTTATGTGATAGACCAACACAAAGTGACCCATAATTGTGAAGTGTAAAGGAAAATGATAAACGGTTTTCAAAAGTGTGGCGTATACTTTGTAGAACCACCTTTTGCTGCAATTACAGCTGCAAGTCTTTTGGGGTATGTCTCTACCAGCTTTGCACATCTAGAGAGTGGAATTGTTGTCCATTGTTCTTTGCAAAATAGCTCAAGCTCTGTCAGATTGGATGGAGGGCGTCTGTGAACAGCAATTTTCAAGCCACAGATTCTCAATTGGGTTTAGGTCTGGACTTTGACTAGCCCTTCTAACACATGAATATGATTTGATCTAAACCATTCCATTGTAGCTCTGGCTGTATGTTTAGGGTTGTTGTCCTGCTGAAAGGTGAACCTGCACCCCAGTCTCAAGTCTTTTGCAGAATCTAACAGGTTTTCTTCTAAGATTGCCCAGTATTTGGCTCCATCCATCTTCCCATCAACTCTGACCAGCTTCCCTGTCCCTGAACTGAAGCATCCCCACAACATGATGCTGCCACCACATTGTTTCACAGTGGGGACGGTGTGTTCAAGGTGACATGCAGTGTTAGTTTTCTGCCACACATAGCGTTTTGCTTTTAGGCCAAAAAGTTCAATTTTGGTTTCATCTGATTAGAGCACCTTCTTCCACATGTTTGCTGTGTCCCCCTCTCGCTAACTGCAAGCAGGACTTCTTATGGCTTTGTTTCAACAA
This sequence comes from Aquarana catesbeiana, assembly GCF_042186555.1. Classification (NCBI taxonomy): domain Eukaryota; kingdom Metazoa; phylum Chordata; class Amphibia; order Anura; family Ranidae; genus Aquarana; species Aquarana catesbeiana. Next base: position 243,745,439 of record NC_133329.1, read on the forward strand.
TGGCTTTCTTCTTGCCACTCTTACATAAAGGCCAGATTTGTGGAGTGCACAGCTAATACTTGTCCTGTGGACAGATTCTCCCAACTGAGCTGTGGATCTCTGCAGCTTCCCCAGAGTTACCATGAGCCTCTTGGCTGCTTGTCTAAATAACGCTCTCCTTGCCCAGCCTGTAAATTTAGGTGGACAGCCACGTCTTGGTAGGTTTGCAGTTCTGCCATACTCTTTCCATTTTCAGATGATGGATTGAACAGTGCTCCGTGAGATGTTCAACGCTTGGGATATTTTTTTCATGAGAAGTTTTTGGGAAGGCTGGAGGAGTATTTAAACTAGGATTGTGGGGGGGGGGGTGAATTAGGTTATAAACAGGGCAGACAGGGGTCACCCCCTATTTGTGAGTCGAATGTGGAAAGATGGGGGGGAAGGGCTATGGCAGATGATATGAAGGTGCCTATGTTAGAAACATCCATTGGAAACGTTACTATTTGTACTAAAATAAAAAAAATGCAACATACGTTTGCAAAATGTGACAATGAATTAAAGTGTTTGTTCACCAATGCCAGAAGTCTGCCAAGCAAAATAGGTGAGTTGAAGGCTCTGGTGCATGAGGAGGACTATGATCTAATTGGTATTGCTGAATCTTGGCTTCATTCTTCTCATGACTGGGCTCCTAAAATTTCTGGCTATGCTCTCTTTCGGAAAGACAGGGTAAAACGGAGGTATGGTGGTGTCTGTCTCTATGTGAGAAGTGATCTCAAAAGCGAGTGTGAAAGAGGACCTAATTTATGGAGAGTGTGAGGAGTCTAAATCATTATGGGTGGAACTGTACATGGGTGTGCGTACTATAAAGGTTGTCATTGGAGCGTGTTATAGACCTCCCAGTGTTTGAGGAGGTGGAGACACTCAGCTCCTTGCACAGATGGAAAGGGCTGCAAGGGCTGGGAAAGTAATAATAATGGGGGATTTTAACTACCCGGAACTTGACTGGAGTAATGGCACTGCTGGGATAGTTAAAGAGCATAAATTTATAAACCTATTACAAGACAATTTTATGGTCCAGTTTATTGAGGCCCCGACTAGGAATGACGCTCTGCTGGACCTGATAATCTCAAACCATGCAGAGCTTATTACCAATATTCATATAAAAGAACAGCTGGGTAGCAGTGACCATAACATGATTTCATTTAATGTTAGCTGTAAGCAACAAACACATACGGGTAAGATAAAAACACTTAACTTTAAGAGAGCAAATTTTCCCAGGATGAGGGCTGCTCTCCAGGACTTGGGAGGAAATATTGGCATCAATGGACACAGAACAGAAATGGGAATTCTTCAAAGTGACTGTATGTACACCCAATGCAAAGTGTATTCCCATGGGCAATAAGTTTAAAAGACTAAAAATAAAACCTATATGGCTCACAGCCAAAGTTAAAATGGCTATAAATAATAAAAAAAAGAACTTTTAAAAAATATTAAAATGAAGGAACGCTATCATCATTTAAATGTTACAAAAAATATAACAGAATATGTAAAAAGGAAATCAAGGACACAAAAATTCAAAAAACAAACAGATTGCAAAAGATAGTAGGACAAACCCCAAAACATTCTTCAAATATATTAAAAGTAAAAAGGTCAGGTCTGAGCATGTAGGCCCTTTACCAAATAATCTGGAGTGGGTGACTGGGGACAAAGAGAAAGCAAATTTATTAAACACTTTCTTCAGCTCTGTGTATACAAAGGAGCATGGGGGAGCTCATGTCCATAATGGGGGTGGTAGTGACACAGCCCCAAATGATCCACAATGGCTCAAAAGTGATATGATCCAGAAATATTTAGACAAAATAAAGGTGGATAAAGCACCTGGACCAGATGGCATCCACCCACAGATTCTAAAAGAATTGAGCTCTGTCATTTCAAGGCCATTGTTTCTAATATTTAGGGACTTGTTAATGACTGGAATGGTACCACTGGATTGGCGCAGGGCCAATGTGGTGCCCATATTTAAAAAGGGATCAAAGTAATCAAGTAACTATAGACCTGTTAGTTTAACTTCTATATTTGGGAAGATACTAAATACTGGAGAGTTTAATAAAAGACCACATAGATGAGTTCTTGCTGGAAAAAATATTTTAAGCAACAAAGCATGGATTTATGAAAGACAGAAGTTGTCAAACAAACCTGATTTCTTTTTATGAGGAGGTAAGTAAAACCTTGGACAAAGGGGTGGCTGTGGACGTGGTATACCTGGATTTTGCAAAAGCGTTTACACTTGAACCGTGTGTGGCAAACTGTGTCAAAGTTAAAGTCTACAAGCTTGGAAAGATCAATTTGTAAATGGATAGAAAACTGGCTAAAAGATGAGACTAAGCTATGCAGTGGAATAACGTCCTTACAGGATGTCTCCAATTTACAAGCCAACCTCAATGCACTAATTGGGCAACTATGTGGCAAATGAGGTTTAATGTTGATAAATGTAAAGTTATGCACTTAGGAGCTAAGAATATGCATGCATCATACATACTAGGGGAAGTACAACTGGGGGAATCAATGGTGGAGAAGGATCTGGGGGTTTTGGTAGATCACAAGCTAAATAATAGCATGCAATGCCAAGCTGCGGTTTCCAAAGCGAGGAAAGTCCTTTCTTGTATTAAGAGAGGTATGGACTCCAGAAAGAGATATAATTTTTCCCCTGTACAGATCATTAGGAAGACCGCATCTGGAAAATGCAGTTCAGTTTTGGGCACCAGTTCTCAAAAAGGATATCGGGGAACTAGAGTAAGTGCAGAGGAGGGTAACCAAACTGATAAGTGGCATGGAGGAGATCAGCTATGTGGAAAGATTAGAGGAACTGAATCTATTTCCTCTTGAGAAAAGGAGATTAAGGGGGGATATGATCAACATGTACAAATACATAAGTGGTCCATATAGTGAACTTGGTGTTGCGTTATTCACTTTAAGGTCATGACAGAGGACAAGGGGGCACTCTTTACGTCTAGAGGAAAAAAGATTTCATCGCCATACGGAAAGGTTTCTCCACAGTAAGAGCTGTGAAAATGTGGAATAGACTCCCTCCAAAGGCCTGAATTCTTTCCTAAATGTACATAATATAACTGGGTACTAACCTTTATAGGTAAAGTTGATCTAGGGAAAATCCGATTGCCTCTCGGGGGATCAGGAAGGAATTTTTTCCCCTGCTTTTTTTTTAAAAAGAACAGTGTAAAAATAAAAATAAAGTACAGAAAAAACTAGGAAAAAAATAAAATTTAAAAGCACCCCGTCCAGCCGAGCTCGGAGCTCACGCGCAAAAGCGAACGCATACGTAAGTCACGTCCTCATATGAAAATGGTGTTCAAACCACACGTGACGTATCGCCACAATTGTTAGAATGAGAGCAATGGTTCTAGCAAAGGACCTCCTCTAACTCAAAACTGGTAACCTGTAGACATTTTTAAACGTCGCCTATGGAGTTAAGGGTCAAAGTTTGTCGCCACTCCACGAGCGAGCGCAATTTTGAAGCATGACAAGTTGGGTATCAATTTACTTGGCGTAACATTATCTTTCACAATATAAAAAAAAATGGGCTAACTTTACTGTTGTCTTATTTTTTTCATTCAAAAAATGTATTTTTTTCCCAAAAAATTGCGCTTGTAAGACTGCTGCGCAAATATGGTGTGATAAAGTATTGAAACAACGGCCATTTGTAGGGTGTCTGAAAAAAATATATATAATGTTTGAGGGTTCTAAGTAATTTTCTAGCAAAAAAAACCAAACTGATTTTAAGTTGTAAACAAGTTTGAAAAATAGGCCTGGTCCTCAAGTGGTTAATAAATTCACAGACGTTTCTAAAATTCGGTTTTCACTTTGTGATTATGGAGTACTGAATGTAGATTAATGAGAACATTTTTTTATTTTTAACTGTAGTATCAGGCTGCAACATAAAATTGCAAAAAAGTGAAGGGGGTCAAAGTAATTTATGAATGCACTATACATTGCTGTACTGTGTATTACTCTTGTATTACACAATACACAATAACAAAGTCCTAATTTCTCAGTAGTGGAAAAAGAATGGAATCTGTGATAAAAGATACCAGTTTTCATTGCAATATGTCTGGAAAGGGTCAGCATGCATGCAATTATGTTAGGATCAGCAAATACTTTATACGGTTTTTAAAGAACTCCCTCTAACATTTAAATACAGCAGTATTAACTGGCTAAGTTCACCTTTTTATTCTTTTCCTAAATTCTAGCTTTCCTATGTACCAATATACCATTATTGTACCTCTGTTGCAGAAAAGAAAGAGTTTTCTCTGTCTTCTAGGACAGGCATTGGAAAGTGGCAATATGGGTGGGTGACAGTGATAAAGAAATGGCACCAACATCCCTGTAAATAAGTATGAACAGGGGAGGGATTTTTGGCTGGATTTTTGGGGGTGCCAGAGAAAAAGTCATTTCAATACTGCACAAAATGTATAAAAAAATAACAAGATTTTTTTATTACATACAGGACATAGTTAAGAAAAACTTTTTAAGATATAAGTTATGTGCACATGTAAAAGGATACATCTAGAGTTCTAAACAGTTGATAAAATTTGATCACTCAGCAGTAGCATTGGAGTGATTGTCCCAACATGTTTCGCCACTTTGGGCTCATCAGGGGATGTTTTAGACACAATTAGATGTAACACTGCATAGAACGGAACAAGACAGAATTAAAAACATTGCATTAACTTGCGATACAGAACAAAACAGTTATAAGAAACAAGAGTAGTAATAGTACGGTACACTAGGCTGTCGAATACCATGCCCATCATTAATCGCTCACCCATATGACGATCTCTGTCCTGTGACTCCGTGTCAAATCGGAAAAAAACGTCACTGGATATTACACATAAGAAAGTGCCGAATGGGGCCTAAAAAAGTTGTTCGGCTGAAATCTAGTCGACAAGATAAGGCAAAAATTAGTGAACGTGAATGATCCTATGTGAAAGGTAGCGTTTAGCTGCCTTTACCAGGGTCAGGCGTTTTTACAGCTCTAACACCAGTCCTCAGAACGCGCTGGCCCTGGGTTTTTTTTTACATATTGAGAAAAAGCCTATGCAACTTACAGCTCCTAAAAGTCTGTGTGTGCATGGACACATAGATTAACATGGAGAGGTGTTTCTAAGCTGGCAAAAAAAAGTCTGATGCTGCTAAAAGCGTCAAAACGCCCTGTGTGCATGAGGCCTTAGTCGTGCACTCCCCAAATCTGGCCTTTATGGAAGAGTGGCAAGAAGAAAGCCATTATTGAAAGAAAGCCATAAGAAGTCCCGTTTGCAAGAAGCCATGTGGGGGACACAGCAAACATGTGGAAGAAGGTGCTCTGGTCAGATGAGACCAAAATTGAACTTTTTTGGCCTAAAAGCAAAACGCTATGTGTGGCAGAAAAGTGACACTGCACATCACCCTGAACACACCATACCCAATGTGAAACATGGTGGTGGCAGCATCATGTTGTGGGGTTGCTTTTCTTCAGCAGGGACAGGGAAGCTGGTCAGAGTTGATGGGAAGATGGATAGAGCCAAATACAGGGCAATCTTGGAAGAAAACCTGTTTGAGTCAGCAAAAAACTTGGCACTGGGGCAGAGGTTCACCTTCCAGCAGGACAAGGACCCTAAACATACAGCCAGATTTACAATGGCATGGTTTAGATCAGGGGTCTTCAAACTATGGCCCTCCAGTTGTTCAGGAACTACAATTCCCATCATGCCTACTCATGTCTTTGAATGTCAGAGTTTTACAATGCCTCAAGGGATGTGTAGTTACGCAACAGCTGGAGGGCCGTACTTTGAGGATCCCTGGTTTAGATTAAAGCATGTTTATGTGTTAGAATGGCCCTGTCAAAGTCCAGACCTAAATCTAATTGATAATCTGTGGCAAGACTTGAAATTTGCTGTTCAGAGACGCTCTCCATCCAATCTGACAGACCTTGCGCTATTTTGCAAAGAAGAATGGCCACACTTTTCAGATATTTATTTGTAAATAATTTTGGAAACCATTTATCATTTTCCTTCCACTTCACAATTATGTGCCACTTTGTGTTGGTCTATCACATAAAATCCCCAAAAAATACATTTACGTTTTTGGCTGTAACATGACAAAATGTGGAAAATTTCAAGGGGTATGAATACTTTTTTCAGCTCACTGTAGTTGGTACAGTGGATAGTGAAGATACATCTAAGTGATTGGACATTAAAGTGGTGCATACATACAAAGACGCGACCATACACTAGGTAACTAAATTAATGATGTAGTAAATACAGTTTCAGTGCAATACAACACACATCTTTTCAGGGCATTAAAAAAAGGGTTAAGATCCTGCAGGAAGGAAGACAGTTTGAGTGGGGTACCAAGGGATACAGAACACTCTTCCAAAGAGAGGGGGTTGGGCAACATATGCAAAAATAGGGGGAAGGGAGGGTGTAGAAAAGCCCAGGCATGGGGAGTAAGAAAAAGAGGGGAAATAAAAGAAAGGGGAGGGGCTGTGTGGAGAAAGGGTATCTGTGTGAACATAATGTGTGGAAATAATTGTAAACAAACATGCTATACTTACCATTTCTGTACAATGGTTTTGCACAGAGCAGCCCCGATCCTCCTCTTTTATGTCACCCACCGGAGCTCCTGGCTGCACCCCTCCCCCACTGAGTGCCCACCATAGCAAGCCCCTTCTCGCGTGGGCTCGTTCCTAAGCCTGCTCTGTGTGGCCATAGAGACACAGAGTGCAGCTTGACTGAGTCCCCGGATCCCTCCTCACTGGCTGTGATTGACAGCAGAGGGAGCCAATGGCTCCCACTGCTGGCTCAGCCTATGAGGAGGGAGAGAGCCGCTGCTCTCGTGCACATTGTTTGATTGAGATTGGGCTCAGGTAAGTATGGAACATGAATGGGATCTGGAGCTTACACACTACACCCTCCCCATCTAGTTGTTAAGGGTGCCATAGTCTTAACAGCTGGTAGCCTCTTAGCAACCAGTAGTGCCGACAGTGGGTGAAGCTTGATGGGGAACCGGAGATGCTAGTTCCCGGTCAGGTCCACTCTCTCTTTATGATTCACAGTATGCAGATTCTTTAGACAAAAGCATGTGTATTGACTATAGATCCGCCCTCTGCCTGCTGTCAATCACAGGGGTTGCAGACTGGATTGGAAACTAGTGTCTAAGAATCCCATCAGGCTCTACCCACACAGCTACAAAATCCCTGGCATCGCAGAGTTTGTGGGACAGTTGCAGCAGCAGGGAGGGAGCTCAGCTGCATTGAGGACAAAAAAGGTGGCAATTTATCAAAACTAGAGAAAACAGAATCTGGAGCAATTGTGCATGGCAACCAATGAGCTTCTATCTTCAGCTTGTTCAGTAAAGCTTTGAAAATGAAAGATAGAAGCTGATTGGTTGTCATGCACATGTAGTGCTACCCTCGAAGGAGCTTAGTAATTTAGGTTCTTTGCCCCAGAACACCTTCAGCTCCTGACACACCTGTTTCAATGATAGTTACCGCAAGTACTTCTAAGAACATGAACATAGATACCTTTAACTGGGCTGTGAATTAGCACCAGGAAATAGACACAAGACCATTTAGCAGTAAATGAACTTGATGTATTGGTACTGGTTATAATAAATGGTGGTTTGAGCATAAATGAACACATAGGAGGTCGATTCAACAATAGTCCACTAGACAGTAAAATCACTATGCCAAGGTGAATAATACTATACTAATACTAGTCTTGAGTGCACTCTAGGAGAATGGCTAGGATATGTTGCAATATTCCCGGAGGGGTACCTCTTAACATAAGCAATCGGTGAAGGTCCCTGTGTAGCAGTTTTAATAGGACAGTCTTTAGTCCTAACTCTTCAGCTGGCTAGCGTTGGCACCCAGTTGTACCATTGGTGCACATGAGAATAGTCCAACTCAAGCCTGCAGGCAGCAATAAGACTAGTAGATGGTTGTATGGTCAGTTCCTTAATGGCTCAGTCTCTCTAGTAGCAGAGAGTAAATCCCCAAAGCAGCAGCTCACCAGTGCCAGTGATATCACAGCCAGTTACACACTGTGATTAGTCCACTCTCTACTTTGCACCCAGGTGACTCAGCACACTGGACAGCGATGTGCACTCTCTGGTCTCCCTCATGGCAAGTGGAAGCTGTGTCCTGTACAGTGTGAGAAAATGCAGCTTTTTCCCGTCCTCCAGGTAATCTCTCTCTGGGAAAGGCAGCTCAAAAGTTCTTGATTACAGTAGTCTCTCTCCTCTGGACAACAGTTCTCACAGTGCAGTTCTGCCTAACTCAGCCTACTGAAATCTTCCTTCTCAGCAGCTCCCTCTTGTTGCCGATATAGCAGTTAACCAGGTCTATATTGCAAGGCGGCAGCTACAGAGTGCAGCTTCAGCTAGTGTTTTTCTCACTCTCCATTCTTAGCTAAGCACCTTCCTACACACAGCTGGTCCATGCATTAAGATAAAAAGCCTTCTCTGTACATGAGCCCCCTCTTATCCAGCAATGTACGGGACTCTCCCTCCCAATTGGCTCCCGCTGCTGTCAAACTCAGTTAGCCAATCAGGAGAGAGGAGGTGGGGCCAAACCACAGCTCCATGTTTGAGTGGATACATGGAGCTACAGCTCGGCTCAGGTGCCCCCCATAGCAAGCTGCTTGCTGTGGGGGCACTCAACAGGAGGGAGGGGCCCGGGGCTCTAGCCGGGGACCCTATATGAAGAGGATACAGGCTGTTCTGTGCAAAACCACTGTATAGAGCAGGTAAGTATGACATGTTTGCTGGACCGTTTTAAGGCAGGGCAAAAGGCGCAGTTGCCCTGGGCCCCATCATTGCTGTGGGGCCCAAAGCAGCTGCCTCATACTTGCCAATTATCCCTTTAAATTCCCTTGTCCCTTGAAGTTTTAGTCCCGTGCTGTGTCCCAATATCTCAGTGTGAAGTTGTTACTAATGCTGCTCAATTCTGTCCTATTGCTGTGTAAGATGACACCTGCAGACCCTGTAAAGAACCCTGTGTAAAGAACCTGCATTAATATGTAAATAGAGGTAACATTGATATGTAAATAGCCGTGGATCGATGGCAATGATATGTAAATAGAGGCAACATTAATATGTATATCATGCCCCCCTGAGGTCATATTCACTATTACTTCTGCTGAATGCTGCCCACTGGGGAGGTAAAGGGGCATGGGCATGCTGGAATGAACTGTGGTCATTAAGCCTAACAGCTTGTTCTGCAAAGGTAAGAAAATTGGAGGTGGAACACTTTTTGAAAATAACGGTGCCAATGCACCCTGAATTTTGGTGCACATCTCAGCAGATGCATGAAGGTATCATTAACAATTAATGGCACTGCGGTGTATCTGCTAAAGGGCAGCACATGTCTGTGGTGTCAGGAAAGCAATTTTGCATGCATTCCCGACACAAATGTGAACACAGGCTAAATGTCTCAGTTACATTGGTGGTCAGTAAATCTAATTACATTGGGGCTTGGTGTACAATCCTTTCATTCACACTAGTGGCCAGTGTGAAGGTCCCCTTACATTGGTGGTCAGTGTAAATCCCTCTTTACATTGGTGGTTACTGTGAATGCTCCTATTACATTATTGGTCAGTATAAATCCCCATTACATTAGTGGTCAGTATAAATCCCCATTACATTAGTGGTCAGTGTAGAAACTCCTCGTTATATTGGTAATCGGTAAAAAAAATCCAAACTTACATGTGTGGTCAGGTTTAAATCCTCTCTTACATTGGTGGTCCATGTAGAAGCCCCCTTTAAATTGGTGGGGAGCGTATATCCCCCCCTTACATCGGTGGCCAGTGTAGAAATCCTTTATTGGTTGTTGATGTAAAATCCCCAATTGCATTGGTTGTCAGTGTTAATTCTTCATTAGTAGGTTATGGGGTAAATCCGCGCTATGAATTGAATGTTTTAGTTATAGATATGGCTGCTGCCTCTACACATACAATACCACCTAAGTGGAAAGTATTAGAAAATGGTAAAAAAGCAGGAGTAGTATGGCGCTGCCCTTATGGAGACAAAACATTTTTTTTCCTCTTTGTAGTGAATGTATTGCCTAGTGTCCTTATAGAATTGCTTCTAAAACCTGTATGTGTTCAAAAGTTGAATAAAACGGTGACTGGTGGTGAATATTTCTATTAAAAATGAAAATTTCTATTAACCACTTGCCAACCGCCCTATAGCCAAATGACGGCTGCAGGGCAGCTGGATAACTCTGGGATCACGTCATATGACGTGATTCCAGAAAAGTGCTCCCGCGCGCCCCCTGGGGCGCGCACACGGGAACATCCGTGACACGGATCACGGTAAACGGCCGCTGATCGCGGCCGTTTACCATGTGATCGCTCCGTCAAATGACAGAGCGATCACATGTAAACAAACCGGCGTCATGTCATGACGCCGGTTCCTCCCTCCCTTTCTGTACCGATCGGTACAGAGGGGGAGGGATCGGATGGGAGCCGCGCTGTGGGCTGGATGTGTAGTGCCCACAGCGCTGCTCAGTGACATGTCCAGTCACATCCATCCATCCATGCTCAGCCATCCCCCCCCTATAACCCTGTGCAATACTCTGCAACCCTGTGCAATACTCTGCAATGATCCTGTGCAACCCTGTGCAGTACTCTGCAACCCTGTGCAATACTCTGCAATGATCCTGTGCAACACTCTGCAACCCTGTGAAATACTCTGCAACCCTGTGAAATACTCTGCAACTCTGTGAAATACTCTGCAATGATCCTGTGCAATACTCTGCAACCCTGTGCAATACTCTGCAATGATCCTGTGCAATACTCTGCAACCCTGTGCAATACTCTGCAATGATCCTGTGCAATACTCCGCCATACTCCGCCATACCCGCCATGCCCCGCCATGCTCGGCCATGCTCGTCTGTACTCGGCCTCTGTATGTGGCCAGGCTGTGGAAGTCTCACACATGTGGTATCGCCGTACTCAGGAGGAGCAGGAGAATCTATTTTGGGGTGTCATTTTTGGTATGTCGTCATACGACGTCCTTGACCTTGTGTGGGGATATCTGAATGATGGGTGCAGCTACAGGCATCATTCAGATATCATCTTTTTCAGCCGGCGATTCCCTACACCATAAGAACGATCATAGCGGCTGTTCTTACGGGAGGCGAGAGGGGACGCCCCCCCCCCTCTCGCCGCCCTTCTACCGACTCACCGCTATGATCGGAGCCAGGATCATTTTTTTTTTTTTTTATTTCAGGCTTCCCAGCCTAGAGGTGAGATGTGGGGTCTTATTGACCCCATATCTCACTGTAAAGAGGACCTGTCATGCCATATTCCTATTACAGGGGATGTTTACATTCCTTGTAATAGAAATAAAAGTGATCAAAAAATTTATTTTTTGGAAAAAAGCCTCAAACTAAAATAAATAACGTAAAATGAACAATAAAAAAAAAAAAAATGTCCCCGTGTCCCCGTGTGCTCGCAGTCAGAAGCGAACGCATACGTAAGTTGCGCCCACATATGAAAATGGTGTTCAAACCACACATGCGAAGTATTGCTGCGATCGGTAGAGCGAGAGCAATAATTTTGGCCCTAGACCTCCTCTGTCACTCACAACATGTAACCAGTAAAATTTTTTAAAGCGTCTCCTATGGGGATTTTTAAGTAGCGAAGTTTGGCGCCATTCCACGAGCGTGTGCAATTTTGAAGGGTGACATGTTAGGTATCTATTTACTCGGCATAACTTCATTATTCACATTATGTAAAAACATTGGGCTAACTTTACTGTTTTGTTTTTTTTGAAAGCACAAAACTGTTTTTTTTTCAAACAAAACGTGTTCGAAAAATTGCTGCGCAAATACAGTGCGAGATAAAAAGTTGCAACGACTGCCATTGTATTCTCTAGGGTCTTTGCTAAAAAATATATATATAATGTTTTGGGGTTCTATGTAATTTTCTAGCAAATAAATGATGATTTTTACATGTAGGAGAGAAATGTCAGAATTGGCCTGGGTGCTCCAGAACGCCTGAAGGTGCTCCCCTGCATGTTGGGCCTCTGTATGTGGCCACGCTGTGTAAAAGTCTCACATGTGGTATCACCGTACTCGGGAGTAATAGCAGAATATGTTTTGGGGTGTAATTTGTGGTATGCATATGCGGTGTGTGAGAAATAACCTGCTAATATGACAATTTTGTGAAAAAAAAAAAGAAAAAAAAAATCTTGATTTTGCAAAGAATTGTGGGAAAAAATGACAACTTCAAAAAACTCATCATGCATCTTTCTAAATACCTTGGAATGTCTTCTTTCCAAAAAGGGGTCATTTGGGGGGTATTTGTACTTTTCTGGCATGTTAAGGTCTCAAGAAATGAGATAGGCCGTCAGTACTTCAGGTGTGATAAATTTTCAGAGATTGGCACCATAGCTTGTGGACTCTATAACTTTCACAAAGACCAAATAATATACACCGATTTGGGTTATTTTTACCAAAGATATGTAGCAGTATACATTTTGGCCAAAATATATGAAGAAAAAATTACTAATTTGCAAAATTTTATAGCAGAAACGAAGAAAAATGCATTTTTTTACAGAATTTTCGGACGTTTTTACAGCTGCTTTTTTGAGCTTTTTTTGCAGCTTAAAAAGGCCTGTCTATGTTAGTCTATGGCTTCATGCCCACCTAGGCGTTTTTGAGCTGCAAGTGGCATAGGCGTTTTTAAGCTGTAAAAAAAACCCAGGACCAGTGGGTTCTGAAAGACGTTTTTCAGCTGTAAAAACGCTCTAATGCTGAAAAACGCTCAAAAACACTCAAAAACGCTCAAAAACGTCATTCACCAACGTTTTTTAGCGTTTTTGATCCAGTGAAAAAAAAAAAAAAAAATTTGAAAAAAAGAACGCTCAAAAACGCTAACGCGGAAAAACGCTCAAAAACGCTCAAAAACGCTATTGCAAAAACGCTGAAAAAAGTTTAAAAAAATCACTGCAAAGATACTGGCGTTTTCATAACGTTTTTTTAACAGCCTGTGTGCATGAGGGCTTATAGCGCAAAAAATAAAGAACCCAACGGTGATTAAATACCACCAAAAGAAAGCTCTATTTGTGTGAAAAAAAGGACAAAAAATTAATTTGGGTACAGTGTTGCATGACTGAGTAATTGTCATTCAAAGTGTGAGAGCACCGAAAGCTGAAAATTGGTCTGGTTAGGAAGGGGGTTTAAGTGCCCAGTGGTCAAGTGGTTAAAAATGAAAATACAACAATTGGTGCTCCAATTGTTCAACAAAGATGCATAGTGCCCTTTAAATTAGGTAATAAAGTAGTTGTGGATATGGATACAATGTCATCTAGGTGGAAAGTGTTAAAAACAATACAATACCACCTAAGTGGAAAGTATTAGAAAATGGTAAAAAAGCAGGAGTAGTATGGCGCTGCCATTATGGAGACAAAAAGATATTTTCTTCTTTGTAGTGAATGTATTGCCTAGTGTCCTTATAGAATTGCTTCTAAAACCTGTATGTGTTCAAAAATTGAATAAAAATGTGACTGGTGGCGAATATTTCTATTAGAAGTGAAAATACAACAACTGGTGCTCCAATTGTTCAACAAAGGTGCATTGTGCCCTTTAAATTAAGTAATAAAGTAGTTATGGATATGGATACAATATCATCTAGGTGGAAAGTGTTAAAAAGAAAAAAAGAAAAAAAGGAAAAAAATGAAAAAAAGGAGAACAGGAATAATATGGCGCTGCCCTTATGGAGACAAAAAAAAAAACTCTCTTTATTATGACTTTATAATTCCTAAAGTGTGTGTGCCAAAAATGAATAAATATGTGACTGGTGCCAAGTCCTTACTGTTAAAAATACAATTGCAACCTAAGGTGCTTCAATTATTCAACAAAAGTGCATAGTGCAGCATCACTAAAGTGACCAGTGTTAAATCATACAAATCCATACAACATTGTGCAAATTATCCATCATAAATAGTGACTCTTGTGCTGTGACCAGTATTAGTTGGATAGGAAAAGTTCAGTTTATGAAAAAACAAGTTCTTTTTGGAGTATTTTGTAGTGTTCAATCTTTGAGGGTCAAATATCTGTAGGAAAGCTTCTTATCCAGAAAGAAACCAGCACCTGGATAAGAAGCTTTCCTACAGATATTTGACCCTCAAAGATTGAACACTACAAAATACTCCAGAAAGAACTTGTTTTTTCATAAACGGAACTTAGTGGTAAGTGCAGAATTGCCCTTACACTGGTGGTCAGTGTAAATCCCCCTTTATATTGGTGGTCAGTGTAAATCCCCCCCTAACAGTGGTGGTCATTGTATATTCCTCCTTACACTGGTGGTTGGTGTAAATGCTATTACATTGGTGTCAGTGTAGAAATTCCTCTTTATATTGGTGGGTGGCGTAAAATCCCCCTTTACATAGTAGGCGAGGTTGAAAAAAGACAAGTCCAACCTATGACTATGTTACATAGTGGTTAGTGCAAATTCCCCCTCACATTGGTGGTCAGTTTAAATCCCCCTTCACATTGGTGGTCATTTAAAATTGCCCATTACATTGCTGGTCAGTATAGAATATCCCATCAATCCCCCTAGCATTGCCACCGATTCCAGGAGTCCTGGGATCCCTAGGAGTTTTCTGTCTATTGATGGGTCCCCTCACCTCCCCAGTCCAAGGTGTGCAGGCAGTGAGTAAATAATGGGTTATAACCTTTGGCAACCAATCAGTGAGCAGTAATGATGTGCACTAACCTCATGCAACCAATCATTGAGCGGTAAGGATATGCAGTAACCTCAAGCAACCAATTGGTGAGTGGTAAGGATGTCCAGTAACCTCTAGCAACCAGTGAGCAGTATTGATGTACAGTAATCTCTAGCAACCAATCAACAAGCAGAAGTCATGTGCTGTAACCTCTAGCAAATAATCAGTGAGTCATTATGTGTGCTGTAACCTCTAGCAGCCAATCAGTGAGCGGTAATGATACACTGTAACCTTTGGCAACCAATCACAATCGCTGCCTGATCTGATTCAGTAAACAGATTTTGAGTCTAGCTGCTATTTATTGTATGTCTCAGAGTAGGTGGAGAGTAAAATTGCATGGGATGGGGTGGGGGGAGAAAATGTTTGCCCAGGGTGCAATCAATATTCTTAATCACTGCCATAATGACATTGGGTGTAGGGTGTGGGACGGATTCAGGAAACTGAGATTGTGTCGCATGGTGGAGTTGTAACAATCTAAAAAACATTCAGTTTTGAATTGGAAATTCTTCTCTGAGTGAATTGAAGGTTTTGAGGTGTCCATCTTTTAGGATGTGCTGTAGATAAAATACTCCCTGCTTGGACCATACACTTGTGTCCTGTATTTTGGTAAATTCTGGTACATTTTTGTTATGCCATATCGGTGTGTAATCATTGTGTCGTGGAATTTCGAGTTTAGAAGAGGCTAAGTCCCATATTTTCCTATAATGATAGTGTGGTGCCTATTTTCCCCTTGTTCCACCCCTCCTGAGCCCGATGCTATTGCGTATATCGAGTCTTTGTTGTGTTGTGCCCACTTTGGACATAGGAGAGCAAGAAATCTCTCACCATCCGTCTTATCTTTGTGGAATAGCTATGACAACTGTGATGCAATGTAATATAAATTGAAGTCATGGAGAGCTGTGCCTCCCAAGTCAGTTGGATTCTTAAGAGTTTGCCACGCTAGTTTGTGTCTATTGGCTCCCCACACAAAGGGCTTTAAAAGGGCCTCTAAAGATTTCAAATGTTTCAGGGGAAGGTATATTGGGGTATGCCATAGTACATATAGTATCTTAGGGAGTAGGACCATTTTAATTAGATTTATGCGTCCCCAGATGGGAGTCGGGACCATATCCTTACTTTAGCTTTAACCAGGGAGAGGAGATTCTATGTTTAGGGAAATGTAATCTGCAGGGGATCTAGATATATGTATTCCTAGGTATTTGATGACATTGACTCATTGTAATGGTAGTCTGGCTTGGGCTGCCGGGGGTGGGAAGCTGTCAATTGGTAGAATTTGAGACTTATCCCAATTGATTTTCAACCCTGAAAATATTGCAAATTGTTCGATCGTGTGGAGTGCAGTATGTAGAGATGGGCCTGAATCTGCCAGATATAGTAACGTGTCATCTGCATACATACTGATTTTTTCAATCAGGGAGCCCCTTCTCAGTCCTCTGATCTCCGGGTTTGCTCGGATGGATATCGCAAGGGGTTCTGCCGCTAGGGCATATAGCAGTGGGGATAGGGGGCAGCCCTGTCTCGTGCCTCTACTGAGGTCAAACATTCAAGACGGCCACCCGTTGGCTACCACCCTGGCTGTGGGTGCCTGATACAGTAATTGGACCCACTTAATGTATTTGGGACTGAAGCCATAGCCCTCCAAGCATCTCCAGGGATTTCTCCACTCCACCGAGTCGAAAGCTTTTGCTGTGTCTAGAGTCACTACGACTCGCGATCCAACTTCCTCATGGGTGGCTTGTATATTTATGTATAGTTTCCTGAGATTAAATGAGGTGTTACGACCAGGCATGAAGCCTGCTTGGTCTGTGTGTATTAATGATAAGATGACCTGATTAAGCCTGATGGATAGAACTTTAGCTAGTATTTTGATGTCCACCTGTAACAGGGATTTGGGGCGGTAAGATTCTGGATATCCCGGGTCTTTTCCTGGTTTAGGTATGAGGACTATTGTTGCCTCCGTCATGGATGGGGGTAATGCACAGGACTCAAAGAGATGATTGTATAGAGCTAGTAATTTATGGGTGAGCATTTCGCTATACTGGGAATAGAATTCAATTGGGAGTCCGTCTGATCCCGGGGATTTAGACCTGGCGAAACTAGCTATGGCTGTTGCAATTTCGTCTGTGGTGAGGGGTGCTTCCAAGAGGTCAATTTGTTCTTTTGTCAGCTGGGGGAAAGTGATCCCCTCAAGAAAGAGGGACATCAATTCTGTCTCAGTGGGAGCTGTTGTTTTGTATAAATCAGCAAAGAAGTCTCTGAACATAGAAGTTACCGTAGGTGGGTCTGCAATTTGTTGTCCTCCAAGGCCATGTAATGTGATTACCACCGGGGGTCTATCTTCGCTATGTACCAAGTACGCCAATAACTTGCCCACTTTCTCCCCATGTTCAAACATTTTTTGTTTAGAGAAGAATAGTTTGTCTTGCTTTTTGAAATTGGAGTTGGGTGACTACTCAAGTTTGTAGTTTAAGCATGTTGGCCTTTGTGGGGGTCGGGGTGGTGGCAAAGTCTCGCTCAGGAGGACAAATCCGTCATCGCCTTAATCCCATTGATGCTTGTAATTAACGTTGAGTGAGCGAATAACTTAAAGGATTCCCATACTGCAAAGGGTGATGCTGAATTGTCATTCTCCGTAAAGTTTCAATTTATTCGCCAGCTTATCATCTTCTGGTAGGAGTGAGAGCCAGAATGGGTTTAAACGCCAAGATCTTGGTGGTTTATTAATAGGGATGCTCAGAGTTATCCAGTAGGGACTATGATCCGAAAGTATTCTGGGGCAAAATACAGCCTCTAGCAGTCGTGGTGTTAGACTGTGGGATAGGAGTATGAAATCTATACGGGACACGAAGATGTGTGGACGAGAAACAAGAGTATGACTATGCATATGGGAATTTGTGGTGCCATGTGTCTGTTAAATAACAGGTGGAGATGAGCTTAGAAAATTTTGTTTCGTTGGGTATGTTCGGGGTAGGTGAAGACGGTTGTAGCCTGTCCAGGGTTGGCTTTAGCGTGGTATTAAAATCACCCAGCCAGACTGCAGATATTGTAGGGTGATGGGCCATAAAGGACAATCCCTCTTTAATTATGGTGATATCAAACGGGGGTGGCACATAATAAGCCAGTAAGAGTAGGGGTTCACCGTACAGTTTAGCCAGGAATACGTATCGCCCCTGCGGGTCAGTGAACAGCTCACATAATTCAAAATGTACTGATTTAGCAATCAAAATTGAGACACCTCTAGCATGGGATGTGTGTGTAGAATGAAATGCCCACCCGACCCATGGACATCTGAATGCTCCTCTCAACATGTGACTCCGTCAATGCTATCACATCTGCATATTGTTTCTTAAGGAATGTGAAGACTGCCGCACGCTTTACTTTCTCGCGTATGCCCCTCACATTCCACGTAAGAAATTTAAAAAAAGCCATGGACGGGATTTTTTGGACTCAAATAACACAGTCAAATTTGGCATTGTTTCCCCTGAGTGTGTGGCACTTAGGATCTCTATACACAGACATGGATTTAGTAACGTTGTTTTACATAACATATATAAACATTCACATGTACATATTTCACGAGGTGTTACCGGTTTTCTGAATTTTGTATGCACAATCGGGTTCAACAAAACTGTAACTGAATTAACTCCGACCCCCCTCCCTGCCCTGCACCCTTCCCAACTGGTGCGGGCTTGTTCCCTTAACTTGTGTTTTCCAGCTGGGAAATACACTATCTTCCAAGTTATGTAGAAAAGGTAGTATAACTGGCTAAGTCTCTGGATTCTGAATCAGTCTACGGCTGACTCCCATATCAATAGGTTAAGGTGAACCAAAGTTCTTCGATACCCCTGTATTCTACAAAGGATAATGATCAAGCTCCAGTCAACATAATAGCGACTCCCAGTGGTGTGTGGGGCAAATTCTCGCTGCACCCTGCATGTAACTGGTAGGACTCTGCATCTCCGTAGCTCCTTTGGTCAGCATGTTCTTGGGTAGTATGTAAGATTTTGGTAATGTAATGGGTAGGGGTAATAGGACTCCTGTATAGCAAGCATCTGAGGTTTGTGTTCTCTACTCACATTGCGGTATTGCTGGTTCTATGTCGCATGCAGAATCTTGCTGTGTTTGGCGTGGAATGTTCCATGGCCATAAGTGGGTAGTAGAGTTCCATGCGATTTCGGGGAATAGAACAGTTATGCGATTCTGAGAAAAAAAAAAAAAAGGGGGAACTGCACTAGAAATGATTTTGAGTACAAAAAAAGTCTAAATTGTATACGTGGGACTTGATCATTCGTCTCTTTCAGGGATGGCACGGCGCTCCAACCAGGAAATAACGCACGGCCATCATGTTCCACTCTAAGGCGGGCGGGGAAGAGCATGGAATATTTATAATGTTGATTCCTCAGCCTGCATTTGGCCTCCATAAAGTTCTGGCGGCAGCGTTGTACCTCTGCTGAGAAGTCTGGGAAGATGGCCACTTTAACATTCCCCACTGGGATGTTGCCTTTCTTTCTCGCCATTCTCAGAGCTGCATCTCGGTCTTTATGGCTAAGGAGTTTAGCTATAAATGTGCAGGGAGGAGCTCCCTGTGGGGGGGTGTCTGGCTGGCATGCGGTGCGCTCGCTCCACCACGAACATGGGGGAAAAGGCCTCTCTCCCATAGGTGGTAATGAGTTGTTCTAAGAACGTGGTAGTGTCCTTTCCTTCGGTCCCCTCTGGCAGGCCTAGAAGGCGTAAATTACATCTTCTTAGCCTGTTCTCCATGTCATCTTGCTTAGTGAGTTGGTGTATTTGCTGTTGCATGCGGTCTGAGGATGTCTGTAGGGGCGGAATGGCGTCCTCCACTGTGCTCAGCCTGGTCTCTGTCTCCTTCACCCGGTCTCTGAGCTTTTGGAAGTCTTGCCTAATAAGGGAAATGTCCATCTTTACTTCCTCAATTTGCGCTGTAAGGGAAGTTCTGCATAAAGTGATCGCTTCAAGCAGTCTGTCAGTGTCGCTTGCCGTTCATTCTCCCCCCACCTTCTCAGGAGCACCATCTTCCTCCATGTCCTCCTTTTCCTGTCTGCGGTACTGTTCAAGTTTTGCCGCTGCAGCTTTCTGCGATTTTGACGGTGACATACCTCAGGGGTCTGGGGTGTCTTTATAGAGGTTGTCACTGCTGTATGGGGTGATCCTGTGGGCCGCAAGGCCTGAATACAGTGCCGTCCGGAGATTTGGGTGTATCAAGATGGCCGCCGGCTCCAGGAGTAGGCCGAAGGCGGGGACTTTCCTGAATGTGGCGGTCACCTCGCAGGAGATCGCCGCTCCGTTCAAGCCGCCGTGCAGCTGAAGACCGTTGGGGGTTAGTCAGGGTGTAGGGGGAGACCCCAGGTAGGTTTTTAGGTAGATGCTGGATGTTTAGTCCAGTGCAGGATGATTTAATTCAGGAGTACTGGACGGAGCTCAGGGCATACACGTCCCACTCCATGCTGCGCAGGCCACGCCCCCAGGGTCCAATCAATATTAAAGACGGCCCTGCGTGTTATTTTATTAGAAAAAAAAAAACACACAATTTACAATCACTTTAACATAGTAAGTTACTGATCGCATCTGTTTCTAATATGTAATCTCAACAATCAAAATACGATCGTATCTATAGACAAAATTATCTCAGTCCTGTGGAACAATGCAAAAATCCAGACGGAATTTTGCTATTTGATTGTTTGCAGATTCAACCGTTTACACACATATTGGGCATATCAATTGGAAAATAAAATCAAACAGGTATGACCCTTAATTTTGTACAATCAACTTTAGATTTATCAAAATCTCAGCTGATATGTCAGTCACCTCAGAGGATTAGTATCCACTGAGTCTTCGTACATGTGCAGAGACTGTGAACACCAGTGTGGTACACTGAGAGCTGGCGAGGAGTATCTGCTGCTCTGTAATGCAAAAGCAAGCACTATCTTGAAGCTTTCTCCAGCCAGGGGTAGCAAATACGATGCAAATCTGTGTTTGTCTGTGATACTTAGCGAACTTTCTATGGCCTGGGCATGCCATTTGCTGTGGTGATTAACAGGTATGTTTGCTAATGTAAGTTTGCAAAATGAGATGTAATTAGCAGAGCTCCATTTCCATGCTCCTTACACAGTCATACTCAAGGCACTCCTTACTTTACTAATAGAAATTGGTTTTCTCATTGCCAAAATTACCTTCTCTCATTTTAATAAAAAAATACCTTTATACTATTTCTGGTGTGTGCCTACCTGTTTTAACAATGCTGATATGAACAAGAATGTTTGCTATAATATTATTCCATTTTATAAGAAAATGGTATTGCTTTCTCATACTATATAAAAAGTAACCTAATTATTTTTTTAAACAATCAACTACTATATCTATTTTATTAGTAAGTCTTATTTTAAATATCCTATTTCTGTTTTTAGGTTACAAATATATTAGATCAACAACTCAGGTTTGTTTATTTTGGGTACATACACACCATAGTACATGTAATGATGGACAGCAACATGCATATAAAACACTATTTTTTTATTCCTTACTGAACCTTTTCCTCATTACATATGCATAGACATCAACATGTATTTTTCTTTTGACTTGTATCATACAGATCAACACATCCTATAGCATTGCAGGATTATTATTTTTATTTTAAATCAATGCAATGCATTGGCAACAACACTAAGAGCTCTTTCACATTGAGGCTCTTTTCAAGCGTTTTGGCGCCAAAAAAAAGCGCCTGAAAAGCTCACAAAAACCTATTTCCATTAAAATCAATGAATGCTTTCACACTGGAGCAGTGCGCTGGCGGGGAGGTGAAAAAACTCCTGCAAGCAGCATGTTTGGAGTGCTAAAAAAAAAGCACCTCAAAAGCGGCCCTCCCTATTAAAATGAATGGGAAGGGCCTCAAAAATGGTTCTTGAAGCCATTTTTAGTCACGTGACCTTCAAAAAAAAAGCACACTAATGCTTGAAAAGCGCTGTAAAATCGGTTGAAAAGCGCTCAGCGTTTTATGGGCAGTTTTCCAGCGCCTCAGTGTGAAAGGGCTCTAATGGTAGATTTTCTCTGGTCCATGCGTTTTGCCTGCACTAACAAAATACTGCAAAATGCCCTCCCACATAGGGCAATAAGACCCGGTTCACACCTGTACATTTATTTTTATTTCTAAACATGCAAAAACACGTTTGCTGCATCTTTGAAGAGCTTTCATTAAAACACATGCTATATATAGAGTTAAAAGGTCACACACATGTGAACCAGGCCTTAGGTATGACCTTTTGTGTCTGCAGCAGTTTTATGCCTGTATCTTTGACTGATTAGCTATGTTGACTATAACCACTTGAGGACCGCCCACCACATATATACTGAGGCAGGGCAGTCCTATTGCGCGAAACAATGTACCCGTACGCTGTTTCATGCATGAGAGACTGCGAGCGCCCACTGCACAACAGGGGAGCCAATGCGTGGGACCGGCAGCCACGATGCTCGGCAGCCACCCACGATCGCTCCTCAGAGGCAGAGCTGGGATCTGTGTAAACAAAGCAGATCTTTGTTCTAAAAGGAGAGTACAGTGAGATTGCTGTTCCTAGTGATCAGGAACAGCAATCTCTCGGTACTCCCAGTCAGTCCACACCCCCCCCCCCCCAGTTAGAAACACCTCCCTAGGGAACACTTAACCCCTTGATCACCCCCTAGTGTTAACCCCTTCCCTGCAAGTGCCATTTATACAGTAATCAGTGGGTATCTTTAGCACTGATCCCTGCAATAATGTCACTGGTCCCAAAAAAAGCGTCAAAAGTGTCCGATCTGCTGCAATGTTGCAGTACCGCAAAAAAAAAAAAAAAAAAAAAAAAAAGCCATAAAACTATCCCCGCTTTTGTAGACGCTATAACTTTTGCTCAAACCAATCAATATATGCACGACTTTTTTTTTAGCAAAAATATGTAGAATACATATTGGCCTAAACTGATGAATAAATTTTTTTTTGGGATATGTATTATAGCAAAAAGTAAAAAATAGTTTTTTTTTTTTTCAAGATTGTCGGTCTTTTTTTGTTTATAGCGCAACAAAAACCACAGAGGTGATCAAATACAACCAAAAGAAAGCTCTATTTGTGGAAAAAAAGGACATCAATTTTATTTGGTTACAGCATCGCACAACCGCGCAATTGTTGTAATGCAGTGACATATCGCAAAAAATGGCCTGGTCATTAAGGGGGTAAATTCTTTCCGGGGCTGAAGTGGTAAACAAACGTGAATATTTTTCTATAACCTGCATAGGGGTGTAATGTCAGGCCATTTTAAAATTTTAAGTATTACATTTTATTAATGGCTTGCCTTATCACAATGCAAGTCAACCCATAAAAGGTTGTGGTAACAGATCAGAGTAGTGTGCAAACAGCCTTAACCGCTGTACATTTTATGCATTTGAAGGTGTATTGGTTGATAAAA
The DNA here is from genome assembly GCF_042186555.1 of Aquarana catesbeiana. Classification (NCBI taxonomy): domain Eukaryota; kingdom Metazoa; phylum Chordata; class Amphibia; order Anura; family Ranidae; genus Aquarana; species Aquarana catesbeiana. The sequence goes on from NC_133329.1 coordinate 243,768,652, forward strand.
AATGGTGTATACAACATTTAAACATGTTGTAAGTTCCTTCTATAAAACACTTTGATCGTAGCTTCTTATGTGACTGACTTGTATTTCAGGTCTTCATTAAAACACACAGCAGCAAACAGAGGAGTTTAGTCTCCACTAAACAATGGTCAATGACATAAACATATTTTTTTTGCCATTCAACAATCCAGGAAAATGCATAATCATTTCAATTAATTTCGCTATATCAGTAAGGGTAAAGTACAGTACTGAAACTTTCAAATGTACTTATTTTTCATGTACAGATATATGACAGTATCATGATCTCAAAGGAATCTCCTCACTGACTGAAATAGAGAATTTTGACCTTTGAAATATAGATGTTAGAGTACAGGACACAGGCAGAATATTCATACATCATGGGTTAAAAGGTGTGTATCTTCAGGTGACTGGACATTGGCAAGACGTTTGAGGACATGCTCCTGTTCACCTCCCCTATAACCCTACCCCACTAAACCAAGGAATAGAATGGAAGGTGGATTGTGTCTTGCACTGTACTTCAAAATATGGAACTTTCAGGCAAGTCAAAATTCCTTTTATCTTCATCTTACAGTACACAGCACAGGCAGATTATTTATACACCACGGGCTGTCCCCAAGCAGTGAATAAGAAGGGCAGGCAACAATGAGGCAAACATAACTGTGCTAACAGGCCCAAACAGAACACCCAACTCAGAATGCCACTGTAAGAACCTTGTGAGCCAAAAGACTTGATGTGCACCTGGAAAAACTTTGAAAAAGTATTCGCAAAAGACCACAAGGCAGTTTTACACAACTGGGCTACAGAGGCTTGGTGCTGAAAGTCCAACCGGAATGGGCAAATAAAAGTGCTAAAGGCAATTTCTCTTTAAGAATGTAAACTTTTGCAATCAGATTCTGTATCCATTGCGCAATTATCAACTTTGCAGAAGGGTATTTCTTGGGAGGACCCGAGCACAGGGCAAACAGAAAATCCATCTGGCCGATTTCTGTTCACGTCCCCCAATTCACCTAGAGATTTTGCAGCTGTGGTGGTAACTCCGCACATGCTCTGTTTTCAGTGAGTTTCTTTGCAGAGCATTTCCTCCCTATCACATCTGAGGAGCCCATGTGTCTATATAGCAGGGGTCTCAAACTGGCAGCCCTCCAGCTGTTGCAAAACTACAAGTCTCATGAGGCATTGCAAGGCTGACAGTTACAAGCATGACTCCCTCAGGCAGTGGCATGATGGGACTTGCAGTTCCGCAACAGCTGTAGGGCCACCAGTTTGAGACCCCCGGTGTATTGAGTCATACATGTGGGCGTATACACAGTGGTAAATCACAGCCCACTTCCCCCGCTGTATATCAATAAAAAAATTTTAAAAATCCAAGTACCTTTTTCCTATCAAAATAAATAGTGTTTAGCATCACTTTAAGGCTTAAAGCAGAGTTCCGCCTAAAAAGAAAATAAGATTAAAAGTCAACAGCTACAAATACTGCAGCTGCTGACTTTTAAAATAAAGACACCCACCTGTCCAGGGCGCCCGCAATGTCCTCACCCGAAGTGCCGGCATCTTCAGTAAGGGAATCAGGAAGGGAAGCCTTGCGGCTTCACAGCCTGGTTCCCTACTGCGCATGCGTGAGTCGCGCTGCGCGTCCTGACTGGTCCCTGCTGTCTTCTGGGACCTGTGTGTCTCCCAGAAGACAGTGGGGGGGGGGGGGGGCGGAGGAGGGGCCGGGGACATGGCGTAGATGCAGATTCTGCGGCGATCTATCGCCAGAAGTGGGAGCAAGTACCTGTATTAGACAGGTATCTGCCCTCTCCCCCCCCCCCCCCCGAAAGGTGGCAAGTGTGACAATGGGGGGGGGGGGGGCAGATGTTCCATTTTTGGGTGGAACTCTGCTTTAAATAACTTAATTAGGACTGCTATCATTTCCTTCTCTGGTTGATTGGAGGGCAATAAAAAGACATTTACACTGCCATTTAGCAGATGGAATGACCAATAGTTTTCATGTTTTTAACAGCAAAATGGCCTTTTGTGTGTGTTCCGTTCTAAGGAGTGCTGAATGAGATTCCTTTATCAAAGGTACACTATTTATCAGTTTGATAATCTTTGGGTCAATGTATTAAATCATACCAGTGTGTTCGCAACCTTCCACTGATCAGGCCAAATATATCTGGTATTAGAAGCCATTATTCTAAAATTTTAAATAATTTGATGCACCGACTCTTCTACATTAAGATCATCAAAGAGGTCCAGATAGACTTGTTAAGAATTGACAATTTGAGTAGTTGCGGTGGTGCTTATCGTGAATACATTCTAATAGCCAGATCTGTGTAATAAGTGTTCTTAAAGTGTAATTCCACTCAAAATTTGCCCCGATTACTATGTTAAATAACATTACCTTTAATATTATGCATTTTGGAGACTTGTTGATTGTCTAGTCTTAAGCTAGAAAATCAGCAGTCTTCTCATCTGTACCGACAATGGTTTGCCTGTTGAGCTCAATTTGGCAGCTCGCAGGCACTTCACAGGCACTTCCTGAAACCAGCAGTCTTCTCATCTGTACCGACAATGGTTTGCCTGTTGAGCTCAATTTGGCAGCTCGCAGGCACTTCACAGGCACTTCCTGAAACCATGGTCAGTCTCTGCGTAAGACATCCAGCAGGGTTTTCGGTAAACCAGTTTCTGTCTTGCCCAGCACCAGCCCCATCCCTCCCAGCCATCAGCAACATGTGTACATCACTTCCAGAAGCCCTCAATGTCAACGGCCGCAGGCTAGCTGCGTCACTTCTGGAAAGGACGTAGCTAAGGCAGCAGGGGACATGCCCAAGAGCTGCAATGTTGAGAAAAGACCCAAAGCAAAAGTCACATGACAGGCAGACCACCTTTCTCCAAGAAAAGTTATAGGAAGCCTATTTTTACAAATATAACAATGCAGAAAACATGCTATGGTGGATTATGTTTCATTAGCAGTAATTACACATCAAGCCTTTCTTTCCTTCTACTTTTACCATTTAAGGTCCAGGCCTAACTTTTTAAACTTGTTTACAAGTTAAAATAATTTTTTTTACTAGAAAAATTACTTAGAAATGCCAAACATTTTTTTTTTCCAGACACCCTAGAGAATAAAATGGCGGTCATTGCAAACACAATTTTTTGGGAAAAGATACACTTGTTTGAATTAAAAAATAAGAAAACAGTAAAGTTATCCCATTTTCTTTTTTTTATACTGTGAAAAATAATGTTACGCCAAGTAAACTGATACCCAACAGGTCATGCTTCAAAATTGCGCCCGCTCGTGGAATGGCGACAAACTTTGACCCTTAAAAATCTCCACAGGTGATGTTTAAACATTTCTACAGGTTACCAGTTTTGAGTTATAGAGGTGGTCTTTTGCTAGAATTATTGCTCTCGCTCTAATGATCGCAGCGATACCTCACATGTGTGGTTTGAGCATAGTTTACATAAGCGGGCGTGACTTACGTATACGCTGACTTCACGGTGGAACGGGGCACTTAAAGTGTTTTTTTTCTTATTTATTTTACTTTTTTTTTTTTTTTTTTTTTTTTTTTTTTACACTGTCCCTTTGAAAATATTTTTTGGATCACTTTTATTCCTATTACAAGGAATGTAAACATCCCTTGTAATTGAATAAAAGCATTACAGGACCTCTTTAATGTGAGATCTGGGGTCAAAAAGACCTCAGATCTCACGTTTACACTTAGGGCAGCTGGATTTTTTTTGCATTTATGTACCAATATAGCATTAATGTACTTCTTTTGCAAAAATATCAAAGCTTTCCATTAATTCTACAGACACTTCACTGTCTTCATGGATGTTTCCCAAATGTATTCATTACTTTTGCCTTACTTCCTGGGCAGACTATAGGTCAAGACATAGTAAGGAGTTGACCAGCTGACCTTATTAGCACACAACCTGCATCATCTACCCTCCTACCTGCACACCCATTTCCAGGTGCATATTTTTTTTAAATGAAATGCAATCAGCGATCACCCTTGTCACTAAATAGACAATTTATTTCCCCCTACCTTAACTCTAATCTTGCATAGATCATTCATTTTGAAGTGTGCAGGAAATGAGAGATAAGATAACAGCTTATGTGGAGCAGAGCTGTAGTATTGAAAACAGGGGGAATGTGACCTATAAACTGTACAACTCAATTGAAAAACAAAACTGAAATCTTATTAGGCGGGGGGGGGGTAAAAATAAAATAATGTGGTTGCATAAGCGTGCACACCCTCGCGCTGGAGATGTACTTGTGTTCAGAATTAAGCAATCACATTCAAACTCCTATTAACCGCTTCAGCCCCGGAAGATTTTACCCCCTTCCTGACCAGAGCACTTTTTGCGATTCGGCACTGCGTCGCTTTAACTGACTATTGCGCGGTCGTGCGAAGTTGCACCCAAACAAAATTGACAATTTTTTTCCCACAAATAGAGCTTTCTTTTGGTGGTATTTGATCGCCTCTGCGGTTTTTATTTTTTGCGCTGTAAACGAAAGAAGAGCGACAATTTTGAAAAAAAAAAAAAACACAATATTTTTTACTGTTTGCTATAATAAATATCCCCCAAAAATATTCCTGTTTAGGCCGATATGTATTCTTCTACATATTTTTGGTAAAAAAAAAAAAAAAATCACAATAAGCGTATATTGGTTGGTTTACGCAAAGGTTATAGCGTCTACATAATGGGTGATAGTTTTATGGCTTTTTAATATTTTTTTTTTTTTTTACTAGTAATGGCGGCGATCTGCGATTTTTATCGGGACTGCGACATTATGGCGGACACGTCGGACAATTCTGACACCTTTTTGGGACCATTGGCATTTTTACAGCGATCAATGCTATAAAATTGCATTGATTACTGTAAAAATGTCACTGGCAGTGAAGGGTTAACCACTAGGGGGCAGTGAAGGGGTTAAGTGTGTCCTAGTGTGTGTTCTAACTGAAAGGGGGATGGGACTGTGCAGGGGAGGTGATAGATCGCTGTTCATACTCTGTATGAACAGACGATCTGTCTATTCTCCACTCAGAGAAACGTAAACTGTGTGTTTCCACACACACAGATCCCGGTTCTCGGTGTGCCCCGAGCGATCGCCGGGCACTCGCATCGGCTCTGTGGGCGAGCAGGGGGTACGTGAACGCGCCCCCTAGTGGCTGTCCATGTTACCGACGTAAGATGGTGGAGATTCGCGCAGCCGAGCCATGTTGCCGCAGTACAACTGCGCTGGCTGGTCAGCAAGCAGTTAAATAGGAGTCAGTACACACCTGCCATCATTTAAAGTTCCTCTGATTAACCCCAAATAAAGTTCAACTGTTTTGTAGGTCTTTCCTAACATTTTCTTAGTCGCACCCTACAGCAAAAGCCATGGTCCGCAGAGAGCTTTCAGAGGGATCTCCTTGTTAAAAGGTATCAGTCAGGAGAAGGGTACAAAAGAATTTCCAAGGCATTAGATGTACCATGGAACACAGTGAAGACAATTATCATCAAGTGGAGAAAATATGGCACAGCAGTGACATTACCAAGAACTGGACGTCCCTCCAAAACTGATGAAAAGACGAGAAGAAAACAGGTCAGGGAGGCTGCCAAGAGGCCTCCTGCAACATTAAAGGAGCTGCAGAAATATCTGGCAAGTACTGGCTGTGTGGTACATGTGACAACAATCTCCCGTATTCTTTATATGTCTGGGCTATGGTGTAGAGTGGCAAGACAGAAGCCTTTTCTTACAAAAAAGAAACATTCAAGCGCGGCTAAATTTTGCAAAACCACATCTGAAGTCTCCTAAAAGCATGTGGGAAAATGTGTTATGGTCTGATGAAACCAAGGTTGAACTTTTTGGCCATAATAATTACAAAAAATATGTTTGGTGCAAAAACAACACTGTACATCACCAAAAGAACACCATACACACAGTGAAGCATGGTTGTGGCAGCATTATGCTTTGGGGCTGTTCTTCTTCAGCTGGAACAGGGGCCTTAGTCAAGGTAGAGGGAATTTGTGAACAGTTCCAAATACCAGTCAATATTGGCACAAATCCTTCGGGCTTCTGCTAGAAAGCTGAACATGAAGAGGAGCTAGCTTCATCTTTCAGCATGACACCAACCCAAAGCATACATCCAAATCAACAAAGGAATGACTTCACCAGAAGAAGATTAAAGTTTTGGAATGGCCCAGTCAGATCCCAGACCTGAATCCGATTGAAAATCTGTGGGGTGTTCTGAAGAGGGCTGTGCACAGGAGATGCCCTCGCAATCTGACAGATTTAGAGTGTTTTTGCAAAGAAGAATGGCCAAATATTGCCAAGTCAAGATGCCCCATGCAGATAGACACAAACCCAAAAAGACAGTGCTGTAACTAAATCAAAAAAGTTTTTTTTTTGTTAGCATGTTACACTTATCACATATAGGGCAGCATATACACTTGAATGGGCTCCAATCGCCCCAAAGAAGCTACAGAACTACAGATTTTTTTTTAGAGCAGAGCTTTGTGCGTGTGTTTTTTATGTGATTTTTGGTGCAGAACATTTCTGAAATGCAAGGAAACACACCGATGTGAATAGATTTTGTTTTTGTGTTAACACATCCCATTCACCCTATCTAGTGTAGTGGAAGTATATGTTTTGTGGCTCGTTTTTCCTGTGACACACATAGGGGAGCCTGTTGATTTCATTGGGCTGGGCTACATGGCTCATTTGACATTTTGGTGTTGTGAGTTGTGTGGTTTTTTTGCAGCATTTGTCATTCGTTATTTCACGTGAAAATGTGCATTTGCTTCTGTGTTCGGAGTGCAGTCAACAATTAATGGCACTGAAAGCACAACTAGGTCATTTTAGGTGCATAAAGGTGGCCAAACACTATACAATCTGATTGTACAATCTCCTTTAGATTTACCAAATGTATATAATAGGAGGAAACGCCCCTCTAGCCCAGGGGTCTTCAAACTTCGGCCCTCCAGTTGTTCAGGAACTTCAGTTCCCATAATGCCTAGTCATGTCTGTGAATGTCAGAGTTTTACAATGCCTCATGGGATGTGTAGTTCTGCAACAGCTGGAGGGCCGTAGTTTGAGGATCACTGCTCTAGCCAATCACTCTCTATCCAATCAGGCAGTCCCTTACACTACATAGTTGATGGTAGATCTAAAAGGAGATTGTACAATCAGATTGTATAGTGTATGTTGAGCTTTACAGAACCCAGGGCACACTTCTCCTGTTTTCAATACTACAGGCTCTGCCCAACACAGGCTGTTATTTCATCTCTCATTTCCTGCACACTTCAAAATGCCAAAATGAATGATCTATGCAAGATTAAAGTTAAGGTGGGGGGGGGGGGGGGATTGATGCCTGTGTATTTATTGAGAAGGGTGATCACTGATTGATTGCATCTCATTAAAAAAACATGCACCTGGAGATGGGTGGGTAGGAGTGTAGCTGATGCAGGTTGTGTATGTGCTAATGATGTCAGCTGGTCAACTCCTTCCTGTGTCATGGCCGATAGTCTGCCCAGTAAGGTAGAAGTAATAGATACGTTTGGGAAACATCCATGGAGACAGTGAAGTGTGTGTAAAATAAATAGAAAGCTGGAATAAAAAAAAAAAAAAAAAAAAAAAAAAAAACACAAGGGTGAACTTATCCTTTAATGGTTTTAATGGCACTCTCCTAATAGAGTTCTGTGTATTTTATATGCACTTTCAATTTCTCCACTTAATTTAAGTAGGTAATAATATGGACCTGATTTGTCAGTATAACATATTCTAACATATTTAGGCAATATTGGTTTAATTCACACATTGAGGTTTTGTATACATCTATGTATGCGAAGGAGGAAAACAACAATGATGCTTAAAACTTCATCTAAATATGCAAGATATTTTATATACATAACTGTAAACCAAGAAAACACTGAAACGGAGCCAATAAAAAAAAATTAATCCAGTTTACGTTATTGTGCATTCCATTATGCTGGCTTTTCACAACCCCTCTGGGAAGAATAGCACCAACCACCCATTATGTGTTCCCCTTTCTCAGGAACCATTTCTATATGAAATGCTTTCTCGAGACTGAAGAAGAGATTTGATTTGTGTAGACAGTAACTATGTAAATTGTTCAGGCTCTTGGAAGGTTTTAGGTTTATTGTCATAGAACACACTTACATTTTTATATACTGATCAAAAGAAATATACTCTATATTTAAAAAAAAAAAAAACTTTGTTCCATAACAATATTGCATGAAAACATCCAAGGGTGAGTACTTTAAAGGGACTGTGATTAATTTGCAGAGACTTCTGAAGGAGTTGTGTATGCCTGGCACTTAAACCTAAAGACTTTAGATCAGTGATCAAAGAGGAAATAAAGACCACGGGCAGGTAGACTGAATCATTTATACATTTCTGTGTTATAGAGACAAGCTCAACTGAAGTGTACCTTTAAGGCAGTGGTCTCCAAAGTGCGGCCCTTTGTTTGCCTTTATCCAGCCCTTGTGGCACTATTCCTCCCACAGACACCAACTATGGGACACTATTCTTTCCACTGACATCAATGATGGGACACTATTCCTCCCACTGACACCAATGAAATGGCACTATTCCTCCCACTGACACTAGAATAGGATACTATTATTCCCACTGACCCCAGTGATAGGGCACTATTATTCCCACTGAAACCAACAAAGGGCCACTAATAATTCCCCCAATACCAAAGATGGGACATTGTTTGCTCCCACTGATGCTGGGACATTTTCTACTCCCATTGGCCGCAGTCTGGCACCCCTAAAGTCTGAAGCACTGTAAGGCTTTATGTACACAGGACGTTTTTACAACCTCTCCTGAACGACTTAACTTGACAGATAGTAACCCACGTTTAAAATGTCCGTTTTGCCACATTTACATGCCGTGTTTAGCCACGTTTGCGTTTAAGAAAAAAAACAGTTTTATTCCCCCCAAAATAGCCAAAAATGAGAAACGCCTGTAAACGAAAGGCGACTAAATGTGAGTTACCACATTTAGCGCTTGAAATGCCCCTAAACTCAGCATCTGAACTCATTTTTTTGCTTTCCAAAAAAGGCCCTTAAACTCAACTGCCTAAAAACAACATTAAACGAACCTGTGTACATGTACACATAAGATAACATTGGATGAGTTCAGGGGCAGCTGAAAAAAGCAGCCTACTGCCTCTGAACGTCCGTTTACCAGCAGCGTACATGAGGCCTAAACAGGCCCTTTGTTTAGAAGGTTTAGAGACCCCTGCTGTAAGGTAACAATTTCTTTAAATGTGGAACAGACAGACTGGTAATAATTAAAGTTTTGGCAAAAAAAAAAAAATTAAAGCATACAGCAATTAAAACAGGATTTTAACTTCCTCCAATATCCTTTTCTTGTAACGTATTAAAGGGACACAGGGTCAGAAGAAATATTGGGACACTTGGTTATACAGCCACCTATTGATGAATTGGACACTGGCAACAAAAAAATTGTTGCACAGGCAGTATAAACACTTCCAATGCCTTCATGCTTCAGTTTTGTGCAAAAGCAGTGATAGGAGTGATGGGACAGAGGGCTGGGACCTGTGTTCGTTACTGAACTCCAAGAAAAGTATTTCACGTCATGTCAAAAATCCTGTATCTTAATTGTTCTTTACAAAGATGAGGCTTCCAACTCAAACTCAAGATGATGGCAAAGAGAAAAAGGCAGTATCGCCTTGAAATTCACAGCATTCCCTTGATGCCTCCTGGTGTCTGACCTCACCAACTTGGTTCCCACATTGTCAGAGGAGCTTTGATGCTTCCTGGTTGACTGAGTCAGTGCTGCTAGCTGCATATGGTAAACTGGATTCCCTGCATCTGTGATACTGTGATTCAAGCAGACCATCAGAATGAGATAATATTGACAGGGAGGCAATTGTTCTGCTGATGCACAAGAGTTGCCAATTGTCTTTTTATTTAATAAACATATGTTTACTACACTTCGATTGCACCCTCTGCTGTCTGTTAACTACCAAATAGAAATAGCCAGCTTGTGAGTGAGGGCAGACAAAGGGATGGCTCTGATAAATTTATAGGACGTTTCGGAAGAACTGACAGAACAAGGCTGAGGTCCCATGCAGTCAAAGGTGGACAAACAGATGGAACTATGTTAACCAACCCCATCAGAGGCTTTTACCAACGACTAAAAGGCAAGCAGTCCTTGAAATAGAATTGCTAGAGCTAAGATCTGACTCTTGATAGTACTCAAAGCAAACCTTTGATCCAGACCAGACTAGAGAAAATAAGAATGTGTCCGATGGCAGACCTTGTGAAATGTGAATTTCCTACCTTTAAATAGCGTAGGAATATTAGATTCATAATAAATTCCTACTCCTTAGTAACTGAGCTTGCAACACACATGGTGTCACAGTGCTGCCCTCCCAGCTCTGCCCCACATGGGATTCACCAGATAGCACATTCCCAGGCAATTTGTAAAGCACAAGCGTCCTCCAACTGACAATCGCATTTCAGACAGCCTTTGCCCTTTCAGTAGGCATACTCAAAAGTTGTCTTCATTAATAGGCTTACATCAGTGCGTGTAGAACAGCCCTAGACCTTTAAAGCACTTTGTGGCTAATATAGGTCACAAAGTGCCTTGAAAGCAGCAACAGCAGAGTCGAGTGCCCTAGGGTGACATTATAGCCTGGTATTGCATCTTGATGGTGGGTTCCAGATATGTCCACCAAAGTAGTGCCGCAATCTGGAAATCTGCAAAGTGAGCTCTCTTGGCTCTGCAGTGAACAAAAAAACTTGGGAGAAAATGTCTTGATAAAAATGAAAAAGATAGCAATAGCCTTTTCTTTGGAGAAAAAAAAACAAAACACACACGACATTCATTCTTCAAGAACACTACCAAAAACTGAAGCATATCATGGGAGTGGTAAAAGGTTAATACTGCCTGTTCAACTATTTTTGTTGGTGCCAATGTCCAATTCTGTTGTATCAGGCAGCAAAAAAAAGTGTGCCAGAATTCCTCTGATGCTGTGTCCCTAGTAAACAATTAAGAAAATCAAATTATAAGACTGTAGGGTCAGTCCAGCCAGTAAACTTTTAGTCAACAGGTAGACTAAATGGAGAGTCAGCTCTCTGCTTCTTACATGTCCAGGATACTCAAATACTGAGATCTCTCCATAATTCTTGTCCAGCCGTGAGTTTTGGATGTTCTAGCACCGCATGCTAAAATTCTTATTATAATATAACGTGTAATAAAAGATCTAAAAAGAAAATGGAGAACCCCTGGTAAGGGCTTGTGTAGATAGACGTTCATGTCATGCCTTTTCCTATTCAAACATAGTGCTTTCAAGCAAAACTTTTTTTTGTCCCATTGCAGAGATTTCCCATCAGTTCCTGTCCCATAGCCAAATAGGCAGCGAGAGCAAATCCCTGCAAATTGAGGGAATTCCTTGGGGACCACCCAGTTCACCAAAACCAGTGTCCCCATTGGAAGACTACCCTCCATTACTTTTCTGGGGACAACCCAAAATTTTGGATTTTCAGTTACTTTAATGTTCAATGACAATGGTAAACAGGACAGTGAGAGTGAGAATCTCCTTAACCGCTTGCTGACCGCCTCAAGCAGATATACTGCGGCAGAAGGGCACGTACAGGCAGAATCACGTACCTGTACGTTCCCCTTTAAGAGGCGGCCAGCGGGCACGCGCCCGCGGCAAGCTCAGTGAGTCGGGTCGCGGGTCCCCCCGCGATCGCCTCACGGGGAGGAAGAACGGGGAGATGCTAACGTAAACAATCATCTCCCCATTCTGCCTAGTAACAGTGTCACTGTTCTCTGCTCCCTGTCATCGGAGCAGAGATCAATAACATGTCACACATAGCCCATCCCCCTTACAGTTAGAAACACGCCCCTAGGACACACTTAACCCCTACACTGCCACCTAGTGGTTAACCCCTTCACTGCCAGTGTAATTTACACAGGAATCAATGCATTTGTATAGCACTGATTGCTGTATAAATGACAATGGTCCCAAAAATGTGTCACAAATGTCCGATGTATCTGCCATAATGTCGCAGTCACAATAAAAATCGCTGATCGCCGACATTTAAAAAAAAAATTTTATTAAAAAGAGCCATAAAACTATCCCCTATTTTGTAAACGCTATAACTTTTGTGCAAACAGATCAATAATCGCTTATTGCGATTTTTTTTTTACCAAAAATATGTAAAAGAATATGTATCGGCCTAAACTGAGGAAAAAAATAGTTTTTTTATATATTTTTGGGGGATATTTATTATAGCAAAAAGTAAAAAATAATGCGTTTTTTTTTTCAAAATCATCGCTCTTTTTTTTGTTTATAGCGCAAAAAATAAAAAGCACAGGGGTGATCAAATACCACCAAAAGAAAGCTCTATTTGTGGGAAAAAAAGGACTTTAATTTTGTTTGGGAGCCACGTCGCACGACCGCGCAAGTGTCAGTTAAGGCGACGCAGTGCCGAATCGCAAAAAGTGCTCTGGTCAGGAAGGGGGTAAATTCTTCCGGGGCTGAAGTGGTTAATGGGGGGCACAGACAGTAATAAAAACTGGGGAACATTCAAATCTTTCTGTACTCTATCCACAACTAAAATAAAAAAAAAAAAAAAAAAATATTTTACCTTTAGTTATACTTAAAATGCAAAATTCAGCATTTGACAAAAAAAAAAAAAAAAAAAAGCTGCATTTGACCTGCTTTATCTGCAACCCAAATGCATTTCAATAGGCCTTGCTGCATCCAAAAACAAGTCAAGGAATGCAAAGCAGGTCAATAAAGCCTTTAAGCTGTCAGCTACACTACTCCAATAAAATTAATGGGAATCAGCTAACCTCCCTTTGTAGTGCTTTTCAAACATGCTTTAAATGTAGGAAAAGAACACCCATTTATACAAGTCACAGCAGGTGTACAGACCCAGGAATTCAAGCCCTGATAATTGTGACAACAAATTTAGTCCCTTAGAGATGTAAAAAAAAAAAAAAATACTGTTAGGCGGTTTAACTGTCCATCACCTACCAAAAACAGGAATATTCGTTTTGGGTGGACTGAGTATTTAATATTCATAATTCTGTGAAAGGCTATGTGCTTTCAAGACATGTATCATTCCCGAAATTGCAGGTGTGATTCACCTGATCATCACAGTAACAAGCAACAGTATACCAAAAATGGAGCATTTATTTTGATTTTGGAATACACACTCTAGCTAGCTTACTTTATAAAATGTGCACTGGAATGTCATGAGCAAACAAAATAATGCGTTTGGCAGTTTTATACAGAATGATTGATTATTTCCATTTGTGAACTAAATGTGTTAATGAGTGTATTTATTTCACATTACACTTGAAGCTGCACCACATCTTGATCTGAGCAAAAATCTTTCAGCAAATATTTGCACTGGCAAACTTCAGTTTCCTTTGGTTCCCTACTTTTAATGACACGGGTAAAGCAAAAGGACCTTGGAAAAAGAAAATGAATTAAAAAAATTGTTCTTAATAAACATAAATCTATAAATATCGCAAACATAACTGAAGAAGGTATCCTGTAGGCAAAAGACACATAGTAAAGATCTGAGAACATGAATTTTGTTAGGCATATAGCCTTACTATACAGCACTGCTTTGGTCAAATGATGGCTTCACAGATGACTATACAAGTTGTTTTGAGCAGAAATAACAGCAGAATAATGGATGAAGCAACTATTATATATTCACAGCTGATTAGCCTTTTTTACTTTAGCCAAGAAAAAAAAAATCATACATATATACACACAATATATTTTACACACATACAAGTTTTAAAAGTATTCAAAGATTAGTGTAGCAGTTTCTATTTGTCTAGACTCGGTTGGAAAACGGCAACATGCTAAGCAACAGAGTATATCCTAATTTGGCAATCAGACAACAGCTAAAATTGGACTGAAACTTAAGTGAAAATATCTGTATTACTTGCACTGTTAAAAAGAACCCAAATATATTCTGAAGAAATCAAAACTGCATCCGATACTTCCCTGACTCTTACAGATGTCCATAGCAGCAAACACAAGAGATTCCCATGGATTGGTCGCCTTGTTTTGTATCTACAATGGGAAACTGCTAGCACAAATATTCACTCTGTTCTCAAAACCATGGGGGGGGTCTCACTGTCTTCATCTAGCCGAAGAGCATGGGTGTCATCTTCCAGGTTTGTCCCACCCACAGCTCCAAGTTCATCAGAAAAGGCTGTACAGAGAAACAAAATGGATTACGTTTCAGATATTCATATGCAGACATTGCCTATTCTTTTTCTCAGCCCACTATGCGATGAAACAGCCTAAATAAGTTAACCTCTAAGGGCTTGTACAAACAAGTACAGGATGTTGAACTATACAGTTCATGCTCATTTTAACCACCTCAAGTCCACACACTTTCACCGCCTGCCAGTCTGGGCTTTCAGCAAGGTCATACTTAGAATGACAATTACTCAGTCATGCACCACTGTAGTACCCACATGAAATTTGTATAATTTGGAGGCAGCTAGAGCTTTCTTTTGGTGCTATTAAATCACCAATGGGTTTTTTACCTTCTGCTATAAAAAGGAAAAAAAGACCGAAAATTTTGAAAAAGAAAAAAAATTCTTAGTTTGTTTAAAATTTTGCAAATAAATTAAAAATTTAGGTCAAAATATATATTTGCAGAATATATTCTGCATTTCTTTGACTAAAATAACCCAAAATCAGTGTATATTTAGTTTGCGTGAAAGTTAGAGAGTCTACAATCTATGGTATATATATTTGAAAATTGATCAGTTGTGATATACTGACTGCCCATCTCATTTCTTGAGGCCCTAAAATGCCAAGACAGTACAAATACCCCCCTCCTTTGGGAAAGTATTTAGCAACAGGCATGGCAAGGTTTTTGAAGTTGTCATTTGTCACATTTTTTTTTTTCACATAGTTGTCATTTTAACTTATTTCTCACACACAGCATGGGCATATCACGTGATAATTATTCCACAACCTAGATGCATAGTGGGGCCCAAAATTCAGGGAGCACCTTAAGGAGCCTCAAATGAGTAAGTCTGGCACCCCTAAAACCCCTTTCACATGGAGCGGACTCTGTCAAGCAGATCCGCCTGCTCAGCCGGGATCTGTCTGCTGATCCCCACTGAGCAGGTAAATGATAGGTCCGTGTCCTTCTCTGCTGATGCAGAGCGGACACAGAAACAGCCCGCTGTTCTCTCTGCGGAAGTCGGAGGGAAACGGACCGCCTGTGCATTTCCATCGGATACCATCTGATCCAATCTGCTAGATGGCTGGGGAATGGAATCCCATCCGTCTGTTTTTAGCGGACTGGACTGGATCAGATGCAGGCGGGTGTAAACAGACACACGTCAATTTACATCAGCCTCTCTATAGAGAACAATGGGTAGTCCAATTATGCCCATCTGAAAAACGGACAAGCAGATCCGATCGGTGTGCTTGTGTGAAAGGGGTCTAAGGCCTTGTTCACACAGGGCATACATGGCGTACCTTTACATGGACACACAGGTGTTCCATGCATCTCTGTGCAGGCAGTCCCATTGATGTCATTAGGGATGTAGCAACTGCACGAACAGAGCCGTTGCTCCCAATTTTACATCCATGTAGGTCCACGTGCATGTCCCTGAGCTCACACTGTCTGCATTCAGGGTCGTGTACCCACACCCACACGGATGTCAGATTGGAAACAGCAGCTATGCCTGTGCAGCCGTTGCATCCCAATTGACATAAATGGGGATGCACGGAACACCTGTGCATCCCTGTGCGGGTAAACATGGCCCTCCATGGGCGTACACTTTAGTATGCCACATGTGACTGATGCTTTAGTACTAATTTAGCAGGAATTTTGTAAGTTACGTTGTGTTTATGTGCAATATTAATGATTTTAGTGTATTTTTTGGTGAAAATAGCGATATGACGAACATTTGCGCAATTATTGCGGGGCTCAAAAAATCTGTAGCATTTTTTTTTTATTCTACAGGTCATGTGCTTTTAGAAAATGTCTAGTTTGAGGGGTCTTTTCAAATTCTGACAGCTGTAAGTGAAAAATGGTAACAAAACTGTAAATTGTTAATTACAGTTTTGCGCGCCTTCAGTTTTCACCATTTCACAAAAATGTACAAATATTTGTTATTTATTAACTCAATAGAGTTTTAACTTTTCTATTTACTGGGAATTCAGCAGGAATATTGTACATTTTGCCATGTATGCATCCACCATTAAAGGGGGGGTTCCAGCCGCAATATTTTTTTTTTTAAAGTCAGCAGCTACAAACACTGTAGCTGCTGACATTTAATAAGGGCACTTGCCTGTCCAGCGAGTCCGCGATGTCGGCCCCCTGAGGCCGATCCGTCCATCGGATCGGCCGCCGGCGCCTTCATCTTAAAGTGAAACAGGCCCGTTTCCTACCGCGCATGCGCAAGTCGCGCGGCGCTTTGTGAATGGCCTTGTGGTTTTCTGGGACACACACAGTTCCCAGAAGGCAACGGGGCCGCTAGCCGAAGAGGAAGTGCCGCGGAAGAGGCAGATTAGGAAGGCTGCCTAGCAACAAGGGTTTCAGGTAAGTTAATTTTTTTTTTTTTCCACGTTTTTTTTTTTTTACATTTTTTTAAGATTTTTGATGCAATTTTTTTTTTTTTTTTGGGTGGCCCTCCACTTTAATGATTTTAATGTATTTTTAATGAAAATATTGGTTTGATAAACATTTGCGCAAATACCGCGGGGTCTAAAAAAAAAAAAAAAATCAATCAGTAGCACCTTCTTATTCTAGAGATCATATGCTTTCAGAAAATATATGGTTTTGGGGGTCTTTCACAAATTCTGAAAGCTGTAAGGGAAAAATGAAAACCTTCAGATTTTTTGAGAAATTTGGATATTTACATTTTTGCGTACATTCGATTTTCACCATTTTCTCAAAAAGGTGCAAAAGTAAAAATTAAAATTTTTTATTTATTAACTCCATACAGGTTAAGCTTTTATATCTAGTAGGGATTTAGCAGGAATTTTGAGAAATTAGCTGCGTTTTTATCTGCTAATAATGGTTTAAGGGTATTTTTTGCGAATATCTTGGTTTGATAAACATTTGTGCAAATACCGCAGGGGTCTAAAAAAATCAGTAGCACCTTCTTTTTATTTTAGAGGTCATATGCTTTCAGAAAATATATGGTTTTGGTGGTCTTTTACAAATTCTGAAAGCTGTAAGGGAAAAATGCGTCTTTTCAATTTTCCCCATTTCACAAAAAAGGCACAATTTAAAAAAAAGTTACAAATATTTGTTAACTCAATACAGGCTAAGCTTTTATATTTAGTAGGGATTTTGTAACATTTGCTGTGTTTTTATCTGCTAATAATATTTTTAGTGTATTTTTTGCAAATATATTGGTTTGATAAACATTTGCGCAAATACCGCGGGGGTAAAAAAAAAAATAAAAAAATTAAAAAAAAAAAAAATCGGTAGCACCTTTTTATTCTACTGATTATGTGCTTTCAGAAAATATATGGTTTGGGGATCTTTTACAAACTCTAAAAGCTATAAGTGAAAAATAAATAAGCAAAAGAAAAACTAAAAATGGTCTGGCCACCTGAGTGTACAAAATGAAGCACATTGCCTGGCAGCGAACGGGTTAAGCCAGAGATCAAAGTTCCATGTTCTTAGATCAAGGAGGTTAGCAAAATGAGCTAGACTGAAGAAAATGCATCCAACCTCCTACGACAACAGCAAAAGAACTGAGGCATGCTGGCAGTAGGAGGGGTTATCCAGGGTTGGCCCACATTTTTTTTCGTTTGCCAGCGTCAAGTCCTCCTGCAGATGTCTGTATAATCCGACAGTATTCTTATGCCACTCAATGGATGAGAAATAAACCTGGGCAGCACCAGTGTTTCAAGTGGTATTAAACACAAACAACAATTTCATATATTGCAGTCCCTAAAAGTGGTTTCATTATATATATTTTTTTTCTCCACCTGATGATCCAGGCCAGTAACACACTGGAGCAACAGAGGCACCTTTAGACAGCAGGTCTCTGCAGTCTAAAGCCAAAAAATAATTTAGGAAGTTACTTTTTTTTTTTTTTTTTTTAACCTTTTGAGAGAAGGCTCAGTTCACACTAGCCCGACTCCAAAGTCACGCAACTTTCAGTGCAACTTTGGAGTCAGACTTTGACCTTTTACACTCTGTGGCATTGAAGTCATATCAAAGTCGGACCAAAGTAGTGCAGGAACCTTTTCTAAAGTCAGACAGACTTGTGTAGTATCAGTTAAGACAGCTCTCATAGGGAAACGTTGAATTTCACAGGTCATCCGACTTCGGTCACCCCTGAATATTCGCCCGACTCTGTGTCCCATGATGTACTCAAAGAAAAGGATTTTACAGTATGGACATAAAAATCTTATTTTCTTTTTCATACATCATGGGACACAGTCTCAGACTAATATTCATTACCTGCTGGGACGTCCCAGAGCAATAGCCTTTAGGAGAGGGTGACACCCTGCCAAACAATAGCCATCAGAACTTATACGGCAGCCCCCAGTACACTGCGGCCGAAAGCCGAATCCTCGGCTGCTCAAACATCCACTTGATAAAATTTTGTGAATGTATGCACTGAAGACCAGGTAGCAGCCTTACAAATCTGAGTCACAGATACCGGATGGCGAAAAGCCCTGGAGGTTCCTACACCCCTGGTAAAATGAGCGCTCACCCTAAAAGGGAGGAGCTTTATGTTTCAGATCGTAGGCCTGAATGACCAATTGACAAACCCAATTGGCAATGGAAGCTGCCTGCCCCTTCTTGGGTCCTTTTGGTTATAAAAAAAAAAAAAAAAAAAAGTCTGATCCTCGGATCTCCGCAGATCTAGACAGATAAACCTTGACTGCCCAGACAACATCCAAAGAATGCAGTCATCTCTCGTCTGCCAAATGAGGCTGAGAGGAAAAAAGGCAAAATAACGTCCCGATTAAAATGAAAGGCCGACACCACCTTTGGCAAAATGGATGGAACATGCCGTAACACGATTGTCATGGCGAAGAATCAAGTACAGTTTCCTGCATGAAAGGGCCGCCAACTCCGACACCCTTCTAGCCGAGGTGATAGCCATCAGGAAGGCTAGCAAGTTCAAGTCCCAAGGACACACAGGTGACCTAATGGGGTGAAGCAAGCGAGTTGCCCCTTGCACAAAGGTTCGGATCAGTGAATGGGAGGCTAAAGGCTTTTGGAAGAATACTGATAGATCCGAAACCTGACCTCTGTAATCAAAGCCAATTTGATTTCCACAGCTGACTGTAGAAAAGAAAATTCTCCCAATCACATATTTCCGAGGATGCCATTTTCTGGCTTCACATCAAGCAATATAAAGTCTTCCAGACCTTATGATAAATCTTCCTAGTGACAGCTTTTCTAGCATTCACTAGAGTAGACACCACTGGTCCCGAGATGCCACGGTCCTTTAACACCCTGGCTTCAATAGCTATGCCATCAAATTTAGAGACTGCAAATTGAGGTGGAATATAGGACCTTGAGACAGTAGATTGGGGTGACGTGGAAGCGTCCATGGCCCGTCTATCATCAGTCTCACAATCTCCGGGAACCAGGGCCTTCTGGGCCAGGCTGGTGCCACCAGAATGACTGGAACCCCCTCTCTCTGAATCCTGCACAACAAATGTGTAAGGTGAGGGATCGAAGGGAAAGCATAAACCAGGGAGTACTGGCTCCATGGAACTATCAGAGCATCTGCTCCAATTGCCAGAGGATCTCTTGTTCGAGACACAAACTGCTGTAGCTTGTTGTTGAACCTGGATGCCAGTAGGACGACCTCTGGCCATCCCCAACGTTGGCAAATTTCCTGGAACACCTCTGGGTGTAGGGACCATTCCCCCGATTATCTCAGCCGCAGATCTGCTGGTGGCTGAGATAATCTGCCTTCCAGTTCTCTACTCCCGGTATATGGACTGCCAATATCATTAGCACATGTCCCTCTGCCCAGGCTAGTATGAAGTTCACCTCCTTCGGAGCTGAACGACTCCTGGTACCGCCTTGGTGGTTTATGTAGGCCACTGCCGTGGCATTGTCAGACTGAACCCTGATTGGGCAGTCCTGAAGCTCCACCATCCAGGACCGCAGGGCCAGACATACTGCTCGGAATTCTAGGACATTGATGGGCAGGGTCTGATCTGTCCCTGACCATTTCCCTTGAGCTGTGAGCCCGACTAAGGTCGCTCCACAGCCTGAGAGACTGGCATCTGTAGTCAGTACTCCAAGTTACTGGGAGAAAGAATTTTCCCTTTCGCAGGTTCTGATCCTGCAACCAGTTTAGGCTTAAGCATGCCTGAGGAGATAATCCAGGGCTTTTCTTCCTCTGTTCCAAGCCAACAAGAGGTCTTGTTGTAGAGGCCTGGAATGGAACTGGGCATAGGGCACTGCCTCGGAGGATACCATCCTCCCTAGAAGACTCATACAGAGCCGAATATAGGCTTGTCTGGTGCCCCTTATCTGACGCACCTGATCCTTCAGGGCACAGATCCTTACGGGTGGCAAAAATACTCTTGCTTGAACCGTGTTTAGAATCAGCACAGCACTGCACAGCTTAAATAAGCTGGGTGTGCGCCGGAACGTTCTATGCGTGTGTGTGCACGCATATGCGCGCTCCCGGCGAGCGGGCATGACTATTCGCGTACGACGCAAATCTTCGTGCGCCCAGATAAAACAAACTGCTGAGCCCAGTGGCGCTCTTGCGAAAGCACGAGCACCATGGAGAACCACGATAGTGCGCCCTCATACAGGTAAAAAACAGCCAGACACAACCAAAAAAAGTACACTTTGCAAACACCCACAACTAGCCCAGAACTCCCCCATGGTCACCGCACACAGGAGTCCAGCCTTTAGCTAGCTTGACTGATTGTTACAATCACTGGGACACCCCACAATAATAAAATAAAGGGGTTTCACTTACCCGTCCAGGCGCAGGGCCACTTAGAAGCTAAGGGCCCAATCTTCACCCTTCAAGGACTGGGTACCCTTTCATGTTTAGGGTCCACTCCCTTGGACCTGTACAGCACCCTGAAGGAAATGCCTTAGCACTGCAGTGTCCAAGATTTCCACTCCGCAGGGTCCAGCGCCTGGAGGCTACATTACAGGCAAAACCTCCCATGATCTTGAGTCTTCTTTGCGAGGCTTGGGTACCATTTAGCTAAGCATAAAAGCCTGTGTCAAATGGATCTGATAGGTCAATCCCTTGACTCATTTTTAGAACCGTTTGTTAGACTAGAGACCTGGAGCTCAGAGAGCTCAAACAAACTGTGCCATCCACCTTGCAGACACTGGTGAAAAACTAAAGTACTTCCTGTATGGGAGGGGTTATATAGGGGATCACTTCCTGTCTAAAGACCTTTGGTCTACCAGTGTCCATTCACCTAATGGAGTATAACCCAGCAGGTAATGAATATTAGCCTGGCTCTGTTTCCCTTGGTGTATACAAAAGAAAGGTTTGTTTTTGAGTTTAATATGACTAAGTAAAATGGCCAATAAACAAATTGCAGCTTTTACAACAGTCGTGTAAAATGATGTCTTACCATGATTTGTTGGTGATGTAGAATATGTATCTTTTGTTGCTGCACCACTGTAGTTCTTGGATACTAATGGTCTTTCATGTGATGCCGGCTCTAGAATTTCATTGCCAGGCTCCATACTGCCATCCAACCTGAGCAAAATGCAAACATAATTACCAATCACTTCTTCTTACTAAAAGGAAGAGTGCAAATAAACTGCCTAATATAGAGCTTTCCAAGGATTAGTACAAAAGGTTATCTTTTCTGTTAATTATTTACACGTTTTAAAAAGGAGGAATCGACTTCCCTTTATAACCTTTTTTTAAATAGTAATTTCTTCTCACATCAATTATTAACAAAAAACAAACAAACAGTTGAACCTACAATATAACAACAACAACTAAATCTAGGGTAATTATCTAAACCAGAGAACACAAATGTAATATACTGCAGCTTATCAGTCCTTAGATGTGGTGGCCGCACTCATTGTTTTCTTTCAGGCATTTTTATCTCCCCCCCCACCTGGTGATCCTGCCAGCATCACACCACCTGCCCTAAACACATGTCTGAAGAATAAAAGTATGCTAGAGCTACAGAATCTCTCTCCTCCAGAATATAAGGAAGAAGAGTTCTGTAGTCCACAGAGGTAACAATAAGATTGGGTGTAGTGCACAGGTCAGCAGTGGGTTTCCTTTAGGATCATCAGGTAATTTTTGCACTTAACAGATCTGAATATATCATTGAATGCATTTTGTTAAGACGAATGAGTAGTACACACAATCAGAAAATCAGATGACAAAAATCGCTTTCAGATCGATCGTACGATAATCTGATCGTTTGTACACAGCTTTCGATAGATGATCACGACAGTTCATCCAACATCCGAAAGAACCAGCATGAAAATTCATCTTGTACGTTACCAGATCATACGATTTTCGTTTAATCAGTACAGTATTCGCTCAAAAAAAAAAAAAAAAAAACCAGACGATCAAGACCACACATGCTCGGAAACAAAAGAATACATTACAAAACTTCCCAAGTTGTATTCTGTTGTACGAGAATTTTCGTAACTTTAGTAACCTCTTCATCTTCGATATGAGACTAGGATGCAACAAAAAATGGACGATCATTCGTCCGATAATCTCATGTATATGAGGCATAAAGGAGAGCACATAAGAAAGGTTCACAGTCAGGGTTTACATACCTGTTAAGCTAAAACATAAAAGCATTACATGGCACAGATTATGGTCTGTAAATTTGGAATCTACTGCTTTGCCCAACACATTTTCTTAGGACAGCAGTAGATTTTCCAAAGTCACAAATGTCACTCTCCAGTGACTAATAAGGGGTCTGACAAGTATCACAGACAAGCACATGGAAAAAATAATGCTAATAATCACAAAACAGTCAACTCATGCTATGGTAGGCTCGTGACGCTTGCCGTGTTAAAGCCAAGACCATAAATAAATGGAAGAGGAAATGTTTTTGTCACCTGTGACAACAATCCACGGTCTTGTTTTAAAAAAAAAAAAAAATCTATTTTTTTTTTCTTTTTTAAACTACTGAGATGTTCAAAAGAGGATTTAATAAACCTATGGTAAAGTGTTAGAATGTAAACTATTTTCTTGTCCTGTCCCAATTTCTTGCCTACCAGATCCCTTACCATTACTCAATTTTCATAACAAGTGTCCTTTCCTGCGTAAGGAAACAATTCACCGAATAGTGCAGTGCTCCTAGCCTCAAATCTTCAATGCTCGTGAAAACACGTGAAAATAAGCTTAGTTCAATAAAAAAAATGTGCAGGGTGATACACTGTGTATTAAAGTATCTCCCACTGTGAAATTTTCTTCATCATAAAATAAAAAAAAATAAAAAAAATGCAGAACATCAATATTAAAAGACAGGTAAAATCAATTAAAATATACAATGTACTCATCAATTTAAATCTGTGAAAGAAATATCAATAATTATCAGTCACCAAGGTGAAAATGACAAATTACCAGACGTTCTAAAAACGTGTCTATCACCATCAAATCTAATTTCAATTATTCACTTCATAAGACAGCCGCCACCGGATCAGTCCTCCACCAGCACCCGTGTGCTCAAAAAATGGAAGCCTGCCCTCACAAATGGACCTTTTGTATTATAGGAGGTCAAACACATCCTTTGTGTGTTATATCAGCTCTCAGGTTTTGTACCACTTTAAATGGAGGGTCATCCAGTTTATGCCTCAAACTCTGCTCTCCACTTCCAGCACAAACCATATACCTATCATTGGTTGAAGCTTGTCACATGTGTTTCAACAGCCCTGGCACAAGCTACAGGTACCCGTTTAGATTGGTGGTATAAGGAAGTCACATGACGCTTATGGATAGCTTAGCTGAGAGGATTTGATTACCTTTCCTTCATAAAACCTGCACTGAGAGAACACCATGGGCTTTCATGCTTGACATCTTTTGAAAAGGCTCATTGCTGACAGTATCCAGCTTTAATCATTTTTGGAACAAGTATGTAGATCAGAAGAGTCAGTAATCAGAAAACAGATCTGAATAATTGAATTACAGACCCAGAACAAGCAAGCAGCAAGAGAAGTCAAATTGACCTCCTGACCTACATAGTTGTTCTGTGTCACCATCACTAAGACGTATGCATTTAGACCCCTTTCACACCGAGCCACCTACGGCGTGAGCGGTAAAGCGGCGCTATTTTTAGCACCGCTTCACCGTCGTTTTAGCTGCGCTATTCAGCCGCTAGCGGGGGCTGTTTTAACCCCCCCGCTAGCGGCCGAAAATGGGTTAAATCCACCCCCAAAATGCCCCTCGGGCTTTTACACTGGAGTGAATGGAGCAGCTGTTTTAGGGCGGTTTGCAGGCGCTATTTTTAACGCTATAAGGCCTGCAAAACGCTCCAGTGTGAAAGGGGTCTAAACCTCACTGCCAGTTTCTTTTAACTGAAACGTTAAACCTCTATTTCTCCTTTAATTTCACATACCCTGGTCAAAATCGCAAAGCAACAGATTTAAATAACTGCCACCCACTTTTACTGCCTATACCCACCCTTCCCTTTGCTTCTGAGCTATTCTCATTAGTTGGTCTGTGCGAAGAAAAGAGGCAGGCCAGGCACCAATTTCAGGAAGTAGCCTGTATACAATAGTTTATAGGTGGGTAGGGCCTACTATAAACTTCTGGGGGCAGTTCAATAGACTACAGGTTACTTTACCCTTTCCCTGACCAGAGATCATAGATATTTATATGCCTAAGCTAACTAATATTTTTATTATAGATTGACAAATGCACACAGATGCAAAGATGGTTTTCAATTTTTTAATGAATTTTAAAATATTTTTAAATACTGTAATTGTATATGACAGGTACAGTATTAAACAGGGAAAAACTAAGTTCAGGCTGCAGTGTTATCTGCAGGCATATTTTGTCAACTCTAGCCTGCATGCGAATGCTACATCATATGCCAACAGTGTTCAGGAATCACTCCGATCCTGGTTCCTGATACCAAGTACAGATCAGAGCTGTTAAATGCAGCTAGAATTGGGAGCCACCAGCTGCTCAAATCATTAGTGGTTTACTCTGGAAAGGGGGACAATAAAATCAATAACGCAGCATGAGATAATATGGTGGAAATCGTTAGAGATCGTTAGCTGAAAGAGGTTAATAGCAGCAATTAAGTGTTCACAGCTTTGTAATATTCTATTTTGTAAGACTTTTTTTCTCACCTGTGTTGTTTCATTAGAGTGCACTCGCCGCCCTCCTGTGGGTCCAGATTATAAATGTAAAGGTAACCATCTGCTGCAGCAACAAGTAAACGAGGAATCTTTTGAATCCTAAATGTGAACATTTTAATATACGTTAACAAAATCTAAATAAATCAGTGTCATTACGATAAAGGTTGTTGCACGTCTCCCATGGTCCCCACAGGCAAAACATCTAGGGATTTGGACAAAAATTACGTGTTTCACAGCATTTACCACCTGATTATTTTAAAGTCACAAGCCATAAAAGGATTTCTGTATAGCCTTGCCGTTAATGCAGTGCAAGAAAGCATGCATAACAAATACCAACACAGAATAGAAAACCTGAAGGAGGAGCTTTTATAGTCTAAGCAACTTAGCTGGGGTCATCTCATGTGAGTTTTACCAGCCAGTTTTTTGCTAGGAAAAGCCTGCATATCTAAAGGGCTACTGAAATGCCTTACTTGGTGTAAAGTCACAGCTGCAAGACTACCAGATGCTTAGAAAGGTAGATCTAAACAGATACCCTTGAGCACAGATCTCAAAAGACAGAAAATAGTGAAAATTGAATGTTAGCAAACGTGCTCCATTTAAAAAGTTTAAATGATCAGGTTTCTTCTCCAAATTAAAATGGCAACAGCTAACCTGTAATAGAAAAGGATGAATACTCTGCAATGGGCAGTCACTACAGGGCTCAGTGTCCGGCAGGTGTAGCCAAGGCATCCGGCAGGGTACACACTATCCGATACACCCAATAGTGTTGGATAGCAGTGCTACTAGCTCTTTAGAAGACATAAGAATCGACTTGCCTCTTGCTTGCTGGAGAGGCAAGTATTCCTCCTCCTTTAAGAGGTTGCAGCTGCTGGCATTTGTTTAGAGAAGAAATTGGGTCACTTTAAAAATAATTTCTAGCCAAAACGGTGTCCCTACTGGTGAAATTAACTCTTTACATTTGTGAAGTTTTTGTCTGGAGAAAAATATGGGGAAACCTCTACAGCAGGCTTCCTTACTACAGGCACTTCCTCCTTCTCGTGTGTGAAGCTTCAGGCTAGAAGCACCCTGCGTCTTCAAGTGATAACGTTTGCCGTGGTATCGCGCGCTGACTAGTTTCGTCAGGAAGACTTTTTCAAAGTCTTTTTCAAAGTCTTCCTGACGAAACTAGTCAGAGCACGATACCACGGCAACCGTTATCACGTGAGGACGCAGGGTGCTTCTAGCCTGAAGCTTCACACACGAGAAGGAGGAAGTGCGGATCAGCTGTGCCTGGTTGACACGCAGTGCGCTCCAAGCTTGTAGTTGTATACTAGTGGAATGAAGGACTGATCAGCTGTGAGTGTGTATCATCTATCCAGTCTGCAACCAGTACCCTTGTGCTTTGAGAGAAGCAGTTTGAGTTATCCACTATTACCAACCAACTGAAAGCTAGAAGGCTATCCTTTGTAAGGAACTGCGCCCACTAATTTTTACAGTGTATTTACTTTATTCGTTTTTTTCGCTTATTTGTGACTTACAATAAATTATCAAAACGGTACTGGACTATTCGGGGTCTCTTTTTTTCATGTGGACATTGTTGCCGTTATCTGATTATCAACCCTGGAGGACTTCGGGAGTAACCAGAGAGAGGATTTGATCCAAGGCTTGTTAACCTCCTGGCTCCGGTGAGTTTGAACCCCTACGGGGTGTGTGCAGCACAAGGTGTCCCAATAGATGGTGAAAGGTGCACTCATCAAATCTACTATTCATATAAGGGAATCCAGACCGAGCTCCAACCGCTGTGTCTTTGTTGGAATTTGCCTGCCTGCATGTGTTTTGCTTGCATTTACAAAGACTTTGTTTTATCAGTCAGCATTGAGGACTGAAAATAGCGCTGCTTTGATGGGTTAATTGCAGTTTCATATAGTACATTCATTCATCCATATTTTTATTTCTTTTTGTATTAAGTGGCTGCTGAGAGATATCTCACTCAGAATATGGTGACATCAGGTTAAATACACCCATTAGATTTTAGTCGACTAAAATTAGTTTTAAATGACTAAAATGTCCTGAAGATTTAGTCGACTAAATACGACTTAAACTAAAAAAACAATTGCAGAAGACTAAAATGTGACCAAAACTAAAATGCCATTTTAGTCCTAATACCGCATACACACGGTCGGATTTTTCAGCTACAAAAGTCCGACAGCCCGTCTGACAGACTTTCTAAGGACCAGACTTGCCTACACACGATCACACAAAAGTCTGACGGATTCGTACGTGATGACGTACACCGGACTAAAATAAGGAAGTTGATAGCCAGAAGCCAATAGCTGCCCTAGCGTCGGTTTTTGTCCGTCGGACTAGCATACAGACGAGCGGATTTCTGGGTCTGACGTAAAGATTTGAAGCATGTTCCAAATCTAAAGTCCATCAGATTTGCGACTGGAAAAGTCTGCTGAAGGTCCGGTGAAGCCCACACGCGATCTGATTGTCCGCCGGATTTGGTCCGTCGGCGCCCGTCGGACAAGTCCGGTCGAAAAGTCAGACCGTGTGTACGCGGCATAAGACCAAGACTAAAACTAAATTGAAATTTGCTGCCAAAATTAACACTGGCTGCCAGTCATAACTGCAGGTAGCTGGTCACTTATGACTGGTGGTGTGCAGGGACAGCTTCCTGGCGGGATAGAGCAGGTGGATTCAAACACACGTCTGAGCTCACCCCTGCTCGTCACTAGAAAAAAAGAATAAGGTCATAATTGTCACCTACAGAAAGGCAACTGTAGGAGTAAAAACAATGTCTTAAAGTGTTACTAAACCTACAACAGTAAAATCAGTCTGTATATGCAGCATAGCATACTTGTTATACTCACTGTGGAACTTTAGGAGTTAATCCTCTGCATTGTGTAAACAGGCTTTTTTATCCTGTATGCATAGATCCTCCCCTCCTGCACTGTCTATCTGGGGAAGGTCAGCTAACACATGCAAGGTAGCCAGCCTGCACATGCTCAGTTGTGTCTTTTATGATGGAGAGGACATTTACTTGTTATCAGAGCTAGTCAGGCCACATGATATTGGCATCACACATGTGGACATGTATACAAGCTGCAGTGGAAATCTCCTACCTGAACTCTCAGCACTGGAGAAACTATGCAGTTTACCACTGACCATGGTATACAGATCATACAAAAAGGTATATAGTGGCAATATTTTAATGTAAAAAGAAGATTTATAAGCTGTGGGCACTGTGGGGGGGGGGGGAAACTATTTTCATATTACTGGGTTTAGTAACACTTTAAGTTTAAATCCTTTTTCTACTATGTGTCATCACAATTCCCTAAGAAAAGAGATCTCCTAATTTCCTATAACTTTCTTTAGGGGATATAGAGAATTCACCTCTAAAGGGACAAAGAAGGCAACACAAACCTGACAGAGGTTTAAAACTTTACCTGCTCATTTCAAAACAGCTGGCAGGCTGGTTGATGACTACACTTTCTGTATCCCGTAGGATTACAGGTGGGGAAGTCGTGACTGACTGTGCTGACCTCTGGGTTGAGCGAGTCTGGACGTCATTTAACCTGGAAGTGTGACAGCAGCTACCAGATTAAGCGAGAATCCATCCTGGGGAGGTTGGGATTGCAGTAAATGCTGCATTTTGTTTTTATAGCAATTGAGCCAACTAATTTTTAAATCCTAAAGTTGGGCATTAAATCCCCATTCACAAAATTATTTTTCACAGGAGGTAGTGGGAAAAAAAAAACAAAAAAAAAAGATCTGAAATTACATTGCTAATGCACAGATGTTTTTGTGACCACAAAAAGGCAAACGAACAGTTGCAAAAGCTCTTCCTTGGTTAAACATTTCAGTTACTTGAGAGGGCAAGTAACTGGTGGAAGCCATGATAACTTTTCCAAAATAACCCGTCCAGGTGGTTGGCTCCTCGACAGGCCTAAAAAAAAAAAAACAAAAACAAAAAAAAAAAAGAAACACAATTATATAAGTATATACACACAAATATATATTTTTAAACATTTCTTTTCAATTCTAGCCTCTGTTTTATAGTACATCGGGTGATTCTACCAATACTCCCCCTCGGTTCATGTTTCATACTGATCACCCCAAGCACAGAAGCAGATCTTTGGCAGTGTGTTCAGTCTGCATCCCTGGAATCGATGCTGGGAGTTAAAAGGCACTATGCTGACTAACAGTCTCATGTACCCTCATTGTCAGTTGCATGCGAAGGTGTACCCTTCTCCTTGTTCATACAGAGCTGTACTTTTTTTTTTGCAGTACTTTACAAGAAACACCATCATTACAAGAAGATCAATACAAAGGCGGGAGGTGCTTCTATTCAAACTAGTGACAAATCACTACGGTGATATAAAAATCAGAAGACCTCCTTTACACTTGGTAACATCTGTGCTCATGAGTCCATCATAAGAAAATCACTAAACAAAAGTGGTGTTCATGGGCTATTGTCAATGAGAAAACCACTTTTCCTCCAAAATAATGTTGCCTATCAGAAGTTTGCCTATGACCACCTGAATTTTTGAGGCTACGTAAACAAATGTTTTAGGCCTCATGAAACAGTTTCATTTTCTGGTAAATAAAGAAAATCTGCATACTAAACTTAGAAACCTCACCCCAATGGTGTGGGGCAGCTTTACATCCTCACGATCTGCAGGGTTTTCAGTCACTGGGGGAATGAATAGTTGTATCAGGAAATATTACAGCAGTGTGCCTGATCTAAAACTCAGCAAAATGATTGAAAAATGCAGCAGATCACACACCCAGTGAGCTTGGAATGTGGGGCAGAAAATGTGCACAAGCAGGTTTCCCGAAACGTGTTCAGGTTCGGGAAACACTGATGTTTTAATACGATTTTAACCTGTTATGGACTGCCCCACACAGATATTGCCGCAGGGCGGCCCTCCTGCATGAGATCACTTACCTGTACGCAATTTTGTGCACTGGGTTTGGGGCACAAATGCCACCGGTGACACGCTCCCGCTGTGTTGGACACAGTAGGAGCAAATCTGGGACACACCAATCGTTCTCAGGAGAGGCAGAATGGCGGTCTGCCTATGTAAACAAGGCAGACCGCCGTTCTGTGAGAGGGGAAGATGGAGATCTTGTATTCCTGCCAAGCAGGAACATGGATCTCAGTCTTCCCCAAGTCAAAGCACCCCCCACACAGTTAGAAAGCATTCCCTTGGAGCACATATTATTCTTTGATTGCCCCTGATGTTAACCCCTTCCCTGGCAGTGTCATTAGTACAGTGACCGTGCATTTTTTTTTTTTTTTAGCACTGACCACTGTATTAGTGTCACTGGTCCCCAAAAAGTGTCACTTCGTGTCAGATTTTTCTGCTGCAATCCCCAAAAAAAAAAAAAAAAAAAAAAATCGCCGCTCGCTGCCATTACTACTAAATTATACATATATACACACACATATATACATACATATATATTTAAATATATTTAAAATTTCAATGGGTGGGCTACTTCCTTTTCTTTCTCTTTTGGATATCGAAGTACTGTCAAGATGGACTCCCAATCTTCCACCAATTAAATAAGAAAAAAAGTCGGGACACGAACTCCAATGCAATTCTTTATCTTGATTTTCAGAAATATGTACAAAACATGCAAGCCACTGTACAGTTGCGAGCGATACTGCTCTTCATCTGGCTTATCTGGCTGTGTGTAGTGTGTCTTTACAAACATCGTGTCTATATACCAATTCAAGGGTGTGTCCCACAGGTATATCCCATTTATCCAATCACCCAAAACACTAATTTCACATTAAGCAGTACGATCAGATTGAAACAACCCACATTACCGGTTTCTAGACATTTTAGGGACATAAGGATACTGATTTACATTTCATTGTGTTGGAGGTAGTATTTAAGGATAAAAGAGGGGGTGATCGCATTCTAAAGCTCAAGAAAAGGGAGGTTTGGTGGATTAATAGGCTACAATCCCTTCATCCCCACAGAATCAATAGGGACTATGATTTATATTTGTTCCTGTAAAGATGATTGGGATTGTATTATGTTTATTTCTCTCCCTTAGGTCCTATGGCAAAGATTTATTGGAACAAGAGATTTTTTCCCGAAGAGGATTATGTGGACATGGAAATGTTTGCTGTAACAATATTAAGATGATTTATATTTAGATACCGACAATTCGAATTCTTTGTGTAAATATATGTATATAGTGAATTTTTGGGTTGTCCAATTAGACACTGAAGTGGATTTAACTATAGACATGTGTAGGATCATGGGGTTAATGTGAAATTAGTGCTTTGGGTGATTGGATAAATGGGATATACCTGTGGGACACACCCTTGAATTGGTATATAGACACAATGTTTGTAAAGACACACTACACACAGCCAGATAAGCTTGATGAAGAGCAGTATCGCTCGCAACTGTACAGTGGCTTGCATGTTTTGTACATATTTCTGAAAATCAAGATAAAGAATTGCATTGGAGTTCGTGTCCCGACATAGATATATATATATATATATCTATATATCTATCTATATCTCTCTCCATATATGTATCCTATAGTTTGTAGATGATATAACTTTTGCGCAAATCAATTTTTGGGCTTGTCCCAAACTCGAGCAGTTCTGGAGGGAATTCTGCCTCATTGCCCAAAAATTTACAGATTGTCCATCATTGATGACCCTGCTTTATTTTTACGTCACACCTTCAATATTCCAGGGGAAAAAACAAAAAAAAAAAAAAAACAACGGCCATTCGCCATCTTGACGCTGTGAAAGCATGCATCCCTCTCCACTGGAAATCTACGCAGCCTCCGACCATAAGTCTATGGCTCAAAAAAGCTGAGGAAATAAAATGGAGGCTCTTATCCTCACGGAGCATCATCAACATGAACGCTACTCTAAAACATGGACATTATGAAATAAGTATGTCTTTTTTTGATGAGGGACAAGCCCTCATTGAAAGCGACACCGTAGACTAAATTTGTTCTAACACATTTATGGGCGACAGTGGTATTTTGATGACACAGACTCTGTGCTCTGTTGACAATGTGCTTTGTGAGTCTACATCCCTCCATTTCCCCTCCATTCCCTCATGCTCTTTATACCCCTGCTACTACCCTCCCCAACCTCCGTCCCTCCCTCTCCCCCCCCCCCCCCTCTTCTTCTGTGCTCTCTTTCCCTTTCATTTCTAGCTTGCTCCTATTTTTTTCAATTCCTGTTTTTTCTTTTTGTCACCGTATTCATGCGGTTCTCTAAGACCCCTCTCACACAGAAGGAAATTTTTCAGGTGCTTTAGCGCTAAAAATAGCGCCTGTAAAATGCCTCATCTGCAGTCCCTGCGCCATTAACCCTTTCCTCAGTCACAAGCTGGGGTTAAAAGCTCCCCGTTAGCAGCCGAATAGCACTGCTAAAACGCTGATTAAACTTGTAGCACTTTTCCGCTTATGTGGCCGCAATGTGAAAGGGCTTCAACTTATTCTCGGATTCAAGAAAATTGGAAATTGGTTTAGGCAGGTTCCATGAACTTGTCCTATGCAGCAATGTATTCTCCGGCAGGATTCTATTGCACTCTTGTGAAGGTATGATGTCATGCTTCATTGGTCCTCTAGCCAGGGATATGTGAATCAATGGGGACATTAAATGTGTATGTCTTTTTTCCTTTATTACAATCTCATATTTGAGACGGTCTACTGTTCTATACACCATTGTACTTCTCCAATGTGTTTTGATGCCATGGTTGGTGTCTTTTGACTAATAAATAAAAGATTTGAAAATAAAAAAACTGCAGAGATGATCAACCACCAAAAGATTTTATTTGGGTATAGCATCGCACGACCGTGCAATTGTCAGTTTAAGTAATGCAGTGTAATTTTGCAAAAAAATGGCCTGGTTACGAAGGGGGGTAAACCTTCCAGTGCTGAAATGGTTAATATACATGAAATGAACAACTAGCTACTAAATATTCAAGATCACACTTCTCCCAACTACCGGTGCATCTAAAAAAGTACATGGGATATCATTCACCTCTTTCTAAAAATTCTAGTTACAGTGCATCCGGAAAGTAGTCACAGTGCTTCACTTTTTCCACATTTTATGTTAGCCTTGTTCCAAAATTGATTAAATTCATTATTTTCCTCAAAATTCTACAAAACAATACCCCATAATGACAATGTGAAAGAAGTTTGTTTGAAATTTTTGAAAATGTAAAAAAAAATGTAATGTAAAAAAAAAAATCAAAATCACATGTACACAAGTATTCACAGCCTTTGCTCAATATTTTTTGGAAGCACCTTTGGCACAAATTACAGCCTCAAGTCTTTTTGAGTATGATGCTACAAGCTTGGCACATCTATTTTTGGGCAGTTTCTCCCATTCTTCTTTGCAGGACCTCTTAAGCTCCATCAGGTTGGATGGAGAGCATCGTTGCATTGCCATTTTCAGATGTCTCCAGAGATGTTCCATCGGGTTCAAGTCTGGGCTCTGGCTGGGCCACTCAGGGACATTCAGAGCTTTCCCATAGCCACTCCTTTGTTATCTTGGCTGTGTGCTTAGGGTCATTGTCTTGTTGGAAAATGAACCTTCGCCCCAGTCTGAGGTCCAGAGCGCTCTGGAACAGGTTTTCATCAAAGATGTCTCTATAAATAGCTGCATTAATCTTTCCCTCAATCCCGACTAGTCTCTCAGTTCCGGCCTCTGAAAGACATCCCCACAGCGTGATGTTGCCACCACCATGCTTCACTGTAGGGATGGTATTGGCCAGGTGATGAGTGGCGTCTGGTTTCCTCCATATATGACAATTGTTACTCAGGCCAAAGATTTCAATCTTTGTTTCTTCAGACCAGAGAATTTTGTTTCTCATGGTCCAAGAGTCCTTCAGGTGCCTTTTGGCAAAACTCCAGGCGGGCCATCACATGCTTTTTACTGAGGAGTGGCTTCCGTCTGGCCACTCTAATATACAGGCCTGATTGGTGAAGTGCTGCAGTGATGGTTGTTCTGGAAGGTTCTCCTCTCTCCACAGAGAAACACTGGAGCTCTGTCAGAGCGACCATCTGGTTCTTGGTCACCTCCCTGTCTAAGGCCCTTCTCCCCCGATAGCTCAGTTTGACCAGGCGGCCTGCTCTAGGAAGAGTTCTGGTAGTTCCAAACTTCTTCCATTTACAGATGAAGGCCACTGTGCTCATTGGAGCGATTTGGCATGTCAAATCAATGGCAATGGTAGTAAGAAGAGCCGGCAAAACTGTAATCCTTGAAGTGTCGTTTATTGGTACATCAGAGCGACAATAAAACAATAAAGCTGACGCGTTTCTGTAATAGCCTTAGTCGTAGCCAACATCTAAATCGGTGCCGCACCGCACCGATTCCCAAAAGTAACTTCTGTACTAGTTTTGGCGACTTTGCGGTGCAATTTCCATTGACATCTGTGCAGCAACCCGCACAGATGTCTCTGAAATCGCCCCCGGAAGTCGGGACTGATATGCGGGAATTAAATTGTGTGCTGTCAGTGTGAACTTGGGCTCAATGCTGCAGAGATTTTTCTGTAACCTTCCCCAGATCTGTGCCTCGATACAATCCTGTCTCGGAGGTCTACAGACAATTCCTTGGACTTCATGGCTTGGTGTGTGCTCTGACATGCACTGTTAACTGTGGGATCTTATATAGACGGTGTGCCTTTCCAAATCATGTCCACTCAACTGAATTTACCACAGATGAACTCCAATCAACTTGTAGAAACAACTACAATTATGATCAGTGGAAAAAGGATGCACCTGAGCTCAATATTGAGTGTCATGGAAAAGGCTGTGAATACTTATGTACATGTGATTTTTTTCGTTTTTCTTTTTTTAATTTTCAAAGATTTCAAACAAACTTTCTTTGCGTTGTCATTAGAAGGTATTGTTTTTGGAATTTGGAGAAAAATGAATTTAATCAATTTTGGAATAAGGCTACAGTAGGTAGCTCTTAACAAGCAAGGACAAGAGAATGGCTTCAGTGCAGAATAAAGGATTTCTTTGCTCTGCATAAATTACATGACCAGGTAATAGTCACAGACACAGTTTGGGAGGTTATTTTTAAATGATCTATTCTTTCTTTGCAAGGAAAGGGAAAGATGCTTGAATTAATGTTTAACCACTTCAAAACTGGGCCGATTTTGACAAACATGTAAAAATCTGCATTTTTTGCCAGAAAACTACTTGGAACCCTGAAAAGTTATATATTTTTAAGCAGAGGACCTGGGGATTATATTGGTGGGTGTTAACATTTTTTATGTCATACGATATTTGCACAGCGGTTTTTCAAATGTTAATTTTTGGGGAAAGAAACACTTTAATCAATTTTAGAGGATACAATCAAATATAATACCCAATTATTTGGTAAAACATAAAAGATGATGTTGGCCCAGTAAATAGCAGCCAAACAAGTCACGCTTTAAAATTGCAAATGCCCATAGAATGGTGACAACTTCCGCTGCCTGTAAAAGTGATTGTGTGGCTGTATAACTCCTTGGGGATCATTTTTACAAGAAAGATAGATAATCACCTCCTGAGAAAACGGTACCAGGATCATGGTTGTAGCTGCAACCACGATCCTGGTATAACCACCTCAATAACAAGGACGTATATACAGTATATGTATGGCCTTACTGAGGTCTTACTTACTAGCTCTGTGGTAGTTCATTGAGAACTAGAAGCAGACAGCCACAAAGGATGTCCGGGCTTGTAGCTCATTCACACACAGAGCTGTGTAAATGATGCTGCTGTGTGGGCGGAGCCGATTTCAAAATTTGACAGCTAATACGAGGAACTTCTCCCCGTACTGCTGTCACAGGGAGTGTGGGAACTGGGCAGCAGCATTGGGAACATGTTTCATGTTCCACCCTAAAAACAGGTGGAACATGTAACATGCTCCCAAAACCTTTCCTTTAAACGAATGCATATCAATACCACCATAACAAAAAATATTTATTTTTGTTAAAGTTAAAAAAAAGTACTTTGCTCTGCACTCCTGTGACCCGTATTCAGCTGAGGTCACTCAGGTGGTCCAGGCTCTAGAGAGATTCCAACTTTAACAGCTTCCCGACCAGCCGCCGTCATACTGCAGCAAGGTAGCTCGTTCCCTCAAATCGCCATAGCTGCACTTCAGCGTGGGAACTCGCGGGGGAGCCAATTAGCGGGTCCAGCGGACTCTATGTCCGCTGGCCACCCACGATCCATTCCCTGCAGGGACAGGGCAGGGATCTGCCTGTGTAAACAAGGCAGATCTCTGTTCTGACAGGGGAGGTCACATAGATCCTGTCTTTCTGCTATTTAGGAAAGCGGATTTGTGTTTTTCCCCAGTCACACAGTCCCCCATACATTTTGAACGCACAGTGAGGGAACACATTTAACCCCTTGATTGCCACTGATGTTAACCCCTTCCCTGCCAGTGTCATTAGTACAATAACCGTGCATATTTTTAGCACACTGATTACTGTAATAATGTCACTGGTTCACAAAAAAAGTGTAAAAAATGTCAGCTAGGTGTCCGAACTGTCCGCCGCAATGTCACAGTCCTGCTAAAAATCGCTGATCGCCACCATTACTAGTAAAAAAAAAAAAAAAAAAATATATTATAAAAATGCCATAAATCTATCCCCCATTTAAAATTTGTAGACGCAATAACTTTTGCGCAAACCAATCAATATACGCTTACTGCGATTTTTTTCCCCAAAAATATGTCACAGAATACATACTGGGCTAAACTGATAAAAATTTTTTTTTTACATTTCTTTTTGGAAATGTTTTATAGCAGAAAGTAAAAAAATTTTTTTTTTTTCAAAATTGTCACTCATTTTTTGTTTATAGTGCAAAAAAAAAAAAAAAAAAAAAAAAAAAAAAGAAGAAAAAAAAGGCCATCAATTGTGCTTGGGTGCGCAATTGTCAGTTAAAGCGACGCAGTGCCGTATCACAAAAAATGGCCCGTCGGGAAGTGGGTAAATCCTTCCGGGGCTGAAGTGGTTAATGTCGGGATCCACCTGAATGCCTGACCAGCAGCTAGTTCAGCCTCTTAGCGCGCTGAGAGCCTGATCCAGCTGCTCCCGCCCCCTCCATAGCTCGGAGATGCAAGGAGTGCTGGGAGGGGCAGAGGAGAGCCAGTGACTGACTGGTGAATATATTCAAACACTTCTCTTTTAAGCAAAAATCCAAAGTCAGTATCAAACTTTTTCAGCATTTAAAGAATAAAAGAAAAAAAAAAACTCAAAAAGGAACTGAATAGATAAAATGAATACATACTTTTCTTTCACAGTCTCCAACTTGAAAATATGCACAGTTTCTGTGTTACTTGAGGCTGACAGAAAGATGCCATCCATGCTGAAAGCTAGGGAAAATATTGTCACACACCTACAAGTCAACAAAGAAAAAAAAGTAAGGTAAAAAAAAAAAGGGGGGGGGGGGTTACATTTACATATCATGAACAAGCTGTAAAAGCACTTTAAAAACAAGCCTCAATCATCTCTGTACCTATAAGCATTGTGAAGATTTGTATTTATTTTCAAAAATTTTTATGGAACAGAATCTTGTAAAACAACCAGCAGGTGTTTCTAAGCTGCTGGTCTTCTTTCATATAGGACAGTAGGATCTGAAAAGCAATCCTCAATGGATCACTTTTTAAACAAGGGCTTACAGTTGGTTTACAGGTGTTCAGGAGGCGATACTGCCACCCCCTGGTGGCACCATTTTTGATCGCAAGAGGGATTTTAGGCAAAAAATACTGTGGCGCTACCACCATACCCACGTTTGGGTGCCACGGGCAAGAATAAGGTCTGCTGACCATGACATGCTGAATACATCTAGCTTGCTAGTCTAAACTGCCTCATTCCACTGTCAGGTAAACAGAAGTGGGTGTTACTTCACTCTCTGCCAGTGTAAAAGAGGCCTTATAAACTGACTGAAACCTGATTCTAGAGTCTTTGTTGTGATCATTGATTTTTTTTTTTTTTTTTTTTTTTTTGAGAAAAATAATTTTACATTAACAGCAGAAATAATATGTAAAATAGCTTATCGTCCATAGTCTGGTCACAGGTGTCAGACTATGGGGAGAAAAAAAAAATATTATAATAATGTGTCAATGTACCTACACTCCCCCTTCTTTCATCACCCACCACACCTGCAGCCTCCCTTCTCTTACCACTCCTATACAACGCCTTCCCTCAGAAAAAACACCAATACTAAACCTTTTATTACACCAGTATTTCATAGAAAATTATTATAAAATATATTTCTATGTCACCTTTTCACTCCTCTCCGGAATTCAAATAGTTTTTGACCTTCTGGAATGGAAAAAACACGGATCACTGTGCCCTAAAGAAAAATAGAAAATTCTCATTGTTAGCACCACTATTAAGTCCAACGTATTGCTGTGCTGCAGAGCTACAGGCTCTGCAACTATTCTAAAATTTTGACATTTCCAGGTGTGTCAGACGGCTGCACTTCCTGCTGCCGGCTGTTACAATCCCCTTTGGCCACCACACCACTAGCATGTCTCCAAAAGTGAGGAAATTCCCCTCTTAGACTTCTTTCACACTGAGGTGCTTTACAGGCGTTAAAAATAGCGCCTGCATAGCGCCTGTAAAGAGCCTCTCCTCTCACTCCAGTGCAAAAGCCCGAGTGCTTTCAAACTGGAGCAGTGCGCTTGCAGGACGGCAAAAAAACAAACAAAAAAAAAACTCCTGCAAGCAGCATGTTTGCAGCGCTGTAGGAGCGGTATACACCGCTCCTAAAGCACCCCTGCCCACTGAAATCAATGGGCAGCGGCACTAAACTTCCGGCAAAGCGCTGCCCAAAGTTTTAACCCTTTTCCGCTGCTAGTGGGGGTTAAAAGCGCCCCGCTAGCGGCCGAATAGCACTGCTAAAACTGCTAAAAATATCAGCGCTTTACTGCCGACGTCCCCAACACCCCAGTGTGAAAGCAGCCTTAGGCTAGGCTCACATCGGTGTGGGTATTTATGTAAATCACACGCATTCCTGCACCTGCACAAAAAACACGGTGCTTTAAAAAAAAAACAAAAAAAAAAACAAAAAAAAAAAAAACCAGGACAAAGCATAAATCTCTCCAGCTGGGACACAGAACAAAAAAAAAAAAAACTAACCTCTTTATCAAAACAATTTAACTTTTGCAAAAATATATATATATATTTTTTTTTTATTATTATTATACACACACACACACACACACACAATCTAAAAAGTCTACACACCCCTGTTAAATGTCAGTTCCTGTGATGTAAAAAAAAAAAAAAAAAAAAAAAACGAGCCAAAGAAATAATTTCAGAATTTTTTCCACCTTTATTGTGAATAAACTATACAACTCAGAAATCTTTTAGGTGAAGGGAAGTAAAAATAAAAAACTAAAATACTTTGGTTGCATAAGTGTGCACACCCGTAAACTAATACTTTGTTTTGAATTTATTACAGCACTCAGTCTTTTTGGGTATGAGTCTATCAGCATGGCACAACTTGACTTGGCAATATTTTCCCACTCTTCTTTGCAAAAACACTCCAAATCTGTCAGATTGCGAGGGCATCTCCTATGCACAGACCTCTTCAGAGCACCCAACAGATTTTCAATCGGATTCAGGTCTGGTCTCTGGCTGAGCCATTACAAAACTTTAATCTTCTCATGAAGCCATTCCTTTGTTGATTTGGATGTATGCTTTTGGTCGTTGTCATGCATGATGCAGCCACCACCATGCTGTGGGTATGCTGTTCTTTTGGTGATTTGCAGTGATATTTTTGCACCAAAAACCTATCTTTTGGAATTATGGCCAAAAAGTTCAACCTTGGTTTCATCAGACCAGAACACTTTTTCCCCACATAATTGTGGGAGACTTCAGATGTGTTTTTGCAAAATTTAGCCAGGCTTGAATGTTTTTCTTCATAAGAAAAGGCCTCAGTCTTGCCACTCTACCCTATAGCCCAAACATATGAAGAATATGGGAGATTGTCGTCACATGTACCACACAGCCAGTACTTGCCAGATATTCCTGCAGCTTTTTAAAGCGGTTGTAGACCCCCCCGACCTATTTTTACATATAGGCAAGGGTATAAGGCTTGCCTATATGTACTGAAAATCTCTTCTAAACGTGTGCCGTTTAGGAGATATTTGCCATGTAGTGCGCAGATGTCATCGGCACATGCACAGTAAAGAAACAGCCCTCTGTGCCGTTTCTTTCCCAGAGTGTGCCATGGCATGTGCGGGAGTGACGTCACGCGGCTCCGGCTAGTCACAGAGCCGGAGTCCGCAGCCCCGGAAGGAAGAGGGGCGTAGATGGACGCTTCCACCAGCAGGGACATCGCGGGCTTCATTTGCATGTAAGTGCCACATAATGGGCTAGTATGCGATGCATACTAGCCCATTATGCTTTTACTTTGTAGGGGAATAAAGAGGAAGTAAAACCCATCAGGGTTTACTTCCTCTTTAAGGGCCAGTTCACACCACATGCAGTCCAGTGCGTTTTTGTTCTGCATCAAAAACGCATGGAATGTACGTTACATGGTTTCCAATGGCATAGTTCACAGCAGTGTAGTCAGTTCCAGGGCTTTTCAGGTCCAGAAAAATTAAAGTGGAACATGCTGCATTTTTCCTGTACTGGACTGTACTGGAACGCAGTAAAACGCATCAAAAACATACTTTTACACTAATATATGCAGAAATGCGCATGCAGAACAGATCTGGAGTGCGTTTTTGTGGTGTGAACCGCCCTTAATGTTGCTGTAGGCCTCTTGGCAGTCTCCCTGACCAGTTTTCTTCTCGTAAATTTTGGAGGGACGTCGAGTTCTTGGTAATGTCACTGTTGTGCCATATTTTCTCCACTTGATGACTGTCTTCACTGTGTTCCATGGTATACCTAATGCCTTGGAAATTATATTGTACCCTTCTCCTGACTGATAACTTTTAACAAGGAGATCCCTCTGATGCTTTGGAAGCTCTCTGCAGACCATGGCATTTTGGCATTTGCTGTAGGATGTGATTAAGAAAAATGTCAGGAAAGACCTACTAGAACAGCTGAACTTTATTTGGGTTAATCAGAGGTACTTTAAAATGATGGCAAGTGTGTACTGACTCTTATTTAACATGAGTTTGAATGCAATTGCTTAATTCAGAACACAGATACATCCCCAGATTTTGAATAAGTGCTCATTTGACATTATGACTTTGACGGTACAATTCTTACAACAAGAAAGACTGACTATTAAACTGATTATGGAGTTGGAGAAACAACTTGAGCAATGTTCTAATCAGGATGAACTGTCTGAATTTAAAAAATCTAATGTTAAACTTGATGGATTTCAGAAGAATATTCAATTACGGAAAAGAACAACACTGGAACGTGATCGTGACGATTATAACAACGATCGAGTTTATAATTGGTCAAATCCCATTTATCAGACCAAAACATTTAGAAAAGGCCAACGAAAGCAGCAATTTTCTAATTCCTCTTCGTCCACTGCCTCTACTGGGTCATCAGCAAATGTACCAACTACATCTTTTTTACCTCCAGCAACAACCAATTCATTAGGAGGGGAGGTAAGAGAAATAAGAAAAGCCACAGCCAGAGAAGTGACAACAAGATGAAAAAATCGTCAGAGATGGTGAACGACAATGTGGTATATAAGATTTCCTCTATTTCTTTAACTTAGACTAAGATACGGGTTTTGAATAAGGGTTTAGGATTTTGTTCAAAAGAAAAAATGAATCATTTTGTTTTAAGACAGGCCCTTTATCGTTTTTTTAGGCAACTGAGATTTAAAGCATATTTTGCATGTCAACCACCTGTTTTGAATAAAGAAATTTTACAGCTATCTATAAGAAACGTAGATCTCAAATCAAAAAGTACTAGGGTACCTCCCACATCTTGTTCAGCTGTGCAGGTGTACATTGATAGGGTTAATAATGATATGAAATCATTTATTGATGATAGAAATAAGACTGACCACAGACGGAACAATTTAAGTCGGAAGAGATTACGGCATTAACCTCCTTGTCAGCTCAGCGTGAAATAACTATCAAACCGGCTGACAAGGGGGGAGCCATTGTGATTATGGACACCGCTAAGTATGAATTGGAAGTGTTGAAACAACTATCAGATGTCAATACATACAATTAGACTCTTGTCCGGTATTTAAAGTACAAACCAGGATTAAAAAAAGTACTGACATCAGCATTAAAAGATAAAATTATTGATGATGAAACATAAAATGAAACATAAATCCCATTACTCCTGTAATATATATCTTGCCTAAGATACATAAGGATCCTATTAACCCACCAGGAAATCCCATTGTTTCTGGGATGGAATCAGTGACAACTCCATTAGCACAATACCTTGATAAATGTATAACGCCATTATTAACAAACACTAAATTGTTTATATGGGATACTACAGATTTTCTTTAAAAAATTAAAAGAATTAAGTTGTCATCTGACACATGGGACATATCCAGTCTCTATACTATTATCCCCCATGAATTGGGTATTGAAGCCTGTAAACGACTTTTGAGACAATCAGATTGCTACAATAGTCGACAAATTGGTGCATATATAGTGCAGCGCTAACTTAAATTACAAAGATTTTTAAATTGAAAAAATGCACACACAAAAAACGCAAATGACTGCATATATCACAAATATTGATCTGAGATACTCTAATAGGCATCTATAAAAACAAGATTTTGAAAAAGGGTAAAAGTCCCATAGACATGATAGTGTTGTTCACCACGTGGATAGCTGCTAAACAAGTGACACAGGTATAATGGGTCCCCCGCGTAGAAGCAATGCAGGCTTACCAGAACAGTTGGACTCATACAAACATATGTCTCATGAGTCAGTAAAGCTTGTATTGCCAATAGGCAATGAAGTGGGGTCTCCCAACCAAACGATATGGAATCCAAATTGCATCTAGGACTCTGGGCAGAGCTCTTCTACACGTAACTTGGTCTCGGTGTGATGACCCCTCAGATTCTGACTCCTTTCTGTCTCTGGATATGCTGCCCTGGCTCCCTTGCTATGCTGTGTACATAGCAAGGGAGCCAGGGCAGCACATCCAGAGACAGAAAGGAGTCAGAATCTGAGGGGTCATCACACCGAGACCAAGTTACGTGTAGAAGAGCTCTGCCCAGAGTCCTAGATGCAATTTGGATTCCATA
This sequence comes from Aquarana catesbeiana, assembly GCF_042186555.1. Lineage (NCBI taxonomy): Eukaryota > Metazoa > Chordata > Amphibia > Anura > Ranidae > Aquarana > Aquarana catesbeiana. The sequence goes on from NC_133329.1 coordinate 243,812,140, forward strand.
TCGTTTGGTTGGGAGACCCCACTTCATTGCCTATTGGCAATACAAGCTTTACTGACTCATGAGACATATGTTTGTATGAGTCCAACTGTTCTGGTAAGCCTGCATTGCTTCTACGCGGGGGACCCATTATACCTGTGTCACTTCTTTACCAGCTATCCACGTGGTGAACAACACCATAATGTACATGGGACTTTTACCCTTTTTCAAAATCTTGTTTTTATAGATGCCTATTAGAGTATCTCACATCAATATTTGTGATATATGCAGTCATTTGTGTTTTTTGTGTATGCATTTTTTTCAATTTAAAAATCTTTGCAATTTAAGTTAGCGCTACACTATATATGCATCTGTACCTTTTACAAATCTCCTTGTTTGTCGTGCGAGCTGCTATTTAATTGAGTAAGCGCAGTGTTTTGAGTATTTTGAATAGTTGACAAATTGACTTTTTGTTGGACCTTCTAAAAATTGTCCTTGAAGAAAATTAATTTTCTCTTCAAGGAAACTCATTATTTACAGCTCAAAGGTGCATCGATGGGTTCCAATGTCGCACCCCCATAAGCAAACGCATTTATAAATGTGATTGAAATGTCCTTTATATAAAATAATACAATCTTTATGTAAAATTTCCAGGGATGGTATGGATTTGTGGACGATGTGTTTGCAGTGTAGGGAGGCGACATTGGAAACCTATTATTGTTTGATCAATATTTGAATTATCTTATTCTTGGTTTGAAATTCAATATGGAGTACAGTGGGACAAAAATGTCCTTCCTGGACACCATGTTGAAAACCAAGCAGATGAAAATGGATAGTGATCTTTATGTTAAAAAGTACAGATCGCAACCAACTGTTACATTTTGACAGTTTTCACCCTCAATCTGTTTTTAATTCTATTCCTAAAAGCCAACTAATGCGGGTTCAGAGAATAGTTAGTGATCCGCAACGTCGTGAACAAATTTTAAAAGAAATGGAAACTAAACTAAATCAACAGAAATTATCCTGAAGCATCAATAAAAAAGTAACGTTTAAATTTAAATAAAACTAATCCAAATAAAAAACACACTAAAAGGATACCTTTTGTTACACAACTTCATCCCTTTTCACATACTGTGTTTAACATAATTAAGAAACATTGGAATTTACTAAGGGAAAGTTATCCCACTATAGAAGAATTTCAGAATTTACCAATACCCTCATATAGAAAGGGGAAAACTTTGAGGGATTTATTGGTAAGATCCGATCAATTATATTCTCTTATTCCCAGGATAACTTTACCAAAAAATCTGGGATCATTTCCATGTCTATCATGCATCCAATGTAATTCTACGATAAAGGGAAAAAGTATATCACACCCACATAAAGGCTTTGATATTCCTATCAAGGGTCACTATACCTGCCAATCATCATATGTGATTTATGCCATAAAATGTCCATATAAAATGTGGATTATTATATATTGGGGAAACAACCCAAAAGGTTAAAGACCATATAGCCAGGCATAAATATTCAATTAGAGATAAATTAATACAGTTACTACTAGTTAGACATTTTATAGAGAAAGGGCATACAATTTGCCAGTTAAAATTCATGGTGCTGGAAAGCATTAATAAAAACAGGAGAGGAGGTGATCGTGAACTAATCTTAAGAAAACGTGAGGCTCATTGGATACATTTTCTTACTACTATTACTCCAAAAGTTTTAAATACAGATTTGGATCCTTATCTATTTGTATGATTTATAATACATTAGCTATAAGTATTTTATGGTATCCTTCTGAATATTTGGTTTATGATGTTTTTTACATATGTATATATATTTTTTCTACAGAATGATAATGTGATGGTTCCTGAGTGAATAGTGAGATGAGTCTCTACATGGTTAACCATTTGTATATCAGTGGTGTGAAATGATTAATGAACGAAGGAATACAATTTTACTAATGTGTGATTAACCATAGACCGATTCCATATGTGATTTTTTTTTTTTTTTTTTGGGAAAAATGTTAAAATTGCAATGTCTGTGATCAAAATGTTTAAATAGGCAGGGGTTGGTGCTAGGTTGGTCTAAGGGGTAGGTGAACCCACATCCCAAGTTAAACTAGCTTCATGGAAATTATTCCTCTGATGGGACTTTAAAAGGAAACACCTACTCACAGGTCATAAAGAGTATGGAGGATGTAAGGATTGTATGATAAAGTGTTTATTAGTAGTATAGATCTTTAAATGGATCTGTGGTACATGGGGTAAATATGCAGCATGCGTGATACATACAAAAAAATAGCAATACAAACATGCAAAGAATAATTCACAATCCTAGAACTCCAATACACATGGAACACACATGCGGGGAGTACCCGACGCGTTTCGAGTTATACTCTTCCTCAGGGGTATCAGATTGGAATCAAACAAAAGATGTGTCATGTAGTATTGCTTGGAGGGCATGTGTGTAATGCTGCATCCATATAAAAAAGGAAAAGGGGTTCGGGGAGGAACGTAACACCACTGGACGTATGTCCCGCTCCTGGTCCACAACCCGCAAGGTCTGTGTGCCCACCCAAGGCGCGGCCACCAGGGAGAAAATCCCCAACAGAGGGCGTCAAAAAAGGCCACCAGTGAGTGGAATGATCCTGGGAGGGCTCCAGTCTGAGTAGGCCTGTCAGTGGTTTAATGGCGAGAAGCTGGGAGGGGTATAAGCAGAGGACGTCTGGGCCTGGGTCCTGTGTGGCTGGGTGTAGTACCCCAGCTGAGTGACCCCCCGAGATCAGGGGGTCCCTGGTGCTGCTGGCCGGGGGGTAATGTGATGCCGGCCAGTGGATTTTTCAGACACTAAAGAGATTGGACCATGGTGCCAGGCCAGGGGAGGCTTGCAGAGTCCAGTCTGATGGAGTCCCAGGTGCAGAATGGTGTGACGGAGATCAGCGTTCTAAGTGTGGAGGACACCGTGGGGCGCCGTGATCAAAATGTTAGATGTGTTCTGATCTGAGGAAGGGCGTGAGCATGTGAGCCCGAAACAGAAATCTTTTTGAACACTTTCTGAGATGGATCTTTGCACGAATAAACAAAGTTTTTAAGTACAGCAATCCTTGTTTTTTGTAAATATATATAAAATTTTTCTTCTTCAAAATCGCTTGGTGGAGGGGGGATTATGGAGTGTGGTTGTTTTTCAGGAGTTGGGCTTGGCCCCTTAGTTCCAGTAAAGGGAACTCTTAAGGCGTCAGCATACCAAGACATTATGGACAATTTCACGCTCCCAACTTTGTGGTGACAGTTTGGGGATTGCCCCTTTCTGTTCCAACATGACTTCGCACTAGTGCACAAAGCAAGGTCCATAAAGACATAAATGAGCGAGTTTGGGGTGGAGGAACTTGACTGGCCTGCACAGAGTGCCTTTCAAAACCATGTCCAATCAATTGAATTTTCCACAGGTGGACTCCAATCAAGTTGTGGAAACATCTCAAAAGATGACCAGTGGAAATAGGATGCACCTGACCTTATTTTCACTAGGGTGTCCCTTCACGGCTGTAGGAAAGAGTCAAATAATAAAGATTCTACCTGCTGGTACAGCTGAAATTTTAAAGGTTGTCTTTTTTTAAATATTTTTGTATATGTATGTATGTATATATATATATATATATATCTCTATCTATCTATCTATCTATCTATCTATCTATCTGTGAGCGAGTCAATACACCCCATTAGCCTGGGAATTCAAAATTAGGAGAACTCCATAACATAGACCACCTTCTTATGTCATTAGGCAGAAACTGCAGTTCTCATGCGAGTTCCCCATTGATTTATATTAGAATAATTATAATCTCTCTCTCTGTAAGTACCTGTCCATTTTTAATAAAAGAGAACATAGTAGTTTTATACTATATGCGGCCTCTATTCCCTTCTATAAGCGTGGATGGTGTCCGGCTCAATATGCTTATCTAAGAACTTACTGAAGTTTAAAGTTGGCAGTTTGCTGTGATCATTGGCAGATATCTGGAGACTTGCTACCAGCATACTTGCTTGATCTGTCAAAGGGATCAATTTTATCTGGTAAGATGCCATTGTACCTGTGTTGGAGGGCACAAAGTGTTTGGTCGACTCATCAAGATATTTTCACCCAACAAATCTTGATTGGGCTGAATTGATGGCCTGGGAAAGGTTCCCGATATTCTATTGTGGACTTTTGTTCATTTTGTGTTGATGTGCACTTATTATAGGTATTTACTTATATTATACTCTGAAAATATCATTCAGGATATTACTACTTTCTCTAAGATTCATAAATGCTCTAAGGGTAGTGATTCTAGGGAACATAGATAAGCAACAGTTAACCACTGCATCCAATGTACCCTATGATCCAAAATGTCAATGCCAGTTATGGCAGAAGTTGTCCTTTTGTTTGCATACTCTATAAATACAGATCAGCGATTGACAACTGCAAAATGGATACAAATTTAAAGGCGTTATAAATCTTCCTACCTTCACCCTGTGTTTTCACCTGCATAAGATGTACATTGATCATGTAGTTTCATGGCATCATTTGTTGTCTGTAGTATAGTACATCTTCACATTCCTGTGTCAGTTTCGGTTTGTGTAGAAGCCTAGGGCATGCCACATGGCACTGCACAGGTAAATGCATGACCTCTGTCTAGTGTGAGAACTGCAGTTTCCTGCAAAGAAACTACATATACTACAATCCCTGGGTCTCAGTTTAGTTCTGTGCTGGTTAATTAGATGGGACTGTGATTTGAATTCACAGACACACAGAGAGAGCTTACCATGCAACAGAAAGATTACATTAACACTCCCACATTTGTGATGTGGCACAAAATGAATGGCGAAGCATGCACTGGACACTGACCTGGAACATAAAGTTGTCTCATCCCTCTGGCAATTAGGGACAGGTTAGCTGTAGCAAACATTGGATGCAGGGGAATCGATCAGTTATGACACTGCAAACTGCAGCCATAACGTGTAAGCCCATCATTACAAAGTAAAGCAAACAGCACAGGGAATATGACTACACTAAACATTTAAAAGTGTACATGGTCTTTAAGACAGGAAAAAAATGTAATTACCTTTTCTGATGCTGTAGCTAGTTTTGTCCCAGTTGCATCAAACGCTAAAGCTGCCAAAGGACTGTCATGAGCAGGGATCATATTAGCAGCTCTCTGTAAAACATTACATAATGTTAAACACCTATAAAATGTTACAGCACAATTTGTTAAACTTCCTCCATCTATCCCTTAAGCACATAACCTATACGAGAGAGAGAGAGAGTTTTTTTGGTGAACCTTCTTGATAGAGTAATCTTTAAAAAAAAAAAAAAAAAAAAGCAGGAAATCCCCTAAGGATAACCCCACCCATCTAGGAAAAGCTTCCGTTTTTGGGGAACGGCAAGCCATGAACCACGGGAAGAGGGTGGGATCCCTGTGTCCTGTGATGCATTTCCAAGAAAGGGATTTTACAGGTAAACCAAAAAAATCATATCTTTATTCTACATAACAGGGGATAGTGGATCTGAATATTCATTATGCTAGGGATATCACAAAGCATCGAAGAATATGAAGGAAGCACAACAAGCCAACAGGTCCAAACAAACCAAAAACAGGTTAGAACCTCATGCAGCAACTTGCAAAACTTACTGACCAAAGGAAGCTTCTTCTGCTGCTCAAACATTTACTTGGTAAATAGTATGAACCAAAGACCAGGTAGCATCCTTACTGAAGCAGGATAACAAATAGCCCAGAAGTAGCTACATTCCTGTCAGAATAAGCACTTCTAGAAAACAGTAGAACTTTTCCTTTCAGTCCACAAGCTTGAGAAATAAGCCAACGGATCCATTAAAAAAAAAAAATAAATAATAATAATTAAAAAAAATGGTAGATTTAGAAGCTGCTCGGGCTTTCCAGAAGCACAAATTTCAGCAGTCGATTTCAGGCAACACCTGAACAACATCCAAGGTATAAAGAGCCTTGTACCCCAGAGTTTGAGGTTTAGAACAGGACAGCAGCACAATGTTCTAGTTAAAAGGGGTTGTAAACCTTCTAGGATTTTCACCTTAATGCACTCTATGCATTAAGGTGAAAAACCTCCTTTAGTGTAGCAGCCCCCCAGTGCCCCTATTTTACGTACCTGAACCCTGTCATTCCCACGCCAAGAACGAGCACACCAGCTCCAGCCGGTGTCTTGTGTCCTGATTGGATAGATTGATAGCAGTGCAGCCATTGGCGCCTGCTGCTGTCAATCAAATCCAATGATGCGGGGGTAGTGCCAAGTCCTGCTGTCTATGTTAACAGACACAGCAACAGGGCATGAGTGCGCACCCGCACAGGTGCCCTGAGGGAGAGCGCTTCTCAGATGGGGCATCCGAGAAGGAGGAGCCAGGAGCGCAGCTGAGGGACCCCCAGAAGAGGAGGATCGGGGCTGCTCTTTGCCAAACCAACTGCACAGAGGAGGAAAGTATGAAATGTTTTCTTTTTTTACCTTTAGATATCCTTTAAGACAGAATGAAGAAACCACCTTAGGTTAAAAAAAAAAAAAAAAAAGACAGAGAGAGAGAAGGGTAGCTGAGACTATAGAATCACCTTGTCATGGAAGGAAAGAGCTTCCGATTCCGAAACTCCCAAAGCTGAAGAAATGACGAGAAAAATAACCTTTATTAGTCAGACAGACTAAAGGAATATCCCAGATGAGTTCAAACAGATTTCTGCAAAATAAAGTATCAAGCTGAGGTCCCACGGGGTCAATGAAGTCGTAACCAGTGAAACAATACACCTTGCACAAAAGCTCGCACCAAGGAATGTGAAGCAATCGGTCTCTGAAAAAGGACCGTAAAGGCTGGTACTCAAGGCTAGTCCCAGATAAACTCCAGACTGGAGAAAGGTTGCAATGAAATACTTGCAGAAATCCCCTATCCTCATAGCAAGTAAAATAAGATTTCTAGGGTTTGTGGTAAAATCTTCCTTGCCTCCCTAGCCTTCAGCAGAGTAGGAATAACTGAATCAGAATCTCCCGTCTCTCAGGATCCTGGCTTCAACAGCCATTCTGTTAAATGCCAGTGACTGTAAATAAGGATTTAAGATTGGACTTTGCAACAGGAAGGTCAGGTCAATCCAGGAGAGTCCAAGGGTCATCCATCTCTGCATCTCTATTTGTGATGCCACCGGCAACACTGGGCATACATGGCCTAAACTGAGTGTGAGTGAATGCAGGGGGCAGAGAAACTGTCTGCCCTTTCATCTGGCACTCTCAGTCCAGGAGAGGCAATATATCATCACTATGTAGCGCTCAGCAAAAACAAACTGAGCTGAGCGAAGGGGGGGGGGGGGGGGGGGGGTCACCAGAGCAGAGCTGCCAGCAGGGACTACCCCAGGGCACTCAGCAGTCCAGCCGCAGGATCCCCTACCTGTCCGCAAGGCAAGGCATTCCACAGGGTCCCACGCTGACTAGCAACTTACAGGCTGTACCCGTGTCTTCACTGTGAGGTCCAGGTATCATGCTTCTGGATGTAGGAAAGCTGTAGGCAAGGAATCCTGCAGGTAAATAAATTATTAAGAAAGTCTGCACTTAGGACGTGTGTGAAGGTTGCAGCCTCCCCAAAAAAAACCCCGTAAGAGGGCTCTAAAATATAAAAGAAAGAAGAAGATGTGAAGGGGCGAGCGGCGCTACCTATATATCAAATAGTGCTCTACCAAATCACTCTATAGTGGCTAAGTATTAAAAGACACCGTGTTATTGTGGAATAAATTATAACAAAACAGCTTCCATAAAGGTGACAGTGTAATATCTATCACACCTCACCTACCCCAGTAGGTGAGTACTAAAAGTTATCACCAAAAATGTAATGGCTTACAAATTAGTGTATAAAACATCCAGACATGAATATCATGATAGTATAGTGATCCTCTGCTTGTAACAGTGCGTATAGTGTCCAAGCCCAAAATACAGGATGTGAGTGAACCAAATCCAAATAAAAACGCAAAGAATCGCACCAAAAAACAAAAAAGTTATAAAATCGCACCAAAATGTAATTATCTCACCATATATAAAAACATAAGTGTATACATATAGTGTCCCAATCATAAAATCAAGGTGTATATAAACCCAAGATGCAAAAGAAAAACCAAAAATCGCACCAAAAAAAACAGAAAAAAATACAAAATCGCACCAAAATTAAAAATTACACCAAGATGCAGTTTATCGCACCTTGTACAAAAGACACATAGGTGCATTCATCCCAATGAAGGTGACTGTTTGTGTTTAGAGGAATTGTAGCAGGTGACTTTAGTGATCACAGAATCTTGACAGGTGACTTGCGTGCTCCCCCTCAAGGGTCCCCACTCACCAGATCCTACTACCCCTACAGGGGTAATGTGCATGTAGCTCCTTAGGTTGGCAGGTAACCACTGGCGTCAGCCTTTGCAGTTTCTTGAGCAGCCTTGGGATATCCGGGTTGTGATAGATTTAGTTTTCATAATCCTCATAAAAAAGAGAAATTGGCTCCCATAGTGCCGTATAACCAAAACGTCCGTTTATTAAAAGGTTATTTAAAAAATGTATAAAAACAAACAGGCAAAAAAAATGCAGTTCATGCAGCGTAATGCCGAGTCCCATAGGTGCTGCACTTGCCGGTATAAAGCATAGGCAACCGAGCTGTAGGTGGACAGCATGCACTCTGGTTGCGTTCCACCCACTCGCTCAGCTTCCTGGAAGTCACGTGCTGTGCGTAGTGACGCCGTACGCGTTTCGACAGACGTCTTCAGCGGCAATGTCTTACCACTGCACGTCACGTATTTTATAAGGGAGAGTGGCTTGTAACCCCGCCCACTTAAAACCGACCCGCCCAGCTAATACTGGGAACCAGGAAACCCATGCATCACATAACGATGTTAAATAGGTGCCCATCCCGGGGCGGACCAAATATGGTTTCAGGTGAAGGTAGATAATACACCCACTCTCCCTTAATAGCACCATAAACTTCATAAACACAAATCATTGGACTAGGCAATCTATTTTATTTTTATATCTCTATAGGTACTTTTTTCCTTTAATCGTAATTCTAGGTTTACCTTTATTTTCATTTTATCCTTAACCCTATTCTGTGTCACTTTGTACACATTACGGGCCAAAGGGCTTGAGTAATCAGTAATGATTGATGGGTATTCAGACAGTTTTACTGGTTAATATCTGGCTTTGCTCTCTTACTAAGTTTATCCTTAAGATTTTATCCTTAGCCACTAGGGGGATTCTGGGGCAATTAGATTATATACTAATGGTACAAATGTATCTTATATTGCTATATTTACCTCGGTCTCTGTATTAACTGATTTGTGTTTATGAAGTTTATGATGCTATTAAGGGAGAGTAGGTGTATTATTATCTACCTTCACCTGAAACCATATTTGGTCCCCCCCGGGATGGGCACCTATTTAGCATTGTTATGCGATGCATGGGTTTCCTGGTTCCCAGTATTAGCTGGGCGGGTCGGTTTTAAGGGGGCAAGGTTACAAGCCACTCCTTATAAAATACGTGACGTGCAGTGGTAAGACATTGCCGCTGAAGACGTCTATGACAAAACGCGTACGGCGTCACTACGCACAGCACGTGACTTCCAGGAAGCTGAGCGAGTGGGTGGAATGCAACCAGAGTGCATGCTGTCCACCTACAGCTCGGTTGCCTATGCTTTATACCAGCAAGTGCAGCCCCTATGGGACTAGGCATTACGCTGCATGAACTGCATTTTTTTGTCTGTTTGTTTTTATAAATTTTTAAATAACCTTTTAATAAACGGAAGTTTTGGTTATACTGCACTATGGGAGCCAATTTCTCTTTTTTATGAGGATTATGAAAACTACATCTATCACAACCCGGATATCCCAAGGCTGCTCAAGGAACTGCAAAGGCTGACACCAGTGGTTACCTGCCAACCTAAGGAGCTACATGCGCATTACCCCTGTAGGGGTAGTACGATCTGGTGAGTGGGGACCCTTGAGGGGGAGCACGCAAGTCACCTGTCAAGATTCTGTGATCACTAAAGTCACCTGCTACAATTCCTCTAAACACGAACAGTCACCTTCATTGGGATGAATGCACCTATGTGTCTTTTGTACACGGTGCGATAAACTGCATCTTGGTGTAATTTTTCATTTTGGTGCGATTTTTGTATTTTTTCTGTTTTTTAGTGCGGTTTTTTTTTTTTGCATTTTTTTTTTGGTTTTTCTTTTGCATCTTGGGTTTATATACACCTTGATTTTATGATTGGAACACTATATGTATACACTTATATGTTTTTGTATATGGTGCGAAAATTACATTTTGGTGCGATTCTTTGAATTTTTTTTTGGATTTGGTTCACTAACATCCTGTATTTTGGGCTTGGACACTATACGCACTGTTACAAGCAGAGGATCACTATACTATCATGATATTCATGTCTGGATGTTTTATACACTAATTTGTAAGCCATTACATTTTTGGTGATAACTTTTAGTACTCACCTACTGGGGTAGGTGAGGTGTGATAGATATTACACTATCACCTTTATGGAAACTGTTTTGTTATAATTTATTCCACAATGTCTTTTAATACTTAGCAACTATAGAGTGATTTGGTAAAGCACTATTTGACATAAAGGAATCCTGCAGAGCCAGTTAACTAATCACAGGTGGAATTCTTGAGAAGCTAGTTTTTGTGCAGAGAATGCATAATCATGACCATCACCTACAAAACTATCAAAAAAACAAGACTTGCCTAGATGAGAGGTTATGCCTAGGTGGGGATTTACTGTCTTTTTGCCAGTATCCAATCACCTGAAGGTGGCAGCATAGCATTATCATAATAGATATGAAGATCCACATGTCCTGGGATGTACAATAAAGAAATATAATATAGATTTGTAAAATAACAGGTACAGTTTACCTGGGTTTTCACTTGAAGCTGAACTCCAAACTAGCAATGGCGGGTGACATTGTACCGCCGATGATAGCAAACTACGGCCATTGGAGGTGCTCATATGGCTGGAGATGTCTGGTGATCCACCCCAAGCTGACATTACTTCCACCTTATACCCACAGGAGTCCCAGAATCCAGTGCTGTAAGCACCTCCAGCGGCTGTTTACTATCATCGTGGCGGGGGGGGGGGGGGGGGGGGGGATTGGGGACAATACAGATATAAATTTGACAAGATATTTACTTTGCGAGTTGTTATAACAACATTTTAATAAATTGCCTATTGCTGCACTACATGGCGCTTCGCTTTCTTTACTGAGTTCACACACAGTAGCAGTGGGGGAAATCGCACGCAATTTGGACAGGAATCGCACTGCACTCCTGTTTAAATCGCATGCGATTCTTTGCAGTGGAATTTGCGCTCATTCATTTTGTATGTACTCAAAACATTATTGGTGCATCCCTACAACCAGCACTTACCAGATTAACAGTGTCAAAGACCTGGACCTCTCCAATAGATGCACTACCAGGATATGCTAAATAGCAGTTGTCTCCATTAATGGACAGTGCACATAGACCTAAAAAAAAAAAAAAAAAAAAACACACCACACCTGAGTTTTAGATAAATATTTGTACCATCTAAAATATATCTAGTCAAAATATCCAATATTCTCTACAATACCCCATCAGACACAGTGGAGGAAATTTAAAACGGTAGCAGGGTAGCAGCCAGAATCTGGAACAGCTGTGCATAATGACCAATCAGCTTAGATAAGCTTTGAAAATGAAAGCTAAACAGCTGACTGACTGGTTGTTATGAACAGTTGCTCCAGTTTTACTAAATTCTTCTTGGTATGCTTATCTGTACATCAAAATTGTTTCTGAAATAAAAAAGGGGGGCAGAAGTTTTTCCATGAAGGTAGTAAACAAAATTAAAAACACACAATTTAGGTATACATTACTATACACAGATGTGTAATATTTAGACATTTATTTTGTGAGGAAACAAAGGGAAGCATACCTGCAGGGTTAGGAGGAGTTTCTCGAATAGTGTGCAGGACTTTCATGTCTCTTATGTTGTGTATGTAGAGAGACTCCTCAAGGCATACAATCAGCCTCTAGGGAGCAAGAATAATCATTTTATTTTTGTGCAGTTATAAACAATGATCCTTGGGTAATTAAAGCCCAACTCCATTTATTATTTTATATAGTACCTATGCTGTAAATCAGTTGCATATATAACATTTTGTAAGAACCAACTCCAGAGAAGAGAAAACAAATACTTGTGATGAGGTCATATCATGTCAAATAACCTGTGGATCTTGCTGTGCTCCCCAGCCACATTGCTCACTACCAGATCAGCGCTGAAACACTGCTAATGCTGACAGGTAGGAGTTCTCATACCGACAGGAAATATTAGCACGTTTAAAAAGATTGTTTTCACAATCCCCAGGCACTTCATGTTTATACCTTCTAAAGCAGGCCTCATACTGTTTGCCCTGCTCTGGACACTGATTACTTTAACTCTGACTGTTCTATTTTTGCCTTGGTCACATGTATCTTATCAGCCTCTCACTTGCTGTCCATGTAGATAGATTGTTTTACAATTCTTATCTTTTTGCCATATTCATCTTCCATAAACTAGTGAATGGATTTTTTACATGCTATAGCAAGTTTCCTACATTTAGGCACACTGCTGTTCCTAAACTTGCGTTGAAGTCCAAGTTTACCTTTACAGAAAATTTGTAAGGTGACCTTACACTGGACCTTATTCCCCATCCCACCTGGTCCTGCTGTACCAGATTGCCCCAACCACCCGCTTCACCAAGCCAGGGATTTGAAATCCAGGCAGCTTCTTCTCCGTGCTGACAGTACGGGCTGGACAGCCTCTGACTGGTCAGTGCCATTCATGTGATGGTGCTGACAACTAGAATCCCTGTAATCCATACTGGCTAAGCAAAACGGACATGAGATTAAGACGTGGGGGGGGGGGTTCAAATCTACGAACAGGTAAAGTGGCTTTTTGCTGTCTGACAGCGGGGGATATCACAGCAATTTGGTACAGCAGGACCGGGTGGGATGGAGAGAGGGTCCAGTGTAAGGTCACCTTACAGATTTGCTGGAAGGCCTTATGCACACTGGTTTATTGTAAACGCTGTTTCTCTTGACAGGAGAAAATCAGTCTTATATACTCACCTAAGCTGTATTTTCTCAAATCAGCTTAGCAGAGTTTAGCAGCGTTTGGAGTTTGGGCGTTTTTCTTTGGCCAGAATTTTAATTTATTCTGGCACTTGAAATAAATGCTGAAATGCTAAACGTGCCTAGCGTTTAGTAGCATTTAGATTAGCTTAGGCGCATATTGCAGCATTTGGCGTTTTATTGTCAAAACACTGCTGATAAAAAAAAAAAAAAAAAAAACTGCTGAGCATTCATTGACGACCGCTGAATGCCTCCTCCTCCGTTTGAAAGTTCTTCTAAAAAGGTAAGGGCAGGGCCACCTGGCCACGGCACCTGGTGGCACCGCCCCTTGTGACGTCACAACCAAGCATGAATTGGTCCATGCGGTCACAAGGGCATGTCGCCAGGTGGTTCCGCTCTTACCTATAAAAGAACTGTTAAACAGCAGAGGAGGCATTTGGCCGTCAATGAAGGCAGAGCATTTACTTTCTTTTTCGGATGATGAATTTACATTGGGGAGCGACTGTTCTTTTATTTTTTAATTAAAAAATAGTTAAAAATAGTTTATTTACTTTTACACTTTTTTGGTGAATGGGTAGGGGGTCAAGCTGCATGCTTGGATAAGAGTCTGGCATGGACTGGGGGAGGGACCCCACAATGTTTTTTTTTCTTTATATTTTTTTTCAATAGCCGGGTAACGGCAATTGCAACTGCGGGTCAATTTAAATGCGATTCGAGTCGTGAAATATGGGAAGGTTCCCCCAAAGAGGGCTTTTTTTTTTAGCAGCAAAGTACATAAATACCAAGGAATTTAAGGAAAAGTGTTTTTATTAATAAAATTTACTGACGTACAAAAGATTTTTTACCATGAAGGTTAAAATATGAGCTCGGCACGGGGGTTCCGTCAATTGTACGTCATTGTATTGTACGTCAATAAATTTTAATAATAAAAACACTTTTCCTTGAATTCCGTAGTATTTATGTACTTTGCTGCTAAAAATCCCCTCTTTGGGGGAACCTTCACATATTTTATTATCCGGTGTGCGCAGCAACTTTATCGTTCTGTATTTGTATCTTTCCCATGCGTGATTTGAGTCGTGGTTTTTTTTTTTTCCCTTAAGAAATGCAATTTTTGCTGCAGCATGTTCTATGCATGCTACAGATGCGCCACTTTACAGGCAGACTAAGGGGACCCCCCCAGGCACTATATTTAAAGGATTTTTCATTTTTATTGTTTGCACTTTAACCACTTCAATACTGGGCAATTTCCCCCCTTCCTGCCCATACCAATTTTCAGCACTGTTGCATTTTGAATGACAATTTTTTCCCCCCACAAATAGAGCTTTCTTTTGGTGGTATTTGATCAGAAGTGGGGTTTTTTTATTGCGATAAAAATAAAAAAAGACAGAAGATTTTGAATAAAAACAAAAATAAATAGTTTTTGTCTCCGTTTACAAATCTTTGTAACTAAGTTTTCTCCTTCACCGATGAGGCAGTACTAATGAGGTGGCACCTATATGCAGCACTGGCGGGCACTCATAGGCGGCACTGGCAGGCATCACTGATGGACACCGAGTGCCATCCCTATTGGGCATTGATTGGCATCCCTGGTGGTCCTGGGTGGGGGGGCTATCAGCTTTTCATCCACTCGCACTGACAAACGGCTCTTCCTATTTACACTGTGATCACTTGTGATTGGACGCAGCTGATCACGTGGTAAAGAGCCTATAACAGAGGCTCTTTACCAAGATCGGAGATGCAGTGCGTCAGTTGCCACACCACCGATCACCGCGTTGCGGGTGCACACTGGCTTGTTATCATGCTGGACGTCATATGATGCCCAGCCAGGATAGCTGAACCACTTCCCGGCCGTCATTCTGCTATAGGCTGGGCGGGAAATGGTTAATCATCATTAAAATCACTGTTCCTGAAAAAACAATCTTTAAATTTTTTTTTGCATTGATACATGTCCCCCAGGGCAGTACCCGAACCCTCATACCACTTTTATGGCCAATTCCTTGAATACGCGTTCACAATGGGCACTTTTTATTTTTCCTCTTCGGCTCCTATAGACTTCAATGGGGTTCGCAATTCGGGTAAGAACTTTTCCCCTGGTCAGGAGTTCTGCTGCGAACCGAACAGGGGGTTTTCGGCCCATGTCTACAGGTGACACACAAATGTTTCAAGCATGATTTAGCACTTCCCTGTCACCCAGTTATCTAACCAACTTCACACTGGTAGAGAAGTGAGCAAGCAATCTGAGGAAGCCAAGTAGCATATAGTAATACATGCTAGAATAATTTACTCAAATGCAACATAAAACGTAAACCACAGAGACACATGACTCATGAGATTAGATCAGTTTAACAGTTTTTGCACAATGGAGACCAATGATCACCAAATTTGCCAGCTGAATTACAGCATACTGTAAAACGTGACAGCACCCATTTACTGGTTGTCACATTGACAAATAGACATTTGGCCCATTTTAAATAGGGTGAATGCGACAAGGGAATGCTCAGCTAAATGTGTTATAAAATATTCACTGGCCTATACTCCAGAGATGGTTTTATACCCGATAGTTCCCATGTGTACAGTCAGCATAAGCTTGTGTATAAAAAAATAAAAAAACACACAGGAGAAAGGAGATTTGATTTTTCAGTTTGCATGCAAAGAGCAAGTCACCGAGGATCGTACCATGCCCCTACACCATTCAGAAATCACTTAGCGGATGAATGCACGGACAATAAAATCTTAGGATTCATGAGAAAGATTTAACAAAAGTATTAAACAGGTTATAAAAGTCTTATTTGCTATTGCCAAAGTAGTTATTGCTTCCTTTTCATCTTCACCCAATCATGATATATTAGATAAACTTTACAGAGATGTTCATAGTGACTATTTTAATACATTGGTCACATCCTTACCTGCCGATTTAGCTTTACAGCCAAAATTGTGTTAGAGTAGCTGTAGTTACAGATTTCTGTTCCTTTTTTAAAATGGCATACTTTAAGTTTTCGTGGCGCTTTAAGACTGACAATAGCAACCAAACTACTGGAAAACAGTCGTTCCACAATGCAGACATCCTCTGTATCAGCTGAGGAAAACAAATGGGACAGAGAAAAGGCAGTCTATTAGTATCTTAGCATGCCTACAAAACAGAGATCTTCAACTAGACAATTGATTATTTTTTGCACTGCTTGGTTATACTTCAGATCTTAATATTGAAGATTAATCTGCTTATATTTTGCCTTCCCTGGTTCCTCCCTCTCTCCTCATTGACATACGAAATACTTTTTTTTTTTTTGTTTTTTTAGACCTGGCACTATCACTGGGTCTTTGTGCTTGTCTGTGTGATGCAGACAGATCATGGCTAGAAGGAGGAGTTGGCAGGTTACTGTACATATGAAAACATCACAGCAGCCAGCCTCAGTACTCCTATCAAGTGCCCTCAGTCCTGATAAAAGCCCTTGCTGGCTCATGGGAGAAATTATGCAAATAACAAAATTAGGGTTGCACTGATACCAGGTTTTTTTTTTTAAGACAGAGTACCGATACTTTTCCTTAAGTACTCACCGATACAAATTAGAGATACCTATTTTTAAATTTTTTTTTTTTTTTTTTTTTAACAATGTACCTTTAACTTTTTTTTTGATCAATGTTATTGCTATTACAAAGGATGAATAACATGGCCGCAACACCCAGCACATTTGGGGCGGCACTGTCAGCAGATTTGGCACGGCACAGTAATAATTTTGCGCCTCCCCATGCTACGCCACTGCCGGCGGCCGAACTGACCGAGATAGGCGGCGAAGGGGTTGTTTAGGAGGGGGAGGGGGTTATTGTTTAAGGTTGAGAGGCTGGGAGGTTTGTTTAGAATGGAGAGGTGGGTTTTTGTTTAGGTTGGAGGGGCGGGGGGTTATTGTTTAGGGTGGAGAGACAGGGAGGGGCGTTTTTGGTTAGGGTGAAGAAACGGGGAGGGGGTTATCGTTTGTATATGCGGGAGGGGAAAGGAGGAGGGAGGGGAAGGGGGAGCAAAGCCTGGCTCAGTGCAGGACACACTATTCACCCGGCAGCCACCCGCAGAGGAGCCCGAGGAGAAGCACATCGCCTGGAGGACACAAAGCTAAGGGGGAGGGGCATGGCTGGCACAGGAGGGGGCGGGGCAGGGAAATCCCGACAGCTGAAACTTTATCCGTTAAGTACGTGGCGGCCCCACTCCTTAACAACTGATAATTGCCTGCATTCTTTTGTATACATTTTATCTGTCAGCGGGGAAACCCACTGACAGATGAAAGAACCAAACCTGAAGGTATCGGTTTCTAGTATTGGCACATTTGCACGAGTACGAATAATCGTCCAAATGCTTAGTATCAGCACCGATACCAGTATCGGTGCAACCCTAATCAAAATTATCTGATGGGTGGAAGACAGTCTGGAGGAGTGGGAACTCCAAGGAAGGCTATAGACTGCTCTAAGTAATGCCCATGTGTGATGCTAAATCTTCATCAATGAAAGAACTTATATCCAATAATTGAAAGAGGTGGGTCATGAACAGTACAGCTAGGAGAAAAGGGCTAGATGATAGATATCCTCCAGTCAGGAAATAGGGTGGGCTCTGACTTGCTGCTGCTTCTAATGCACACTCCATTTCTTATGGCTGAAAGTCTAACCTTTTCCCTCTATCCAAAACTTAGAAATGAATTATGACTACAGATGCCACATAGGGTTCACAACACGCAAAGATTCAGATTACAGTTTGACGCATTTCGGGAATCCTTCTCCAGAAACACGTGACAGAATCAGTACACTTGAACCCACTCCTAAGCTTAAATAGATTAAGATCAGCCAGTAGGGTAGATTGTGTATGTTGCCCATAGAGGTGCAAATGATTAAGCCAAGGAGAAGCCACTGTCTCTTGGGTGGAAAAATAGGATTTTTATAACAGTTTACCTGTAAAATCCTTTTCTTTTGAAGTACATCACAGGACACAGAGCCACAGTAATTACTATGTGGGTTATAGTCCACCTTCAGGTGCTGGACACTGGCACACCCTAAACAGGAAGTTGCCTCCCTATATAACCCCTCCAAAACCGGGAGCATCTCAGATTTGTAGCAAAGCAATGCACGTGTATACTAGAAAGAGGGGCGGGACCTCTGTGTCCCGTGATGTACTTCAAAAGAAAAGGATTTTACAGGTAAGCTGTTATAAAAATCCTATTTTCTTTAATCGTACATCACGGGACACAGAGCCATAGTAATTACTATGTGGGATGTCCCAGAGCAATGCCAACTGAGGGGAGGGAGACAACAAAAGTAGGGCACCATGAGATCAGAGGACTTATACTGCTGCCTGCAGTACACTGCGCCCAAAGGCGACATTCTCATGTCTTTTAGATCCATGTGATAGAATCTGGTAAATGTATGGATTGAAGACCAAGTTGCAGCCTTGAAGCTTGGTGATGCACTGCCCACGAAGCATTAACATCCCTAGAGGAGTGCGTTTTGATTTGAGAGGGTAGAAACTACCTCTTTAAACCATAAGCTAGAACGAATGATTACTTGTCAAATCCATTTAGAATAGTAGATTTCCATTCTGCCTGTCCTCTTTTAGGGCCTTCAGGCAATACGAACAAAAACATCCGTTTTCCGAATCGTCTTTAAGTAGACCGCTCTCACCAAGAGAATGTAATGTTTTTTCTTCCATAAAACAGGGTTCTGGAAAAAAGGAAGATAGAACAATACCCTGGTTTAGAGAAAAACCTGATACTACCTTTGGTAAAAAGTCAGGATGAGGACGCAATACTACCTTATCCTTGAGAATAATAATAATATGGCTCTTTACAAGAAAAAGCAGCCAAGTCTGATACCCTTCTTGCAGCAGATATGGTTACCAGAAAAAATAGATTCCTTGTCAAAAAAGGACCAAGGGAATATGTCGTATCGGTCCAAAAAAAGGCTGTTTCTGTAATGCCGCTAAAACTAAATTCAAGTCCCAAGGGTTCAGGGGTGACCTAACCAGGGATTAAGCCGTGTTACTCCCTGAATAAAGTTACGAACCAAATAAAGCAAAGCAAGTGGTTGTTGAAATAATACCGATAAGGCCAAGACCTGTCCTTAGAAAGCACTTAAGGCCAGCTTTATTTCTCACCCCATCTGCAGAAAGTCAAGGATTCTACCTTTGACCTATTTCCTGGGGTGCAACCCCTGGTTTCACACCAGGAGACACATGCTTCCCAGACTCCATAATATTTAATTATGGAGGCCAGCTCCCTTGCATTAACCAAGAAAGAAACCACTGAATCTGACAGCCCATGTTTCTTCAGAGTATGGGTCTCAATAGCCAAACCGGTAAATTTAGTGTTTGTAAAATAGGATGGAATACCGGACCTTACGAAAGAAGGTCTGGCCTTGGCGATAGGGTCCATGGGTCCCCTACTGTCATTTTTACGATCCCTGCATACCAAGATTTCCTGGGCCACAAGAATCACTGACTTCCCTTCCTGCATGATCCTGCAAAGAAGTGGTGGAAGCAGGCAGAATAGGAGGGAATGCATAAATTAGTGAGAACCGATTCCACGGGAATAGCAAGGCATCTGTTCCGCTTTCTGATTTCTTTGTTGAACCTGGATGTAAACAGATCTATGTCTGGGATCCCCCATCTTTGACACATTGACAGAAAGATATCGGGGTGAAGGAACCATTCTCCCGGGAACAACTGCTGGCAAAAGTAGTCCGCCTGCCAATTTTCTATTCCTAGAATGAAGACTGCCAATAGGTAAAGTAAATTGTTTTCTGCCCAAGATAGGATATGATTCACGTTTCTCTGGGCCGCACAACTTCTTGTGCCCCCTTGGTGATTAATATAGGCCAGTGTTGTGGCATAGTCGGATTGAATCCTGGCAGGACAATACCGTAAACTGAACGTTCAGGCCCTCAGAACCAAGTGCTCTGCCTGAATTTCTAGAATGATAATGGGCAAGATCATTTCTGATCTGGTCCACTTCCGTGGTAACTGAAGGAATGATTTTCCTCTTTGTAGATTTTTGAATATTAACCATAAACTGAGGCTCCGGCGTACCCAGCATACAGTACCTGGTATTTTTAGGTGGTCCTTCCGGGTACTAACGAGGCCCGACCCTTTTGATCCTCCAAGATCAGACGAGATCGGGCGCTTTCAGGGTGATGCGGCCATAGGCTTTGGAGTCAGACACATTGGGAATCTAGAGCTAGAGCTTGAACCCTTTGTTGAAGCCGATAGGATAATGTTTTGCAGCAGTCCCGAATGAAACTGAGCATAAGGAACGGCCTCGAATGAAGCCACCATCTTTCCCAACAACCTCATGCCAAGTTGAATAGACAAATTCATCTTGCTTCGACCACCTAAATCAGTTCCTTAATGGCGCTGATCTTTGCCTGGGGCAAGAATACCCTTTTCTGGGTGTACCTATGATCAGACCTAAGTATCTTAGCCCTTTTCATGGTTTTAAAGAAGATTTCTCCTAGGCTGAGACTCCGACCTAGATATTCCAGGTAGTTGAATGTGGTAACCATACTTTGGTCTAAGCGGGCTACCGACTGGACTATCAAGAACAGATCGCCCAGGAAACCATAATTGTTATACCTCGGGCCCTTAATCTGGCTAGAAGAGGGGCCAGAACCTTTGTACACACTCAAGGTGCAGTAGCTAGACCGGAAAGCAGAGCTACACACTGAAAATGAAGATTTTCCACCTTGAAAAGTAGATATTACTAGTGAGCGAGGAAATGGGCATATGGAGTTATGGATCTTTGACGTCGATTGATGCCAGAAGTTCTCCTCCTTGTAGGATGGAGATAACTGATTGGATTGACTCCATGAGAAAAAAAAGAGTGGTTATATTCAGGAATTGAATTTAGAATTTTGGGATCCAAAATGTCCATTTGGATTTAACCAAACCCCAACCTCTGCTCTTACATGGGGGACACAATGATCGCTTTTTGCCAAAAGATGGTCCAATGTTTGAGAGAAAGACCTCATCTTCTCAGCTCAAACGTTCCTAAGGATCCAGAGAAAAAGAAGAGACGGGAACACTTGGAATTGCAGTTTGTAGCTTGGAGCTATTGAGGAAGTCCCCCATTCGTCTTGACACTCTTCCTGCCAGATCCTTAAGAACTGCAGAAGAATTCCCCCTATTCAGCGAGCGGGGGCGCCTCCTCATAAGGAGGCTTCAGAATCTTGTGGGTTTCCTCCCCCCAAGACCTCTTTTGTCCCTGGGGTTATCTTTTGAACCTGACGGTGGAAGCTGTCATTACTGCCTGGAGGCTGATGCTACTGGCACAGAAGAAGGAGCTTTAAAACTAAAATACATTTACTCCTTTTCTTAAATGGCAAAAGGGGTACTTTTCCCAATAAAATATCTTTGGATGTATTATCCAAAACATCCCAAATAGCTGTTTTACCGCAAAAAGGAAGACTAGCCAGGAGCTTCTGCATGGTGCTTAGCGAAGGGCGCAAGGCCTGAAGGACAGACACAGCCTTCATAACGATAGGGTTATATTGCCTCTATTAGGAGTAGGACTAGGCAGAACAAAAAAGGAAATGAGCACCTGGCTACGCCCATGGGCCGTCCTTAGTATATAATCCCCTCCCTGCTCTATGTATTTAGTTTAGTAGCAAGCAGTAACAGAAGTCTCAAAAGAACTCCATAGAGGTGTGGGTGCTGTGTCTGTCAATGAACTCAGAGAAATGGATTTTACGGTAAGTAAAAAATCCTATTTTCTCATTCATTCATTGACAGACACAGCCTTCATAACGATAGGGACGTCCCAGAGCAGTGCCAAACATGAGGGGTGGGAGAACGAAAAATCCCAAGGCTAATACAAGAGCCAACCAGGTAACAGGAACTTCACCCAGGACACGCTGGAACCCAACCTGAATGATACCCCTTCAAGAGGGAACAGGCCCTCTAACCAGCAGCCTGCAAAAAAACTTGCGGCCAAAAGAGGCATCCGCAGATGCCAACCCGTTCACTTCGGAGACTAGCGAACAAGTACACCGAAGACCAGTGGTTGCCTTGCAAACTTGCACAACGGACGCATGATGACCGAAGGCCCCAGAAGCACTAAGCGCCCGAGAAGAAAGCTCCATAACAGGAAAGAGACACCCGATCCTTGACCGAATAGCCCTCCCTCCGGAGAAGGGTCGCAGAAAAAACAGAACGCCCCTTTCTTGGCCCATCCGCCAATACCCCTTCAGGGCGGATAAGGCAAATTCCTTGGAAAGTGCTGACCAGTGACACAAGAAAAGCAACACAATGTGCTTATTCAAATGGAAATCCAAGGATGGAACCCAGTAAAAAAAGGGCAAAGCACCACCTTAACCCGGGTAAGGTGAACGACAAGATAACGTCCCCCTTTTTGACACCCTGTGAGTGGAGGTAATAACCCCCAAGAGACCACCTCCCAAGCCAGAGTAAATATTGGAATCTCCCGACGTCTAACCCCTGAAATAAAAAAGGTACGCACCAGGAAGTGCGAGACCAGGAGACGCTGAAGAAGACCACCCAGGCCCCCCATCAGCAGTGTTGGAAGCCGCAGCACCTGGCTCATCACAGCCAGGCCGTTAAAAACTAGCGACTCTAAAAACAGGATGGAAGAACGGTCCATGAAACAGTAGGCCCTTCCTGAGAGGCAGTGGCCAAGGTAAACGTCGGTGACCGGGCACACCCGGTCGGCGTACCTAGACCACCAGGACCCAACCAGATCCAATAGAATGACCAAAATCACCGTAGCCGTGATCCCGCCAAAAAGACACAGCAGAGGCTGGAGAAGGAAAGGCATAGAGAAAACGTGGGTCACTAGAGCCGCCAGAAGCTCCCGTGACCTTGCCAGAAACACCGGTACAGTCCTGTTGAGCCAAGACGCAAAACAGAACTACCTCAGGCGTGCCCCAGCAGAGACCAATACTATGAAACACGGCCCGGTGAAGGGCCTACCCAGTGGTCCGCCCTAACCAACTGAGGTATCCGTTTTACAGTATTTTACTCCTGGAAAGCGTATGCCAGAAAGGGCCGGAACGAGACGCTCTGCCCACCGGAGGATACTGCCAACAGCCCATCTTGGCCCGCCCTGGTGAAGGACATAAGCCACCGCCGTTGCCTTGCCAGACTGGAACCGTACCGGGAGCCCCCGAAGTCGATCCTTCCATGATCCACAACTAGTCTGTTTGCATGAAGTTCCGAGATATTACTTGGTAGTCCAGATTTCACCAACGTCCAACAACCCTGAGCAGCGCTCAGTCCTAGGACCTCTCCCACCCAGACAGACTGGCATTGGTGGCCACCCTGTTCAATACAAGGGGAGAAAGGATTTACCCCACCGAAGAACCGGAGAGTGAGGCCAGACTAGGAAAAACTCTGGATTCCTAACTCAGCCGAATCCGATTGTCAAGATACCCTGGGTATTTGTCATATTATGCCAGGATCTCCCCTAAGGGAGCTTGTATGGAACTATGCAAATAGAATTGTCTCAAAAAACGAACCCCACATGCAGATCCGCAGAGGAGCCCGCCTGCCAGACGGTGGATGAAAGAAACGCAGCATGCAACTTTCGGAGTATTGTCCGGGAGAAGAAACACACTGGCCAGAGCTGAAGCTTGGGTCAGGCTCTGATAATCCAACAATCTGGCAGAGCCAAGCAGACGTCCGATAGTATAGCCCCCAACTGAAATCAGTCAAGGCTTTTGTAAGAACTATGGTGCCCCTCTGAGTAGTCGAGTAGTCAGAGAAGAAGATTGTCCAGGCAGCCGGACACCCGCGGCCCGAAGTAGACCGCAAACGCCGCAGGCTAAATTTTCGGACACCCGTGGAAGGCCGCAAAAGCCGTGGGCTAAATTCCGAGGAAGTACTGGAGATGGGCACATAGCAGAATGCATAAGTCGCATTCGCGGTGTCGATAGAAATCAGAAAGTTCCCCTGATGAAGGAGTGCTACCGCTGTGAGGACAGACTCCATCCTGAATTACTGCACCCCCATAAGGCATGTACCATGCAAAAAACTCTTTGGAGGAACACAGCCGGAAAATGTATCTTTAACCAGACAAGATCAAGGCGAGACATGCTGCCATTCAGGGTCGCCCCCCAAAATACATGTCTCAGCCCCACTGAGGAAACAGAGAGCTCAGCAACCAGGGTAACTGCGCCAGCGACCTAGCGGACAACTGCAGCACCTGGACCAACAGGTCCACCAATGCAGCAAATACAGGGGGACTTTGCTCCCCTTCCAGGCATGTCAGCTGGACCTTTTAGAAACCAGAGATTCCTTTATTGGCACCATGGTTGCCTTGAGCAGCCTAGAGACAGCGGGGGTACACTACTGGTGGAACAGTCCACTACTGAAGGAGGGACTCCCCAAAGGAGTACCTAACCACAAGTGTTCTTGGAAACAGCAAAGATACTTTGGACAACCCCAGACCTCATGGACAAACTTGTCAGAATAAGAGGGAGAAGGGAACGCGTTTGCTGCGCAAAACAGTTTATCCAAAGGGATACCGGCCCTCCGCCGCAGCCACTGCTGCACCATCTTGAAAAGGTTCCCGCACAGATGCAATAAGTGCGAAAACCAGCGCCCCTCGACCGAGGCCCCGCACAGGGAGCACAGACCGAAGCCCCCCACAGAACCGGGGCCCCTCCCAGGGAGGACAGACTCGGAGCCCCTCACAGGGGAAACAGACCCAAGGGCTCTTCAAAAGGGGCACAGACCCAGGGGCCCATCACAGGGGGCACAAACCGTGGCCCTTCCAGGGACAAAAACCCTCATAGGGTCACCAACCGTGGCACCTCACAGGGACACAATCCCTCACAGGGACACAAACCGGTGGCCCCTCACAGAGGGCACAGACCGGGACCTCCCACAGGGGACACAAACTATGGCCCCTCCCAGGGAGCCCCCAACCGTGGCCCCTCCCAGGGAGCCCCCAACCGTGGCCCCTCCCAGGGAGCCCCCAACCGTGGCCCCTCCCAGGGAGCCCCCAACCGTGGCCCCTCACAGGGAGCCCCCAACCGTGGCCCCTCCCAGGGAGCCCCCAACCGTGGCCCCTCACAGGGAGCCCCCAACCGTGGCCCCTCACAGGGAGCACAGACCCCCGCAGCCCCACCCCTCAGGAAAGGGGGGCCACGAGGCCTAGCAGGCCGCCGAAGCCGCGGCCTAGTAGACCGCAAAAGCCGTCGCCTAAATTTCTGGCAGCCCGCAGTAGGCCACAGAAGCCGCAGCCTCAGTTTCTGGCCGCCCGCGGTAGGCCACAAAAGCCGCAGCCTCAATTTCTGGCTGCACGCGGCCCACGGTAGGCCGCAGGCTAAATTTTCGGACACCCGCGGTAGGCGGCAAAAGCTGCGGACTAAATTTTTGGTCGTCCGCCGCCGGCCCACGACCCTCAGGGGGACCGGGCCGGCCCTGAGCCCTGGATGGACCCGCCGGCCCTGCAGCCACCGAGAGTGAGGGTCGGTAGGCCGCAATGGCCTAAACTAGCCTCCGGACACCCGATCGCCCCCAACACAAAAACCGAGGATGGGGGAAAAAAAAAAAAAAAAAAGAGGGCATGTGTCCCAAAAAGTCCCTAGGCCAGAAGCCTGGACCTCACCCGGGAAAGGGGGGGGGGGATGGAGGAGAGCATGGTTCCCCAAACCGACCCCCCCAGGGAGTGCCCAGCTGCTCCACCGTGCCTGGACCGGTGGAGCCCATACTTACACCTCCTGCAGGGATTGCTGGACGCACTCCACAGAAAATTCAAAAGTGTGGCGCTTTAAGCTCCATAATTATGTGATGAATAAATATATCAAAAATGATGAGAAAATCCTAAAAATTAAGTGACTTCAAAGCAAACATTTCAGTGTGAACCAAAAAGTGCCACGTGAACAAATGTAGCAGTAACTAGTGAACAAAGTAATAACACTTATATACATTCACCAATTTAATTAATAAGTGGAAAAAACATCAAACTTTGGTATTAAATAAAAAAGTCCATATCACAATAAGATAATAATAATAAAAAAACAAAAAACAAAACAAAAAGTCTGTGATAACAGTGCATAGGCGATGATAAACAAGTGTCTCCTGATCATGCAGAGGGATTGTTTAGACCCGGCAACCTGGCAGATAAATGGACCGTAGGGAGACCAGAAGTGCACGGAAGGTTGAAATCAGTGCCAGGACCATCACCAGAAATCATGGAGGCTCACCAGAAATAGTGGCCTGAAATAGCATGATAGCATCCCTCTGCATGATCAGGAGACACTTGTTTATCATCGCCTATGCACTGTTATCACAGGCTTTTTTTTTTTTTTTTTTTTTTATTATTATCTTACTTATTGTGATATGGACTTTTTTATTTAATACCAAAGTTTGATGTTTTTTCCACTTATTAATTGAATTGGTGAATGTATATAAGTGTTATTACTTTGTTCACGTGGCACTTTTTGGTTCACACTGAAATGTTTGCTTTGAAGTCACTTAATTTTTAGGATTTTCTCATCATTTTTGATATATTTATTCATCACATAATTATGGAGCTTATAGCGCCACACTTTTGAATTTTCTATTGTTATTTTGATCCTGAGTCTACGGGTGTGTTGGCTGCTGTTTTAGTTTACTTTCAGCGTAGCGCTGTACTTAACCTTTGTATACAGTTTTTGGACGCACTCCACAGACAGATCCATCTCTCGTCTAGACGGAGTGGCTGTCGGCCATGGCGACACTGACTCAGACAGCAGTAGCCCGGTCCCTGCGAGACTGTACCTCGCCGGCCGCCCCGGTCCAGAATGGGGCCTGTCGCGGCCGACCCAGCGCGGAGCTAAGGTCTGCGCACTCAATGGCCAAGCTGGGGGAGACTACCAGGAGCTATATTATCCAGCCTGTCACCCAGCCCAGCAGTTGATTGCAGATCATTACAGGAAAAAAAAAAGGAAAAATAAAAGAAATGAAACAAAAATCCAAAGAATCACAGGTCCCTACAGGGAGCCAGGTCCTTAGTCCTGACTAGGCAGAAAAAAAACTGAATACCTAGAGCAGGGAGGGGGTTATATACTGACTTAGTACGGCCTATGGGCATAGCCAGGTGCTAGTTTGCTTTTTTTGTTATGCCTAGTCCTACTCCTAATAGAGGCGATATAATCGTTATGAAGGCTGTGTCTGTCAATGAACGAATGAGAAAAGTGTTTTTTTTTTTATAATAGAAGTCCAACTTTTTATCCGTTGGATCCCTAAGCATTTGAGCATTGTCTGCCGGACAAGTCAAACTCTTATTCACAGAGGATATAGCAGCGTTAATTGCTGGTATACCCTACTTAGTGAATTTCCTCCACCATAGGATAAAGTGTGAAAACTTTTTTAGGAGGGAAAATAATGCTTATTTGGGTGATCCTCTCAGATACAAAAAAACTTTTCCAGCAATGAATGGACAGGAAAAGGCATGCACAGCTTGAGGAGGCTTTAGCGAACCCAAACATTCCGCAAGAAATTGCACCATCAATCTTAAGTTTGAAACAGCTGATTCTCCATTTGACACCTCAGAAGAGAAGTCATCAGCCTCACCATGGTCCCCTGAGGGAATTCGTCTTCTCCCGCCCCTAGTTCCTCAGTTTGAGGGTCCTGGGTAATGCAAGAGAACCCGTCACATTTTGACCCACACTGGGATGCGATTAAAGTCTCTAAAACTTTTTTTTTTTTTTTTTATGAAAAACCTATTATGGCTGAGGAAAAAAAGATCTTTTTAGTAAAATAAACAGGGGCTGCAGTGTTGAAAACAGTTGCAAAACATTTCATGGCCCCGATGCTCACTCTGACCAGCCACCCCCTCTCAGGGGAGGATGCCATTTGTAAAGATGAGTAGGGTTTCCAGAGTTTGAGGGATACCCTTTTAGCTCTTTTTTGGGGGTGTTTCAACCCCCCCTTCTGACCTTAGCCCGATGCACAAAGCAGAGGTACTACTAGAAGATATCGCATCCACTGCTTGACCAATAGTCCAGCCACTGCTATTAATGCTCAGCCTAATGCAAACAGTAAATGTGTCAAATAGGAAATGCCTGTGTCACCAAAACCTCTTTCATGCTCCTCTTTACTCCAATGTCTCTCCGACAATTTTGCAGCCAGCACAAGTTTTTTTCTTTTTAAACACACTTGGAGGACGCCAACGCTGCGCTAAGCCCTGCCCCCACCTCGCATCGCACCCCCCTTTCTCTTTCAAAAGAGTTTTCCCGCACAAGCACAGGCCCAGATCCGACAGGATCGGCTTGTGAGTGAGGGAGGGATAGCGTGGAGGAGACCTGGAAGCCGCAGCCGAGTAGGGGATGTGAAAGAAAACAGCACTGATGATCGTTTTTAGTTCTCCCTTATACTCAGCCTCATGAAGAGGGGGAAGAGTTCAGCCCAGGTGGGGGTGTCTGGAGGAAGCAAAAACCCCCAAACTTACCGGAGGTCTGCCACTTCTGTTAAACATCGTGATCTCTGAGCAAAGCATGAGAAGGTGCATGCTCCATACAGCCCCCAGTGGTGACACTTAGGCATGACAACATTTACTTTAAAGGAGACATTTTATAAGAAAATTTAAAAATTCCTTAGAAAACTCCACTTACCTTTCCCACCGCAGGGTTTTCTGTGGTAAAACCAACAGACCCAAGCTTCACCCTTCACGGTGAGTTCCATTAACAAACCTTCAGGAACCGGGGACCCTCGGGGAACCCACAATCCTGGACCTGTAATAGCATCCCGCCAGTAAAACTTTATGGCCTTAATACCAAAAGTACTGGATCCAGGGGTCCAGCTCTCTAAAAAGAGAAGAGTTTACAAGCAAAACCTTGTTTCTTCAGATACGAGGCCCAGGCACCATTCAATTCAGCCTAAAAGACACTTTGAATGGATCCGGCTGCATAGCTAGCCCCAGCAAGGATTGTTCCAGTGGAACTCAGCACAGCACATCTTCACTCGTGACCAACACCCTAGACACTGGCAAAAAACTGAGATGCTCCCGGTACGGGAGTGGTTATATAGGGAGGCAACTTTCTGCTTAGGGTGTGCCAGTGTCCAGCACCTGAAGGTGGACTATAACCCACATAGTAATTACTATGGCTCTGTGTCCCGTGATGTACGATTAAAGAAATTCAGGTACCTTCAGTAAACAGCCAATGGTCTTGAACACATAATCTTCAAATAAAAGGACCAACTTCCTAATTGGGAACCATCCAGACCCAGTATGAGCAAGTCACCATAAAGACAACAGGGTAGTCAAAGTAGTGCACTTTTGTGAAGGGCCAGTGGGAAGATGCTCTTCAAGTGGTGCCACGATGTTCTCTTAACCTCCCTGGCGGTATTCCCGAGTGTGGCTCGGGGTTAAAATTTAGTACCATTAGCGGTAACCCCGAGCCACACTCGGGATCGCATTGCAGGATCCTGGGGCGACTTTACTTACCTTGTCCCCGGGAATCTTGCGATGTCCCCCGCAGTGTCCGAGGGCTCCGTCCTCCTCCGAAGCCTCTCCGTGCCAGGCTCCGTTCCCTGCGAGCGGCGCGACGCACGGGGGCGGGGCCTGGCGGCAAATTAAAAAAAATGTCAAAATCATAACACATACAGTACTGTAATCTTACAGATTGCAGTACTGTATGAAATGATTTCACATCCCTTTTGTCCCCAGTGCTCTGGCCCATGCCCTGCATGCAGTTTTACATGATATACACTGTTCTTTCTGCCTGGAAACTGGAGATTGTCCATAGCAACCAAAAAGTGTCCCTTTACGTCAAAAGTGGCTTTAGACCAGCTAGAAAACAGCGATAGTAAATTAGAACACTTGCAGAATTGAGCGATAGTGAATTGTGGGGAAATTTATTTTATTACTATTTTTTTTAATTTTTTTAAATTATTTATTATATTATAATTTATGTTTTTGTGTTTCAAACTTTATCATACCCGGGATATCTACTAGACTCTGGTTTGGACAGATTTAAGTGTGTTATTGTTAAGATTTACAGACCTACAATATAAAACGCCAAATTTCCATGCAAAATAATTGTACCGCTTTCAGCACCTAAAATCCGAAAGAATCATACCGCCAGGGAGGTTAACATGACGCAAAGGCTCATGCAGTTATATAAGAGTTTATTATACTTCAGTCAGGTTACACAAAATGGGCCTCTTAGATACCCCTATTTGTGGTAAATGCTGCAGAGACCAGGGGGACTTAATCTATTGTGGAGATGCCCCAAATTACATAGGTACTGGTAGGGGGTGGTTAACACAGTGATTGCGGTTTTCCAACTATCCATGCTACTCTACCCTAAACCCTGCCTACTGGGCATTTTAGATGACCTTCAACTGCCTGTTCCCACTGAAGAAGTGCCTGGAGAAACTCACATACCAACATAGAGGTTTCCCCGTAAATAAAAGTACCTTTGGGGTCCATTTTTGGATACCCCGCTAGACCTAGTCATGGATAGACTCTTTGTAGGTTAATACATACTACATTGGCTTATGCTCTTGGTTGAGTGGTTGGTTGGCTGGGGATACTGCATAAGCTGTGTCTTTCCTTTGATGTGCTACCTGTTAACATTATGGTCGGCCAATTGGTCTTGCTATGATGTACTCAGGTTGTATCACTGTCTAATTTTGACACTGTACACAAAACCACTGATCTATGTTCTGGTGGATACTCTGTTCTGGCATTGTTATACTGGTATTTCTTATATTCAATAACACTTCTCATCTTACCCCCCCCCCCCCAAAAAAAAAAAAAGTAGTCAAGGTACATATATTTCAAAGAGGGGGCTCTTGATAAATAGGATCATGGATTCATGTGAACTGAGTTTGTTTCTCAGATATTTATCAAGAGCCCACTTTTGGAATATACAGTATGTGCCTTAACTACCATGCTGTCTTTATGGTGCCATACTCACAGTGGGTCTGGATGGTTCTCCATTGGAAAGTTGGTCCTTTTATTTGAAAATTATGCGTATAAAACCATTGGCTGTTTACTGAATGTACCTGAATTTTCCACCTGAAAGGCAGTGGCTTCACCTTATCTTACTCATTTGCACCTCTATGGGCAACATACACGTCCTATGAATTCTAGTCTTACTGGCTGAGATTACTGTATTAAAGATTAGAAGTGTAAACTTTGCATGTTGCAAACCCCTATGTGTAGAGTAATAGATTTTCAATGGTACATAATAAAAGTTGTTTTTAAAAAGGTACTCAGCTGCTGTTCTATATGTCCACAAAGTCCATGACTACATATTCTGTTGTTCATGGTTGTACATGGATGTGGACATATAGCACAGTCTGGGCTTCTCCTCCGCTACAATTATGACTACAGATCAGTGGCGGCTGGTGGGTGGGGGTGGCAGCAAACAACCTCGGGCCACCGGTGGAGCTGCACTAGCACAACTGCGCAACACTAACACCCCCAGCAAATCCCCACCCGCTGTCTGACGGTCAGTCCTTACCCTGGATGCAGGTGGTGAGAGCAGCGGTCGGGTCTTAATGGAGTGCGGAGTTGATGCGGCCCTCTTCCAGCGTGGTCACCCCTGTCCTTAAGTGTGCAGGGCTCGGGGGAAAGCTGCTCCGGTGTCCTCTCCCGGTTTCATACCTGCTTCCTGATTGGCCGGGGGGAGGATCAGTGTTGCAACAGCGTATATGCAACACACCTGGGTGGAATTGGAGCGCATTCTCTGCGACCCGAGTCCACCCTATTTTGAAGCCTATTAGAGCCTCTGGCTCTAATCAGGTGCTTCAAAAAAAAAAAAAAAAAACCTGGCCGCTGTAATCCATGCGCCCCCTGCCCTGAAAAAGGCCAGACGCATGAATAGGGATGGCCGTGGATAGATTCATGCTATGCATGAATCTATCCATTGTATATAGGGGTGGCGTAGAGAGAGGGGACGGCGCTTGTGCGCCCTTAATGGATGGGCCTCCACTGCTACAGACACAGTTTCACAGAATCAAACCTAAGATGTCATGGCCAGCAACAGCTGGAGGAGAACTTGCAATTCGCCTTATAATTTAGAATCTTAAAAGTAAACTTACTGCATTCATATATTTGCTCTAGCTTGTCCACAGATGACAAAGAGAAAAACTTATATCCAGACTTGATACCAACAGCCAGAGATCTGTAAAAAATAAAATGGAATTTCTGAAAATGCATACGAATTATAGTTCAGAAAACTTCCAAAGTTCAGTTGAAGACACAGGTGGTCTTGTGTGTCAGACCTATCAAACATAGATCAATGCTTTTTATCTCAAAGTGTGGCTACTCACTTCTCTGGTTGTGATTGAAGAGAAATTATAGACTGCATTGCTTACAGTCAAAACACCAGGAAAGAAGATGGGTTTAAACTGTTGCACTGCAGCTAAGCATGAGCATTAAATCCCATTTATATGAATAGGCTGCTTAATGCACCAAAATAAAAAGTGTATGCTCTATTTTGTGGAAATGCAGTGTACCACAACCCACAGTAATGTGCTACTATGCTGTGTAGTGTGCTGCAACACATCTGTTGGCAAGGTGCATTGGAGGGGTGGGTCACATTAATGACATTACAGTTACAGCAACGCAGAAGTGTGAATCTAGCCTAAAAGTAACATCTATTGAATAATTATCGAATGATAGTTTTAGTCATGTGTATGTGGTTTAATTTTTCAACATGGCAGATATATGTTTGCTATAGAAAAAGGCAGAGTTGTAAGAATAAAAAACATACAGTATACCCTATCGAGTTCAGCTTAGTTGTCACTATATATCCTTTTTTATCAGTCAGACAGAGTATAATTAGAGATTGCACATCTGACTAACTTCATCGCCGCAAAAAAATTAAAGCCTGGAATAAAATGATATATTTGTGTAAGAATTTGTTTTCACAATAAATAATCCTTGCTGAGCATAACCAGTAATGTTTGTCCAACAACAGCTATTATTTTATTTACTTTGTTCAAGTGTCACATCTCAGACTACAGCAATTTGTGCTGGGGGGGAAGGTATTCATCCCTGACCACACAAAAGACGTTAGCCCAGTTCCATGAAGGAAGGCAAAACTCCTTTCATTATCTTTAAATGCAGGTGACAGCAGTAATCAAAAAACAAAAAATCCTGTTACATTCCATAACCAAGTTGAAATTAAGAATTTGCATATCTACACTTTACATACTGTATATTGAAAACTTAACAAGGGTTGCAACCTCTGTAGGGTTTGCATTGCTGTCTATGCTTCAGGCTACACATTCACATAACAGCAGCACATGAATGTGTGGAAAATCGTGCTATTTTGCATACGGTCACAAAACACACGCTTAAGGTGCTATTTATTGATAATGGTATCCCAAACATGGCGAGCAGATGGAAAAAAGCATGAAAAACTTGACGATGTGCAATCAGCTACTTTGCCATGCATAGGGAAGCCCAATAAATGAACAGGTTGCTCTAAGCACATAACGCGACAACGCGCAAAAAAAAAGAAAACACAAGTACAGGTGGTCCCCTAGTTACAAACATCCGACTCCTACTTACAAACAGAGGGAGACAACAGTTACTGAGAGGAAATCTACCCCAAGGAAGAGAAATTCACTCCTGTAAGTTATTAATGGGAAGAAGGTGTCTCCACTGATGCTTTATCAACCAAGGCTTGTTTTCACAACAACCCAAAATTTTCAAAATCCAATTGTCATTGGGACAGAAAGAGGTAATATCTACTGAACAAGGGGGCACAGACAACAAAACAAAAATTACAGGGTGTTAACTCTGCCCTATGCAATCCAAAAAGCTTAAAAATATTGTTTGGGCTGGAGCTACACAAAAAAAAAAAAAAAAAAAGTACCTGTTCCGATTTAAAGATTCAACTTAAGAACAAACCTACAGACCCTATCTTGTTTGTAACCCGGGGACCGCCTGTAATCGCAACTTGACATCGCATGTCACAGTGTGAATGGAGCCTTACTGAGCACTTCCTCATTCCCCGCCATAGATGTTAGGCTTTATGTACACTCGCAGCTCCTAAACTTGAGTTTAGGAGCTTTTGGCATCTTTTGACAAAGCTCCTAAACTCAACTCCATAAAAGCCTATGCGTTAATGTACACATAGGCTTTTAGCAGAGTTTAGGAGAGGTTGAGGTTCCCTCTGCTGAATGGGGAAGAATCGGACTGCTCAGGATAAGAACATTTTGACCGCTGCCTGCAGTAAAACGCTACGATTTAGCCGCATTTTGCGTTTTCCTGCAGCCGCGGTAAATGATGGTCAAGTGTACATGAAGCCTTAGACAAGACAGAATGTGACAGGAAATCTCAATAAAGCCGACATATTTAAAGTAGGCTTATGTGCATATTTTTAGCAAGTAGCAAAACAAGCCCTTACTAACCTCTCTAGCTGCAGACACTGTAGTGCAATTCACGCTCAAGGTTTTGAAGAGATCCAGTGAGGTCCTGCAAGTCAGGGCTTTGCACTGTGCTCTCTCCTGTTCCTGTGCACCTGCTCTTTGTTTGCATTAGATTAGAAATCTGGCAAGGCATTGCTGATGGTGGGGGGAAAAATGGAGGGCAAACAAAAGTAAGAAGAAGTATTTTCTCTCAGAACATTTGAGGATAAATGACTTCATAGTATCTGCACATAGAGATTAGTGCGGATTTGGGAATTTCTTTACTTTCAATGAAAGAAGGAAACAAATAGAGAGGGTTAAACTCCCTAATGGGGGCACAGACAGCATCAAAAACCTGACAGGCCTAATCCCTCTCCAGTCTGTCCAAAAAAAAAGGTTTTGCCTTTAATTAAACTTTAAAGAAAGACACGAGTTTAATTCATTACTGCAACCCTCTCACAGGATTTAAAGTGTTACAAAAGCTAAAAACATTTTTTACCTTAATGCATTTTTTGCATTAAGGTAAAAAATGTTTTTAGTTTCTCTGCCCCCCCCCCTTTCCCTGTGTGAAGGGGAAGAGAGGGGAGAAGAGATAAGTGCTGTGCATGGCGGCATCTATGCTCCCCATATTTTCTCTTTACACAGCATTCGAGCAGCAGCCATTGGCTCTTGCTCTTTTGCCTAAGTCCCGCTGTGTAAATCTATGGAGCTCGGCAGAACGAACGATTTCCGTTTAATGTGTACATTTTTTTTTTTTTTTTTTTTTTTACAAACAAGAAAAGACTGTGCATGATCAAAAACATAAAATAAATACATTAACCAGTTAACCACTGGGCACTTAAACCCCCTTAATAACCAGACCAATTTTCAGCTTTCGGTGCTCTCACATTTTGAATGACAATTACTCAGTCATGCAACACTGTACCTATATGAAATTTTTTCACAAATAGAGCTTTCTTTTGGTGGTATTTAATCACCGTTGGGTTTTTTTATTTTTGCGCTATAAAAGAAAAAAAGAGACTGAAAATTTGGTAAAAAAAAAAATTTCTTTGTTTCGGTTATAAAATTTAGCAAATTAATAATTTTTCTTCATAAATTTTGGCCAAAATGTATACTGCTACATATCTTTGGTAAAAATAAGTACAAATCGGTGGATATTATTTGGGCTTTGTGAAAGTTAGAGTGTCCAAAAGCTATGGTGCCAATATCTGAAAATTGATCACACCTGAATTACTGACGGCCTATCTAATTTCTTGAGACCCCAAGCCCCGGTTCACACAGGGGCGACTTGTCAGGCGATCTAGCCGCCTGACAAGTCGCGTCCGGTTCTGTACTACAGAACCGTTCTAATAGGAGCGACGCATGTCGCACCGACTTAGAAAAAGGTTCCTGTACTATTTTTGGGGCGACTTCAGGCGACTTGCATTGACTTCTATACAGAAGTCGTTTTGCAGGACGCCTCTGTGAGTCGGCCTGCAAGTCATGTTGCCCCTTTGTGAACTGGCAGTCACATGCCAGAAAAGTACAAATACCCCCAAATGACCCCTTTTTGGAAAGAAGACATTCCAAGGTACTTAGAAAGATGCATGATGAGTTTTTTGAAGTTGTCATTTTTTCCCACAATTCTTTGCAAAATCAAGATTTTTTTTTATTTTATTTATTTATTTTCTTCACAAAATTGTCATATTAGCAGGTTATTTCTCACACGCTGCATATGCATACCACAAATTACACCCCAAAACACATTCTGCTATTACTCCCGAGTATGGCGATACCATGTGTGAGACTTTTACACAGCGTGGCCACATACAGAGGCCCAACATGCACAGAGCACCTTCAGGCGTTCTGGAGCACCCAGGCCAATTCTGACATTTCTCTCCTACATGTAAAAATCATCATTTGCTAGAAAATTACATAGAACCCCAAAACATTATATATGTCTTTTTAGCAATGACCCTAGAGAATACAATGGCGTTCATTGCAACTTTTTATCTGGCACGGTATTTGCGCAGCAATTTTTCAAACGCGTTTTTTTGCACTTAAAAAAAAAACAAAACAGTAAAGTTAGCCCAATGTTTTTGCATAATGTGAAAGATGAAGTTATGCCGAGCAAATAGATACCTAACATGTCACCCTTCAAAATTGCACACGCTCGTGGAATGGCGCCAAACTTCCCTACTTAAAAATCCCCATAGGCGACGCTTTAAAATTTTTTACTGGTTACATGTTTTGAGTTACAGAGGAAGTCTAGGGCCAAAATTATTGCTCTCGCTCTACCGATCGCATCAATACCTCACATGTGTGGTTTGAACACCGTTTTCATATGTGGGCGGGACTTACGTATGCATTCGCTTCTGCATGCAAGCACATGGGACAGGGGCGCTTTAAAATTATTTTTTTTTTATTGTTCATTTTACTTTATTTTAGTTTGACACTTTTTCCCAAAATCTTTGTTTTCTTATCACTTTTATTCCTAATAGGAATATGTCATGACAGGTCCTCTTTACAGTGAGATACGGGGTCAATAAGACCCCACATCTCACCTCTAGGCTGGGAAGCCTGAAATAATAGTAATAAAAAAAAAAAAAAGACGACCCTGGCTTCGATCGTAGCGGTGAGTCGGTAGAAGCACCGGAGGGTGGCAGGAAGGGGGGGGGGGCCCTCTCGCCTCCCGTAAGAACGATCAAGCAGCGGAACAGCTGCTATGATCATTCTTATAGTGTAGGGAATCGCCGGCTGAAAAAGCTGAAATCTGAATGAAGCCTGTAGCTGCAGGCATCATTCAGATATCCCCGCACAAAGTCAAGGACGTCATATGACGATGGGCGGGAAGTGGTTAAAACGCTTTTTTTAACACAAAGTTGTCCATTTATACAATATTTCTAACACATAACATGTACATACCAAAAATGACACCCCAAAATAGATTCTCCTACTCCTCCTGAGTACAGCGATACCA
This sequence comes from Aquarana catesbeiana, assembly GCF_042186555.1. Taxonomy (NCBI): domain Eukaryota; kingdom Metazoa; phylum Chordata; class Amphibia; order Anura; family Ranidae; genus Aquarana; species Aquarana catesbeiana. Next base: position 243,849,584 of record NC_133329.1, read on the forward strand.
CGTGTGTGAGACTTCCACAGCCTGGCCACATACAGAGGCCGAGTACAGCTGAGCATGGCAGAGCATGGCAGGGTATTGCAGAGTTTTGCACAGTGAATTGCAGAGTTTTGCACAGGGTATTTCTGAGAATGGAGGGATGGCTGAGCATGGATGGATGTATGGCTGGATGTGACTGCACATGTCACAGAGCAGCGCTGTGGGCACTACACATCCAGCCCACAGTGCTGCTGCCATCCGATCCCTCCCCCTTTGTACCGATCGCTAGAGAGGGGAGAGAGGAACCGGCGTCATGGTTTGTTTACATGCGATCGCTCCGTCATTTGACGGAGCGATCACATGGTAAACGGCTGCGATCTGTAGCCAGCGGTCACGGATGTTCTCAGGTGCGCATCCCAGAGGGTGCACGAGAGCGGAATTCTGGGAGGACGTCACTGTACGCCCTCCCACAGTTAAGAAACCGCCCTGTAGCTGTCATTCGGCTATGGGCCGGTTGTTAAGTGGTTAAAAAAAGGCCTTTGTCGTACAACAATGTTGGTACATTATTTACATCCTCTGTTTTGACTTGCTGTGAAGCAGCGAAGAAAATCGGAGGATCGTTCACACAATTTTCTTATTAGCGTGCACCCACCTTATGACCTTTGGCAATGGTGGGAGTGATAACATACAGTGAGGGAAAAAAGTATTTGATCCCTTGCTGATTTTGTATGTTTGCCCACTGACAAAGAAATGATCAGTCTATAAATTTTAATGGTAGGTTTATTTTAACAGCGAGAGACAGATCAACAACAAAAATATCCAGGAAAGCGCATTTCAAAAAAGTTATAAATTGATTTGCATTTTAATGAGTATTTGGTCTAGAGGACGACCGATATGGGTTTTTCTCTGGCCGATGCCAATATTTAGAAATCGCAGTGGCCGATATGTGATGCCGTTTTTTTTTTTTTGGGCCGATATATTAGGCCGATTTTTTTTTTTTCCCTTCATCTCATAAAATCTAACAGTTAGACCCCTTTCACACTGGGGCGTTTTTGGGCTAAAAATAGCGCCTGTAAAGTGCCTGTAAAACGGCTCCTCTACAGTCTCAGTGTGAAAGCCCGAGTGCTTTCACACTGAGGCGATGCTCTGGCAGGATGTTAAAAAAAGTCCTGCAAGCGGCATCTTTGGAGCGGTGTATACCGCTCCTCCACCACTCCTGCCCATTGAAATGAATGCGCTTCAGGGGCGCATTTAACCCCTTCCTCAGCTGCTAGCTGGGTTATAAGCGCCCTGCTAGCAGTCGAATAGCGCCGCTAAAATGAGGGTAAAGTGCCGCTAAAACTAGCAGCGTTTTAGCGTCAACACATGCCTGCTCCAGTGTGAAAGCAACCTTAAATGATACAGAAAATTTTTTACATTTAAACATTTATTAAACAAAACAAACCTCCAATCAGTTCACTTGTATGTAGAATTTAGATAAAAAAAAAAAATAAAAAAAAAAAAACTATATCTTAAAATATTAAATACACAAAAACAGGTAATCAAAACTTTTGGATGAAAAAAAATGGGCTAACTTTACTGCTTAGTTTTTTTTTAATTTATTAGTGTATTTTTTCAAAAAATATTGCCTTTGAAAGACCACTGCGCAAATACCGTGTGACATAAAATATTGCAACAACCGCTATTTTATTCCCTAGGGTCTCTGCTAAAAAAATATATATATATATGTTTGGGGTTTCTAAGTGATTTTCTAGCAGAAAATACAGGATTTTTACTTGTAAGCAACAAGTGTCAGAAAAGATTTAGTCTTTAAATGGTTAAACTGAGAGCTTCTAGGAGCTCAGTTCATTCATAAGTGTAAACATTGTATCCTTCAGGTTCTTTTTATCAGATTTGGCAGGCTGCCCAGAGAAGGGGAGAAGTCTCTTCATAGAAGTTTTCAAGCAACTTGTATTGACTTCTATTACAGAAGTAATTTGCAAGTCCGCTGATATCAGCCTTTTTTATCAGCACAATCGGCTAATGCCGATTAAGTAAAAAACACCAAATATCGGCCGATATATCGGTCGACCTCTAATTTGATCCCCTATCAGGCCGAAGTTCACACCAGTGCGACAAACGCTCCGACATTGGGAGCTCATGTCGCATGACGTGTGAAAATCAATGTTTCCCTATGGGAGCCGTCCTAACTGGTCCGACACAAGTCGGCCCGACTTTAAAAATGCTCCCTGTACTACTTTGGTCCGACTTTGATCCTACTTCAGCCCATTGACTATCATTGAAGTCGGATCAAAGTTTGATCGCCGTCTTGCATGATCAGACTTTGGCATGCGACTTGTGCTCAGATGATCTTGAGGGGGAACGCCGCGCCAAATTTTAAATAAAAAAACGGCATGGGTTCCCCCTCCAAGAGCATACCAGGCCCTTGGGTCTGGTATGGATTTTAAGGGGAACCCCCTAAGCCGAAAAAAACAGCGTGTGTGTCACCCCCAAATCCATACCAGACCCTTATCCGAGCACGCAGCCCGGCCGGTCAGGAAAGGGGGTGGGGACGAGCGAGCGCCCCCCCCCCCCCCGAAACGTACCAGGCTGCATGCCCTCAACATGGGGGGGTGGGTGCTTTGGGGCAGGAGGGCGCCCTGCAGCCCCTCCCACCCCAAAGCACCTTGTCCCCATATTGAGGACAAGGGCCTCTTCCCGACAACCCTGGCCGTTGGTTGGCGGGGTCTGCAGGCGGGGGGCTTATCGGAATCCGGGAGCCCCCTTTAATAAGGGGGCCCCAGGATCCCGGCCAATTTTCCTTGGTCTCGAGCTCCATGCAAGATCTCAGCTCGTGGAGTTTCAATGATCATGAGAACGGTAAGGAATCAGCCCAGAACTACACGGGAGAATCTCGTCAATGATCTCAAGGCAGCTGGGACCATAGTCACCAAGAAAACAATTGGTAACACACTACGCTATAAAAAACTGAAATCCTGCAGCATCCGCAAGGTCCCACTGTTCAAGAAAGCACATGTACAGGCCTGTCTGAAGTTTGCTAATGAACATCTAAATGATTCAGTGGAAAACTGGGTGAAAGTGTTCAGATGAGACCAAAATCAAGCGCTTAGGCCTCAACTTACCGTGTTTGGAGGAGGAGGAATGCTGCCAATGACCCCAACACTATCCCCATGGTCATACATGGAGGTGGAAACATTATGCTTTTTGGGTTGTTTAGGGGACAGGGCAACTTCACCGCATCAAAGGGACGATGGACCGGGCCATATACCGTCAAATCTTGGGCGAGAACTTCCTTCCCTCAGCCAGGGCACTGAAATTGGGTCCAACATGACAATGACCCAAAACACATGACAACAAAAGCAGCACATTAAGGTCTTGGAGTGGCCTAGCCAATCTCCAGACCTTAAGCTCATAGAAAACCTTAGTTAGACTTTCAGGACAGCACCTGGAGAGAGAGCGCAGCTCCACCCACTTTCCCAGGAAACACTGCAGTCAGTTTTCTTTATAGCCCAGACACTTCCACCATGGCCTCAGTTGTTTTAGAGTACCTCCAGCCATGCTGAAATTAGATAAGCAGAACATAGCAATAACACCACATTTTATAATATTAGGGTGGGTCATCAGTGCTGCCCTGAAAGACTTCTAGAAATACCGTTACCGGTAAGTCTAACTAAGGTTTTCTCACCTTGTCTTTCAGGACAGCACCTGGAGATGATAAAAGAGTACTTACTCTAGGGTGGGACCACCACCTGTAGGACTTTTCTGCCAAAGGACTGCTCTGATGCAGGGAGGAAATCCAATCTGTAATGGCGGGTAAAAGTGGAGAAGCTTGTCCACGTAGCCGCCTTGCAGATCTGCCCGTTCCGCCCAGGATGTCGCTACTGCCCTGGTTGAATGGGCCCCCACTCCTGCGGGAGGATCTACCCCTGAAGCTTTATAGGCTTCATTGATGGCCATTTGTAGCCACCTACCTATGGTGTTTTTGGAAGCACCGTATCCTTTACATGGGCAAGAGTATAGTATAAACAGTGAATTTGATTTTCTGAATTCACTTGTGATCTTCAGATAATGTAGTATACATCTCCTTACATCTAGGCTGTGAAAATCTCTTTCCCTCGTGCCAGATGGTGAAGGGCAGAAGATCGGGAGAACTATCTCCTGTGACCTGTGGAATACTGTTGAAACCTTAGGTAAAAATCCCAGGTCAGTTCTCAGCACGATCCGGTCCGGAAATATAGAACAGAAAGGTTCAATAACGGACAGAGCTTGCAATTCGCTCACCCTCCTGGCTGACGTGACTGCCACTAAAAGTGCTAATTTAAGCGACCATTTGATGTTCACTTCCTCTAGAGGTTCGAAGGGCCTTTTAGTCAGACCCTGTAATACCAGAGATAAGTCCCATTTTGGGAAAAACTTAAAAAGGTACTGGCCTAGCTCTGGTCTGTGCCTTAAAAAAATTTAATAAAACGGATCCTGGGATAATTGTCTCTCCAGGAACACCGAACACCTTTTTCCTTTCCTTTGTGTAGGAATTCTAACACGGAAACAACTTCCTTTGGTGAAAATACTTTACTTGCGCACCAGGAATTAAAACATTTCCATGTCTTAAAGTAAATCGCTCTGGTGACCTTCTTTTGGCTGTCTAGTAGTGTTGAAACTAGTTTATTAGACAAGCCCTTAGTTTTTAGGATCTGCTCCTCAGTAACCAAGCAGCTAGTCTGAGGTGCTCGATATTGGGGTGTTGAAGGGGCCCCTGGGTTAGAAGGTATTTCTGTAAAGGAAGAAACCAGTGGGGTTCCACTGCCATCTTCTGTATGGTTGAAAACCATGCCCTCTTGGGCCAGAACGGGGCTACTAAGATCATGGCTGTAGACTCCCTCTGTAGCTTTTTTAGTACTAATGGAATCATTTAGAAGGGGGGGAAAGGCGTAGCACAAGTGGAAGGTCCATGGTTGAGCTAGCGCGTCTAGTCCTTCCGCTTGATCGCATCTGTTTAGGGAGAAGTCTCTACCTTTGTATTGGAGTGAGATGCAAACAGGTCTATTTGGAGAGATCCCCATCTTCCTGGTATTCTCTGGAATACATCTGTATTCAGACTCCACTCCGATTCCAGTACCCTTTCCCTGCTTAGGAAATCTGCGATCTGATTCAGATCTCACTTTAGGTGTACCGCCACCAGGGATGCTAGATTGGATTCCGCCCAGGACATAATTTGGAGGGCTGAGGAAAGCAACACTCTGTCCCTCGTGCCTCCCTGTCTTGTTATATAAGCCACTGCTGTGGCATTGTCCGACAGCACTTGAATGTGGTGACTCAGAACTTGGTTCCTGAAAGCCCTTAGGCTCTATGGGAAAAAACCAAAGCAGATCCCTGTCTAAATTTGACTGACTCCACCACCACCATAGTTTTCTCTGAACTTGAAGGGGGATCCTGATCAATTTCTCCAGCGGTTCTCCATAGGACCAATTCCTGAGAATTGTCTGCTGGAGATCTCTTGCATGGAGACATGCCCATTGCACTGCTGGTATTGAGGACGTTAGGAGGTCTAGAACAGACATGACTGCCCTGATTGAAACTGGCAGATTTGTTTGAGTCCCTTTTACTGCCTTCTGGTCTTTTTCTATCTTGTCCTCTGGGAGAAAAATTCTTTCCTGAATGGAACGGATAACCCAGAAACTTTGTCTGGGACGGGATCATATTTGATTTTTCTTTGTTGATGATCCATCCGAGACTCTCCAAAGTGTGTACTCGTCTCTTCTATATCTTTCTCCAATAGATCCCTTGTTCTGGCAAATAAAAGATTGTCCAGGTATGGGCCTATTGATATCCCCTTTAGTCTGAGGGGTGCTAGGGCCTCGGCTTTAATTTTTGTAAATATCCTCGGTGAGGACGACAAGCCAAAAGGGAGGGCTCTGAACTGTAAATGTGAAATTGACTCTCCCATCTTGACTGCTAATCTTAGATACTTCTGCGATGTTGGAGCTATAGGCACGTGCAGGTACGCATCTCTCAGATCTATTGATGCCAAAAAATAGCCTGGCGTCAGAAGATTTTTTACTGAAAAGATTGTGTCCATTCTGAATTTCTTGTATCGGATTGATCCGTTTAGTACTTTCAGGTTTAAGATTAAACGGAATTTCTCTGATGGTTTCCTTACCAGGAATATGTGCGAATAGCACACTCCTCTTCGGGGGGAACAGTTATAATCACCCTCTGTTGGATGAGTTCCTGAAGTAGAGCTGACATCCCTAGAGATTTTTCTAGGTCCCGGGGAGCCTGGGTTACATAAAAGTGATTTGGAGGGGATTGAGAGAACTCCAGTCTGTAGCCCTCTGCTATTATTTTGAGGACGAATGGACTGGAGGTCGCTGTCTTCCACTGTGGAAAAAAGGCTTGCAACCTTCCTCCCACAGTCGGAGGACTGTCATTGGTTCTTTGTGGTTTGGCCAGGAAGTCGGAATAGTACACCTGACTTCCCCCTTCCTCTTTGGGACCTCAAGGGTCTTTTATACCCTGTCTCCTCCTTCTCTTCAATTTGTTGAAAAGAACGAAAATTCTTTTTGGCCTGTGGAAATGCCTTCTTTTTTTATTGGGAAGGCCTTTTTCTTATCAGCCGTTCTATCAAGTACAGCTTCTAGATCAGGACCAAAAACTAAGTTCCCCCCGAAAGGTAACCCACATAATTTTGCCTTTGAGGCCGTATCCCCTGACCATGTCTTAACCCATAAAGCTCTGCGAGCTGAGTTCACCAAGGCCGCAGATCTTGCCGACATTTTAATAGATTCAGCAAAGGCATCTGCCATGTACCCTACGGCTTTCTGTAGTACAGGCAGAGTGTCTAACAGGTCCTTGCGATAAGTTCCTGCTTCAATGTGGGTTTTGAATTGCTTGAGCCAATGTTCCAGGTTCCTAGCCACCACAGTTGATGTCATACCTGGTTTTAAATTGGCTAGAGTTGAATTCCATGCCTTTTTTTAACAGGGAGTCTGCTCTCTTGTCCATGGGGTCTTTCATGACGACCATGTCCTCGAACGCCAAATCTTTGTTCCTTGACACCTGTGAAAAGGCCGCATCAAGCTTTGGCTTTTTTATTTCAGACCTGATCACTATCGTCCTTGAAAGGGAATCTTCGTTTGAAAGATTTAGAGAAAAAAGGGGCCCTCTCTGGGTCCTTCCAATCTCTTTTCACCACTTCGGATATAAACGTATGTACTGGGAATACCCGGTGCTTTACTTCCCCCGTACCCTGGAACTTTTTATCGTGCAGGGACAGCTGAGCCTTGTCTTCTTTGATGTTTAGAGTTGTATGTATAGTTTTTAACAGATCATCCACTTCATCTAAAGACAATCTATAGCGAGAAGAAGAAACTTCTTTTTCTTCGTCCTCCTCTTCCTCAGAACTTGGGGAAACACTTCGTCCTCTGAATCACTGTCCCCTCTGGGTACAGGGATACGTGGACGAGAACAGGATGGCGAATTGCCGCTACTGTTTGGCTGTGCCGCCGGATGTTTATCCAAAAGAGAACGAAACGCTTTCTGAATGGCCTGGCGGCAGAGGAAGGAGGAGGAGGGCCGAACTTCCAAGGGATGGCACGGTCTCCTGGAAGTAGGAAAGGGTACCTGTCAAAAACAGGTACCCAGTCCCCCCCTCCCCCCTGAAAGGTGCCAAATGTGGCACCGGAGGGGGGAGGAAGCAGATAAGCAGAGCTTCCATGTTTGGGTGTAACTCCACTTTATGATATGATATGCTACACTGATGGGCACTGATAGGCTGCACTGGTGGCCACTGAGAAGCTGCACCATTGGGCTGGGCACTGATGAGGCAGTGCTGCACTGATGGGCACTGACAGCCACTAATGAGGCGACATTCTTAAGCTGCACTGATAAAAGGCACTGAAGGGGTATGGTTTACAGATGACAGGGCGGGTCTTAAACTGTAAGGGGTGTGGCCTTGACAGGAAGGGGTGTGTCTGATTTAAATTAGGGGGCGCCCGCATTTAGTCAGGCCTAGGGCAGCACAAAACCTAAATACACCACTGGACCTCTTCCCCTGCTTACCTGAGCCTGGCTGGTGTTAGTGGCTCCTGCTCCTGCCACCGCCGTCTGCTCCTCTTCCATCTTGGCAAAGCTGTAGCCGCGTCCGGTTGCTTCTATTTAAAATTTTCCCGGTCCTTACACCGCTGTGCGGACCAGAAAAGACACCAGCTTGAGGCCGCCTCCTCCCCCTGCGTTCCAGCGGCCGGGACCCGGAAGAAGCATGGAGGCTAAAAACAAACAGAGGAGACGCCGCTCTCACCTCTGTGAATCGCACCTCCTCCTTCCAGCCTACAGCCACTGGTCTGATGAGGGCAGGACCTCCTGCAGCCTGAACCCTCGCCGGGTATGAAGGGGAGCAGACACCAAGAATCCCCCTCACGTAAGTGGAGATGCTGGGCTGGCCTGAAGAGAGAAAAGACAAAATACACAGGTATGCCCTATACTGTCTCCACCTGGAGAAAGCGTAGCACACCCTTGGTTCCCTGCAGCGCTTCCACCATGGTCGGAGGAAACACTACAACTGAGGCCATGGTGGAAGTGTCCAGTCTATAAAGAAAACTGACTGCAGTGTTTCCTGGGAAAGTGGGTGGAGCTGCGCTCTCTCTCCAGGTGCTGTCCTGAAAGACGAGGTGAGAAAACGTGGAGGGAGCTGAAGGTTTGCGTTACCAAACATCAGCCTTGAAAATTTAATGACTTGGAGAGGATCTGCAAAGAGGAGTGGGACAAAATCCCTCCTGAGATGTGTGCAAACCTGGTGGCCAACTACAAGAAACGTCTAACCTCCGATTGCCAACAAGAGTTTTGCCAAGGGCTAAAATACTTATTTCACTCATTAAAATGCAAGTCAATTGATAACCTTTTTGAAATGCGTTTTTCTGGATATTTTTGTTGATATTCGGTCTCTCACTGTTAAATTAGGATTATAGACTGATCATTTTTTTTTGTCAGTGGGCAAACGTACAAAATCAGCAGGGGATCAAATACTTTTTTCCCCTCACTGTAATGCATGGCACCTTTGGTGAAAAAAAAAATGAAAATGTGTAACGTTTCCACAACTCCAGAGGATTCTCCCTCGCTTTTTATTGTGAAGTATTCATGTTACAATTAATACCAAATTTACTGCCATGAATTCTCCACATTTAAAAGTGAAAACAATCTTCTGGTGTGCTTATGACTTTCAAAATTTTTGGGTTTTTATGTTCATATTGGGGAGTAATCTTTTCTATTTCTTCTGGTAGCAATTGTCACCAAGGCAGGCAGTGAAGAGAAAATTAGCATGTCACAGTTGTTGCCAGAACAAAAGGTAGGCCTACGTCTTCTAAAGGGGGACCCCTGTTTGATTGACAGCTGTACGAGAGCATGAATCCACTCACTTTGTAGAGACTTCCCCTTATTTCAGGACAGGACAAAAATGCACAAAATAAATTGACAGTGGCTTTAACCACCCCCTACCCAGTACTAATTAGATATACATACAATGTAATACATATGTAGGCCAACTGTGAATTTAGCTGTTTAACTGGAGTTCCACTTGGATGAAAATTAAAGTACAACTAAACCTGAGAACAATTATTTTATAACTTATTTTATTTTATATCTTACAGTCTCTAGATGCTGTGACTGCATTCATTTTCTTATTTCAGGCTAAGAACATTTTCAGCAAGTACAGGAAATACATGTTGATCTTGCCAGAAATGTTCTGTCCTTGTCACTTTCCTTGAGCTGCAAAGACCGCAAAAAACTTTATGTCTTGTGTAAACTACTCGGCCTTTAATTTGTAATATAATTATGTCTGAAGTCAAGCAATAAAGAGAAAACCAACGCTCCAAGAAGTAGATTCTTAAACATGAAATGAGGAAGTCCTCTGCTGAAAAGTTACAAAGTTTAACCACTTCAATACCAAGGGCGTCATATGACGTCCTTTACTTTGTTAGGGGTTACCCGCCGCGATCCGGTGCTTTTCCGGGCTCTCCCATGCCATTGGGGGCCCGGAGAAAGAATCTGCCGCCACCGAATGACAACCATAGAGATTTCCAGTGACCAGATGGTCACCAGTCATCTCTATGATCGTCAGAGGCCGCGATCGCGGCTGTCAGCACGAGATCGGTGATTTTTTTTTTTTTCCCGATCTTATGCTTTCCAGCCTGGAGGAGAGATGTGGGGTCTTATTGACCCCGCATCTCTCCATAAAGAGGACCTGTCACAATAGATTCCTATTACAAGGGATGTTCGCATTCAGAAGCGAACGCACATGTAAGCCCCGCCCACATATGTAAACGCCATTCAAACCACACGGGAGGTATTGACGCGTTCGTTAGAGCGTGTGCAATAATTCTAGCACTAGACCTCCTCTTTAACTCTAAACTGGTAACCTGTAGAAATTTTCAAAGCCTCGCCTATGGAGATTTTTAAGTACTAACGTTTGGCGCCATTCCATGAGTGTGCGCAATTTTAAAGCGTGACATGTTAGGTATCTATTTACTCGGTGTAACATCATCTTTCACATTATACAAAAAAATTGGGCTAACTTTACTGTTTTGTTAATTAATGAAACCGTTTTTTTTCCAAAAAAAAGGCGTTTGAAAAATGATTGCGCAAATACCGTGCAAGATAAAAAGTTGCAATGACCGCCATTTTATTCCCTAGGGTGTCTGCTAAAAAACATATATAATGTTTGGGGGTTCTGAGTAATTTTCTAGCAAAAAAAAAAAAAAATGATGATTTTTACATATAGGGGAGAAGTGCCAGAATAGGCCCGGTATGGAAGTGGTTTAAGAGCATGGTGGGCTTATTTTCAGGTTGAGAGACAGAGATCATAAGCTGGTGTAAGGAGACTTGAGTAAATCCTGCTTCAGAATTCACTTCTCGTGTACTGGTTTCCTCGTCATTGCTGGATTTTGTTCAGTACCGACATGAACCCACTCTTCACAAGGGTTACCTACGGGATGCCTGTGCAGTATTGGTTTGATGAATTGGTAATCATATGTTTGAAGCTCAACTTGGGCAACAACTGGAAATGAGTTTGGGCATTTTTAGATGCACTTCCGAACCAATATGGTCGAGGCTGTCGGCAAGCTGTAACCTGTAATGGGCCAACCAATTGCAGCGAAGGTATTCCTCATCTGTCTGCAGCGGCACGTATATGCGTCCCTAGTATACGTGTTGCTGTAGAGTCAGGAATGCTCAGGCCACAGATGATTGGCCCATTATATGTGACAGCTTCTTGGCAGGAGTGGGTTTGGAAGAGCATCCGAACATGCCTGAGCTCATTCCTACGAGCAATCATGGCTGCCTCCATAGATACTGTGGAGGTAAGAGCATAGTCACCCAAGGACAGGAAGTGGGTTATTTGCAGGATTAGCAGATGTGAATACGATTTTTTTAAAGAAGAGACTAAATAAAGGAAATTAATGTAGCCACCACAAACGACAGGTAATCTGTATTACATTACATCAGGGGTCTCAAACTGGCGGACCTCCAACTGTTGCGAAGCTACAAGTCCCATGAGGCATTGCAATGCTGACAGTTACAAGTATGACTCCCTCAGGCAGAGGCATGATGGGACTTGTTTCAGCTGGAAGATCCACCAGTTTGAGACCCCTGCATTACATGTTTGTTTTTGGGTTTAGATATATTATCCAGCTAAGGGCTTGTTTACACTTGCTGTTGGAGGGTGGTAAAACATGCGGTTTAGCCACGGCTTTACCACGCCACAACCACTCTCTCTACAAGCCCTTTCACATTAGCTTTCTAATCAAGTGTGCCTGTCAATTTTTCAGGTGGAACTGATTGGAAGCTCCATATGGGCCTATGGGCAATCTGATGAAACTAGACTTGTGTCCATTGACACAACGGACCACCGAGTCCGCCCAGAAAAAAAAACGACACCCATAGGGTCATCACGGATCCACTCCTGTCCGCTTTGTAAATGTGAACACACACACTGAAAAGGCATGGATGTAAAAAAACTGACGACTGTCCCATTCATTTCTAAATCAGTAAGTGATCTGCTCACAGATCCCCTGCTGAACCAACAAAGCCCGTGTGAATGGTCCCTAATGCAGCAAAGACAGTGGACAGGGGTGTATACATGCATAGGCCCCATCGCATTTGGTGACCACTACCACCCACCAAATGCAACCCATTCAAGTGAATTGAGCCAACTCACAATAACACAGCTGTGGAACAGTAGTGCAGCATTTAAGTGATTAAAAAAGGTGATGAGGCAACATCTTGCTTCCTCAAACACTTCTATAAAGCGATCAGAGTGTGGATCACTTTTCGGAGGAGCATGTGTAAATGAGCATGTAAAAACACAAGTATTTTCACATTGAGGCACATCACATCTGGTCCAGAGAAGGCACAATGGTCACTTCCATCTGCCCAGCTAGCAGGCAATCCACAGGACCACCATGGATGTGTAATATTGTACCAGGTTCAAGCAAGGACTGCTCTCCACTGGAGGTGAACTACAAGATCCAGCATTATCCCTTATCAGTCTATAAAGTGTCCATGTTCACCCTCCACCACACATGTGTACAGGACTTTCACTACTGAGCTCCACACTGCCCACCTAGCTCCTCCCCCATGTTATGACTGCTGTATATCTCTCCATGTCTATAGCATGGTACAATGCACAGCTACCTCAGCAGGAAGGTTCCCTACACTCACGTACGTGTTATCCTGGTTGAAGTTGGCGAATAAGAGCTGAGCCGCTCCGGCCTCCACGTTCTGACTGGCCAGGTTCATAGTGACCCCGTCTTATCACCTAGGCACAGCGGTATTCAAGCTGCCGACAGCTCCAAGCCTGCTGCCGCCTCATTCCTTGTTTACCGGCCTGGACGTGACACCTCACTGCGCATGCGAGCGCCACAGGATTACGCAGGTAACCCAAAGGCGCCGTGACGTCATTTACATGCGCTGCCAGCTGACTGGAGAGCGGCGAAGAGGAGGGCGGCTGAGCTCCAGTAATGTGAAGGGACTGTGAGGCGTGTAGTGAACCCGAACACCTGCCTCTTAACCTGGGGGAGGACTGATATCTCAGAGGGGTGTGCTAAGAGAGAGCTCATCCACCTTCTGTCTGTAAACATGCCAGACTGAAATGAGAACATAGCTACTAAGGCTTCATGTACACGGGACGTTGTTAAACCTTTCCTGAATGATTTAACTTGGCAGCTAAAAACGGCTGTTTAGCCGCGTTTAAAAAAATAAATATTTTTTTTCAAAATAGCCAAAAATGAAAAACGCATGTAAATCAAACGCGGCTAAATGCAAGTTACCGCATTTGGCATTTAAAATGCCTCTTGATCATAACTTCTGAACGCATTTTTTTGGGTTCCAAAAAAAGCCTCTAAACACAACTGCCTAGAAATAACTATAAGGCCTCATGCACACGAGACTCTGTTAAACGCGCGTTCAGAGGCAGTTGGACACTTTTTTCAACTGCCCCTGAACTCATTCAATGTTATCCTATGTGTCCATGTACACAGTCTCGTTTTTAGGCAGTTGCGTTTATCCTCGCTTATCCTTAGCAAAAAAATGGGTTCAGACGCAAAAGTTTTCCACGTTTCAGACGCTAAATGCCGGTTTTTAACCACTTGACGACCGCGTCATGCTGATATACGTCAGCAGAATGTCACGGGCAGGCAAAATCCCGTACCTGGTACATGATTGCCTTCCCGCGGGTGGGGGGTCCAATCGGACCCCCCCCCCCGGTGCCAGAGGCGGCCGTCTCTAATTCTCGGGCGATGAGAGGTGAGGGGGAGGCCATCCATTGTTGGCCACCCCCTCCCGATCGCTCCCGGCGAATTAAAATGCTTCCTCTCCCTCTGTAATGTAAACAGAGGGAGAGGAAGTGATGTCATCCCTCCTCGAGCCGGTCTTTTTCGTTCCGGCGCCAAGGAGAGAAGACATCAAGTAAGTGCACCAACACTACACGTTCAGTAGAACACGCCAGGCACGCTTTTCACCCCCCTGTACCCCCTGTCACACTGACACCAATAGCAGTTTTTTTTTTTTTTTTTGCATTGGTGTCAGTTTGTGACAGTTATAAGTGTTAGGGCAGTTAGGTTAGCCCCCTTTAGGTCTGGGGTACCCCCCTTTAGGTTCAGGGTACCCCCCCTAATAAAGGTTAACCCCGAGATCACCCCCCGTCACCAGTGTCGCTAAGCGATCGTTTTTCTGATCGCTGTATTAGTGACACAGGTGACGCTAGTTAGGGAGGTAAGTACCGTATTTATCGGCGTATAACACGCACTTTTTTCCCCTTAAAATCAGGGGAAAGTCGCAGGTGCGTGTTATACTCCGATACCATGCGATCCTGAGCTGCACAACTTTAAAATCGCCGACCGCGATTTGAAAATGGCGCCGCCGGCGCCGAAATACACAGAGCCGTTCCTCGGCTCTTTCCGGCGGCTCTCGTTCACTTTCGGCTCCACTCGTAGTCCTGAGCGGAGCTATCCGAACCTACTCGGCTAGGTTCGGATAGCTCCGCTCGGGACTACGAGTGGAGCCGAAAGTGAACGAGAGCCGCCGGAAAGAGCCAAGGACCGGCTCTGTGTATTTCGGCGCCGGCGGCGCCATTTTCAAATCGCGGTCGGCGATTTTGAAGACAGGGGATCGAAGGCTGCACTGGGGAAGGCTGCACTGGGAAATGCTGCGCTGGGGAAGGCTGCACTGGGGAAGGCTGCACTGACAAGGCTGCACTGGGGAAGGCTGCACTGACATGGCTGCACTGGGGAAGGCTGCACTGACATGGCTGCACTGGGGAAGGCTGCACTGACAAGGCTGCACTGGGGAAGGCTGCACTGACAAGGCTGCACTGGGGAAGGCTGCACTGACATGGCTGCACTGACATGGCTGCACTGACAAGGCTGCACTGACATGGCTGCACTGACAAGGCTGCACTGGGGAAGGCTGCACTGACAAGGCTGCACTGGGGAAGGCTGCACTGACAAGGCTGCACTGACAAGGCTGCACTGGGGCAAGGCTGCACTGAGAAGGCTGCAATGATGGGCATTTAAATGTAAGTTTTTTTCCCTTCAACTTCCCTCCTAAAAGTTTTTTTTCCTTAAAATTCCCTCCTAAATTGGGGTGCGTGTTATACGCCGGTGCGTGTTATACGCCGATTAATACGGTATATAGGTTCGCTGTCAGTGTTTTATAGCGACAGGGACCCCCATATACTACCTACTAAAGGTTTAACCCCCTGATTGCCCCCTAGTTAACCCTTTCACCAGCGACCACCGTATAAGTGTTACAGGTGACGCTGGTTAGTTTGTTTTTTATAGTTTATTATAGTTTTAGGGCACCCGTCATTTATTACCTTATAAAGGTTTAACCCCCTAATTGCCCGGCGGTGATATAAGTTACGTTTTTAGGATCAGATAAGGTCTGCGTCGCACCAGGCAGCGTCAGGTTAGCGCCAGTACCGCTAACACCCACGCACGCAGCATACACCTCCCTTAGTGCTATAGTATCTGAACGGATCGATATCTGATCCAATCAGATCTATACTCCCCAGCAGTTTAGGGTTCCCAAAAACGCAGTGTTAGCGGGATCAGCCAAGATACCAAGAGACCTTTAATGAGGCCGGCCGCACTTTTAATAGACATCGATGCGAGATCCGGGGGCGTGGTGTTGTGGTGCCCCGACCTATACGATCCACCGCCCAAAGCGAGGCGTGGTGCGCGGGCGAACTTCCTGTTTGTGAGTTCCGCTTCCGCGCATGGCTCCAGGGTCTGACCGAGGGAAAAAGAAGGGGGGGGAGCGTGATGACGCTCTGTCCTATACAATCTGGCCGGGCCGAGAAGGAGGCTTGGCTTTAACCCCGAATACTTCCGGACCGGCCGGCTACAATATCAGCATTTTTTACATTTTTTTACTTCTGACTATGAATCTTTTGATTGGCGATATAAACATCGCCTACTGTTTCTATGATACATTTTATATACAGTATGTACACACTAATTTGAGAACCGGAAGTGACGTCAGTCGGTCACTTCCTGTGTTGTGACACTCCCAGTGGGGGTCATTTTTAGTTTAAATAACGGTGGGATAGGGGGGGTCCACACCCCAGATGAAGGCTTGGTAGCCGAAACATGTTGGGTGGATTCCCTATGATCACCGCGTTTGACATTATTTGAGCTGTTTATGATCATATACCATGTGAGTGTTTTTTTATTTGTTCCATTAAATGTATGCTTTTTAAACGATATTATGCCATGTGAGTTTTTTTCCTCTCATGGTTTTTAAATAAACATCCGGTGGGTCTGTGGATACGTCTGGACGGTTCGAGCTGTTGAGATCTTCCCCCCTCCTTGAATTGAAGTTGTGGATACCCGATGTTTTATCCTGCCAGCCCTGGCGGCTAAACAAGCGTTTTGAGACTTGTAAGACGTATGTCTTTTCAAGTCCCCTACTTCCGGTAAGCCTCCGCAGATGATTTGGTGATGGTCCTGTTACCTATTCAAGACGTCACATTTCATTTGGTGTTTTACCTCCTCACCCATCAGTGACATTCCGTTGTTGTTTTCATCAGTTAATCCTCAGAGACTGTTGGTGGTGGTTTTTGATTTTCACCAGGAACACAATTTTAATTATTTACAGACTTTTCTTTGGGTTGATTTCCCATCTAATTATAATTTGGCCCTGTCTTCACATTTTACTGGTGTATTGTTGATATTATTATGTTTTACATATCATTTTGTATTATATAGTGCACTTTTTGTATAGAGTCACTTTTATCTCATTCTTGAAGTATTTTTCATGTTCACTTCATTTTTTGGCCATTGAAAGATGGCTCCAACTTAAGTTTTTTTGTTTATACACATAGCGCTACACGTTATATATATTTGAAGATACCTGCTAGCACCTGCGTTTTGCCCCTCGGCCCAGCCCTGCCCAGCCCACCCAAGTGCAGTATCGATCGATCACTGACACTTACAAAACACTAAGCACACATAACTGCAGCGTTCGCAGAGTCAGGCCTGATCCCTGCGATCGCTAACAGTTTTTTGGTAGCGTTTTGAATCAGTCGCTAACAGTCAGGAGCTTTTTTGCCTGTGAGTCTCACTAGTGTACCCCTAAATTTGGAGCCCAAAATGGCAAATCGAAGGTACACTAGTGAAGAGGCCTACACGTTTCTGAGCATGACAGATAGTGAAGAGGAAGTCACTCATCTGTCAGATTCAGGCTCAGAAAACGATCCTGTAGACCACAGCGGCTCCATGACAGATAGCTCTGACGACGGAGTTGTGGTCCCTGCTAAGGTCAGGCGTACCAGACCCCAAACTTCTTCTTCTGTCCTTGAAGTGCAAGAACCGCAGGGCTCTCGTATGGAGCAGAGAAGTACTAGCGCCGATATTCCTTCTGGTGAACTGGCAAGCACCAGCGGCCTAGTACACCCTGGTCGTACATCCAGCACTGCAGTATCACGTGGTGACGTGGCGAGTCCCATAAGTGCAGTTCAAGCTGGTGAGGTGGCAAGCACTAGTAGTGTCCCGCTGCCACCAAGAAGACAAAGACAGGCCCATCGTGCCCATAGTGCCCTTCCTGCTGCATTCGCCAATCCGAATTGGGAACCCACCACTTCTGCAGCACCCGTACTTCCCCCATTCACTGGCCAACCCGGAATTCAGGTGGAAACAGTTGATTTTACGCCACTGGATTTTTATTCGCTGTTTTTCACCGAAGATCTCTATAGATCTATTGTGGACCAAAGCAATTTGTACGCTGGTCAACACATCGCCACTATTCCCCAGTCCTCCCTTGCCAGAGATTGGAAACCAATTACGGTTTCCGAATTTAAGCTCTTTCTGGGCCTTTCCCTCAACATGGGCATAAATAAAAAGAGTAAGTTGCGGTCATATTGGTCCACTGACCCAATTTACCATGTGACCGTATTCTCTGCCTCCATGACCAGGGCACGATACGAGCAGATTTTGCGGTTCATGCACTTCAACGACAATGAACTCTGTCGTCCTCGTGGAGACCCTGGATACGATCGGCTCTACAAAATTCGGCCCCTCGTAAACCACTTCAACCAACGTTTTGCAGACTTGTTTACTCCCCATCAAGTTGTCTGCGTTGATGAGTCCCTGATTACATTTTCTGACCACTTGTCATTCAAACAGTACCTTCCCAGCAAGCGTGCCAGATACGGGGTCAAGATGTAAAAGCTCTGTGACAGGGCCACAGGCTATACATGTAGATTTATGGTTTACGAGGGCAAAGATAGTCACGTAGAGCCGACAAACTGCCCTGACTACATAGGAAGCGCTGGCAAGATAGTGTGGGACTTGGTGTCAAACTTATTCGGAAAGGGGTACCACTTGTACGTGGACAATTATTACACGTGCGTGCCACTTTATAGCCACCTTTTTGATCATCAGATTGGAGCATGTGGCACCGTGCGACCTAATCGGCGGGGCTTTCCCCAGCGGCTTGTAGATTCCGTCTTAGGCTGGGGGAGAGAGCCTGCTTGAAGTGTAATAACTTGCTCGCTATGAAGTGGAGGGACAATAAGAATGTTTTCGTTCTTACCTCCCTTCATGCAGACATGACGGTCCAAATTCCTACGGCGACTGGTGTTGTGGAGAAACCCCTCTGTGTCCACGAATATAACCTTAATATGGGAGGGGTGGACCTCAACGACCAGTTGTTGGCGCTGTACCTAGTTGCCCGTAAGGCCAGACGCTGGTACAAAAAAGTGTCTGTTTATTTATTTCAATTGGCTTTGCTGAATGCTTATGTGCTATACAGAGCTTCAGGACGAACTGTATCCTTCCTTAAATTCCAGGAAGAGATCGTCAGAGCCCTTCTATTTCCAGACGGTGCTCCACCTCACCATCCCCAACCAAATGCAGTAAGCCGGCTGCATGAGAGGCATTTTCAATATGTCCTCCCGAGTACCCCTACCCAACGAGCCCCCCAAAAAAGATGTCGTGTCTGCAGCGAGCACGGATTTAGGCGTGACACCCGGTATTATTGTCCCTTCTGTCCTGACAATCCTGGTCTTTGCATTGGTGAATGTTTTGAACGCTACCATACACTAGTTGAGTATTAGCGTAGGGTACAGCACTGCACAGACTAGGACACACTTTCACAGGGTCTCCCAAGATGCCATCGCATTTTGAGAGACCCAAACCTGGTTACAAAAGTTACAAAAAAAAGTGTAAAAAAAAAAAAAGAAAAAAACAAAAAAATATATAAAATAAAAAAAACAAAAATAGTTATCATTTTATTGTTCTCTCTCTATTGTTCTGCATTCTATACTGCAATGTTTTATTATTATGTTTTTATCATGTTTGCTTTATAGGTATGCAGTTTTTTATACTGTTTTTTTATTGTTAACCACTTTTTTGTTTTCAGGTACGCCATTCAGCTGCGGAGCGGATTTATTTATCTTGACAGCAACAGCGTTTGCTCCCACGATACATAAAGCCTTGACTCCAGCGCTGTCGGTGGTGATTTCACCACCACAGTTACATACTTCAGCATATATGCCGAAGCGTGGGGGCAGCAGTGGGTGGAGGAGCGATTTACTCCTGCCTTTTGCGGGAGGATGCCCCCATGCTTCGGCATATATATATATTTTAGGTAGGCACAGGTTGCGTTAAATGTTTTATTTTTTACTATGTTTTTTTGTATTTGCTTTGCAGGTATGGTAAGTATTACTGTTATACTGTAATGTTACTTTGTTTTTTGTTAACCATCATTTGCTTAGCAGGCACGCCATTCAGTTGCAGCGCGGATTTATTTATCTTGACAGCAACAGCGTTTGCTCCCACGATACATAAAGCCGTGACTCCAGCGCTGTCGGAGGTGATTTCACCACCACAGTTACATACTTCAGCATATATGCCGAAGCGTGGGGGCAGCAGTAGGTGGAGGAGCGATTTGCTCAAGCCTTTTGCGGGAGGATGCCCCCATGCTTCGGCATATATAAACGGTGCATGTATGCCCATCATTAGAAGTGGGTGGATGAAGGGTGGTATTCTAATGGTGGCCATACCCACCGATCAATATCTTTTTTTCATGCAGCCCACAGGCTGCATGAAAAAAAGTTTACAATATATGCCCAACAAGGACCAGCAACGTACTGGTATGTTGCTGGACTTTGGTTATACCAGAATGATGCCTGCAGGTTTAGGTATCATCTTGGTATCATTCTTTTCAGCCAGCAGTCGGCTTTCATGTAAAAGCAATCCTAGCGGCTAATTAGCCTCTAGACTGCCTTTACAAGCAGTGGGAGGGAATGCCCCGCCCCCCCCCACCGTCTTCCATGTTTTTCTCTGGCTCTCCTGTCTCAACAGGGAACCTGAAAATGCAGCCGGTGATTCAGCCAGCTGACCATAAAGCTGATCAGAGACCAGAATGGCTCCAAACATCTCTATGGCCTAAGAAACCGGAAGCTACGAGCATTTCATGACTTAGATTTTGCCGGATGTAAACAGCGCCATTGGGAAATTGGGAAAGCATTTTATCACACCGATCTTGGTGTGGTCAGATGCTTTGAGGGCAGAGGAGAGATCTAGGGTCTAATAGATCCCAATTTTTTCAAAAAAGAGTATCTGTCACTACCTATTGCTATCATAGGGGATATTTATATTCTCTGAGATAACAATAAAAATGATTTTAAAAAAATAAAAATGAAAGGAACAGTTTAAAAATAAGATAAAAAAGAAAAAAAATAATAAAGAAAAAAAAAGAAAAAAAAAAAAGCACCCCTGTCCTCCCCGCTCTCGCGCAAAGGCGAACGCAAGCGTCGGTCTGGCGTCAAATGTAAACAGCAATTGCACCATGCATGTGAGGTATCACCGCGAAGGTCAGATCGAGGGCAGTAATTTTAGCAGTAGACCTCCTCTGTAAATCTAAAGTGGTAACCTGTAAAGACTTTTAAAGGCTTTTAAAGGGGGCGTGGCTTAGCACATGAGGAAGTAGGACGCTTGTTCCTGGAGCTCCCGCACACGCCGCACATACAGAGGCTCTCAGCGCTTCCCAGCACAAGCATCCAGGCCTGATATGGGGAGGAGAGGTGGGGGAGACAGCCAGCGTTCCTCCGATCCACACCCCGCAGGTGAGATCGACCGATTTTTCACACATTTGGGCCAAAATCGTTCCGACCCCCCCCCCCCCCGTCCAAGATGGCGCCGGCCCGGACCCCAGGCACACATGCGGCCTCACAGGGAGCTATGTCTCAGCGCTCCACACCTCACATGAAGACCAGGCAGCGTACTCACTCTCCCCCTGACTCAGAGACAGGCTCGGTCCGCTCTGCAGGTCATTCCCCTGAATCCCACAGATCCTATGGATGGGACATGGAGGCTTATATTAAAGCACTCCCCACCAGACATGATTTTGAGGCCTGTGTGCAACGCATGGAGCGTTCATACAAACAAGAAATGTCTGAACTTCGCAGAGACTTCACCAATAGAATTGAGGAAGTGGAACATAACATAGAAGAGACTGCATCCACCCTGCATGCGCATGAAACTATCTTGCATGAACATACCCTCCAGATCCAGCAACTGATGTACCATCAGGATGACCAGGAAAACAGGGCCAGACGTAACAACATACGCATACGCGGCCTACCCGAATCAGTTGAAACTAAGAACTTAGCTCCTACAGTAATCGCCATGTTCAATGAACTCCTCCAGAAAGACAAAGACGCCCCTATAGAACTTGACCGAATCCACAGAGTCGTTGGCCCTAAGAAATCAAACCTAGAGCACCCCAAAGACGTGATCTGCAGAGTACACTTTTATGCAGTCAAAGATGCCATCATGCAAGCTGCACGTTCTCAAGCTGCAGTACACTTTAATGGTACTGCTGTATCCCTGCTTCCTGACATCTCCAAACTGACTCTGGATATGCAGCGTGCCCTAAAACCTCTGACTGGAGCCCTGCAAGCAAAACAAATCAAATACCGATGGGGTTTCCCCTTTAATCTGTTTGCATCTCATGAAGGGAAATCGGCGACCTTTCGCACACTGGGTGATCTCCCCAGGTTCCTCGGAACTTTTGAATTACCACAGATCTCCATTCCAGATTGGCCACTTCATGCGGCCACCCCCGGCTTCAAAACTGCAGCAGGATGGCAGAAACGAACGAAGATGAACAAGAGATCCAAACAGGACTTCTCCACTGCGACAGATGGCTGAATCCAGTCCTATGATATCTGACTCTTTTCTATAGTTCTCTCACAGGCTCCAGACCAGTGCAGACGTCCCCGATTGCAGTTTTTGTTGGGACATTTTATTACTAACCTACTTTCTTTTTCCTTAAACACAGGTTTTGTGTCAATGTTCCATGCACTTGCCTCCCGTGTAGTGTGATTGCCTGTGATGCGGGCCACACATCTCTCCACTCCTCAACTATACCCAACCCTACCTCATCCCATCCAATTCCCCCCCCATCCCTCCTCCCCCCCTCCCTCCTCCTATACATCCCCTTTTGAATATGTTAGTATCTTATAGCTGGATATGAAGGCCCTCTGGGCTGCCTACACTCTGAGATGTTTTATGAAATAGGCCCTCTTTAGCTAAGATGTGTACCTATTTAGTATTTATGTAGCAGCGCGGAGTTCTGAGATGTTAAGTTTATAGTTCTCATATCTTGAACCTTTGATAATTGTCGCCCGGCGTGTGCGGGCTCCTCTGTGCATAACCCGCTGTCCCCCCACTTAGGCCCTTCAGCGCCCACAGCGGTATTAGCTGAAATGTTGTTAACAACTCCATTAGTGAGGCTTTTTTGGCCTCGTTCTCCCCTTTTTACTTTTGTATGTCTTTTCCTTTTTCTACACTTAAATCCCTTTTCTTGTTTCGCCACTAGAGGTCTCTCCTCTTCCTCTTTCTCCCCCTTCTCCCATACTTTTGAGGCAGCGAGCCTCCATGGTCCTTATTATTGTACACACAGTAAATTTGTTTTTACATGGCAGTACAACCCTCCCTAAAGATCTCATCGCTGAATTGCAGAGGTCTTAACGTCCCAGAGAAGAGACGGCAAATATTATATCATTTCCATAAAATAAGGACCCAAATCCTTCTACAGGAAACTCATTTTAGAACAGATAAATGCCCACAGGTCTTCCATAAGCAATATCCTGTTTGGTTTCATAGCACCAACCCCTCTGCAAAATCTAAGGGAGTCTCTATAGCATTTCACGCTTCCTTCACGCCAGATGTCCTTGATACCTATATCGACCCCCTAGGAAGATATATCTTTCTTAAATTGTCTTATCTGAATACTATTTATACTGTCATTAACATATACTCTCCTAACCAGAATCAACAACACTTCCTCTCCTCCGTGATCTCCCGTCTGAAAAAATTCTGCACAATCAACATGATCCTGGGAGGGGACCTCAATGCCGCCTTGATACCTCGTCTTGATTCATCCACCGGTAAGTCCTCGATCTCCCCGACCTCCCTGACCAACATCAGAACACTCCTATCTGATTTATCCTTGGTAGACACATGGAGGATGCTACATCCTAACACTAAGGACTACACATTCTATTCCCCCGCACATAACTCTTACAGCAGACTAGACTACCTCTTCATATCCCAATCAATGTTGGATTATTCACCTTCCGCCTCTATCGGTCTCACCCTCTGGTCAGACCATGCCCCCATACACTTGAGCTTAGGGCATATCCCAACACGCAAACGGAGCTCCTCCTGGAGACTTAATGATAATTTATTATTTGATTCTGTATGCTCGCAGGACATTATACAGACCATTAGACACTTTGTCTCGGATCATGCCCAAGACACTACTAACCCATTCACTAAATGGGAGGCACTTAAATGTGTACTCAGGGGCAAACTAATCCAGCACGGAGCCCGACTGAAACATGCCCGTACTGCGGATATAACACGACTTCTTTCCACTATCGCCAAATTAGAAGAATCACACAAAAAAGACCCAGTTGACTCGTCTCTCCTAGAACTCTCCAATGCAAGAAGGGACCTCCTGCTTATTTTCGCAGAAAGGTCCCTAATTGCCCGAGATAAGGGACGATTCAATCATTACTCACAAGCCAACAAATGTGGGGAGCATTATTTAACCGGCCCATCTGACAGTTCAGTCTGCCAGCGCCGGTAGATGGAAGCCAAGTTTTCAGCAGAGTGAGTGACTGGTGAGTACATCACACTCTGCTCTATACATACATGCCTATCTTCGTTCTTACTTATCTATTGAACCCTTTTAGATCTATAACTGCATATGTATCTATTGCTGTTACAGTTCATAAAACCTTGAGACTTTGTTGGCCTTGAGATAGTAATCTAATATATACTATTATGATATATATATGTAAATCTTCAGTATCCATCTATAAATATATTACCAGTCTAAATCACTTAGTTCAGTATCTTTCCATGTAGTAATAAGATTTTTTGTTTCATTCAACTTTCCAGTTTGATCTACTTACCATCCGAATAATCCCTGTAACCATCATTTTACTGATACTGACGTACACCTGTATCCTTGGTTGCAGTTTTAATCATTTATCGGTGTAAGTGTCAAACCTATTGGTTTTTTTAATTTAAATTAACCCTTTGCATATCATTCCGTTGATACTGAATCTCTACCATCTATTATTCATATAACAGCTCCATCTTTCTGCTCCCTGTGGTTGCAATTAGGCCTCCATGCTGTCCCGTTTTGGTTGGGTCTGGTCACGCCGGTTCTGTTGAGGCTTTGTTTGGGTCAAATTTGGGGGTAAGCCACCTTGGATTTCTCAGAGTGACAACACGTGTTTCTCCATTGTACTTATTTACTGCTGTATCAATATTGAACCCCATCTATGTATGCACATAAAAATTCTTCTCCTTTCTATTTTTGTAGAATTGCTAAAAGTATTGGATGACTCACTTAACAGCTGCATATCCCTTGAAAAAGCGACAATGCGAAACATGTCGGGTTAATATGCAACAACCACCATCTGTGAATTTGTAGTATACACCTTTTCTCCCTACTTGACCACCCTGTTCTTATATTGTTTGCAAAATGAATTTTGTCTGTTACTATATACAAATTATGTTCTCTTTTTAATTGATTGTAAACAATAAACTGTTTTTAAGAAGGAAAAATCGCACCGTCAAAATCCCTTTAGTCCTTTCTCATGTTTATATATATTTCTGTTTAGGGATGTGGTGCCTACATATGAGGGTGTTTTTCCCATATTCGGAATCAAAATCTTTACCATATGTATACATAATTTTTTGTATAAAATCATTGATTTGTGAGCAATTCTAACATCATTAATATTAGGACAGTAAATATGTCTAAAAAAGAATATACCTGACTCCAGCTGGGTGCATCCACTTCTTCCAGGATGGAAGGCCCTAGGTTGTTTCTCGTCAGCCTCTGCTGGGGTTGAGGGAATGGTGGAGGGAAGGTTGCAGGGAAAGGTAGAAAGTGATTCCTTGGCTTCAGTCTGTTCATCCAGAAACCGCAGTTTGTTGAAGTACCACAGTCTGGGTACATACAGTACAATTGCGCTGCTGATGCTCCTGATCTGAGGGATTTCTTGATTTTATTATGCTCCTTCTTATACATGTTCCTCAAGATCCCAATTTTATTTTCCACAAACTTGATGTTTGCATCGGGGACCCGAGTCTTCACAAATTGCAGAAGTTTCTCCAGCGATGAACTCCTAGCTGGTTTATTATAATATAAGCTGTGTTTCACCTCCCACAAATCCCTCATCTCCCTGTATCTGTCTATGAAACTGCCCATGAATTCTGGGTCTTTAAAGGGATTCATCTTTGCTGTAAGACAATACACAAGACAGAGACACTAATGTCAGCCTAAACTCTCATTATCTTATCCCAATATAGGCCTCAATGTTGAAGCAGAATAGGCCACTGTGATGGGCCAAGTTAAAATTTTACCTTTGTTTAGCACACTCGCCACTTCCGTTCGTCCTCCCTACACACAGATCGTACGTACGACAAATTTAAAGTGTTTTTAAAGTGTTTGCTTTATATACACTGCGCATGCGTGAAACTCCGCCCACGTTGCCCCTGACGTTCTTTTTCACGAATATTCCCCGCCCATTCTTTCTTTGGTGCGCAGTAGGAGCAACATGGTGGAGACATAGCAGGTGGCTGGAAATGATTCCAGTAACGAGGAAAGCCCGGAGCCCGAAACGTCCTGATCCCGGAGGAGGAGAGTTAAGGCCTCCAATATGGCCTTTGAAGAAATGGTGGATATCTTGCGGAGGAACGATTATGATGGGAAGCATAGACCATACACCCAGCTGAATTTGCGCAAGGCCAAAATCATGACAAAAGTTGTGAAGACTCTGTAGCAGAATTTTGGGGTACGACGCTCCAAAGACCAATTAAGGAAACGCTGGTCCGACCTTAAACTGAGGGAGCCCGATCAGTATAGAAGAATAAAGAAAGTGCTTCAAAAAAGTAAGTACTTGACTTGCATGCTACTCCATGTGCTTTTCTTTACTGTTGTACAGTTTTAAATGGCTACTTTCATGTTCGTGGGTACAGTAATCGTTCGTAGTAAACATCGTTCGTTTAAAAATAAATATGATGTTTTTAGCTGATACAGGGTTAACTACATTTTGGTCATGCTAATTTGTCTTATTAAAAGAAGTTGAGGACATTGTTGTCTAGATGTTTTTGAAACTAGAATGAATTGCAAACTTCAATCAGTGGAATGTAAGGAGAGGACACTCAGCAGCTGTTTACACATCTGGGCTCAGGAGCATTAGTGTGGGACACCAGAGCACATTTTGTAGGGTGACCCACACAGGTGCTCCAGTGGATACTTGGAATGTCTCCATCTGTGAAACTTGGCCAAAAAAGGTAATTATTCCAGCTTGGTTAAAAGGGAATTAATCATGTCTTCAACTTGGATCTCTGTCCAAACAGACAATTGTACACCATTTCCAAGCAATGTTTCATATTCCGTTTTCTGGACTCAAATATCTGTGTGCTAAGTATACCTTTTGTTTCATTCTCATAGGGGAGAAAAGACTCAGAGGACAACACTCAGAGGACACCAGAGATCCCCCACATCGCCAACAAGATTGGGAAATCAACCCAAGTCCCCCCCGAGGATCTGGAGGAAGGAGAGGTGGAGGAAGTGGGCGAGATGGTCACCCAAATAGGTGAGTGTCTGACACCCCCAGCTTGAGGTAATCTATGTATGCCTGCATATTTCTAAATATATGTTTTTTAAACCAATTTTTAGGTGATGTGCTGGTTGTGGAACAGGAAGCTGAACCTTTCACTAGGGACAGCGCCCAAAGGCTCATCCACGACATCATGCAATGGAATGGGGAAATCGACAATGTTCGAAATAGACTGAATATTATGGAACAGCAAATGAAGAACATGATAGATGTGTTGGGGAGAATCTAAATTTTTGCCTAATCACATCTATTTTCAGTTTTGTTGGACTCCCCAAAAAAAAAATGTTTTTGTACATTTTAAAAGCCAAATTTTGAAGATGCACACGTGTCAACATGTGCTATCTGCCATCAGGGGATCTCAATGTATGCGTTTTGTGGGTGCAACCCCTTCCTCGTAACTCTAGTAGGTGAGAGGAAGGGGTTGCACCCCCAAAACACTTCCATTGGTCCCCCATGATGGGAGATAGCACATGTTGACATTACCCATTTGGACTCCCAATTTGTGTGCATCTTCAAAATTTGGCTTTTACAGGGGTGACATCATCCCATCTGATGAAGGCAATATTAAGACATTTTTGACACTATAATGTCTGATATTGCCTTCAGTTTTTATACGTTGAACTTTTTAAGTTCCAGAGTTGTGTATGTTATGTTTTAAAACATACCTGTTTGTAAAAAAAAAATATTGAGAAAAAAAAAATGTGAATGTTAACAGAGTAAAATTTTTGAGAAACAACAATGTGTGGCTTCTTCTTTCAATACTCAATACCAGTTTTGTAAGTAATTTTACTAAAGGAAAATCCACTTGGCACTACAAGTGCACTAGGAGAACCTAGGAGACATTGTCTGGCATTGCAATGACCCCCCTACCCGTAAAATAATTAACATATTTCTCCCTAACTTCACGGGTGCTTTGGGGGGCCAAGTCAGTACGGCCAGTATCCAGGCCCATCAGGGAATTCTCTGTAATAAGTCTGGCCTCAGGCCCAACTGAGGCTATATAATTCTGTGAATTAAATTAAATAATTGTGCAGTATGCAGCAGCATAGGATGATATGGTTAATTTTGTAGTCCGCATATGGATTGCTGTCAGAAACAGGTGGAACCGACTGGCCATTATCCCGAAGGCATTCTCAAGAACTCTTCTCGCTCTGGCCAGCCAGTAGTTAAAAACCCTCCTCTCTGGGGTGAGGGTCCTTTGGGGGAATGGCCACATCAGGTGCTCGCCCAGACCGTAGGCTTCATCTGCAATAAAGACGAAGGGGAGTCCTTCCACGTTTTCCGCATCAGGTGGCAATGCCAGGCCACCAGTCTGGAGACGCTGGTAAAACTCAGTCTGGGCAAACACTCCTCCATCCGGCCATTCTTCCCCACGTCCACATAGAGGTGCTCATAGTGTGCCGACAGCACTGCCATTAACACTACACTATTAAACCCCTTTTAGGGGGTGTTTCGGGGAAAGCAGTGCAATGGAGCTGACAATATACATTGTTAAGAGAGGTACTAGGCTATAGGCGTATATGGGCCCAGGATAGCATGCTGGGGAGGTTATTGAAGGCAAATATGCATGTAGGCCAAAAAAGGATCAAACGCTTCCAGCTTGCATGAAGTTAAAGGGGACATTCACGGCATATTCCAATCATGGTAATTAGGGAATGATGAAATAAATACAATACATTAGCAAACATTAAATACATATAATATGATGCTAAAGGAGAAAACTTACCTTTGTAGTGGGATGCACTTTTGTCCCTTTGTCCAGATTCTGGTGCAGGTCCCTTTAACTCAACTCCCCACAATCCTCTGAGCTCCTGGACACGCCCAGGGGATATAAAAGTCAGCTCCACCCAGCTTCCTGTGCTCAGAGAGATCCTGCCTGATGGGACAGCAGTGACTGGGCAAGTGAGCTGTTCCCAGGTGCTGGGTCCTCCCCTGTTAAGTCTGGTGTGTGGGCCACCAGCAGTGAGCACAAGAGCACGCAGTATCTTTCCAAGCCCCAGTCACTGAAGAGGACTCTGTTACAGTCCATTGGTGGAAGCTGTCCATTAAGTCAGTTGGCCCTATCTCCAGCCACCAGAACCCCCTAACCAAAGCAAGTAGAAAGCAGTGCCAGCGTGAAGTTTGTGTCAGCAGGAGGTCCACTCAGCTCACAGTCTGTGGAACGAACGATTACTATTTTGGGACGCGTGAGATTCTTAAGTTTTCATTTCTATCTGTAGATTGGACTCAGAACACGTTGCTGCCACCTTGTGGACATTAGTTGAATGGCAGTGTAATAGTTATATCCTCCTCCTTTACGGTTCATATTAATGTTCTGTACTGTATACCCAGTTTTGCACGATTTCCGGTACAATTTATGTTGAAGTTCACTGTTAAGTAAAGTAGAGATTGCACATCACCACTGGTCTGATTATTTGGCTGTGACCGTTACACTACACTTGGCGTCACGAACAGGATACAGCCATGTCAGACAGTGATGAGGAGAACAGCACAAGGGCAGAGCCAGTCTACAGCGGCACTGAGGGAGTTAAACAGTCTGCCATAGCTTCTCTACTGCTGGCAGGATTGCTACCACAACAGCTGCCTAAGTACACAGGACCGGATCAGGACTTAGAGGATTGGATTAGGAGGTTGCGGGGGTTAATCCGGTCATATGGGGTCCCACCTGCACAGCAGGCAGACCTGGCCATTAATGCCCTTGAAGGGGAAGCAAGGAAGTTGATCCTACACCTTCGAGCAGAGGACCAGGTGCCCCCCATGACTTGGAACACGTCTGCCCCATTGGAAGTATTGACAGTTGACTTCCTCACCCTCGACATGTCGGAAGATGGACATCGCCATGTCCTTGTCATGGTGGACCACTTTACCAAGTTTGCAGTAGCTGTACCAACTCGTGACCAGACTGCAAAGACTGCAGCTCAAGCAGTGTGGAAGCACTTCTGTCTCCCTTATGGTTGCCCTCAGCAGATACATTCATATCAAGGGCCCTGCTTTGAAAGTGAGTTCTTCCAGGAGTGGTGTCGCTCCTTAGGTGTCAAGAAGACGCATACGACCCCATATCACCCACAGGGTAACGGAGCCTGCGAGAGGTTTAATCGTACCCTGATACAACTGTTGAGAGGGCTGGCCCGTGAGAAACGAACCAGATGGACCCATTACTTGGCCGAAGTGGTTTGGAAGTATAATCATACTGTGCACTCAGCGACAGCTCGGTCTCCTTACCACGTGATGTTTGGCCGTACTCTTGGGGGACCCACAGATCTATGGGGTGTTGTCCCCACTGAAGATCTGGAGTATACTCCAGCAACCTGGATTAGAGAGTGGAGGCGACGCCTGTCAGAAGTCCAACAGTTTGTAAAGGAACAAGAAGAGTCAGGAACGGAGGTCTATTACCTGAAGCCAGGAGGCAGGGTCTTGATCAGGCGTAAAGGTGCACATCAGCAGGGCAAGCTACAAACTCCATGGGAGGAAGTGCCCAGAGTTGTGCTACAGCAACCAATTCCAGGAGTGCCAGTCTATGACGTCCAGAAGGAAAATACACAAGATAGGCCGAGGAGGCTACACCGCCGGCTCCTCAAACCTATTCGAAATTACGTAGAGGTGCCTGAAAGCTTATCTAGAGAGCCGGAGGAACAGGTTTCCGAGCCACCCGTAGCAGTCCCAGCAGAGAATCTGTGGTGGCTACTCCCTGTCCCTTCACTGCTGCCTCCAAACCTCCAAGGAGAGATTACAGATACAGACAATGCCAGGCAGCCCAATGATTGCCCAGCTCAGATTCCTACTCCTGCTGTGGAGCCCTCTGACCCACTGAGATGCCTGAAAGTGAAGATGTACCTTTGCCTGCTCCTGGAGAGGAGCCTGAACCTCAACCCTTGAGATGCTCTCAGAGACACAACTTTGGGAAACCACCTGAACGTTTTGAACAGGAGAACTTTGTCTGGTCGGTAAAACTCGCAAGTTCAAGCAGGGTGGAGTGTAGTGGGATGCCCTTTTGTCCAGATTCTGGTGCAGGTCCCTTTAACTCAACTCCGCACAATCTTCTGAGCTCCTGGACAAGCCCAGGGGATATAAAAGTCAGCTCCACCCAGCTTCCTGTGCTCAGAGAGATCCTGCCTGATCGGACAGCAGTGACTGGGCAAGTGAGCTGTTCCCAGGTGCTGGGTCCTCCCCTGTTAAGTCTGGTGTGCAGGCCACCAGCAGTGAGCACAAGAGCACGCAGTATCTTTCCAAGCCCCAGTCACTGGAGAGGACTCTGTTACAGTCCATTGGTGGAAGCTGTTCATTAAGTGATTTGGCCCTATCTCCAGCTACCAGAACCCCCTGACCAAAGCAAGTAGAAAGCAGTGCCAGCGTGAAGTTTGTGTCAGCAGGAGGTCCACTCAGCTCACAGTCTGTGGAACGAACGATTACTATTTTGGGACACGTGAGATTCTTAAGTTTTCATTTCTATCTGTAGATTGGACTCAGAACACACTGCTGCCACCTTGTGGACATTAGTTGAACGGCAGTGTAATAGTTTTATCCTCCTCCTTTACGGTTCATATTAATGTTCTGTACTGTATACCCAGTTTCGCACGATTTCCGGTACAATTTATGTTGAAGTTTACTGTTAAGTAAAGTAGAGATTGCACATCACCACTGGTCTGATTATTTGGCTGTGACCGTTACACTACGCCTTAATATAGTCCCTCTGCAAGACCTGAATGATGGCAGAACAGGTCTCTGGAATAGTGATCCCCAGAGCCTGTGGGGAGATGCCTGTTGAGAACTTGAGGTCCTGTAGGCTTCTCCCAGTCTCCAAGTACCGCATCGTGGTGACTAGCCTCTGCTCCAGAGTGATGTCTTGCCTCATGCAGGTATCCTGCCTGCTGATATAAGGGGTCAGCAAAGCTAACAGACGGTGAAAAACAGGGTCCGTCATCCTGAGAGGATCAGGATTTTCTCACGGATCTCACAAAGCAAAGGCATGTGCAAGAATTGGTCACGCTGGAGTAACCAATTCTTGGTCCATGAACTCCTCCTCGCCCTGTTCATGGACTGGACTTGGGTCAAAGTATGAACCCCAACACCAAGCCCCCACACAGCACAAACTCTATGAGTATGTACCCGCAACATGGCTTCAAAACGGTCGGCTGGTCAGAACAGAGCCGCTAAAGAACAGCAAGGCCTGTGAAGAGTGAGCTGAAAATCAGCAACGAGCAGACAAGAATGCACTGAAAAAACAGATACGAAATGACTACACGCACTGAAAACTGGATACAAACCCACAAGCACAAACTGAACAGCAGTAAAACGATCTGAAAAAGCTGGAGTCTGAAAAGTGCGAATCGTCTCTAACCAAAGTTCTACTAACACGAGACAAACACGAGATTAGCAGAAGGAGCACAAAGGGTGGCACACTGGGTGTTGAACTTCCTAGTCCCGTCGTACATGCTGTACGTCACCTCGTTCTGGACGGTCAGACTTTGGTTTGACCGTGTGTAGGCAAGACTGCTTGAATGGAATTCCGTCGGAGAAACCAGTCGTGTGTACAGGGCATAAGGCTTTATGCACACAGGACTTTATTTAAAGCGTAGTTCCACCCAAAAGTGGAACTTCCACTTTAAGAACTCTTAACCCCCTCACAGGCCACATTTGGCTTGTCATTTTTTTGGGGGGGAGCGGGTACCTAGTTTTGACTGGTACCCAGCTCCCACTTCTACTCATGGCGCAGCGCTGAAGTTCTCCTCTCCCCCCACCCTCCCTGCAATCTTCTGGGACACGTCACAGGTTCCAGAAGATTGCCTGGCCATTCAAAACGTGAAGCGCGACTCGCGCATGCACACCCAGCAGTGAAGCCGCAAGCTGTCACAGCCAGGTGCCCACACTTGCAATGCCGGCGCTACGGAGAGGAGAAGGAGAGAAGCGACACTTCGGGCGGCCGCATCGCTGGATCGTGGGCCAGGTAAATGTCTGTTTATTAAAAGTCAACAGCTACACTTTTTGTAGCTGCTGACTTTTGATAAACACAGAAATGGATGGAACTCCGCTTTCCTGTCGCATCAAGACAGCATACACTTTGGGTTGTGACGCCCCCACAACCTGATACGACCACATAACTATAAGTTGCAGAAAGGGCCCCCGCCCCAGTATTGTCTTATTTTTCCTCACCTGTCAGGACCGAACGGATTAAGAAGCACCCCCTTACCGCTTCGCCCCAGCCAGGTTATAGCCTCTCCTGGGTGGAAGTCCTTACCTGTGCAGCCTCTAAACGAGCTAGATGGAAGGAGCCCCACTCTGGTGATCTCAGGGGTATGTCAGCGGCTTTAGTATAAGTCTTAAACAGGCTTAGTTATTTTGCAGCAGTCTCCAAGATTCTGTTTCCTTCACTGGGCGGCGGACAGTTTTAAAAACCTCCTGATGCTGTTTTTCTCTGCTCCTGCCCGTTCACTGTGTGTTTGGCTATCTGTGTGCTCTGTCTGCGATCCTGGTGTTCCCCCCCTTCTGGGTAAGTGGCTGTCTTATTGCATGTACACTCTTCTTGTCTTACTCTGCAGGTTCTTACCTTCCTGTCTCTCTTAGGTGAATCACTCTTTTTCTCTATGGAGGCCGCTGCCCCAGCAGATCACCATCAGCCTAACAGGTAAGGGGGAGGATCCTTTTAGTAAGTAGTGAAGATTGAAAAAGAGAGCGGGATTCCACTAACGCTGCCTAAATTGGTCAGCCCTATCAGGTCCTCAAGATCGTCCAAATCAAGACGAAGAGAGACCTCGCACAGGAGAAGCCGCTCCGGCCACAGATGAAGCCGCTCACGCGGAAGAAGTCACTCAGGCCACAGGGGAAGTCGCAGAAGGAGTCGCTCCAGATCCTACTCAAGACATAGCTGCTCTTATCGCAGAAGATCCCCTGCACGCAGACACCAGTCACCAGTGCACCCCTCCCGTCCTGTTGGGAACGCTTGCTGGGTTTGCGGGGCCACCGCCCTACCAGATAAACTGGCTTGTCGCAGATGCATCGACGAAGCCACCAAAGGGAAAGAGCCAGACGCCATATAACTCTCCAGAAACTCCGCAAGTCTCAACTCCTGATGCGGAGTTTACAGCCCAAAGCGCCTCACCCACTCATCCCAGTACATCAAGGGAGCAAGAACCTCTGTCTGACACCGAAGAGCTGGAAACATCAGCAGGATTCGATTTTTCGCTAATAGAACCATTTGTTAAATCGGTCAAGGAAGCGATAAACTGGGAGGAGCCCAAGGAGACCCAACAGAAACAGAGGAAATATTTCCCAAATCTCAAAAGAGTTCCAGAGGCTTTCCCGTTCATCGACGAGTTAGATGAGCTTATCAAGGAGGAATGGCAGAATCCTGAAAAGAAGACTAGTCTAACTAACAGACTTGCCAAATTGTACCCGCTCAAGGAGCCCAAGGTGTCCCCTCTAGTCTCCCCTCCAGTAGTAGACGCATCCTTTATGCGTCTAGCTAGACATGTGACGTTTCCTATCGAAGATGCGGTGACGTTTAGAGACGTGTTGGATAGGAAAGTTGACACTGACCTTAAAAGAGCTTGCATATTTCCTGGGAGGTGCCTGCAGACCAGCCGTGGCACTGGCCGCGGTGGGCAGAGCTATCTCCAGTGGTCCTCAAGCACTGCAAAACTCGCTGCTGAGGGCGCGGACCAAGAGCGGATAGTCAAGGCCTTACAAGAACTTCGCCTTGCAGGGGATTTCGTAGCAGAAGATTTTGTGGACACTATTAGATCCGCATCAAGGTCCATGCTGGCCTCTGAAATGGCCAGAATGGGCTAAAGCCCTGGTCGGCAGACCCCACCTCTGAGTCCAACTGGTGCCAAATACCGTATGACGAGGAAAACCTCTTTGGGACGAAGTTGGATACAGCAATTTCGAAAGTGACAGGCGGAAAGTCGGGCCTTATCCCTTCGGACAAAAGACCAAAACAGCAGAGACCTCCTCCCTTCAGACGCAATCTCCCTGAGAGATACAGGGATGCATCTGGGAAGGAATATAGAAGGAGCTGGAAGAACCCTCAGACGTCCTTCCTTAAATTCCAGAAACCCAAAACCCCCACCTCCGGCGACCAGAAGTCCTTTTGAAGGTGCGCCCGCCCACCCAGCGGTAGTGGGTGCCAGACTCACAAAGTTCAGGCTGGTTTGGGCGGAAACAAAAAAAGAACCATGGACGGTGGCCACCATCCAATTCGGGCACAGATGGTCGTTCAAAAGACACCCCCCAAGGGATCAGTTTTGCTCAACCAAACTACCACCATCCCGGGAGAAAAAGCTGTCATTAATCCAGTACATCCAGGATCTTCTTCAAAAACAGGCAATAGTGGAGGTTCCGCTAACACAAAGAGGAAAAGGCTTCTACTCCCCACTTTTCTTAGTCAAAAAGGACCCAGGGGATTTGCGTCCGGTCTTGGACCTGAAAAACCTCAACCGATCAACCGATAGAGTGGTTCAAAATGGAAAGCCTACAATCGATCCTCCAAGCAATAAACCTCGGAGATTGGATGCTTTCATTTGACCTCCAAGACGCATATCTGCATATCCCTATCCAAGCCGCATTCCAGAAATTCCTTTGTTTCACCTTAAACCATTGGCACTTCCAATTCCGAAGCCTCCCGTTCGGGATTTCTACCGCACCCAGGACATTTACGAAGGTCCTGTTACTCGTAATAGCTTACTTGAGGGAGAAGGGACTAAGGGTCCACCATTAC
Source organism: Aquarana catesbeiana (assembly GCF_042186555.1). Classification (NCBI taxonomy): domain Eukaryota; kingdom Metazoa; phylum Chordata; class Amphibia; order Anura; family Ranidae; genus Aquarana; species Aquarana catesbeiana. The sequence goes on from NC_133329.1 coordinate 243,885,475, forward strand.
CTGGATGATATCCTGCTTCTCTCAGACGGCCAGGAGTCTCTCATCCAACATCAGGAAATTCTAGTCTCCACACTGCAGGGTCTAGGGTGGCTAATAAATTGGAAGAAAAGCAATATCCAGCCCACCCAGAGAATGGTCTTCCTGGGAGCAGAACTGGACACCAGGGCGAATACAGTGGAGCTCCCTCCAGAAAAAATACCTCTCCTAATCCAGAGAGTGAGGAAGTCAATCTCAACCACAACATTACCAGCCAGAGCATGCCTCAGTATCTTAGGCTCACTATCAGCGACCATTCCAATGATCCAATGGGCACAATGGAACTCAAGACCCCTCCAAATCTCCTTTCTGCGCCAATGAGATGGCATGTCTATGTCTCAGCCGATCTCCATCTCAGAGGAGGTCAAGCAATCACTGCGATGGTGGACACGGCCTCACAACTTCAAGAGAAGCAAGCACATAGTCACATCTTTGAGTACCTCTCGGCAACCAGATCCATCAGAAAAACAGAGAGCCTTCTAATTATCCCACATGGATTCAAGAGAGGTCAGGTGACATCTTCACACACCATTGCGTCATTCTAGTAAAAGCCATCAAGAAGTCTTGTTCGCTGAGTAACCATCAGATACCTGAGGGCTTAAAGGTACATTCCACCAGGGCAGTGGCAACTTCCTGGGTGGCCTACTGTAGAGTCTCGGCGGAAACCATTTGCAGAGCAGCCACCTGGTCTTCCAGGAACACCTTTATATCTCATTATAAGGTGGATTCCGCTCACTTATCCACAGTGGATTTCGGAAGAACCGTTATCCAGGCCAACTCTTCTATTCTTTGTTAATAAACTTAATTTGCATTCCCACCCAGTTGCGAGTTATTCCCCAAAGTGTATGCTGCCATGATGCGACAGGAAAACGGAAAATTGTATACTCACCTTTCCATAATTTTCCTTTCCTGTCGCATCTTCATGGCAGCATACAATCGCCCACCCTTCTGAGGTGATGTGTATATATACAGAGAATACTGGGGCGGGGGCCCTTTCTGCAACTTATAGTTATGTGGTCCTATCAGGTCAAAGTGCATGCTGCCTTGAAGATGCGACAGGAAAGGAAAATTACGGAATGGTGAGTATACAATTTTTCGTTTTAACTCTCCTAGAAGCCAGCAATGGTTTTGCAGAAAAAATACCTGAAGCTTGCCTCATGCACACTGGACATTATAAAAGTGCCAGTAGCGTTAGCTGTGGAAAGCTGTAGCTATAGAATAAGTTTTTCCGCGTTTTTGCAGTAGCGTTTTTAATCATTAATCATAAATGTTGAATAGCTGTGTTATTCAGCATTTTTCAGCTTTTTACAGAATTAGAGCATTTTTACAGAGGAAAAACACCTGTCAACCCCAATAATTCTGGATTTATTTTGGCCCTTTGGCCCTTGCCAAAAAATGCAGATAACAGCCTATGTGTGCATAGGATAACACACTGGGGAGTTTACTGGCTGCAGGAAAAAACTGCTGAAGCCGAAAACAGCACCTGTAAAAACATCCAGTGTGCACAAAGCCGAAGTATCTATAGCTTTTACAAACTTTTAGGAGCTTTTACAGGAGTCAAGTTCTTGGGCGTTAATTAGCCAGAAAAAAATATTTTTACTCTTGTCCTTGAAATGAACTAATGCTCATACACTAATGTTTAGGCGCTTTTAGCAGCTTCTAGTAGCTTTTAGTTGCTTCAAGCATTTTTTCTGCCCAAACTCTGCTGCTCCTGGATGCACTGGCAGTGTTTTTTTTTTCCTGCCTCTAAAGGCTTCTAAAAGTCTGTGTGCATGGACACATAGGCTTACGTGGAGGACTGTTTAGAGGCAGGAAGAAAAAAACATCAGACGCCCCTAGAAGCAGCTATAAAAACATTCAGTGTGCATTAGAATACAATACAATACAATACAATACATACAATAGAATCCAAAACATCATTCTCGTGTTTGCAAGATAGTGTTGTTCTTGTTTCTTTAACCGCTTGCCGACCAGCGCACGCCGATGTACGTCGGCAGAATGGCGCTGGTAGGCAAAAGGGCGTACAGGTATGCCCCCTTTAAGAAGCAGTGTCACGGGCGTGTGCCTGCGGCCGGGTCCCTTCGATCGTGTCATGGAGAGGAAGAACGGGGAGATGCTTTTGTAAACAAAGCATTTCCCCGTTCTGCCTAGTGACAGGACAGAGATCACAGCTCTCTGTCATCCCTGTCCTGTGTGTTAAAACCCAGCCCCCTAACAGTTAGAATCACTCCCTAGGACACACCTAACCCCTTCACTCCCCCCTAGAGGTTAACCCCTTCACTGCCAGTGTCATTAACACAGTAATCAATGCATTTTTATAGCATTGATCGCTGTATAAATGACAATGGTCCCAAAATAGTGTAAAAAATGTCCGATGTGTCCGCCATAATGTCGCAGTCCCGATAAAAAATGGCAGATCGCCGCCATTACTAATTTAAAAAAAAATGCCATAAAACTATCCCCTATTTTGTAGACGCTATAAATTTTGCGCAAACCAATCAATATACGCTTATTGCAATTTTTTTTACCAAAAATATGTAGAAGAATATATATAGGCCTAAACTTATGAATACATTTGTTTTTTTATATATATTTTTTTTGGATATGTATTATAGCAGAAAGTAAAAAAAAAATGTTTTTTTTTAAATTGTTGGTCTTTTTTTGTTTATAGCGCAAAAACTAAAAACCGCAGAGTTGATCAAATACCACCAAAAGAAAGCTCTATTTGTGGGGAAAAAAGGACATAAATTTTGTTTGGGTACAATGTCGCACGACCGCGTAATTGTCAGTTAAAGTGACTCTGTGCCGTATCACAAAAAATGGCCTGGTCAGGAAGGTGATACATTTTTCCGGGGCTGAAGTGGTTAAGGGGGGACATACAGTTTGCATCAGTTACTGACGTGCAAACCAGAGTGGCAGCTCTGGAGGTTCGCCCTCCCACGACCCTCCCTGACCCAGTCACGGCGCTGGCATCCCCTCCCGTAGGTATGCCAGAGTCCACATCTACCATCCTCCCTGCTCACCTCACCCCTGCCAGTCTCAGGAAGGACATCTTGGAGGGCAAGGACGTAAATCTAGCGTCTCTGCTGATTTCGGTGCACGATTTGGCTGACAACAGAGCATACGCCGGGGGAATGTCTTGGTGGTCATCAAGTCGAAAGACTCCAGGCTCAACCGTAAACAGACAGACACCAATTTCATTTTAGCATTTGGGATGTTCAGAGATGTTGTATGTTCAGCTGCCCCCAGCAGGAGGGAAGATCTGGACCTACAGTGGATATAAAAAGTCTACACACCCTTGTTAAAATGTCAGGTTTCTCTGATGTTAAAAAATGAGACAAAGAAAAATCATTTCAGAACTTTTTCCACCTTTAATGTGACCTATAAACTGTACAATTCAATTAAAAAATAAACTGAAATCTTTTAGCGGGGGGGGAGTAAAAATAAAAAACTAAAATAATATGATTGCATAATTGTGCACACCCTCTTATAAATGGGGATGTAGCGGAGTTCAGAATTAAGCAATCACATTCAAAATCATGTAAAATAGGAGTCAGTACATACCTGCCATCATTTAAAGTGTCTCTGATTAACCCCAAATAAAGTTCAGCTTTTCTAGTAGGTCTTTCCTGACGTTTTCTTAGTCGCATCCTACAGCAAAAGCCATGGTCCGCAGAGAGCTTCCAAAGCATCAGAGGGATTTCATTGTTAAAGGGTATCAGTCTGGAGAAGGGTACAAAAGAATTTCCAAGGCATTAGATATACCATGTAACACAGTGAAAACAGTCATCATCAAGTGGAGAAATATGATATGGCACAACAGTGACATTACCAAGAACTAGGCGTCCCTCCAAAATTGATGAAAAGACAAGAAGAAAACTGGTCAGGAAGCTGCAGGAATATCTGGGAAGTACTGGCTGTGTGGTACATGTGACAACAATCTCCCGTATTCTTCATATGTCTGGGCTATGGTGTAGAGTGGCAAGACAGAAGCCTTTTTTTTGCGAAGAAAAACATCCAAGCCCAGCTAAATTTTTCAAAAACACATCTAAAGTCTCACAAAAGCATGTGGGAAAATGTGTTATGGTCTGATGAAACCAAGGTTGAACTTTTTGGTCATAATTCCGAAAGATATGTTTGGCACAAAAACAACACTGCACATCACCAAAAGAACACCATACCCACAGTGAAGCATGGTGATGGCAGCATCATGCTTTTGGGTTGTTTTTCTTCCGCTGGAACAGGGGCCTTAGTCAAGGTAGAGGGAATTATGAACAGTTTTAAATACCAGTCAATATTGGCACAAAACCTTTAGGCTTCTTCTAGAAAGCTGAACAGGAAGAGGAACTTCATCTTTTAGCATGACAACGACCCAAAGCATACATCCAAATCAACAAAGGAATGGCTTCACCAGAAGCAGAATAAAGTTTTGGAATGGCCCAGCCAGAGCCCAGACCTGAATCCCATGGAAAATCTGTGGGGTGATCTAAAGAGGGCTGTGCACAGGAGATGCCCTCGCAATCTGACAGATTTGGAGTGTTTTTGCAAAGAAGAGTGGGCAAATATTGCCAAGTCAAGATGTGCCATGCTGATAGACTCATACCCAAAAAGACTAAGTGCTGTAATAAAATCAAAAGGTACTTCAACAAAGTATTAGTTTAAGGGTGTGCACACTTATGCAACCATATTATTATTTTTTTTTTTTTTTACTTCCCTCCACCTAAAAGATTTCAGTTTGTTGTTCTGTACAACTGAGTTGTACAGTTTATAGGTCGCATTATAGGTGGAAAAAGTTCTGAAATTATTTATCTTTGTCTCATTTTTTTACATCACAGAAACCTGACATTTTAACAGGGGTGTGTAGACTTTTTATATCCACTATATATCTCTACTCAGGCACGGTCTTAGGATACAAGTACGGAGGGCACGCCTTTTACGACTACCACCAGTCATTTTCTGCCGAGGCAGCTGCCAGGCTCAGCTAGTTCCAGGTCAAGACAGACTGGAACTTTTCTGACATGGAGCTGTTATACCGCCACTTCGCAAGCCTCCCTCCCCGCTCTGTACTATTTGCCAGTCTGCTACCCACATGGCGAATTGGTGCTCTGAAGCAGCCACAAGGCGTCCTTTCTACCCCCTTCCTCCTACGGCACCGGTCAGGGCTTGCCAGCCCCTGGTCAGCCGCGGCCACTGGACAGACTAGAATGGCCTATCATTTCTGTAGGGGTCCGCCATATGTAACAATTACAATCATGGCAGATGCTTCCATGGCCAGTGCAGGCTACTCCATGTTTCCACAGCATGCCATGAAGCACACCTGAAGGCCACCTGTCAACTGAAACAGGAGGGAAAGTCCTGACTAGGCCGGATAGATGTCAGTTGGTTAGGGTTCTATCTCTCTACACATCCGACCCCCTCACCGGCTAGACATGTGCGGTTTGTTTCGTACGAATCGAAAATTCGTATGAATTTCCGAAAATTCGTTAATTCGGAAGCATCCGAAATACGAATTTCTATGCTTCCGAATTGTATACGAAATACGAAATTTCGTTGACAAATTTTGGATCCAAATTCCGTTACAACGGAAATGTGACTGGTGTTTTGTTGACCAATCAGAGGTTTTCTTCTGCTGCTGAGTGAGGGTTGGGAAAATTGCCTTTTTTAATATGGGAGTGAGAGACTGGTACTAATAGTTGATGGGAGATTCAGAATCGGACAAAATAAGAATGTTCGTTAATATCGTTCTATTATTGTCATAATAATTATGATTATTCGTTATGATGAAGTTAAAAACCCAGGAAGTCAGCACAGCACAGGGATGGTGGGAGCCCCTCATAATGAGCATAGCAGGGGTACAGCCCCAGGAGGAAGTCAGCACAGCACAGGGATGGTGGAGGCCCTCATAATAAGCACAGCAGGTGTACAGCCCCAGGAGGAAGTCAGCACAGCACAGGGATGGTGGGAGCCCCTCATAATGAACATAATGAGTCCAACGACTGCCATATTGATAAAGGTATTATTTGCTTTTTAACGAACGTTCGTAATTGTTACGAAAAGTTAACGATCCCTGTGCTGTGCTGACTTCCTCCTGGGGCTGTACCCCTGCTGTGCTCATTATGAGGGGCTCCCACCATCCCTGTGCTGTGCTGACTTTCTCCTGGGGCTGTACCTCTGCTGTGCTCATTATGAGGGGCTCCCACCATCCCTGTGCTGTGCTGACTTCCTGGGTTTGTACCCCTGCTGTACTCATTATGAGGGGCTAATTTTGTTTATTGAAAAATCTTACAAACAAAAACTTATATACAATAAAACCATAATAAATAAATAAAACATATTTACAAAGTAATTGAATATGACTATACAAAACAAGAACATAATAAATGGTGCAAACAAAATTGCGCACAACACAATCCCCACAGGAGAGCCAGACTAAAGAACATCACCGTCACCATGCATGTAGCCTTTTATGAAAATATATATTTGATCTGAAAATCTAGGGGAGTGAAACAAGAATACAAAGAAAAGCTGCACACCCCAAGATCAACAAGCAGCAGCTACAGAGTCCTGATATTCCTCCACACCCTTACCCAGGCCTCCTGCCACCACCTGCCTTTCTCAAGACCCTGAATCTTTCCAACCTCACCCAGAATGTCCTGCATCACCACTTCGACAGGGAGAATTTTACCCCATAAGGATACCTGACACTGTGCACTCCACGTGAAATAACGGACTACTAGACTAACTAAAAAAAGTGTTTCCAAATCATAATCCCGATGAGTCTGGAATGCCCCATACACCCACTCTGCATAACTCATATGGGGGAGGAAGGGTATACTCAGAGCCCTCCCAACCCTCTTGTACACCTCTATATTACAAGGGCACTGAAGTAGAAAGTGATCCATGGACTCCACCACTCCTCCACACTCCACTCTCGGGCAGCCCTGATCACTCATGGAAAGAAACTTCAAGTTGCCACATATAGTTTTCCATGAAAGGCAAGCCAAGCCTGATCCCTAAACTTCATTGGGATTCTCTCCAAATTAATCAATTGCAAACCCACCCCAAAAACCAGGCTTGGGCAATCTCTCAAGGCCAGTGGCTCGCAAAAAGCAGAGCTCATGATCCGCTTCTCAAGAAATTTCCTTGGAAGAGATCTGACTTCTCCTGATGTTACTTGCCACTGCCGAAGCATTTTCAAACATGGGGCAACATAAGCCGGGAGCTTATCATGCTTGACCCTCAGGCTTTTCACTGGCCCATCTATAGAATAAAGATAAAAACCCCACTGAATCCACATCACCATATAATGAATTGGCAAGCAATGACTGGTTCGTCAATCAGACGGGATACCTCCTGTTGTACCAGTAGTTAACTATGAAATGAAATAATGGGGATAAAGGGATGTCTCCTGAAAGGTAAAAAATAGGAGGGTCAGCTACAGTCTATTTGCAAAAAATGTAAGACTTTATTGATGAAACAAAATTAGATAAAAGGCGTTAGGTTCACCAGAGGCGGTACAATCCGCGCACCCCCTCTAGTGTACCACACTCTCACTTGTACCAATGAACAAATAGCTATACATTCCTTGCTGTCCACAAGCCGACTACTGGTGCAAAAAGCCGGGATACTAATTGAATTTGTTTCACTCCCAAATCTTGCTGCTATGATAGACGTAAACCAGACCTGCAGTTAGAGCCTATGTATTGCGGACCGTCCCATAGCATAAGGGTTGTAAAAGTATGTCACCCTGCAATCATGGATAACTGCATAGACTCACAAAAAAAAAAAAATTGCAGTAGATAACTGCAATATGCAGTTATCCATGATTGCAGGGTGACATCCGTTTACAACCCTCATTCTGTGTGACGGTCCGCAATACATAGGCTCTAACTACAGGTCTGGTCTACGTCTATCATAGCAGCAAGATTTGGGAGTGAAACAAATTCAATTAGTATCACGGCTTTTTGCACCAGTAGTTGGCTTGTGGACAGCAAGGAATGTATAGCTATGCATGACACGGCTACCAATTATTAATTGCCAGATAATTCTACTGGATGTCCACGGGATATCTTGCATGAATATTTTTCCAACCTAGTGTCCATTAATTCCCCCCTTTTGAGAGTGGTACCTGGACTGTGGAGTTTATGGGGGGCTATTTGAGCATAGTGGTTTTTATTGACTTTTTATGTCTTTTTGTGTTACAGTTGTAATTTGTTCATTGGTACAAGTGAGAGCGTGGTACACTAGAGGGGGTGCGCGGATTGTACCGCCTCTGGTGAACCTAACGCCTTTTATCTAATTTTGTTTCATCAATAAAGTATTACATTTTTTGCAAATAGACTGTAGCTGACCCTCCTATTTTATACCTTTCGGGAGACATCCCTTTGTCCCCATTATTTAGTTCCATCATTTTCACTGGCCCACCATTTTCCCAGTTTCGCAGAAAGGGCCTAAACCAGGACTGGAAAATACCAACCCACCCAGGCGGTCTCTCTGCCAACATGTACCTCCCCCATAACAGCTGGAAGAAACAACTATAGACCCTGGTATAGAGAGAAACTGGCAAAACGCAAACAAAACTGACATACAGAAAACCGGAATCAGGTAAGTCTTGATCAGATCAACCTTTTCCCTCAAGGAAAGCCGGCAACCTTTGCAGCTTGCCACCTTGGCATCGGCATTCTCCAGCCTGTTCACCCAGTTTTCATGACCATAGACACCTCGGCCGAAATCAATGCCTAGAACTCAAATTTTTTTGTTGGGGCTCCGGGAAGTCATCTGGGAGAACAAAGCTCTCACCTTTCTACGCCCATCCAGAAAGCTTCACACTTGTCCTGGTTGACCTTTGAACTTGATGCCTCTGCATACTGCCTTATCACTGAGACCACCTCCTGCGCCTCCCCAGTGCCAGAGACAAAAACAGAAACATCATCCGCATAGGCCACAACTTTCAAAGGAGGCTTACCAGCGATGCTCAAAAGTACCCCACACAATGGTCCACTCTCTAACCTTCTAATGAAGGGGTCAATTGCAAACACATATAGCAGAGGACTCAATGGACACCCTTGACGCACCCCTGAGCCGACCTCAAAGGGCTGCCCGACCCATCCATTAACCAGAGGAAAGCTTTCAGCCCCTTTTTACAAAATCTTGAGCCAATCAATGAAACCCCCCTCCAGGCCATATTTGCTAAGAAGGAGCCACAAGTACTCATGATTAACCCGATCAAAGGCCTTAGCCTGATCCAATGTCAGCAAAAATTTACCCCAACCAGCAGCCCTACAACGCTCCAAGGCCTCCTGGACAGCTAACACCGTTGAGAAAGTGCTTCTACCTTGGACAGTGCTGGTGGCGGGTTAACAAACTGCCTGCCACTGGTGATAATCGCCAGAAAAAATCTTTGCCAGTATCTTCCTATCGACATTAAGAAAGCTAATGGGGCGCCAATTCCCAATCATCAAAGGTTCTTTACCCTTTGACAGAAGGATCACTGCAGATTGCCTCATGGAGGGAGGGAGAGAACCCTCATACAAACAACTATTAAAAACCTCCGCAAGGTAGGAAGCCAGGATTGTCTTAAAACATTTATAAAATTCGTCTGTCAGACCATCTGGCCCTGGCGTTTTCTTGATGGCTAGTTTATCAATAGCCTGGATTACCTCATCTACAGTGATTTCATCTGTCAAATTCATCAAAGGAACATTACTTTCCAGTCATGGTGCAGAGTCCAAAAAACCCAACATCCTTGTCCGATCAAGGTTCCTTCCTCCCTGGAGATCGGCATAGTCAGAGGCGGCTCTCTAATTAGGCAAATTAGGCGATCGCCTAAGGCCCCGCAGTCACAGGGGCCTCGCGGCTGCCTAATTTGCCTGTGATCAATCACTGATGTTGTCAAGGTCTCATCCCGGTTCAGTGGTAGCAAGTGTGGGGAGCGGGACAATAGAGGCCTCTAGGTGGTGGTGGTGGCAGCGGCTGGGTGACAGCACCTGGCTCCAAGGCATGCGAGCGGCATGTCCATGTGGGACCCGCAGCTGAGCTGCTCCTTCTGCTTGTGCCGCTCACACGACCTCAACGCACCTGCCTCCTATTTGGTTCTGCAGTCGGGGCAGGGGGGTCCCTGAAGGTATCCAGCTGAGCTGCAGTGCCCCATGATTGTGAAGAGGAAAGAGCTCTTATGCTGCCTGGCCGACCAGCAAGAAGGTGAGTGTCCGTGCAGCCTCCCTGTGTGTCTGAATAGACAATAGCAGTCGCTGAATGATCACTTCTCCTCCTCTCCTTCCTGACGACATTCAGCAGCTGCATGGAGTAATATGGAAAAATCAATTCCACTATGTACAGTCTCCCCACCGCTCCCCCTATTTAACTTTTTCTGCATCCCCGTGCTCTCCGCCCTTCCTGCTCTCCGGCCCCGCCATGTTCTCCCTGGCTCCACCCCTCCTGCTCTCCAGCCCCTCCGTGTGCCCCCTGGCTCCTCCCCTCCTGCTCTCCAGCCCCTCCTTGTGCCCCCTGGCTCCACCCCTCCTGCTCTTCAGCCCATCCTTGTCCTCCCTGGCTCCGCCCCCATTTCATCAGCACCCCCCCTGCTCTCCACTCCAATTCTTTCTCCCCCCTCTCGCGCTCTCTGGCCCCCACCCTCCAGCACTCTGTGGCCAACACCCCCCCAGCACTCTCCGGCCCCCACCCTCCAGCACTCTCCGGCCCCCACCCTCCAGCACTCTCTGCCCCCACCCCCCAGCACTCTCCGGCCCCCACCCCCCAGCACTCCCTTGACCCCAGCACTCTCTGGCCCCCAGCACTCTCCGCCCCCAGCACTCTTCACCCCCCCACCCCCCAGCACTCTCCACCCCCCACCCTCCAGCACTCTCCACCCCCAGCACTCTCCAGCTCCTCTCTGCTCCTTGCCTCCCCCAGTGCTTTCACAGACTGGGACATGGGGCACAGGAGGGGCTGCAGACAGGGACAGGGCTAGAGATCTCTCTCACCCCCTTTCCCTCACCCCCCTCTTTCTCACCTCCCCTTCTTTCTTTCACCCCCTGTCACTCTCCTCACTCCCTCTTTCTCTTACCCCCGCTCTCTTTCTCTCTCTCCCTCCTTCCTCTTTCTCATCACACTCTTCTCTCTTACCCCTTCCCACCACTCGCTCTCTCTCTCTTCCCACCACTCCCTCTCTCTCTCTCCCCCCCTCCCTCTCCCTCCCTCCCTCTCCCCTCCCTCTCTCTCCCCACCTCTCTCTCCCCCTTTTGCGCACCCTTTCTCTACCCCTCTCTCACCTTCTCCTCTTTCTCCCCCTCTCACAATCTTTTGCTCCCTCTCTCTATCCCCCTTTTTCTCTCTCTCTCTCCCCCTCCCCCCTCTTCCCCTCTTTCTCTCGCTCTCTTTCTCACTCCCTTTCCCTCCCCCTCTCTCTCTCCCCTCCTTTCTCTCCCTCCCCCCTCTTTCTTTCCCCTTGCGCTGTGCTGGGATCCCCCCACTCTACTGTGGATGTGGAATGACTCAGTGACATCCCCTCCCCATTCTCCCAAGACACAGGAAATTCTTAGAGGGGTTACCACCTTGCTGGGCCCCAGATGTTTGATTGGCTGCATATGTCTGATGGGTGAGTAGGGTGCCCTGGAAGTGGTGCTGATGAACTGTGTGCTAGATCTTTCCATCTTTTTGCAGCCATTTTTATTGCTTGACTTTTCTTTTCCCATTATGGGCGTGATTGGGGCCTCATGTGTAAATTTCACCTAAGGCCTCACAAAGTCTAGAGCCGCCTCTGGGCATAGTATGACCTGACAACCTCCAGGATCCCTGACCTAGACTTCGTCAGAGAGCCCGTACTGTCCCTCAGGCCATTGACCGTCTTAACTGCTACGCTCTGTTTACAGTTCTGGTAAGGGTCAGGTGAATAGTATTTCCCGTAATCCCTCTCCTGAACCAAAGAGGCGTGCCGGTCATATTGATGTCTCCTAAGGAGGAGCTTCACCTCAGAGATCGCCCCAGAATCTCCTCCATTCAAAACAAGGCGGTCAAGTTTCCTCCGCAAACGCTGGTAGGTGATTTACTTATCTTTCTGCTTCTTTCTTCCTATGACCTTGAAAAGCCCAACACTCCGCTGTTTTACAAGCTCCCACCATTCTGACTTGCTGCTGCAAAAGTCTAGGATAGTTACCTGTGCTTGAAAAAAATCCTCAAAGGATTGTCTTACTCTCTCGTCTTCCAAGAAGGCCAAATTCAATCTCCAGATACCCCTCTCCCTAGGTGGCATGTCTGAGGCATTCAGAGTCACAGATAGAATACAGTGATTGGAAAACTCCACTGCCCGACACACAGGTGCCGAAAAAGCAGAGTCCCCCTTTAAAAAAACCTATCTATCCTACTCTGACTACTACCTCGCTGAAAAGTGAACCCCGTGCTGTCTGGGCAGCGCTTAATGTGCGCATCTACCAGACCTGCTTCCCTAACTATCGCATTGAGAAAAAGGGTGTCATAGCCCAGCTTATCTCTGAAACCTCTCCTGTCTTTAGACCTAGTAATGGTGTTGAAATCACCTCCAAAGATAACCTGCTGGGCCGTAAAAAGAACAGGCTTAATCTTTGTAAAGATGCATTTCCTGTCCCACTTCGTCTGGGGACCATAGATGTTAATCTGGCGCAAGTCCTGCCCCTTCACAGAGACGTCCAAGACCATGCATCTCCCTATCTCTACTTCAATTACCAGCCGGCATGGTACCATACCAGAAAAAAGGACCGCAATCCTGCTGTAAGGCTCGGCCGCAAGAGACCAATATGAGGGACCACGTCTCCACTCCTTCTTTGCCGGATGTAAATCGGCCAGACTACTCAGATGGGTCTCTTGCAAAAACAAAATGTCGGCATCAAACTCGCTGAGCAAAAATAAGGCCATATGATGAGCACTTACTGATCTTAAGCTGGCAACATTAATGGTTGCCACTTTTAATAGAGTGGGAACTGCCATTAGGGTAGTTGAGGCAGCCGTTTCTTAGCCTGACTACTCCCTCTGCCTGGAGAACCAGCGCACTTCGTTGCACCCTGGCACTCATCATCCATAGAGGACGCTGAACTGAACGAGTCCCATTCATCGTCATCATCATCTGACAGGACCCCAAACATATTTTCTAAAGGCAAAACTTTAGGATTTAAGGTAACTGAACCCCTTTTTTTCCTTATTTTGCCCCTCCTATCCTCCAACCACTCCATATCATCCTTAGACAAACCAGAATCAACAGCCTCCCCACACCTATCCTCCCCTTCACCTCCCTCCCCCCACTCTCCCTTCCCTTATCTACCACCAGGCCAGCCTCTCCACCATTTTCCCCACTCCTCTGCACCCCACAATCCTCAATAGAAACCCTGCAGCGTTGGGGAGGGGAATTAGCACTGCACTTGATGCACCTGCCTTAGCACCTCTTGCTGCCTCTGCAATTTTAGAAGACATAGACACAGAAGGAATGGACACATTCTCGGAAACTGATACTTTACCTACAGAAAACACAGGCACGCTAGGTAAATGCACAGACTGGGAAGACACAGACATACTGGGTATTGGCACAGACTGGGGCACCACAGACTGGGGAGACACAGACACATTGGGTATTGGCAGACTCAGATGGAATCACAGGCACTCCACCTGCTGAGCTCTGAGCATCCTCCATGTCCAGGTGGAAGAACTCTCTCATGAGCTCAGGCTTGTTGTGCATTGCCTCAGGACACTGACTGTAAGGATGTCCCACAGCATTGCACAGATTGCACCTGATGATATTACAGTCCTTTGCCAAATGTCCTACACCCTGACACAGAGAGCACTTCATCACTGGACAGGAGGATGCAAGATGCCCTTTATCTCCACACTTATTGCATAGCTTTGGCTTGCCTGGATAGAAGATGCTTAGCCTGTCCCTCCCCAGGAAAGCTGAGGATGGCAGATGCTGGACAACATTGTCAACGACCTTTAATTTTAGCTGCACAGACCATCCCCCCGTCCATATTCCCCGATCATCCAAAATTTTTTTTAGGGGGCTCAGGACGTCTCCATACCTCCTCAACCATACAGTTATATCCCCTTGTGGTATGGATACATTACGGACAAGAATTGTCACCATTTTAATGAGGGGCTGGCGTGAAACAAGCTTGGGGATGAGCCCTTTCCAGTCTGGCAGGCCCCTACACACATGTCCATACTTCTCCCAAAATATGTCCAAAGACTCCGGACGGATAAAGGACAAATCATACTCATAGGAACCTGCCGGACTGATCAGGGCGAAGATATCCGTGGGCGTAAACCCCATCTGCAGGATTTTATCCACCACTGCCCTCCTATGTGGTGGGATTCCACCGCCTTCCCATTTTAACTGGACAACTTTCCTCCTTTTAAACAGGAAGGAAGATGGAACATTCCCATGCTCCTTCCCTGCTTGCTCCTCCTTCACAGAACCTGTGGCAGCAACACCAGCATAAGTTTTTTTACACCACCAGCATTTGCAGTCTTGTCCTTTGACACATTCAAACCTGCTGGCAGAGAGTCTGAATCAGCTGGGATAGCAGTCTTCTGATTAGCAGAGGCAGGACCTGCCCTCTCCCTCTGCTCTGAACACTCAGCTTCAATCCTGTCCACTGCAGATTCAAGGAGACTTGTAGCACTACTGCACCCAGCATCTCCTCCACCATTCACAGGAACAGCCGCTGTACCTGGTCCAGGCAAAGTCTCTGTATAGTCCATGGACCTCTCTGCAGACTGAGGCTGACAGATATTAGCAGATGTTATTGCATGCTGTGCATTGTCCATGGGTCTGGGCTGACTGCCTGTAGCACTACAACCCTCAGCACGCCCATTGTCATTAAAGTTCACATCTTGCACACACACTGTACCTGCACCTGCTCTCTCCACAGGTCTTTTTTCGACAGGGATAGGAATGGTGTCCATCTTCTCCTCATCATCCTGGGAAGCCACATCTGGAGGGGATTCCAGTTTATTGATGAAATCCAGCATGCCAGAACCTTCAACCTTCTGCTCAGATATTCCACATTGCTGGGGAGGGAAGGGGACAGAGGCCTCCACCATTGAGGGCTCAGCAGATGTCTGAGGTGTTGAAAAGCTGGGCTCATCCTTCGGGCCCATTTTCTCACTCTCTGCTCTCTGTACCTGCATCTCCTCAGCCTCCATGCAGGAAGTGGCTCCTCTTCTCATTTGCCTAAATCTTTCTTCATTCTTATATTTTTCTTTAAATGCTCCACTATTCTCCTTCAGAGAACACACCAGTTCCTTCTGTTTCCGCACAGCTTGCTCCAGGTCTTTCAACTCAGGCCTCAGAGCCGGTCTCTTCTTGCTGAACACCTTGGCACAAATCTGCTTTTTCTTTTTAAATTCAGCTTTCAAAACTACCAACTTCTCCTCTTCCTTCAACGTTTCCACAATCCTCTGTCTAAAGGCAGACAGAGATTCATCTTTCCTTGGGCCAGGCCCAGAATCTTCCACAGGCTGAGGCCTATCCAGGGGGCCCCCGCCAGGATCCTTCCCAAGATCCAGCATCTCTCCTGGGACAGAGAAGTAACTCTAGCCCCTGGTCTCTGGAAGCACAGGAGCAAAGGAACTAGCAACCTCACTGTCCAGGAGCAGAATGGCAGTTTCCCACCATCCCTGTGCTGTACTCATTATGAGGGGCTCCCACCATCCCTGTGCTGTGCTGACTTCCTCAGGGAAGTCAGCACAGCACAGGGATGGTGGGAGCCCCTCATAATGAGCACAGCAGGGGTACAAGCTCAGGAAGTCAGCACAGCACAGGGATGGTGGGAGCCCCCTCATAATGAGCACAGCATGGGTACAAACCCAGGAAGTCAGCACAGCACAGGGATGGTGGGAGCCCCTCATAATGAGCACAGAAGGGGTACAGCCCCAGGAGGAAGTCAGCACAGCACAGGGATGGTGGGACCCCCTCATAATGAGCACAGCAGGGGTACAAACCCAAGAAGTCATCACAGCACAGGGATGGTGGGAGCCCCCTCATAATGAGCACAGCAGGGGTACAAACCCAGGAAGTCAGCACAGCGCAGGAATGGTGGGAGCCCCTCATAATTAGCACAGCAGGGGTACAAACCCAGGAAGTCAGCACAGCACAGTGATGGTTGGAGCCCCCCATAATGAGCACAGCAGGGGTACAAACCCAGGAAGTCATCACAGCACAGGGATGGTGGGAGCCCCCTCATAATGAGCACAGCAGGGGTACAAACCCAGGAAGTCAGCACAGCACAGGGATGGTGGGAGCCCCCTCATAATGAGCACAGCAGGGGTACAAACCCAGGAAGTCAGGAAGTCATCACAGCACAGGGATGGTGGGAGCGCCCTCATAATGAGCACAGCAGGGGTACAAACCCAGGAAGTCAGCACAGCACAGGGATGGTGGGTGCCCCCTCATAATGAGCACAACAGGGGTACAAACCCAGGAAGTCAGCACAGCACAGGGATGGTGGGAGCCCCC
Organism: Aquarana catesbeiana; assembly: GCF_042186555.1. Classification (NCBI taxonomy): domain Eukaryota; kingdom Metazoa; phylum Chordata; class Amphibia; order Anura; family Ranidae; genus Aquarana; species Aquarana catesbeiana. The sequence continues at coordinate 243,901,988 of NC_133329.1, forward strand.
ACATAATGAGCACAGCAGGGGTACAAACCCAGGAAGTCAGGAAGTCATCACAGCACAGGGATGGTGGGAGCCCCCTCATAATGAGCACAGCGGGGGTACAAACCCAGGAAGTCATCACAGCACAGGGATGGTGGGAGCCCCCTCATAATGAGCACAGCAGGGGTACAAACCCAGGAAGTCAGCACAGCACAGGGATGGTGGGAGCCCCTCATAATAAGCACAGCAGGGGTACAGCCCCAGGAGGAAGTCAGCACAGCATAGGGATGGTGGGAGCCTCTCATAATGACCATAATGAGTCCGACGACTGCCATATTGAGAAAGGTATTTTTTGCTTTTTAAATTCATCATAACGAACGTTCGTAATTATTACGAAAAGTTAACAAACCTTTGTTTGAAAATTCGTATTTCGTACTGTAAGGATAAGACATAATCCAGGGCCAACTTTAGGCCTTATTCAGGGTTTCTCCTTAAAGCGGGATTCCGTCCCTGAAAAAAAAAGAAGACAACGGGGCTGCTCAACGAGGAGCAGAACACGCCGCGGAATAGGAAGAGGCAGATTAGGAAGACTGCCTAGCAACAAGGGTTTAGGTAAATTAAAAAAATTTTTTTTGTTTCAAATTTTTTTTTCACATTTTTTTTAGGATTTTTGGTGAATTTTTTTTTTCAGGGTGGCCCTCCACTTTAACCTTGATTTTAGCAGAGGTGTTATTTTTAACAAAGTTTTAGCTTATGTTAACACATCAGAGTAGCTCATGCTAGCTTTTGCAAGTTTTTCAGAAGTGCTAAGTGCAGAATGCGAAGCAGGATGCGCCTGCGGTTAGAGCTGATATTTAGCAGTTACATGTCCAGAACATATAGTGTGTGTTAGGGACATTGGTCTGAGGTCAAGTAGATACGTTTTATTCTTAGGAATATGACGCTGAGTCTGTCTCTAGGCAGAAATGGCATAAATATGTTTCATATTAGTATTGATTGTATAACCTCTGTCATTTTTGTCATTTGTTTGTGATTGGTTACCCAAGGGGCCTACCCCCTTGTACAGCTCTGATTGTGTTTTGCTTATATTCTGTGAAGCCGGAAATAAACCTTTGTATTCTTGATAATCCACGTGCTGTGCATGGTGTCTTGATTACCTGACCGGTCAGAGAGTTTTTCCATTGACCACTAGAAGTCCAGCTCGAGCATAGGAAGAGGGGCGCACCTAAGAGATGGTACCGGAAGTGGGGTACATTTGAACAGAGGTAAGCTTTCTTTAAATTTACTTTTGTAAAAAAGTATTTTTGAATAGCTTGCTCTGTCAATGTTGCACCCCAACAGGCTGTAACACTCAGCAGAAGTGTCATCTCTGCCTGAGTTCTAGCGACATTAATAGGTAGCTTGCTCAAAAAGGGGAGTCCTCGCTAGGTTGGCCAGGATCCCAGGAATAATAAAAGATTGAAAACCTTGTTTTCAATCAATAGGACTGGTCAGTGGAAACCTCTAATATATTCAATGCCAGGGGGACGTTGCCCCGAATGTTTAACAGGTTTGTTGTTTGTATACAAAGGACAGGGGACATATTTAGTCTCTGCAGTCCCAGGTGGATACTTTCATAAGGTGGGCAAAGACCCTTTGTTTCGGGAAGGGGTATACCCCGAATACAGATATTATTTTCAATATACATAATACTTTTGAATTTCAAGAAGGTTTAACAGTCAAAGGTGTCAGGAGTACAATTGAATTTAGAACTGGTGTAAGATTTGTTGTCTGTCAAATCATTGATGGTTTTTTCAGCATCTGATGTGTATAAATAGTGACATAATATAGAGTATAAGATTTTGAGGATTTCTTGCAAATTTGAATATGGGAAATCAACCGGGAAAGGGTAGTCCAGAAGGTAAGCTGGATCGACCCACCCCTTTAGATTTCGTGTCGGGAAACTATGGAAAACATTGTACTGAACTGTTTTGGACAAATATATTGGCCAGAGTGCATGCTCTACAAATTTCAGGACTGACTAAATATGGTCCATGTTACGGGGAGGAATGGGAGGAGGTCACTAAAATGCGTGGGCAACACAAACAGTACAATTATCCACCGTTTCCTCATGATAAAGACTATATGATTGATTGTTATAAAATTTGGTCCAAAGCATTAAAAGAATATAGAAAGAAGTTTCCCCAACCCCCAGAGAGGTCCCAAAGGGGAGCCTTGCCTGCCCCTGTCCCTACTGCCTCTACTCCTCTAACCCGGTCTTACAGTCAGAACAAAGAAATAGGACCAGGAGAATATGTACGTTTGGCACCCCCACCACCTTACGTTATGGTCAAAACAGACCCAGATCCAGAGCCCCAGAGACCAAAGAAAAAACTCTATCCTTTCCTAGAATTAACGATGGGGGCATTGACTGCCATAGTAGACCACAAGGGGACGGCATGGTTAGACCAAGAAGAAAAGGATAGGAAAGCCACAGAAACAATTAACAGGATTCAGAAAGAAAAAATGAGAGACCAGGAGCAGGAGGAAGAAGAGAGAGTTCAGGAGGAGAGAAGGGAGAAAAGACTGCAGGCAAAGCGAGAAAGGGATAAAAAGAGAGAGGAGGACACTTGGAAAGCCCTTCAGCAGCTGTCCTTTGAGGGACAGATGAGGACTAGGTCCCAAATCAAAAACATAGGAAAGTCTTCCCCCGTATATTCCCCTTCATCTACAAAGGACACATCCTCTAATGAGGAGGATATGCCCGAACTTGGGGATATACCAGACGAGACTTCTGACAGGGCCCCCTTACTTACTTTTGCCAACACACCGGACACCTCCCCTGTAAGATCCCCTGTTCGCCCTGGGACACCGATCACCACGGGTCAGGAATCCGGGGGAACTATGGCATTAGCTTTTCCCCTTATTACCATGGGCACTACCCAGGTCCAAATTCCCCTGCCATTAGGCACTGTTAGGGAGATCAAAGAGACATGTCCCAAACTTAGAAAGGATCCCAGAGCTGCTGCAGCTTTTCTGAAAAGGTATTGTACAGGAGCTAGGATGAGTTCAGAAGATCTCCAAATCATTATTCAAGCAGTATACCCTGAAATCACGGTTGAATTTGATGTAGCGGCAGCTTTTATCGCGGCAGATCCCTATGACAAACCTGAAGGGTGGGATATTTTTTGGGGCCAACTAGGACTAGCTTGGCAGAAAGCATACAATGGGGACACAAGTGTACACACTATGTTGTCTTGCAAACAAAATCCCGGGGAAGATTTTTACTCATTTTTAGTTCGTCTACATAAAATATATCACTCACTGATCAAAGGTTTATTACTCCAGAATGTACAGAGGGTTGCTCAATGGGTATTAATGGAACTGACGTCCAACATAAAGTGACTCCTCCATTACAAGTTAGTACATTATAGGACGAACCTCTTACAACTATGTGTTTTGCTGTTTTGACTGACTGCCCCCTTTCCTTAATGGGAAGAGACTTAATGTCTGCTTTAAGAATCAATATAAGATTTGACCAGGAAGGTGGATTGACAGCAAAGTCTCCACTATGTGACTTAACTAATCCTAAATATCAAGACTTCAGGGGACATTACATGCTTCTACCTGGAACTCTAGAAAATCATCCAATTTGGGCTAAGGACAAAACCTCTGTAGGACATCTTAATTGTACACCTTACTCTCCTACTTTCAAACCCAACACAATACCACATTTCCAAAAAACAATATCCCCTTACAGAAGAAAAACTTCAGGGCATTTCACCATTGATTGAAGAATACAAAAAGGAAGGCATACTAAAGGAAATAGTTAGTCCATGGAACACATTTTTTTTTTGTGTACCGGTTGGGGAGGATGCACAAAGGATCTTTGGTTTTGTTTGGGGCCAGGTCAATTGACCTGGACACGGCTCCCACAAGAATTTGTTGACAGCCCAGCAGCTGTCTCTATGGTATTGAAATTATCCCTTGACGACTGGACACCTCCTCAGGGTTCCATACTGCTTCAGTAGATAATCTACTGCTGTGTAGTGAGAGCCAGGGACGCTGTGAGTCCGACTCTGAGCACCTTTTACATCACCTCGCCTCAGAAGGTCACTTGGCGTCTTGCAAAAAGATCCAGTGGTGCAGGTCACAGGTTGAGTATTTGGGGTGTATAATCAAACAAGGGGAATGCTTGGTGTCACCGGCTCGGGTCAAAGCACTTACATGCCTCAGTCCCCCGAAGGAGAAAGCCGCGCTTCTCTCCTTCCTCGGCTCGATTGTCTACTGCAGACAATGGATACCTGATTGCTCACACTGGGATTTGATCCTTAGAGCAGCTACGTTGTTGGGCTCTCCAAAAATGATTAATTGGACTGAGGAAATGCTACAAGCATTTGCCACCCTCACTGCGTCCCTCTCAAGGGTACCTGCATTGGGTCTACCTGACCATAATAAACCATTCTGTTTATATTGTGTAGTCTCAGGCCCAGTGTTTGCAGGAATTCTAGCACAACATGGTGGGGTTTTGAGACCAGTTGCATATCTGTCAAAGAAATTACCCGTGCAGGTTCAGGGGGATGTCCTCTTGCCTTCAAGCTCTCGCAGCTTGTGCAATGACTGTAAAGGAGGCATCCAAAATAACATTGGGAGGGCAGACAACATTATACACAACACATTCGGTAGTTCACCTTATGCAGAACATGAGTACTCAGCATATGACAGCACAACATACAAGTGGCTATGAAGTTATACTCTTTAACACACAGAACCTTGAAATCAAATCATGCTCAGAGACAACACCACAAGTCAGGTTTTTACACTCTCTCTTACATCTTTCTGAGGATAACCCTATCCCACAGCATTACTGTAACAAGCAACTTCTAGAATCTACTTCACCACGTTATGATTTAAAAGACACCCCCAACCCTGATTACCTACATGTGTTTGTAGACGGTAGCTGTACACGTCCTGACTATCACACATACAAGATTGGTTACTCAGTTGTCATGCTCCCAGACATTATCTTAGAAAGTAAACCACTGCAAGTAACTTCAGCGCAACAAGCAGAATTGCTGTTACTAGAGCATGTTCGCCATTTGAAGGACAGGATGTGAATGTTTACACAGATAACATGTGGACGCTTTATTGAAAGCGCTCCTTCTTCCTCGCCACATTAATGTAATTAAGGTTCGCGGGCACTCATATGATAAAACAGAAATAGCAAAAGGGAATGCACTCGCTGATAGGTTGATTTGTTAGGTATTCAATGGAAACTACACATCCCTTATCATTCCCAAAGTGCAGGATTAGTAGAAAGGATGAACAGAAATATTAAAGATAAACTAAAGAAAGCTACAGGAGGAACTTTGAGAAACTGGTTAGCTTTTCTTCCCGCAATACTTTTCCAAATCCGTACCACACCCCATTCCAGAAACAGCTTATCCCCTTATGAGATATTAATGGGAAAACCAGCACAGAGGAAATAGACAGAAATAGGAGAGGAACCTAATCTATATTCTTTACAGGAAGAGTACATGAAAAAGCTGGTAAGTAGCCTTACTGAAACTTATGACAAGGTTGCTGTCACCTTTCCTCCTCTTTTCACAGAACCAACACACCCTTTCGTCCTGGGGGACAAGGTGCTCATCAAACAGCTCACGGTCCGTAAACAACCAGGTCCTGTCTTTCAAGGCCCCTTTGAAGTCCAAAAAGTATCCAGAACAGCAGTACTGACTGACCAAAGCCCACAATGGATCCACACATCAAGGATAAAAAAAGCCCCTGATCACCGAAAAATATACATGTCCACAGATGAAACAATGGAACTCCAATTCTCTCAATAACAGGAACCCCCTACAGACTCTGGTTCTCCCCCTGTTCCCCAAATGGGTGAAGTGACTTGCCACATTCTTTTTCCTCCTTTCCCCTCCTAAAAGAAACTTTTCAATCTGCCTATCAGCTTTTTCAATGACATGTATAATATGTTCTTTTGTTTCTATGCTTTACACAAAACAGAGATGGTATAATGAATAATATTGGTGATCAATACAGACTTTTCGTTTGTAATGATCAAAGGAGAGATTGTAAGGATAAGACATAATCCAGGGCCAACTTTAGGCCTTATTCAGGGTTTCTCCTTAACCTTGATTTTAGCAGAGATGTTGTTTGTAACAAAGTTTTAGCTTATGTTAACACATCAGAGTATCTCATGCTAGCTTTTGCAAGTTTTTCAGAAGTGCTAAGTGCAGAATGCGAAGCAGGATGCTCCTGCGGTTAGAGCTGATATTTAGCAGTTACATGTCCAGAACATATAGTGTGTGTTAGAGACATTGGTCTGAGGTCAAGTAGATAAGTTTAGAGTATTCTTAAGAATATGTTGCTGAGTCTGTCTCTAGGCAGAAATGGCATAAATATGTTTCATTATAGTATCGATTGTATAACCTCTGTCATTTTTGTAATTTGTTTGTGATTGGTTACCCAAGGGGCCTTCCCCCTTGTACAGCTCTGATTGTGTTTTGCTTATATTCTGTGAAGCCGGAAATAAACCTTGTATTCTTGATAATCCACACGCTGTGCATGGTGTTTTGATTACCTGACCGGTCAGAGAGTTTTTCCATTGACCACTAGAAGTCCAGCTCGAGCATAGGAAGAGGGGCGCACCTAAGACGTACGACTCCAAATTTTATTTCGGACACAAATTACGAATTAACGGCTAATACGAAACGGAACTAAACAAATTTATTGACGGAGCACATGTCTATCACCGGCCATATTCCTGGTGCACGGCTTCACAACGGGGTTCCACACCTGCCTCATCACCTTACCCCTCACTATCCATGAGTGCAGGAACCTCCAGTCGGTGGCCATCGACGAATCGATTCCCTCCGAGGAATTTTCCCTCAAGTACGCCTCTTGACCTGGCCATCCAAACCATCATTAGGATAGGTCCCGGTGCCTGGCTATCCAAAGCAGACATCTCTGATGCGTTCAAACTCCTCCCTATTGAACAGTTCCTCTGGGGGTGGCATGGTATTAAGCGGAGGGAGTCTTACTATTTTGCCACCAAGTTGACCTTCGGGTCCAAGAGCAGCCCATGGCTGTTCGACATCTTCGTTCAGGCCCTCACATGGATTCTCTCTCACCAGGCCCGCTGTCACACAGTCATCCACTACCTTGATGACTCCCTGCTCATCGAGCAACCAGTGCAAGATCCAGATCGGGTTCTCAAACTAGACCAAGCAGCAGTAGCAAACTTAGCCATTTAGGATGAGTTCCTCACCAGCTGGAACGGCATTTCAATGTTCATCCCAGCAATATCAGCTAAGTCACCACAGGTGGCCACCGATGCCACAGCCTCCATGGGCTTTGCGGCCATTTTCGACCGCCACTGGTTCGCCAGAACCTTGGCCCTAGAAATCCTCTTAATCCCTGGTTTCACCATGTCCTCATCACTCATCGAGCTGTATCCCATCGTGGCAGCTGCCCAGGTCTGGAGCCACATCTGGACAGGACAAATGGAGGTCTTCACCACGGACAATCAGGCCACGGCCGACATGATCAATAAAGGCAGATCCAAGTCACTCCCCATTATGTCCATCCTGCACAGGCTCATGCAGCTGTCACTCCATCATCAGTTTAATAGTTTCTGCAAATATGTTCCAGGCAAATCCAATATCGCAGCTGATGCGCTGTCCGTTTCAACTTTACTTTGTTTTTCCAGCAGGAGCCTGGAGCCAACACAACAACTACTCCTGTCCCACCCTGGTTGTTGCTGACGATTGGACTTAAGTCGCACCTCGCCAACGCAACCCAGGTCATTAACCACTCCTTGGCACGCAACACACCAAAGGTCTATCGCACTGCTTAGCTTTCATATCATATTGCCACACGCAACTGGCCCTTACTCACAATACCATCAGGCTATACCTAGCCGGTGTCAAACATTTTCTGTCCTTACAGGACCCCAGTAAACCATCAGTATTCACGGCCGATGCAGTCAGGTCCCTCCTGCAGGGCATACAGAAACACCAGCCCATAGCTAGTGGCAAACGCCTAACTATCACCAGTGCCATCTTCAGGGACATGTCTGAAATCCTTACTCGTTCTCCATTTGGGGCTTTGGCCAGCCTAGTCATCCAAGCAGCCATCTACTTGGCCTTCTATAGTTTCTTGTGGCCTAGTGAATCTACCATTAACAGCGCCGCCAGTCAGACACTGCTCCGACGTCCGGCCCCGGGGTTGACATCAACCTGTTTCAGACTAACATGGCCTGGTGCCCAGTGACGGTGCTCGACCGACTACTGTCCCATATACCCAGCCAATCAGCTGGTAGCCCGATGCTACCCTTTCTGACCAGCCCTCTGAGTGGCAGACAGTTTATCAGGCACGTCAGGATCCTCCTAGGCAACTTGGGCTTTAAACCAAGTCCGTTCTCTGGACATTCCTTCCGGATTGAAGCAGCTTCAGCTGCATCCCAGCACGGAGTACCAGACCACGTGATCAAGAAGTTAGGCAGATGGAAGTCAGCTTGCTTTGCTACATACATCCCAAATCCTCAGGTGGAAATGACACGGGCCTTCACCAAGCAGGCTCAATAACCCCAAGAACCGATAAAAAGTTATTTCCCTATCTGAGTCTTTTGCCCCCTTTTCTTAGCATACTGATCAGACCACCAAGGCACACTTCAGGTCTATTTATGTTGTAAGTCTTGTCGCGTGTTTATGTGATCCATATCTGTCTTGGTCATAGGGCCAGGACCATAAATAAATACATTTTATATATATATATATATATATATATATATATATATATATATATATATACATACAGTATCTCACAAAAGTCAGTACACCCCTCACATTTTTGTAAATATTTTGTATCTTTTCATATGACAACACTTTGATACAATGTAAAGCAGTGAATGTACAGCTTGTATAACACAGAAAATTTGCTGGCCCCTCAAAATAACAACACACAGCCTGTGTCTAAACCGCTGGCAACAAAAGTGAGTACACCCCTAAGTAAAAATGTCCAAATAGGGCCCAAAGTGTCAATATTTTGTGTGGCCACCATTATTTTCCAGCACCGCCTTAACCCTCTTGGGCATGGAGTTCACCAGATCTTCACAGGTTGACACTGGAGTTCTCTTCCACTCCTCCATGATGACATCACAGAGCTGGTGGATGTTAGAGACCTTGCACTACGCCACTTTCAATTTGAGGATGCCCCACAGATGCTCAATAGGGTTTAGGTGTGGAAACATGCTTCGCCAGTCCATCACCTTACCCTCAGCTTCTTTAGCAAGGCAGTGGTCGTCTTGGAGGTGTGTTTGGGTTCGTTATGTTGGAATACTGCCCTGCAGCCCAGTCTGGGAAGGGAGGGGATCATACTCTGCTTCAGTATGTCACAGCACATGTTGGCATTCATGGTTCCCTCAATGAACTGTAGCTCCTCAGTGTCGGCAGCACTTATGCAGCCCCAGACCATGACACTCCCACCACAATGCTTGTAGACAAGACACACTTGTCTTTGTACTCCTCACCTGGGATTGACACCATCTGAACCAAATAAGTTTTACTTGGTCCCATCATACCACCAGTAATCCATGTCCTTTTTTTTTTTTTTACAGAAAAGAGTTTTTATTTAACAAATCAGCATTACAAAACATTCAGCATTCGGCATGAAGTGGGGGGGGGAGTAAGCATCCCCAACTGAGCAGAGGGGAATCCATCAATAGGTCCCCTATCCCCAGCCCTTCATTTACGCGCAGCCATCCAGGTCGACCAAACTTTTCGAACTTGGCAGGGCACTATCTGCTCTCATATATGAGTTTGTATAATGAGTCCACCGCCTTCTTCCAGGAGTTGAGGGTAGGGTCTTCGGCTGACTTCCAATGTAACATTATCTCCCTCCCTCCCTCCATAGAACAAGATTGTAATTAGGAGTTTAGTGTACCTATCCCCTTCCACCTCATCCAAATAGCTCAGCAGAAGCACAATGGGATCCAGTGACACCCTGGTCGCCCTGGCCTCCCCCAATGTTGCTAAGCATGTCCGCCACCCCCTCCCAGTATGGTCCAAGCTTTGGACAGGCCCATACCATGTGCCAGAATGTCCCTTCCTCGGTCCTGCACCTAGGACAGTACGGGTCAAGATGTGGGTATATTCTGGCCATTCTATGCGGGGTGAAGTAAGCCCTGTGAAGAAATTTGAGCTGGATGAACCTGTCCTTGGCTGCTATCATAGTTGGGATGTAGGTCGAGATGCAGTCTTCCCACTCGTCCTCCCCCAAAACCGGGATATCCTCCCTCCATTTGTCCATGGAGCGGGTGGGTTTAACATCATGGGCCACCGTCAGGTATAGGTACAGAGTGTATAGAGGCTTCCCATCGCACTTGAGGTCAGCAGTCGATCGATTGAGTCCAGTTCCAGAGTCAGCCTGTCTGGGAATTGCGCCCTTATCGCATGTCTCAGTTGCCAGTATTTGAATTCAAAGGATCGGGGGAGGGAGTACTGTCGTTTTATGTCCTGGAAAGGCATAATCTTGCCGTTGGCTATTATGTGTTTTAGGGTGTTGATTCCCTGTTTGGCCCATTGTGAGGGGTCTGGTATTTCGTAAAGATGGGGGAGAGTAGGGTTACCAAAGCGGAGTGTGTGGAGATATGCAGTTCGGTTTAGCATATATTACCCTGGCCTCCCTCCATGCTCTAACAGTAGTCTTCATGGAGATCGTCAGGGGGTGGGGGGCTTTAGGTCCACTATACACTAGATTGGTCAAGGCCGCGTATAAGCCCAAAATGGCAGCTTCAAGTCTCACTGCAGGATTTTGTCTGGGCTGGGAGAACCACCAGCGCACCATGACCAGTATGGTAGCCCAATAATATAATAGAAAGTTGGGAGGGCCAGACCTCCTCCCGACAGAGGAAAGTATAGCACCCGCTTTGCCACTCTAGGGGGCCTCCCAGCCCAGACAAGAGAAGTCAAAATCCCTTCTAGACGTCTGAAAAATGATCTGGGTATATGGGAGGGGGTGTTGCGGAAAAAGTATAGAAATTTAGGAAGGAACACCATTTTGAGCAAGTTAACTCTGCCCACGGGGGTGAGCAGTAAGGTGCGCCAAGCTGTACATTTTACTGTAAGCTGGGTGATGAGAGGCTGCACATTCTTTTCTAAAAACTTGTGTGTGGTGTTGCTAATTTTGATGCCTAAATAGGTGAATTCGTCCACCCATTGGAGTGGGGTGCCGGTGTCCGCCCAGGGAAGCGAGGGGTGCAGTGGGAATAAAACTGACTTTCCCCAGTTTATACGGATGCCTGAGAATCGGCAAAGTCTTCAAATATGTCCAGAGCCTTCCGCAGTGATTGCAAGGGATCAGCGAGATAAAGTAGGGTGTCGTCCACGTATAGGGACACTTTTTCTTCAATTGTACCCACTTTTATACCTTTCACCCCTGTCTCCACCCTCAGAGTAATGGCAAGGGACTCTATCGCCAGGGCGAAAAACCCCAGCAACAAGGGACAGCCCTGGCGGGTGCCCCTGCCCAAAGGGAAGGTCTCGGAGAGGGTGCCATTCGTGCGGACCCTTGCTTTAGGATCAGCGTAAAGCATCCGCAACCATGTGAAGAATTTCAGTCCAAATCCGAATTTCGAGAGGACCCCCCATAGGAATTCCCACTTTACGGAGTCGAAGGCTTTTTCAGCGTCCAGTGAGACGACTACTGCCGCCGATTCCGACTGTGCCCTATCCATATGAGTGAAAAGCCTTCTGATGTTGATGTCTGCTCCCCTCCCCGGCATGAACCCTGTTTGGCCTGGGTGTATTAGGGCTGTTATGACTGTGTTGAGTCTCATGGCCAGCACTTTGGCCAGGAGCTTTGCATCGACATTGATTAAGGAGATGGGACGGTAGGAGGGACACAGGGACGGTTCTTTACCCGGCTTGGGGATCACCACCACCACTGCCTCGCTCAAGGAGTTTGGAAGTGCCCCCAGCCTTTGTGCCTCGGTTAGCATAGCATGCAGTTTGCCCGTCAGCTCTTCTGCATATTGTTTGTAAAACTCGACGGGTATGCCGTCAGGATCCGGAGACTTGCCCGATTGGAGAGTCTTAAGGGCTTTCAATAGTTCGTCTGTAGTGATTGGGGCGTCAAGGTTATCGCAGTATTTTGCGGTCAGGACGTCAACGGGGTCTAGGTAGGAGGTCAGTTTGTCGCTGGTATATGTGGCCTTAGAGCTGTAGAGATTTCTATAAAAGGATACAAAGCAGTCGTTTATCTCGTCCGGGGCGTATCTGAGATCCCCATCAGGTCCCTGTATGTGTGGTAACACATTCCCCTCATTTGTTCCCTGGACAGCCATGCCAATAGTTTCCCGGACCATTCCCCCTGTTCGAATATGCGATGCGCTTTGGCGAGAAGGCGTTTCTGAGTGAGGGAGGTGTGAATGCGAACTACCTCCCCACTCAGAAGCTGAAGTAAGTCATAGTCTCTGGGATCCTTAGATCTAAGATATTGCGCTTCTTGCAGGTCAGCCTTTCTTTCTGCGGTAACCAAGTCAGCTCTCCTCTCCCTACGGACCCTGGCTATAATGGTCTGGTATCTTCCCCTGGTGTACGATTTGAAAGTGTCCCACACCGTTAATGCACTGGCCGAGCCGGGATTGATGGCCCAGTACTCCTGCATCGCCCCCCAAAGTGACCATCCACCGCCTCGTCCGAAACCCAGAATCTGGACAGTCTCCACAAGGTATTTTTCTGGAGTGGAGGAGAGTTCCAGCGTCAGGAGGAGCGGCGCATGGTCAGATATACCCATTGGAAGTATCCTAGTGTCCTTTACCTTGGATAGGGCAGGGCCATCCACATATGTCAAATCGATCCTGGAGAAGGATCTGTGGGAGGCGGAATGGCAGGTGTATGCTCTAAGGTGAGGATTCCTACAGCGCCACACACCGCCAGGCCATATATCTCCGCCCATTCCACCAGTCCAGGGTGGGAGTGTCCACTGGTGGACATCCTATCTACGCCTGGGTTAGGGGCCATATTGAAGTTGCCTAGAATAGCAGCTATATTATCGTTTTGAAATTCTGCTATCTTTGAGGCTATCTTTCTGGTGTAGAAGAGGTATTGATGCTGGGGGTGGCAAATATACACCCGCTATAACCTACTTCATAGAACGTATCTGAGCATGAACTATTACATATCTTCCCTCCGAGTCCAGCACCAGGTCTAGCAGCCTAAAAGGGAGAGATTTATGGACCAGGACGCTAATGCCCCTTGCGAAATTAGAATGTGTGGAATGGTAATGGTATCCAATCCAGGGTTTCTTTAGGGCTGGTGTTTTACTACCCACAAGATGGGTTTCCTGGAGGATACAGATGTGTGGGCTGTGGGCCTTGATGAATTGGAACACCAGTGACCTTTTGACAGAGGAGTTCAGGCCCCTGGTGTTCCATGATAGTATGTTAAGGGATGACATATTTGCTTTTTGATAAGGGGAAAATAGGACTCACGAGATGCTCTCTCCCCGAGGCCGCCCGCCCGACTCAGAGGGGACGACATGAGGAGACATACAGTACTGACATTTGCAATGCATTTATAAAACATATTAGCAACATCAATCTTTTCAAAAACCAAAAATTAACCATAAACAATAAACCAGTCCCCTTGGGGCAACCCACCCAACCCCTTAAAACTGAGGCAGGTATCCATCCCAACCATAATCAGCACGCTGGCTGCAAAAGGGGGGTCCTGTGCAAGAGACACCTCGACCCCTCAAGAGTTCCTGGGGGTCTCGGATGAGCAGAGCTGCTCCCTTCCGGCTAAGGGCTCCGCTGGAGTGTCGCTGAGTCTGTCGGGGACCCATAGTAAGGAGGAGAAGGGGGAAATGACCAATTGAGCATAGAGCTGGGCGTGTCCCTTCAGTGTGGAAGATGGAGAAAGAAAAAAAGAAAAAAATAAGGAGGGGAAAAAAACAACCATCGGTAAATGTGAGTGGTAGTCCAGTTCCCTGAAGTCCTTATGTGAGAGGGAATAGCGCTCGCCATGTCGGCATTGAGAGTCTCCTGGTTCACCTATCCAGGGGCACTATCTTGGTTCTTGTGTGGGCCTCTCGTGCAGGCAGTCATTTTGGAAACAGCCACAACAGATGCAATTTAAACCGCCTTTCGACGAGGATTGAGTCAAGAGTTGTAGAGTTAGCAACTGCAGGAGATATGAACTCAGGGCCCAGTGTATTCTAATCGTTGATGGTAAGTACTCACATGTCAGGCTCTTGGTTGTTGATCATGTGGCAGCATATCCAGCCAGGCGAATGCCTCTCTGGGGGAGGTGAAGAAGCGAGTTGTCTCTCCACCCTGGACCCTCAGGCGCGCTGGGAATAGGACACTGTAACTGATGTTTCGCGCCCTCAATGCTGCTTTCACGTGATCGAATGACTTCCTGAGTTTCTGTGTTTCTACTGAAAAGTCAGGGATGATCATCAGTTTGTTTTTCTGATGCCTTAAGTCATCCACATTTCTGGAAGTGCGAAGAATTTCGTCTCTGTCCCAGAAATTAAGAAGCCTTAGAATGAATGTGCGAGGGGGGGCCCGGGTTTGGGTGGGATTCTGTGTGCCCTTTCTACTGCATAGTGGGGGGAAAGGCGGGCATCAGGCAGAAGATTGCGTAGCATGTCTTCCACATAGCATGTTGAGTTGTTACCCTCTGACCCCTCTGCCAGACCCACTATGCGCAGGTTGTTGCATCTGTTCCTATTCTTGGCGTCCTCTGCTCTGTACTCTAGGGCTTTAACCTTGGTTTGGAGTGTGTGGAGTGCCGCGCTGTGTTCTGCAACTGTGTCCTCTGTGTTGCTGTCCCTCTGCTCTGTTTCTGCCACCCTGGATTTGAGCTTATCCATGTCTTGTCTCAAAAGGCCCACGTCCATTTGCACTGCTTCTATTTTTGCGGTGAGTGTGGACTGACAGGTGGCTATGGCCGCCATGACTTTCGCTAGCCAGGGGAGGTCTTGCCTCATTAGCTTCCATCAGGGCAGTCTGTGAAGCCTTGTGTGTGCTGCGAGTGGGCCTAGGGCCTGTTGGAGGTGCTGGCAGTGAAAGGGGGGTCTCTGGGGAGGGAGGAAACTTGTATTTTTTCCCCTTACTGGCCGTTGCACCCAACTGGTGGCACCTCATTCAGGATCCTGCATCTGCACGACCAAGGCCTCCTATGCCCCAGGATCTGAGTGGGGTGTCCCTTATGGTGTTGGAGCAGGAGGAGGTGCCCGGCTTCCACCGACGGACGGTGCGCCCGTGGATGATTCCCAGCCTTCTATTCAGGCGAGGCCGCGGCTCCGTTCGGGGCCTAGTAGATGGTGGTGGGTGCTGGCTTATGCGGAGAAGGGAGGCCGGAGCTGGAGGAGAGGGGGCAATCGAAAGCCGCTGTGGCGTGCAGGGGGAGCCGATAGGCTATGCCAATGCCTGGGGGGGTCCCCGTTCTAGCGGCCAAACTAAGCCTGCGGTCCCACTGGAGGCCTAGGAGGCGCCGGCTCCATGCGCCACGTAGGGGGACAGGGCATGGAGGATTTTGGCCTCTACCGGGCGTTCCGGAGTCTGCCGAGCGGTCCTTCAGGTAGGCGATGCCTCAGGCTACCTCCGCCTGTGAATTGCAGGGTGATTAGCCCCTGATGGCGCGGATGGCAGTGAGGACTCTGGCGGAGCTCAGAAAGAAGCGTCCGCTCACGTCTCCATCTTGGACACGCCCCCCCGTAATCCATGTCCTTACTCTGCTTGTCTTCAGCAACCTGTTTGTGGGCTTTCTTGTGCATATTTTTAGAAGAGGCTTCCTTTTGGGACGATAGCCATGCAGACCAATTTGATGCAGTGTGTGTGGCATATGGTCTGAGCACTGACAGGCTGACCCCCCACCCCTTCAACCTTTGCAGCAAAGCTTGCAGCACTCATACGTCTATTTCCCAAAGGCAACCCCTGGATATGACGCTGAGCACATGCACTCAACCTCCTTGGTCGACCATGGCGATGCATGTTCTGAGTGGAATCTGTCCTGTTAAACTGCTGTATGGTCTTGGCCACCATGCTGCAGCTCAGTTTCAGTGTCTTGGGAACCTTTTTGAACCAGAGTGCCCAAACTGCAACACAAAACCTCCCAGAGTGCCCAAAGTCTGCTATTCTGGAGACCCTTTTTCTTATGCTGGAGATCCAACCTCTGTATATCTAAAAACACAGTTGATGTATGAAGTCATTGCAGACCTCCCTTCCCACTCAGTACAGACCCCCTTCCTGGTCACTCTGTCCCCCTCCTGTATCCATCTACAATAAAATAAACGTAGGACATACCTCAGAAAAGTGTGGGTATCCTTGCTCCAGGCTGTGTAGACATACACAGCCGAGGAGGGGGGAGACGGCTTTGGTCCACAGCCACTCTGCTGTGCGAGACCACCCGTGAGAGATGCGGCATCCAACCCAGCGGCACGGCTTTGTCTTGTCCACACCCACCCCGGACACGTCACCCCTAGCCCCAGAGCCCTGTGGGAAACGTAGTTCTATGGGGCAGGTGTGTGGTGTGGACGAGATGCACCTCGTACAGGATGGCTGGTGTTCTGCCGAGAAAGTTCCCCTCGGCGGATAAGGACCCCCCTGTACTGCGTAGGAGCCGGCGGAAATAGCCGAATAGAATAGAAATCAGTTGTACATGGCGCCTGTGAGAGCGCCGCTCGCCACGCTTCGGGCATGGCCTCGCTTCACTCGGCACGTTTGTTATTCTCCCTCTAGGTCCACTTGGATGGTGGGGCTTGAACCTGGACTTAGGGCGCAGGCGCCGTGTACAGCTGATTGAAGTTTTTCAGTTTCGGCTATTTTCGGCGGCTCCTAGTCGTTCGTACTGCGCAAGCGTTGCGCCTGCGCAGTACAGGGGGGTCCTTATCCGCCGGGGGAACTTTCTCGGCAAGACACCGGCTCTTCATCTTCGTGTGCCCACGGAGAGGGCTCTGCGTGCCAGCTGTGGCATGGGTTCGCCATCACTGGCCTAGGCCATCTTTATGTAGAGCAACAATTCTTTTTTTCAGATCCTCAGGGAGTGCTATGACATGAGGTGCCATGTTGAACTTCCAGTGACCAGTATGAGAGAATGAGAACGATAACACCAAATTTAACACCCATTCACACCTGAGACCTTGTAACACGAGTCACATGATGAGTCACATGACACCAGGGAGGGAAAATGGCTAATTGGGCCCAATTTGGACATTTTCACTTAGGGGTGTACTCACTTTTGTTGCCAGTGGTTTAGACATTAATGGCTGTGTCTTGAGCTATTTTGAGGGGACAGCAAATTTACACTGTTATACAAGCTGTACACCCACTACTTTACATTGTAGCAAAGTGTCATTTCTTCAGTGTTGTCGCATGAAAAGATATAGTAACATATTTACAAAAATGTGAGGGGTGTATTCACTTTTGTGAGATACTGTATATATAGATTTGGTCCCCTACCAACCAACAATAATTTTGGCTCCCACAAACTGGCTACAGTATGTGCCCATGTGGCATATCATGGGCAAGCCCAAAGAGCTGTCAAATGATGTCAGGGGAAACACCTTGTCCCCCTTATAGTACATCTAGACCAGACGGGTTTTATCGCGGGACGCGAAGCCCGAGACAACTCAATACGTGCGATTCAACTAATACATTGGGCCAAAACTAAAGAGGTACCCCCCCTTATAGAATACTCTCCACCGACGCCGAGAAGGCATTCGACCGCATTGACTGGTCCTACCTCAGGGAGGTATTAACCTCAATAGGGTTGGGCCCAAATATGCTAACTTGGAAACTAGCCCTTTATTCAGAACCTAGTGCACAGGTCTAGGTTAATGGAATCCTCTCATCCAGGTTCCCGATCGGGAACGGCACGAGACAGGGGTGCCCACTCTCCCCCCTCCTCTTTGCCCTGGCCTTGGAGCCACTGTTACAAAGAGTAAGAGCAAATACTGATATCACAGGCCTGACTGTAGGAGCTGTGGAGCATAAACTCTCAGCTTACGCAGATGACGTATTGTTTCACTTAACTAATCCCCTGATCTCGTTGCCGGTCCTGATGCGGGAACTCCAATATTTTGGAACACTTTCTAACTTTAAGATTAACTACAATAAATCAGAAATCTTACCTGTAAATCTATCTACCCCTATGACATATAGCTTAAAGGCTGCATTTCCCTTCACGTGGACTAACTCTTCCCTACGCTATCTAGGCATACAACTGACTGACTGCTTTGACACTCTATATACTACAAACTAACCCAAACTTCTGAACGAAATCAGGCAAGACTTAACACGTTGGACGAAAACAGCCTTCACATGGATAGGCAGGACGAACATAATAAAAATGAACGTTCTCCCCAGAATTCTGTTTTATATGCAGATGCTCCCCATACCCCTGCCTAAAACTTTCTTCAAACAAGTGTCTAACCTGTTCACCACCTTCATATGGAATTCAAAGAAACCGAGGATTGCTATGAAGGTGTTGAAGCGCTCGAAGCACTGTGGTGGACTGGGGGTCCCGGACTTGCAGCGGTACTGCCAGGCCATTGCCCTGCAGAGGACTCTAAATTGGCACTTCCATGGACAATCCAAAATGTGGGTGACTATGGAAAAATATATGGCAGGCAGAGACCTGTCCTACGCTCTGTGGCTTTCGCGGGAACACAGGGGACTATCAGAATCTACGTCCCCATTAACGATATCCACACTTGACACATGGGACAGAATCAACCGGAGGCTGAACTTGGCCTGTGTCCCCGCTGGCGCCTCTGGGCGGATTCCTCTGGTTCCCTCCGGGGGAACACGTGGGCTTTTTTGGAGCCTGGGTAGACGACAAAAACGACAAAAAGTTGTGGTAAATTACTGAGAAATGGGAAGATTCTGCCCTTTGAGTCCTTGGGAAATAGGCCTGGCAGACCGCACCTACATTCTGGAAGTATAGGCAACTACACCACTTCTTTGCTGTACACGGTAGCTCTATAAGAGATATCTCAACACTCACGCCTTTTGAGGGAATGTTTATAGCGGAGGAACCGGTCCCCCACATGATTTCCAAAATTTACCAACTGCTGGGGTCCTTGGCCTCGGTCTCTAAACCTACTTATGTACGTGCCTGGGAGAGAGACCTTGGGAAAGAGTTTTCTGAGTCTCAGCTAACATATATGTATCAACTCACACACTCCAGCTCAGTGGACTCAAAGATGCAGGAGACAAATTACAAATTATTAGCACGTTGGTACAGAGTTCCATCTGACATGGCACGGATATATCCTGCTAGTTCAGACCTATGCTGGCGAGGATGCGGAGGCCGAGGTACCCTCATACACCTGTGGTGGGTATGCCCACGTATAAAGATATACTGGCAGACTATTAAAGACCAGATTAAAGATATTCTCGGGATAGAGATTTCCCTCTCCCCAGAACATTTCCTCCTGCATATTCCTTCTTATACCTGTTAGTCGCTACAAAAAAAGCGCACTACCTCACTTGCTAAATGCTGCTAAGCGTCTACTGCCCATCTTCTGGAAGAAGGAGCAGATACCGAGCAAAGAGGAGTGGATATGCAGGGTTAATGAAATAAAGGAAGCAGAGGAATGGGTGGCAAAAAGCAAGGGCACTATAGACAAACACACAGCCATATGGTCAACATGGCAAGACCACTTCCACGATACTTCCTATGTGCCCTCTAGTCTAGACATATCCTTATTAAAATTAGCAGACCCCACATTGGGTCACCGGGACCAACCTACATAGTCATCACCACAGTTTTTCCTAAAGACCGAAACATGGACCGCAAATGAACATACGTATCCTTGCCAGGACGGTGAGGCTGCCTGGGGGGCGGATAGTCTGGAGTGGATGTTCGGAGATGCACGCGGAACTAAGGTGTGATCCTGTTTTCCCCACCTACTCTCTACTCTCTCCACCCTCTCTTCTTTCTCCCTCTTTCTCTCTGCTCTTGTCTATTCTAATAAGCACTGTTCTTAATGGAACCGTTTGTTGATTGAACAGAATGTTAGCAACTATTATACTATTACTAGATAGATGTGAAACAGAGATGCTCTCCTGGCCGGGAGGGCTGCGGGGGCGGGGATGCGTCTGCGGTTCAGGGGGCGCGCCGGGGGAGGATAGATGGAGGGCCTTGAGCCCCCCTCCGCCGGTGTGGACCCCGGGCGGTGGCGGTCCCGGGACGCCGCGGCTTGCCTCTCCCTGGCCTGGGTGACCAATATGGCTCAGGTTATGGGGTCCGAGGTTGGTGGTGACCGCAGCTGGTCTCCGCCCCTGTGGATTCGAAGACCTTAAAACAACTTGTACAGGCACCACTGAAGGCACACATTCTCAATGCCTCAACAAATATTTCAATACAGCACTAGTTTATTTACCCCCCCCTTTTTTTCTTCCTTTCTTTTATTATTTCTTCCTACCCAATATTTATGTTATCTATATATATGCAGGTTATTTCTAATGTTAAAATGAGAAAATGTCTGTCATCAATGAGCTTATATTGAAATGTGTATGTTAAGATGTGATGGAAACAATAAAGAAAGTTTAAACAAAAAAAAAAAAAAAAATGATGTCAGGGACAAGATTGTAGACCTGCATAAGGCTGGAATGGACTACAAGACAATCAGCAAGAAGCTTGGTGAGAAGGAGCTCCATGCAAGATTTGGCCTCATGAGGTAAGAATGATCATGAGAAAAGTGAGGGATCAGCCCAGAACTACACGAGGAGCTTGTGAATGATCTCAAAGCAGTTGGGACCACATTCACCAAACAACCCATTGGTAACACAATACATCGCCATAGATTCAAATCCTTCAGCGCCCACAAGGTCCCCCTCCTCAAAAAGGCACGTGTACAGGCCTGTCTGAAGTTTGCCATTTAGATGATGGACATCGAAATGATTCATAGAATTGGGAGAAAGTGCTGTGGTCAGATGAGACCAAAATTGAGCTCTTTGGCATTAACTCGACTCACTGTGTTTGGAGGAAGAAAAATGCTGCCTATGACCCTAAGAACACCATCCCTATGGTCAAGCACGAAGGTGGAAACATTATGCTTTGAAGCTGTTTCTCTGCTAAAGGTACAGGCTGACTTCGCTGCATTGAGGGGCCATGTATTGTAGTACCTTGAATGAGAACCTTCTTCCCTCAGAACACTGAAGATGAGTCGTGGATGGGTCTTCAGGCATGGCAATGACCCTAAACATACTGCCAAGGCAACAAAAGAGCAGCTCAAGAAGAAGCACATTAAGGTCATGGAGTGGCTTAGCCAGTCTCCAGACCTTAATCCTATAGAAAATGTATGGAGGGAGCTAAAACTTTGAGTTGCCAAGTGACAGCCAAAAAACCTTAAGAGAAAATCTGTAAAGAAGAGTTAACCAAAATCCCTCCTGAGATGTGTGCCAACCTGGTAACCAACTACAAGAAACGTCTTACCTCTGTGCTTGCCAACAAGTGTTTCTCCATCAAGTACTAAGTCGTGTTTTGCTTGGGGATCAAACACTTATTTTACTCACTGAACTTTGTAACTCAATTTATAACATTTGTATCATGTTTTTTTCAGGATTTTTGATATTCTGTCTCGATCATTAAAAATAAACCTATGATAAAAATTGGAGACCCTTCATTTTTGTTAGTGGGCAAACTTACACAATCTGCAGGGGTTTAAATAGATATTTTCCCCACTGTACAGTGGGGACGGAAAGCATTCAGACCCCCTTAAATTTTACACTCTTTGTTATATTGCAGCCATTTGCTAAAATCATTTAAGTTCATTTTTTTCCTCATTAATGTACAAACAGCACCCCATATTGACAGAAAAACACAGAATTGTTGACATTTTTGCAGATTTATTTAAAAAGAAAAACTGAAATATCACATGGTCCTAAGTATTCAGACCCTTTGCTGTGACACTCATATATTTAACCCAGGTGCTGTCCATTTCTTCTGATCATCCTTGAGATGGTTCTACACATTTATTTGAGTCCAGCTGTGTTTGATTATACTGATTGGACTTGATTAGGAAAGCCACACACCTGTCTATATAAGACCTTACAGCTTACAGTGCATGTCAGAGCAAATGAGAATCATGAGGTCAAAGGAACTGCCTGAAGAGCTCAGAGACAGAATTGTGGCAAGGCACAGATCTGGCCAAGGTTACAAAAAAATTTCTGCTGCACTTAAGGTTCCTAAGAGCACAGTGGCCTCCATAATCCTTAAATGGAAGACGTTTGGGACGTCCAGAACCCTTCCTAGAGCTGGCCGTCCGGTCAAACTGAGCTATCGGGGGAGAAGAGCCTTGGTGAGAGAAGAACCCAAAGATCACTGTGGCTGAGCTCCAGAGATGCAGTCGGGAGATGGGAGAAAGTTGTAGAAAGTCAACCATGACTGCAGTCCTCCACCAGTCGGGGCCCTATGGCAGAGTGGCCCGACGAAAGCCTCTCCTCAGTGCAAGGCACATGAAAGCCCGCTTGGAGTTTGCTAAAAAACACCTGAAGGACTCCAAGATGGTGAGAAATAAGATTCTCTGGTCTGATGAGACCAAGATAGAACTTTTTGGCCTTAATTCTAAGCGGTATGTGTGGAGAAAACCAGGCACTGCTCATCACCTGTCCAATACAGTCCCAACAGTGAAGCATGGTGGTGGCAGCATCATGCTGTGGGGGTGTTTTTCAGCTGCAGGGACAGGGCGACTGGTTGCAATCGAGGAAAAGATGAATGCGGCCAAGTACAGGGATATCCTGGACGAAAACCTTCTCCAGAGTGCTCAAGACCTCAGACTGGGCTGAAGGTTTACCTTCCAACAAGACAATGACCCTAAGCACACAGCTAAAATAACGAAGTAGTGGCTTCACAACAACTCCATGACTGTTCTTGAATGGCCCAGCCAGAGCCCTGACTTAAACCCAATTGAGCATCTCTGGAGAGACCTAAAAATGGCTGTCCACCAACGTTTACCATCCAAACTGACAGAACTGGAGAGGATCTGCAAGGAGGACTGGCAGAGGATCCCCAAATGCAGGTGTAAAAAACTTGTTGCATCTTTCCCAAAAGGACTCATGGCTGTATTAGATCAAAAGGGTGCTTCTACTAAATACTGAGCAAAGGGTCTGAATACTTAGGACCATGTGATATTTCAGTTTTTCTTTTTTAATAAATCTGCAAAAATGTCAACAATTCTGTGTTTTTCTGTCAATACGGGGTGCTGTGTGTACATTAATGAGGAAAAAAATGAACTTAAATGATTTTAGCAAATGGCTGCAATATAACAAAGAGTGAAAAATGTAAGGGGGTCTGAATACTTTCCGTCCCCACTGTATATACAGTATCTCACAAAAGTGAGTACACCCCTCACATTTTTGTAAATATTTTATTCCCAAAGACAACCTCTGGATATGTTGCTGAGCATGTGCACTCAACTCCTTTGGTCGACCATGGTGAGGCCTTGTGGAACCTGTCCTGTTAAACCGCTGTATGGTCTTGGCCACCGTGCTGCAGCTCAGTTTCAAGGTCTTGGCAATCTTCTTATAGCCTAGGCCATCTTTATGTAGAGCAACAATTTTTTTTTTCAGATCCTCAGAGTTTTTTGCCATGAGGTGCGTGTTGAACTTCCAGTGACCAGTATGACAGAGTGAGAGCGATAACATCAAATTTAACACACCTGCTCCCCATTCACACCTAAGACCTTGTAACATTAACGAGTCACATGACACCGGGGAGGGAAAATGGCTAATTGGGCCCAATTTGGACATTTACACTTAGGGGTGTACTCACTTTTGTTGCCAGCGGTTTAGACATTATTGGCTGTGTGTTGAGTTACTTTGAGGGAACAGCAAATTTACACTGTTATAACAAACTGTACACTCACTACTTTACAGTGTTGCAAAGTGTCATTTCTTCAGTGTTGTCACATGAAAATATATAATAAATTATTTACAAAAATGTGAGGGGTGTACTCACTTTTGTGAGATAATATATACATATATATATATATATATAGATATATAGGCAGAGAAATAGCAGTACACTGTGCTTCCCACTGAAAAGCTGGGCAGGGGGGCATGTCAGCACAAGTCTGACCACTGGAGTACGGGCAGGTTGTGCTCCAATATAGAATGCAAGGAAAAAACGGATTACGCTGGGATAATGTGCTTTCAAACCAAGCGTGGTCAGTTTGAAAAAGGAAAACAAGGGGACTGGCAGGATCACCATGTATTTCACACAAAGGAAGCAATGCAAAGAGAACAGAATACTTTTTCATACAAGTTCATGGTAACACAGTCACAGATCAGGAATATGAAATGTTGGAGTAACATAGTCCTATATATCTCATGATGGGGTTTTGTGTGTGTTAATTGCTTCCTGGGTCACAGATCTAAACTTTTTCAACCATGCCTGTGCAATCCTCCAGCAAAAATAAGTTGGCGTCCAGTATTTGTCAGTTGGTTTAGGTAATTTCACCCTTAGTTTGTACTGCTGCTTATTGAAATTAAAAATATTAAATGTTTTATATTTTTGTGTATAAAATAATAAACTGTTTTACATTTTTTTACACATTCAACTTTTATCATTTAAAATGTAAAATATAACAAAAGAGAAAAAAAGCAAATAAAAACTTTATTATTGAAGGTGCTAAATAATACATCAAAGCCCATTTATGCAGTTATAGAGATGATATTAACATGTTCATAAATGTTAACAATTGAAATATTCCATTGTTCTTGTACAATAACTATATAAAAATAATCAAATGTGTTCTTTCATGGTATTGTACATAGTGTTCAATTAACTGCACATTTTAAGACATCCATGCATTATTAGAATAACACCATTTCAGATTATACTGGATCTTACAACCTTCCACACAAAATGTTAATATAGTGGTATATTTGATATTATTTATAAATTATTTTGGAAACTGACATCTGAATTGAGCTTTCCCAATATAAAATATGGTAAGATGATATGTAAAACTGTCAACTTCTTACAAAAAATTTGTTAAATTCCTGCTCAAAATTTTACTCATGGCAGCACAACACATCTTCTTTGATAATAGTCTTAATTGCCTCAGAATTGCCAAACAAATGCAATGATCAGTGCTATTCAGTTTTTTTACCTAAGGTACATTTCTGGCCTCCAATGACGTGTTGTTAGTTTACATAACCTGACCACAGCATACATAACTTTGTAAACTGCAATATGCTTTTTATAGGGAGCACATCTCAAAATCATACATAGGCTGTTTATTTAATAAAGATGGTAATCAAACATATTTTTATGACTTTTTAATTATTGTCATATGATGGTCCAAAAAATATGTATAATACCTTTTTTGTAGAAAAAAAAGACTCTTGAGAAAAAGTTCTACAAAATAATTCAAATAAATCAACAATATTTTTTTTTCTTCAATAACTGAATGAATATTTGCTTTAAAACAGGGCTGCATTCAATAGGAAAAAAAATAAAAAAAAACGCAGTGTTAAGCTGTACAGTATAGTATATAAAGGAACACATTCAAAATTCCTATGAATGTGAAAAATAATTTTCGAATCTGAAAATATTAACAGTGTCAGCATTACATTTTTTTTAAAGCACATGATTTAATGCATCAGAAATGCAAATAATAAATAAGATAAATATTTTACATTAACATTTAGTATTTGTGGTTCTGACAAATGATGTGATTAAAAACAGTACTATTAACATACATGTTTAATTGTAGAAAGCAACCACATACCTGTGCCTCTGGGAAATATACATTGATACAGAAAATGTGCAGTTTTTTTTTTTTTTTTTGCATGTGTCACATCAGTTAAAACTGCTGATAGTTGCATTAAAAGAGTTTGCAGATTTAAACATGCATCACATTTGACACATGTTTAGTAAATCTGACTTGGTATGTTTGCTCTTGGCTAGTGTAACTAAAATTAAGATGCATAGCATGCAAGCATCTTAACATTACCTGCAAAACTGGAATGCATTATAATGTGTATATCTGTCACTTCCACTTAGTGCAGTTTATCTGTTTTGTCCCGGTAGGATTACAGATGTAACAGAAGAAAGTATGTTATAGTGTAAAATTATATTGTTCATTGCAAGATATTTTTCCTTTAATTCATGTTGTACAAAACGTATTATTCAGACTTGTGCAGGAACAGTGACATACTAGAGTCTCAGGTTTGCAGAATTTGGCAGATCATAACTGAAACAGTCTGTTTTCCAAAGTTGAACTTGAAGTTTTGGAGTAGTTATGCCAGCTTTGCAAACCTTCTGTTTGATAAAGGTGCTTTAGAACGTCATAAATAGATGGAATTACTCAAGGCCAAATGTACTTGTTTCCTCAACTGCAGTTAACATCTTCTCATAAAGCATAGAAAATGACGGATACGGTGGAAGATCTAGTCGGTTGAAACATGTATGGGCCCTGGAAAAAAAATAAAATTATTTCATATTGTGCTACAGAAATGACAGACATAGATTTGAGTCATGCTGCTGGTAATAAATAATCACTTGTAGGACAACTGTCCAACTAGTAAGTTAAAAAAGTAAAGTCCATATAAATTCAAGTTCTGCATTATCCACATCATTAAGGGCCAGTGTCAAGGGTTGTGTGATAGCCAAATGCAGCAGGTGTTTGATAACAGCTTGAGACACTCCTAAGGTCATTCAGAATTCATTGTAGGTGTAGTTGACCTGAACTTGACCTTCTTCTGCTGCTTTTGCATTCCCAAAGACTTGTACAGGAAGTTCTGACGTTTTTTTTTAAATCTTTTTTTCATCTTTTTTCAAAGTTGAACTCTAGGCATCTATTAAAAACAACATTTGATGTAGTTATGATTTTTTTTAAGCATGAAATGTATTTTTTAAATGCAGCTAGGGCAAATACCTGAATTTGACTTAATATCAGCCCCATGTGCTTCCCTGCACGACAGGACTAAAAGAGGGAGTGACAGCACTTGGAGCCAATCTGCGAGCCAAAGTAATGGCAACCACAAAAATAACTGGATGGGTTCTAACTATGATTTCTGCAATACAGAAAGTGCCAGGTTGAAGTCCCATGGAGTCAACAGAATCCTGACCGGTGCAATAATATGTTTGACGTCTTGCACAAAGGCACACACCAAGGAATGTGAAGCAAACAGTCTCTGAGTGTGGGTGCTTCTTGCAAACTGTAGTCTCACCAGCAATCGGTCTGCTGTGTCCTGTAGTCCCATAAGGAAAGCTCTGTTGTAATCTGCACCGCTACAAGGCACCGCTACAACCTGTAGTCCCATTGACATTTCTGGCCTGCTGGAACCAGTAGTCCTTCAAGAACCCACAATGCTACTCGCACATTAGGATCTATGATGGCTGTTGCCAGAGCGCTATGCCCTACTCGTAACATCAATGGCTGCACTGGGCATGTGCCTAGTCAGTCCTGAGTTAATGCAGGGGGTGGAGAAAAATTCTCTGCCTCCTACTTTTGGTGCCCAGGAGGCTGTATAGTTGCAAAAAATCACCTACACAGTGTAAAAGAAAAAATCATTTTGGGCAAAAAAATTCCTTTTCTACCCAAAAAGGGGGAACCAGCAGCGACTCGGTTACCCAAGGACACTCACCAGTCTGCCATAGGACCCCCAAAGGGTAGTCCAATCCTCAGCTATCACAGCCAGTCACAAGGGCCTTCATGGACTCTTCAGCTGCAGATCACTAAGGATTCTGCAGGGTCCAGTTCTGACCAGCAATGTTGCAGGCCATCCAACATGTCCACAGTGTGGTACGGGTATATTCCACAGGGTATATTCCTAGATAAGCCATAGGAAAAAGCTAGTTTCCTAAGCCTAGGTGGAACTGGTGAGAAGCTAGCTACTTTTTCATGCAGAGACTGCATATGGCCATCACCTACGACAATAGTAAAAAACAAAAAACTGAAGCCTCGCCTAATGGGGAGGGGTTTTGCCAAGAAGGGAATTTCCTGTCTTTTTTGTCAGTGTCCAATCACCTGAAGATGGCAGCAAAACCCTATTATCATGTATATGAAGATGCTATTTGTCCCTTGATGTACAAAAAGGAAATCTACTGTCGGTATATTTGACATTATGGGGTTGATTTACTAAAAGCAAGATGCATTTTACAGAAGTTTATATTGTTCATTAGCATACATTAATTCTTCTGATAATATCCTCATTACATGCATGTAACATATCTATAATTAACATACCATTAAGGGCCATTACATTTTTTTAATTATTTTTTGAGATGTTACACCAAAGAGCAAGGTTAATTGCATGAGCAGTATTATTACAGCCACAGTTTTTTAAAATGATAAAAAAAAAAAAAATCTATTGAAGCGATTTTAAATATTATCAGCTTGCTAAAAAATGAGTACAACTCGAGAACCAAATTTAAGCAAAACCTGCAGTGAGGAGGTGTAGAAGCTGCCATTTCTGTCCTCTCCCATTGAAAATATTCATTTCCTATAAAGTGTCTCCACTATTTACCCTCTGCATGCTTTATTGCTGAAGACCATGTACACATAATCTGATTCAAAGTATAATCTTATGCAGTCATCTTGTTTTAATACCTTGGAAGAGCTGTGATTTTTCCCCACTTCTCCACACAGAAACGTCTTGGCCCATTGCTGCCTCTGAGGGAGGCAAAACCTTCATATGGGATACTGGAAGTACCTGTAACAAACTACCAAAACAAAGAAATTTCAAATTACAACTTGCTTAAACAAAGCTATATACAAATTACCATAGATACCTACTGTACATAAAGCATAGGATTAATTTACCTTATCTATATACCATGTGTGTGTGTATATGTATAAATACACACACACACATCTGCTATGTCATCCTAATGACTGTGACATCATAGTTAATATAGAGGCCCCCTGGACCTTTTAAACAAAAGGCTGATTGATTGTCCATCACATTGTTTGTGGGCTAGACTGTAGCAAATAGGAGTAAAAAATAGGATTTTTTAAAACAGCTTACCTGTAAAATCCTTTTCTTTCGAAGGACATCACAGGACACAGAGCCACAGTAATTACTGATGGGTTATATAGGTATCACTGGTGATTGGACACTGGCACAGCCTATCAGGAAGTTCAACCCCCTATATAATCCCTCCCCCTTGCAGGGATACCTCAGTTTTGTAGCCAAGCAATATAGTGTATTAGAAGAGGGGCGGGACCTCTGTGTCCCGTGATGTCCTTCGAAAGAAAAGGATTTTACAGGTAAGCTGTTTTAAAAAATCCTATTTTCTTTCTCGAACATCACGGGACACAGAGCCAGAGTAATTACTGATGGGATGTCCCAGAGCAATGCTACCTGAAGGGGGGGAACCACGACCAAGTAGGGTGCAATCAGACCTGAGGACCCTGTACCGCTGCCTGCAGCACACTATGCCCAAAGGCGATATCCTCATGCCTTCTCACATCCACCTGATAGAATCTGGTGAATGTATGAACTGAAGACCAGGTTGCGGCCTTGCAGATTTGAGCCATAGAGGCCCGGTGATGCACTGCCCAAGAAGCACCAATAGCCCTTGTGGAATGTGCCCTGATCTGAAACGGAGGAATCTTCTGTTTCAAACCGCAAGCTTGAATGATCAACTGTCGAATCCATTTAGAAATGGTAGCTTTTGACGCTGCCTGTCCTCTATTGGGACCCTCTGGCAGCACAAACAAAACATCCGTCTTGCGGATCTGAGTAGTTGCCCCTAGATAGGCCTTAACTGCTCTTACTACATCCAACGAATGTAGAGATCTCTCTTCCGGAGAACAGGGATCTGGAAAAAAGGAAGGTAGAACAATGTCTTGGTTTAAATGAAAATCAGAAACCACCTTCGGTAAAAAACTAGGATGAGGGCGTAGTACCACTCTATCCTTGTGTATAATCAAATAAGGCTCCTTACAGGAAAGAGCTGCTAATTCTGATACTCTTCTAGCAGAAGAGATGGCCACCAGAAAAATTAATTTCCTTGTCAACAAGACCAAAGGAATCTGACTTATTGGTTCAAAAGGCTGTTTCTGTAACACAGCCAGGACCAAATTCAAGTCCCAGGGGTTTAGGGGCGTTTTAACCGGAGGATTAAGACGCATCACCCCCTGCATAAAGTTTCGGACCAAAGAATGCGAAGCAAGTGGCCGCTGAAATAATACTGATAAAGAAGAAACCTGGCCCTTGATGGTACTTAAGGCCAGCTTCATCTCTAATCCCATCTGTAGAAAATCAAGGATTCTACCTATGACATATTTCCTGGGATGCCAACCTCTGGATTCACACCAGGTTATATAAGCCTTCCAGACTCTATGATAAATCATCCTGGAAGCTGGCTTCCTTGCATTAATCGAGGTAGATATGACAGGACCTGAGAGCCCACGACTCTTCAGAACGTGGGTCTCAATAGCCAAACCGTCAAATTTAGCGTTTGTAAGGCAGGATGGAACACTGGACCCTGAGATAACAGGTCTGGGCGTACCGGTAGGGTCCACGGGGAACCCACCGTCATCCTTACTATTTCTGCATACCAAGTCCTTCTGGGCCAAGCGGGGGCCACCAGAAGTACCGACTTCATTTCCTGCCTGATCCTGCGAAGGAGTCGTGGTAGTAGCAGAATAGGCGGGAATGCGTAAATCAGTGAGAACCGATGCCACGGAATCACCAACGCATCCGTCCCGCATGCAAGAGGATCTTTTGTCCTTGCCACAAATCTGTCTATCTTTTTGTTGAATCGGGATGCAAAGAGATCTACATCTGGAACCCCCCATCTTTGGCATATGGCCCAAAAGACGTCGGGATGCAGAGACCATTCCCCTGGAAGTAACTGCTGGCGACTTAGATAGTCCGCCTGCCAATTCTCTATTCCCGGGATGAAAACTGCCGATATGCATGGCACATGCATCTCTGCCCAGACTAAGATCTGGTTCACCTCTTTTTGAGCAGCTCGGCTCCGGGTGCCTCCCTGATGATTGACATAAGCCACTGCTGTGGCATTGTCGGACTGGATCCTGACCGGACAACCCTGTAGCCTGATAGTCCAGGCTTTTAGAGCTAGATGTATCGCCCGGATCTCCAGAATGTTGATGGGTAAGGTCCTCTCTGTCTTGGATCATACCCCTTGGACCGCAGCCTGTTCCAGAACTGCTTCCCAACCTGACAGACTGGCATCTGTTGTTACCACCGTCCAGGTAACCGGTAGAAAGGATTTCCCCTTCTGCAGGTTTTCGGGTATGAGCCACCAATTGAGGCTCTGACGCACCGCATGCGACAGGTGCATCGGAAAGTCTAATGCCTGAACCTTCTTGTTCCAGGTCGACAGAATACTGTGTTGCAGCATTCTTGAGTGAAACTGAGCATAGGGAACTGCTTCGAATGAAGACACCATCTTCCCTAGTAGCCTCATACAAAGGCGGACTGAGGGACCCTTCTTGGTCCTTACTGTCAGAATCAGCTCTCTCAAAGCAGTGATCTTTGCCTGGGGTAGAAATATTTTCTCCTGGTTTGTATCTATAATCAGACCTAAATACTCCAGTCTTCTTACTGACCGTGGTCCTCAAGTTTCCATTCAAAGAGGCTACCGACCGGTCTATCAAGAGCAGGTCGTCTAGGTATGCTATGACAGCTATACCCTGAGCCCTTAATCTGGCCAGAGGAGGAGCCAAGATCTTTGTGAACACTCGAGGTGCAGTGGCTATCCCGAAAGGCAGAGCCACAAACTGGAAATGGCGCCCTCCTACCTCGAAGCGCAGAAACTTCTGATGAGCAGGAAAAATGGGCACATGCAGATATGCATCTCTGATGTCTATTGATGCCAGAAATTCTCCTCCCTGCAGGGTGGGAACTACTGTTCGAATTGATTCCATGCGGAAGGATTGAATCCTTAGGAATCGGTTCAGATCCCTTAAGTCCAAAATGGGCCTGACATCCCCATTTGGCTTTTGGACCGTAAAAAGGTTGGAATAGAAGCCCAATCCCTGGTCCTTTGCGGGAACTATCATAATGACCTCCTGCGACAAAAGTCGCTCTAACGCTAGGAGGAGCGACTGCTTCTTCTCTGGGTCTCTGGGAACATTTGATCTGAGGAACCGAGGAGAAGGGAATTCCTGAAACTCCAGCTTGTACCCTAAGGTTACCGTGGAGACTACCCATCTGTCCTGGAAGTCCTCGTGCCAGAGCTCTGAGAACTGTCGCAGTCTTCCCCCCACTCGAGTGAGCGGGGGCGCCCCCTCATGCAGAGGTCTTAGTGTTTTGCCTAGTAGGCTTCTTTCCCCAGGACTTCTTTTGTCCCTGGGGTTGACTCTTGTCTCTCGACCCCGATGGAGGCGGCCGTCGAGACTGCCTGGAGGCTGAAGCCCCCGGCGCTGGGGAAAGAGTCCGTTTGAAAGAGGGACGCTTACTCTTCTTCTTGACAGGTAAGAGAGTGCTTTTCCCACAAGAGATTCTCTTGATATAGTTATCCAAGTCCTCTCCAAACAACCTTGCACCACGAAATGGAAACCCAGCCAGTAGCTTCTTACATGGTGCTTCGGCTGACCAATTTTTCAACCATAGGATTCTACGTATATGCACCAACCCCAGTGAAAGACGGGAGGTTTGCACGATAGAATCTCTAATGGCGTCAACCACAAAGCATAAGGCCGCTGGAAGGTTAGCAAACCCCTGGGCCTGCTGTTCAGGTAATACTTTGATGACCTGCTTAACATGGTCTCTTAAGTATTGACAGACTCCAATCGCTGCTACTGCAGGTTGGGCCACTGATCCTGCTAAGGAGAAAACATCCTTCAATAGGGATTCCATCCTTTTATCTACAGGATCCCTGAGCATCTGAGCATTGTCTACAGGACAAATCAGGCTATTATTTACGGAGGAAATGGCGGCATCAATAGCCGGTATTCCCCACATTTTAATAAACTTTTCTTCCATCGGATAAAGTGTTGAAAACTTTCTCGGCGGAAAAAAACGTTTGTCTGGGTGATCCCACTCAGAATAAATAAGCTTTTCAAGTAAAGTATGAACAGGAAAAGCATGTGCTGCTTGGAAAGGTTTCAGTGACCCCAAAGCAGAAGAGGATTCTTTAGCAGTTTCAGGTATGGGCAACTTAAATGTGGAGCGGACCAATCCAGTGAGGATCTGCACTAAGACTTTCTCCTCTTGGGAAGTCGCAGAGGGTCCCTCTCTACCTGAATCCTCCGAAGAGGAATCATCCATCCCATCCCGATCCTCTGAAAGGGATTCATCTCCTTTATCCCAGAGCTCCTCTGTCTGAGGGTCTTGGGGAACAGAGGAAAGCCTAGTGCGTTTTCTTCCACTGAGTGAAGACGTAATCACGGCCATTAATCTTTCCTCTAGACCATTAATGGTTGAGGAAAAAACCTCTTGTGTAATATATACAGGGGCTGAAGTGCCAGAAGCAGGTGTAGCCCGACCCCGATGGCTCTCCCTGGCTAGCCGTCCCTGGCCCATCTTTAGGGGGGGAGGATGCTGCCGACAGGGGGCCCTCAGAACCTGAACGAGATCCCCTAGTGTCTCTGGTTCCTGGGGTGCTTGAACCTCTTCTACCCATAGTGCAAAGCAACAAGGTGTGAGGTATACAAATGAACACTGCCCGCTGAGCGATGTAGTCTGGCTAAAAGCCTTGCTACCCAATGCTCAGTCTGGTGTTACTTCAGTAAATGCTGCCTAGGAGAATGCCTGTGTCCCACCTTACATGCGACCGTCAGCTCTGTGTCTCTCAGAAGGCTGTGTGCACCTGTACAGAGTGCCTCTAATAGCCTGCAGCTGGCCTGAGTGGGAGTCTAAGCACCTGTGCTGACGTCCCGCCCCCCCCCCCCTCGAGTTTTGAAAAAAACTAGCGCTTCCCGCGCTGCCGACTCTCCTGTCATGCTTCCGGAGAAAGGCTGGGGATGGGGGGGGGGGGAGGGAGTCTGGTAACAAGATCTGCCTGAACGGCTATCTTGAGAGATGGTGGCCATTAGGCCGCAGAGCCCGGGTGGTATAACCACTTTCTAGACCCCTGTGGCCCCTCTCTAGCCTGGGGGGGAACATTCAAACATGAGAAATCCCCCTTTCCACCTTACCTGTTTGCAGCCTGCTTGATACGCTGGGACATAAACAGCGATTACAACACCTGAGACAGAGTCAGCATGTGTAGGTTTGTGCTCTTGGCAGCCCCCGGTGGTCACAATAGGCATAGCATGCATTTACCTTAAAGGAGAAAAGCCACTCGAACTCAAAAATTCTGTGGAATCTCCTCTTACCTTATCCAGCCGCAGGGTGCTGTTTACACAGACCCAATCTTCACCTCTCATGGTGGGCTCCGTTTGAAAAAACCGTCAGAGACTGGGGCCCCCATCAGTAGGGGGATCCAACAGTTCTGGGACCGTAAAGCACCTCGCCAGAAATTAGGAAGTTTAAAGCCATTTTCTGATCTGCGGGGTCCAGCTCTCTAAAAAGAGAAGCATTACGGGTAAAACCTTGTTTCTTCGGACACGAGGCCCGGGTACCATTCAATTCGGCCATGAAAAGACACTTTGAATGGATCCGGTTCGCCTGGCTTGCCCCAGTATAGGATATCAGGATATTCCCTTTGGAGCTCAGCACAGGACATCTTTACACGTCCATCACCTAAGACACTGGCGTAAAAACTGAGGTATCCCTGCAAGGGGGAGGGATTATATAGGGGGTTGAACTTCCTGATAGGGTGTGCCAGTGTCCAATCACCAGTGATACCTATATAACCCATCAGTAATTACTGTGGCTCTGTGTCCCGTGATGTTCGAGAAAGAAAACAAAAATATGCCCTGGCATCAGAGGTCAGTGGGAGTAAATAAAAATTCCCTTGCATTAGTGCTAATGAGAGTAATAAATGTCCCAGTGTCAGTGAGTAAACATGCCAAGGCTTCAGCGGGAGTAAAAAATGCCCCTGCGTTTAAGTTCAGTAAGAGTAAAAAATACCACTGCCAGTGGTCATAATAAAAGCCCCTGCTTCACTGGTCAGTGGGAGTAATAAATGTCTATGTGATAGTGGAAGGGAATAAATGTCTGTCAGTGGAAGAAATAGTGCCCCTGTGTCAGTGGGAAGAAGGGTTCTGAACCTGTGTCAGTTGGAAGAGCGGTGAACCTGTGTCAGTGGGAAGAATGGTGAACCTGTATCAGTGGGAAGAACAGTGAACCTGTATCAGTGGGAAGAACGGTGAACCTGTATCAGTGGGAAGAACGGTGAACCTGTGTCAGTGGAAAGAACGGTGAACCTGTGTCAGTGGAAAGAACGGTGAACCTGTGTCAGTGGGAAGAACGGTGAACCTGTGTCACAGGGAAGAACGGTGAACCTGTGTCAGTGGGAAGAACGGTGAACCTGTGTCAGTGGGAAGAACTGCTGCTCAGCAGCACTTACCTTACATGCTCCATCTCCCATGCTTCCCCTCTGGATGAGGTCACAGCTTGAACTATATAGGCACTATAAGGAAGGAGATCACTCCACCCATTGATTCCTGTTATATTGCAAGTTGCTAAATAACTCTGAAAAAAACAGCTACCCTTGGGGCGTGGCCTGAAGCTGCATGGCGTGAGGAGTGCAGAGTGAGAGCTCCGGCTGCACATTATCCTCTAACCCAATCGTGTGGGGCTAATTTATCGTCTAACTTGGCACACACCATCCGTACCACTCAGCAATCCTCCCGAGCTCATGTCGCCACCGAAACGAGCCCCAGGAGCGCTGGCAAAACTCGATAAATACCGCCATGAGGAGCGGGACTCAGCGGGGGGAAGATGGCGCCGCACCCTCGGCTGTGGAGGAGGCCCCGCTCTCTGGAGACACAGCCCGCATCCTCGAAGCTGTTTCCCTTTGGCAGATGACCCTTACATGTAAGATTGAGGAGGTCAAAGTCGTCATCTCCTTAATCAGCCAGGATATATACAAATTGCGGGAGAGTGTGACCGAAACAGAGCGCAGAATAGGACTGGTGGAAGACGATATCCCACCGCTGCAGGTCACCACCGAGCGGCTCCAATACCAACTGAATGTCGTCCTAGGTAAGCAGGACGACATGGAGAACAGACTCTGCTGCTGTAACCTTCGTTTCGTGGGACTTCCAGAGGTCAGAGGGATCGGAGAATCTCCCCGTTACTAACTATGGCAGAGAGGTATTTTCCTCTACGTTCATGGTGGGGAGGGCGCTCCGGCTGGCTGCGCAGCCCCCAACCAACTGGAGCCCCCCCCGCGTACCTTCATCGCAAAGCTCTTGAATTACCGGGACCAAGATGCAATTCTACGCCTCACCCGCGAAAAGGGCAACATACCATTTGGCAGCACGCCTATCGCAGTGTATCCAGATTTCTCTGCTGAGGTCCAGAAAAAGCAGGCACAGTTCTCAGAAGCCAAGCGACGACTGCGCAATCATCACTTACCCTACGCCATGTTGTTCCCAGCACGCCTCCGAGTGATCCGGGATGGTAAGCCTCACTTCTTTGAGGACCCCTCCGCAGTCATCCCCTGGCTGGAAAGGCAAGATGCAGCTGCCCCTGCACCATCATAACCTCCCGTCTTTGCCCTCCCACAGATAAAGCTTGCAGGACTGGGAACCCGAGACCTTCGCCCTGGATGCCACCCTCTTGAACCGTGAGTTGGCTGCGGCCCATCTCATGCTCATTCTCTCCCCTTCTTTCATTGTGCTTATGGTAACCCCTGAGGTTCCCATATACAGCTTACACCTTTCTCCCCTGGCCTGCTGCACACCAGGCATGCCGCCACTCATGACGCTTCAACTACTATATAATGCCCCCACAAGACACCCGTATCCAGCCACTTAGGAGCGCTATATTTGCACCCCCCCAAACACCCAGATGCTAGACTTCCTAGCACTGCAGTGCACTTCTGATGACTTTTATTCGCCCCAGGGACAGTCGAGCATGCACCAGAACTTCCATTCCATTTGCACCTCCGTGATTATCTTCCCTTTTCCTGCCGTCAATGGTGCACCTCGCTGTTCTCCCAAGAATTGTTTCCCTGACCAGCAGCAGTCCTCACGGCTGTGGAGGACTGCCACAAGTTTGATGTGCCACGCTGGTCCAGTGCTGGCAAAGTTTATGTGTTTTTTTTTCTCTTTTTCCTTTTTCTTGTTAAAATACCTGACATGTTTATTACCGCAATGTGTATACTGCTGTTTGCTATTACTTACGCCTGTTTAACTTCCTTCCGTAATGGCTCCCTGCAGGTCTGCCACAGATGCTTTATTGCTCTCTTTGTCCCACTTGCAGGGCTCCAATATACAATGGGACGCAGGATTTTTGTCTCTACACATGTTTCCGTGTATGAGGATTTAGGTATGTGTGGATGTGGGCGCGGACTACCCCCTCTGATCCAGCTATACACCCAACCAATACCTCTGTCAATATGGCAACCCTTAAATTAGTCACATGGAATGTGAGAGATCTGAGGGCCAAACCTAAACGGCTTGCTGTCCTCTCCCACCTCAAACAAATACAAGCGGACATATCTGTTTTTGTAGAGACCCACATAACAGGCCAAATGCAACTGGCACTCAAGAAGCCCTGGCTGGGCTGGGTCTACCAGGCCCCATATACCAACAACTCTAGAGGTGTTGCTATCCTCATCGCCAAATTGGCCCAATTTCAGCTTCATAATCTGCAGTCGGATCAGCAAGGCAGGTTTCTGTACCTACATGCCACCATAGGGGGACTTGAGGTCCTCATCCTAGCCTTTTATATCCCCCTACCATTTCAGCTTGCTGCTCTTCAAGAAGGCTTGGCTTTCATGACCCAACATCCCGCAGTACCCGCCATATGGATAGGAGACTTCAACATGGTCATCGACCCCCTCCTTGACAGACTCCGCCCGCCCAACATAATGTCAGCCCAGCCCGCACTGACTAGGTTTTGGAGATTCCTTTTGGAATTTGCCATGACAGACACCTGGAGACTCAAACACCCTACCAAAACCTCGTTCTCCTGTTTCACCCCCTCACAGGCCGCTATGTCTCGCATAGACATGATACTGCTTTCCCCTACCCTGGTCCAGGACCTCCTCGAAGCAGGGTTTGGGGTCAGGGTCTTATCAGATCATTCACTCAATTGGATCACCCTTCGCCTGCCCTCCACCCTCCCGACCCGCATATGGAGACTGAATCCATTCTGGCTCACAGTCCTCACGGACTTAGAGGCCATTCAACGCGAGTGGACTCACTACTCTCCAATGCGGGTTCGGCTTCAGCTGGGATGGTGTGGGAGGCATTCAAACTACATGCCCACTCAATCCTCTCTATAAGGGTAAAGAGACATAAGGCCTCCTCTAAACTAATCCTACAGCAGGCCGAGGAGAGGCTTGGCTCCCTCGAGCAGGTTTTCCTTGCAGAACCATCTTCCTCCAATTGCGCTCAACTTCGCTTACACTCCAGGCTCACAGATCACCTACACTTCGAAAAAGCTAAAAGTGGCATATTCTTTAGTAAACAAAAAACCTTTGAGCATGGCGAGCGGGCTGGGAAACTTCTGGCATATGTGGCCCACTTAGATCACAGCCCCCCTGTGGTAGTTCAGCTCCGTTCGGAGACTGGACTCACGCTTACAGACCCTGCACAGGTAGCCCAAAAGTTCAGGCGTTTCTACTCTGACCTGTACACCTCAAAGATCAATTACCTTCCAACTGAATTACACTCACTCCTGAAAAACATAGACTTTCCTTCCCTCACGGACCCTCAAATAGAGCTCCTGGAAGTGCCCATAACTGAGAAATGTATAATGGAAGCAATAGCGAGCCTACCGGCATCAAAAGCTCTGATGGTCTTCCCTTGGAGTTTTATTCCCAATTCCATGAAGTCCTCTCCTCCCCAAATTGCAGGTGCTATATTCCCATATTTACGATTCTGGCAACCTCCCATGTTCCATGGGTGAAGCCTCCTCCCCAAATTGCAGGCGCTATATTCCCATATTTACGATTCTGGCACCCTCCCATGTTCCATGGGTGAAGCCCTTATCGTCCTCATCCCGAAACCAGGAAAAGACCCCCTATACCCTGAATCATATCACCCCATCTCCATTTTACAATTAGATGTTAAAATACTGGCCAAAATTCTTGCCCTAAGACTCAATAAAGTGAGCCTCATTCATGCCAACCAGACTGGCTGTATGCCCAATAAAAATACAGCATTTAATCTTAGGAGACTGTTTATGTATCTCCAAGCCACACATGACAATGTTGGATCCAGGGTGGTGGTTAGCCTGGATGCCGCAAGGGCATTTGACTCCGTGGAGTGCGGCTACCTGTGGGAATGCCTCCGTAGATTCGGCTTCAGCCCTAGATTCATCAGGTGGCTCCAGCTCCTGTACCAGGCTCCCACCGTCCGGAGCCAGGTCAATGGTAAGACATCTGATCCCTTTCCTCTGTCCCGTGGTACCCGTTAGGAATGCCCCATATTGCCTATGCTATACGCACTAGCCGTTGAGCCTTTAGCCATTGCCATTAGGGCGCATCCTGACATTAAAGGCCTCCGCTTGGGGCAGGTGATTGAAGTGCCCAGTCTCTATGCAGACGATATGCTCCTTTATCTAGAGGACGCAGGTCCTTCCTTGACAGCGGCACTACACCTGATCCTCTGGTTTGGAACCTTTTCGGGACTGCAAATGAATTGGTCTAAGTCTCAAATCCTCCCCATAGACCTCTCTGCCCCCACAGCTGAACAGGAGGCTCTCCCCCTGGTGAGGACCAACACACTCAAATATCTGGGCATACAGTGCTCACGCTCCCTCACAGACTATGCACACCTTAATAGAGAACCAGTGTATGACCGTCTCAAAAATAAAACCCAAGTCTGGTCCAGACTCCCTCTTGGAGTTATGAGCCGCATTAACTTAGTGAAGATGATACTCCTTCCCAAACTACTCTACCTATTCTGGCACTCCCCCCTATACATCCCCGCCCACATATTTAGATCCATGGAATCTATTCTCAATACGTTTGTGTGGGGCTCCTCCAGGCACAAGCTGTCATGGCAAACTTTAAAACACCCCGTACACTTGGGTGGCACGGCCCTCCCTGACCTAGCACTATATTACATAGCTTCACAATTATCCCATTTCTACTACCTCAACTGACATGACAAGCTCCGTTACTCCACACTGGTATGCACATCGGCTACCGATGTTGTGGCCCACCCCTTCCAGATACGCTTCTGCAACCATCAGTGCCCCCCCTCGCTCAGGTAATAGATGCCTTATGTTGTCCCACCACCGTAAAATTTGGCAGCTAGCACAAACCATCACTGGCGCTCCCCCCCTGCATGCTCACACGCCTATTTGGGACAACCCTCAACTGCCTGAGTTGATGACCATCCCCGATTATAAGATGTGGGTGGCCAGGAGAGTTATATACTTGTCCCAACTTATTGCTGGGGGTGCAGTAAAGACATTCCAAGCCCTTAAGGAAGAGTTTGCCCTCCCTAACCACATGTTCTTTCGTTACCTCCAGGTCCGGCATGCCCTTCAGTCCCAATTTAGCGACTCAACTCCTATGCTAGAATCAGGGACCCTGGCGGATGTGATCCTTGATGAAGAAATTAATTTCCATATTATATAACCAACTTCTTCTGCCATCGGCCGCCGCACATGCATATCAACTAAAATCTAAATGGGAGGCGGACCTAGGAGATGGAAGATGAAGAATGGGGGGAAATATTAGAGTCTTGTATAAAAAACTGAGTTACTTACCGGTAACATCCTTTTCCAGGAATCTTTCAGGACAGCACCATAGAGAGACACCGGCTCCTCCCCTCTTAGGAAACACCGCCTTCCAATTCAATATTTAAATCTCATCATCCCACCGGCCCCTCAGTTCTTCAAGAGTTCCTCCGGCCAGCTGGGGAGACA
Source organism: Aquarana catesbeiana (assembly GCF_042186555.1). Classification (NCBI taxonomy): domain Eukaryota; kingdom Metazoa; phylum Chordata; class Amphibia; order Anura; family Ranidae; genus Aquarana; species Aquarana catesbeiana. Next base: position 243,942,840 of record NC_133329.1, read on the forward strand.
CAAGAATACGTCATACAAATCTTTATCTTACCTGATGCTCTCATGCGATGAGTTCTTTATAGATAACCAATAACATGGGGGTGGGTACCAGTGCTGTCTTGAAAGATTCCTGGAAAAGGATGTTACCGGTAAGTAACTCTGTTTTTCCCCATTCATCTTTCAGGACAGCACCACAGAGAGGATAAGCGAGCACCTTACCTTAGGGAGGGGCTACTGCCTGCAGCACTTTACGCCCAAAAGCTTGGTCTTTGGCTGACAGCAGGTCCAAACTATAGTGCTTCACAAACGTGGAAAAACTGGACCACGTTGCTGCTCTACAGATCTGCTCCGGAGAAGCACCAGCCCACTCTGCTTGAGAAGTCGCCACTTCCCTGGTGGAATGTGCTTTAATACCCTCCGGGGGCTCCAATCCCCTGATTACATAGGCCTGGCTAATGGCCAACCTTAACCATCTGGCTATTGATCGTTTAGAGGCTTTGGACCCTTTCCTAGCCCCTGAAAATAACACAAAAAAAGAATCGGATTTCCTAAACTGTTTTGTACTAAGTACCGAAGGACGCACCTTCTAACGTCCAGTTTGTGGAAAATATGCTCCTGCTCCCTCACAGGATTCGAACAGAAGGTAGGTAAAATAATTTCTTGCCCTCTATGAAAACTAGAGGCCACTTTTGGCAAAAAGGCCGGATCCGTTTTAAAAATCAAACGGTCCGGGAAAACCTGAAAAAAAGGTGCCCTAATAGAAAGGGCTTCGAGTTCACTCACTCTCCTTGCTGTGGTGATCGCCACCAAAAACACCGTTTTGAGGGTGATCAACCTCAAAGTACAGGATTCCAATGGCTCAAAAGGATCCCCTGTAAGAGTCTGTAAAACTAAAGAAAGATCCCACACTGGGAATGGGGAAGTTCTAACTGGCCTCTGTCTGCCTAAGGCTCTGAAAAACCTAGCTACCCAAGGATCTATAGCTAGCGGCTTTTCCAGGAACACGCTTAGTGCCGATACCTGTCCTTTCAAGGTGCTAAGGGCTAATCATTTGTCCGCTCCTGCCTGCAGAAACTCTAATACTGCTACAGAACTTCGTACATCGAAGGAGCTTTCTGTGCACCAACTATTAAAGCGTTTTCACACCTTTAAATAGATGGCTTGTGTTTCTCTTTTCCTGCAATTTAGGAGAGTTGTCACTAACCGATCCGAGAAACCTTTGCCCTTCAGCAATTCTTCCTCAGTAGCCACGCTGCGAGGTTCCATCGCTCCACCTGAGGGCAACAGATTGGACCCTGAGCAAGAAGATCCTCCTGGATAGGCAGAATCCAGGGAGGTTCCACCGTCAGACCCTTCAAGACAGAGAACCACGGCCTCCTTGGCCAGTGTGGTGCGATCAGAATGAGGGTTGTGTCTTCCGACCGAAATTTTCTCAGAACTGCTGGAATCAGTACAGGAGGGGGGAAGGCATAACACTTTGAGAAACGCCAGTCCCATCTGTTTAGGGAAAAGAACAGACGAGCTTTTGTATTCGCCTTCGAGGTGAAGAGGTCCACAGAAGGAACCCCCCACTTCCGAGTGATCATCTCGAAGATGTCCTGGTTCAAGACCCAGTCGCCTTCCTTCAACATTTTTCTGCTGAGAAAATCTGCTACTTGGTTTTGTTCCCCTTTCAAATGTATTGCCGAAAGAGAGAGAATGCTCCCTTCGGCCCACTTGAGGATGGATTCTGCCAGAACCCACAAGGGTCTGCTCCTGGTACCCCCTTGCCTGTTGATGTAGGCCACTGCTGATGAGTTGTCCGAACGGACCCTCATATGCTGTTCCAGGAGTTCTTTCTGAAAAGCTCTGAGAGCCAACTCTACTGCTCTCAGTTCCCTCTAGTTCGAGGACTTCTTTGCGTCTTCTCCCCCCCAGGTGCCTTGTATCATCCTGGAATACAGGTGTGCTCCCCAACCTGTGCCGCTCGCATCGGTCGTAACCGTCCTGGAAACTGGAAGAACCCACTCCTGGCCCTGTGAGAGATTGGACCCTTTCCTCCACCACCAGAGGGACCTCTTGACCTGACTCGGCACAGATATAAAGGAGTCCAGAGACCCTGGACTGTGGTCCCAGACACTCAGGATAAACAGTTGTAGGGGGCAAAAGTGTAGCCCTGCCCACTGAACTGCCGGAAGCGTGGAAGTCAGTAAGCCTAATGCTGACATCGCTTTTCTTACTGAGATCTAATGGCTGCCCTGGAGCAGTAACTGCTCTGTCCACCTTCTGGATCTTTTCTACTGGAAGGAACACTTTTTGTTTTGTCGAATCCAATACATAGCCCAGGAAGGTGACCTTTTGGGATGGAACCAAACTGGATTTTTTCAGGTTTAAGAGCCACCCCAAATTTTCTAAGCTGTCTCTTGCTACCTGAAGATCCTGGGACAACTGCTCCGGGGAAGGGGCAAACAGAAGTACATCGTCTAGGTATGCGACTACAGGGATGCTTTTGAGCCGCAAGAAAGCCAGAACCTCCACCATCACTTTGGTGAAGATGCGGGGGGAAGAGGATAGTCCAAAGGGGAGTGCTTTGAACTGTAGATGAAGCATTCCTTCCCCAGTTTTTACCGCTAATCTGAGAAACCTCTGGTAACTTTCTGCGATTGGAATGTGCAGTTAAGCATCCTTCAAGTCTATTGATGCCATAAAGCAATTCGGAGGAAGAAGCGCCTTCACCGAATAGATAGAATCCATCCGGAACTTCCTGTAGGTAATTGAGACATTCAGAGGCTTCAGGTTCATAATAAGCCTGAATTTTCCCGAAGGCTTGCGGACCATAAAGATGTGGGGAGTAAAAGCCTCTGCCTGTCTCCTCTACAGGAACCCTCACCACCACCTCTTGTTCCTCCAACTCCTGTAGGGAGGATAGAAGAGCTGATGATTTTTCTGCACACTTTGGCAGCTCGGTGACAAGAAGTCTGTGCTGAGGAGGTTTTGAGAACTCTAGCTGGTAACCTCTTCTTATGATCCCTAACACAAACTGGTTGGAGGTGATCATCTCCCACTGTGGAAGGAAGGCCCCCAATCTTCCTCCCACCGTGGTTACCCCGTCATTGGGTTTTCTTGGGCTGTTCAGGAGGGCAAAAAATTGCCCCTCCCCGCCCCTTGCCCTTCTGCCCCCAAGCCTTTTTCTGCCGCTCTGCTTTTGGGGCTTCAAAATTTCTCTGAGGGCGAGACTTTCTTTTAGCCTGCTCCCTAAACTTCTTTTTAATGGGAAAGGCCTTTTTCTTATCGGCCATCCGATCCAAAACGGCCTTTAACCCTGGACCAAACAAAAGATCCCATGTGAGTGGAATTCCACAGAGTTTAACTTTAGACGCGCTGTCTCCTTGCCACGTCTTAAGCCATAAGGCCCTTCGAGCTGAATTAGTGAGGGCTGAAGACCTTGCGGACATGCGCACTGATTCAGCGGAAGCGTCCGCAATATATGCTACACCCTTAAGTAGCATGGGAAGGAAGACAAAATAGTTTATTTTGGTGTTCCTGCCTCGATGTGTGCTTTAATTTGAGTAAGCCAATATTCCATGTTGCGGGCCACTACTGTGACCGCCATGGCAGGCTTAAGGTTTCCCTGTGATGAATCCCAGGACTTCTTCAAGAGAGAGTCCATCCTTCTGTCCATAGGGTCTGTAAGAACCCCCATGTCCTCGAAGGCCAGATCCGTGTGCCTGGAGACCTGAGAAAAGGCAGCATCCAGTCTAGGGGTTTTATTCCAGACTAGAGACTCCCCTTCTGCAAAAGGAAACCTTCGCTTCAAAGCCCTTGAAAAGAAAGGCTTCCTCTCAGGATCTTTCCATTCATTCTTTATGGCCTCGACCAAGACATCATGGACTGGGAAATCCTTCCTTTTTTGTTCCCCAAGACCTTTGGCATCTGGTCATGGAGCAATAACACCTTCTTTTCTTCCTGAATTCCCAAAGTGGTGTGGATAGCCCCCAAGAGCTCCTCCACTTCGTCCAGGGAAAGCTTATAGCGAGAGGTTTTTGTGGATTCCCCATCCACCTCCTCCGCATCCGATTCCCTTTAGGAATCTGAAGCGGTGCTGTCTGGCTCCTCCTCAATTTCCACTCTGGAGCCCCCTGGTCTCTCTCCACTAACAGGGGGAGTATCCACTGGGCTAGGTGCAACACTCTGCTGCACTGGTAAAGGAATGCTCTGGGCTTGCGGCAACTGGAAGCTAGAAAAGAGTGCTTTAAAGGACTGAAAGGTGCTAGAAAGCTCCTTGACTAATCCATCAATGCACTCCTTGCAAAGTGCCTTGGTCCAGGATTCCCCCATGCTAGCTCTACAAGACGGGCATTTTTTCTTTGAACCATGAGGCGACTTGCTTTTCTCTGTGGCTTTCTGAAAAAGAAAGAGAGAGTCGCCATAAATGCCCAATCCCACCAGTGCTTCAGAGAGGACCACCAGGAGTCCCCCCCCCCCCCAGGACCAACCACCACCAGGGTCCCAGACACACTCCCCTTCCCCCCGACCACCAGTGAGGGGAGAACACCCGTGAAGCTATCGGGATTAGGTAAGGGAACACCACCCCAGGGTTCCACTTACCTTAGCATGGCTGGTGCTATTGTCTCCTGGAGCAGTTCGAGAGACCTCTGCTTCCGACATGTCTGCTGAGGATGGTGATCGAACGTTCCTCCGACAGCTGACTCTACAGCAAAGCAAAGGGGTCGCACCAGCCGAACGCTCGGTCCGTTTTCTTTCCCCGCGTCCGGAACCGGAAGACGCGGAATCGTTGGAAGTGCCCGCCCTTGCCGGAACTGACGTCGCCCGTCATCCGACCCGGCCATAGAGCTTCATATGCTGGCTGCTTGAGCAGGAGAGCATCAGACACTTCCCACAGCGCCCCCCTGGGCAGAAGAACGCGGACCTCCTCAGCTGTCTTCTTTCCCTAAGAGAAGCTGAGGCGCGCCAAACACAGTTTTAAATCAGGTAAGCGTGGCTTCCCCAGTCTTTACCTGACTGAAAGAAAATGGTAGAGGGAAAAAGATAGAGAGACCCGACTCCCCCTCTTCCTCAAAGGTTTTTTGGCTTCAGCCTCCCTGACTGATCAGCCACGGCTCCCAAGCAGTGTCTCCCCACCGGAGGAAACACCTGAACTGAGGGGCTGGTGGGATGATGAGATTTAAATATTGAATTGGAAGGCGGTGTTTCCTAAGAGGGGAGGAGCCGGTGTCTCTCTATGGTGCTGTCCTGAAAGATGAATGGGGAAAGTATCCCCTAAACTCTCAGACCGCCTTACCCACCTCTATATCCTCCATAGATCATACCTCACCCCCTCTCGTTTATGCAAGTATAAGCAGGATGCCAACCCAACATGCCCCAGATGTGGAGACACAGACAGCACTTTCTACCATCTAATTTGGGCTTGCCCACCTATCCAACAATACTGGTTGCAAGTTGTTAAATTTCTCCATGACTGTATGGGCTCTTCTCTGACACTATGCCCATGCCAATTTCTACTTGGCCTCCTCCCCATTCCTGAGGAAGAGAAATACTTGTTGACATTCCTACAGGAAACCCTATTCACAGCCAGAATGCAGATAGCCCAACTGTGGCTTAGCGCTACCTCCCCCACCATACAGCAATGGAAAAGTGCTGTAAACCTCACTCTCCCCTACAAAAGGGTCCCCTACTCTCATCGAGGATGCCCCTGTAAATTTCATAAGATCTGGGATAGGTGGGTGGATGACTCTTCCACCTGTACGGACTAATGTTGTATGCCTTTTAAACCAGCTTGTCATGCTTGCTCGGTGAGTGTTACCATTACCCATACTCATCATGAATATGTAAAATCATACCTCATTTGCAAATAGTAGCGCCTAGTAATATTACTGTTACTAGAACATGTCAGACAATTTTTTCTTTTTTGTTTAGATTTGTTTTCTGTCTGGTGGCGATTGCACCATGTTTTCTGAATGTAATCTCCTGTATTATGCTCAATAAATTTTATTTTCAAATAAAAAAAAACAAAAAAAACAGCTACCCCACTACAGCTTGCAGTGAAAAAGTGAAGAAAGCACTTCATGCAGCATCTTCTCATTGCAGGGACCGGTGTAAAGCATGAGTGGGTAAGTGACTTGTGAAACCGAGAGATCTGTGTGTGGCGAAGAAAACATGACTGTTTTGTATGTTTGCAAGTATTTCATGGGTAGGTACAGTAGTGTATTTAGGTTTTGTGCTGCCCTAGGCCTGACTAAACTGGTGCACCCGCCCTGAAATTTTCGAGTGGGGACACTAGTTCTGAGGGACTGGGGGGGAGGCAATGGATTCCCTTAATTTGCATAGATTTCCTCTCACTTCCTGTTTGGCTATAAGGCAGGAAGTGAAGGGAAATCTCTGCTTTGGGACAGGAATGGTAAAAAATAAACTGACAGGGGCTATAACCCTCCCTTATTCTATCCAAAAAGAAAAAAAAAGTGTTGCCTATAGTTCTACTTTAAGAACAAATGTCTGATCATTTTATGGAGAGGACTAAGAAGATATAACCATGCCAATGGTGCAGCAGAAAACATAGAGCACAGTGAGGAAGGTTTGTGGTCCAGGATGATAGGACAGTCAAAATTAGAAACGGCGCCCACAACCCCCCCCCCACAGTTGTGGAATGCCGGCCGCCCGCCCGCATACCGGAAGCAGTGCGGCTGCTTTATGGGGGCGCTAGTCTAATTTGCCTCTCAGCCCAGTCTGCCCCATAAGACTGGCGCTACACTAACAGTGTAGCGCTAGCCGGGGGGGGGGGGGGACTCTTTCCGTGCTGCCCCCCTGCAAAGTGCTGCCCTAGGCCTGGGCCTTGTTGGCCTAGGCCAGGATACAGCGTTGGGTAGGTAACCCCTCTCACTATAATATACAGTGTATGGATAGAAAGAATTGAATCAATACTAAAAAATATAATTTACCATACACAGAAGGCAGAAATAGCAAGATGACACTGTTAATGTACTTACCTGTAACAAACGGAGACGCTGCTCATTGTTAAACCTTTCAACAGCAGCCCAAAACCACCTGATGACAATGTGATTGTCATGGTAGCCTGAGAAGAATTAGAACATGAGAAGAGAATCAATTTGCTGTTGTCTGTCTGATCACTCAATTTTCAATTGAACACAAAGTCTATCTCATGTAAAACTGGATAATCACTATTGTCCCCATTTTATGCCTAAAGCTGTCAACAATGATGAAAGGAGAGAGAGATCTGTCAGCTTTAATCTTTCTTAATCTGTTTCTATCTGAAAATGCTGATTCTGACACAGTTTATGTTAGACATCATACCTGATTTTGTGAAATGGCTCAGAACACTACTATCATTTTCTATGTAATCTACGATGTGCAATTGGTCGGGAAATAAGCAAAAGGAGAATTCCGTAGAAAGTCCAACTTTAAAGTGATATTAAAGTTTTTTTTTCCTAAAATGAAAAATAGGTTATACTTACCCGCTCTGTGCAACGATATTGCACAGAGAGGTTCCTTAACTCCTCCTTAGCAGTCCCCTGCTGGCACTCTCCACTTCTTCCTCTGAGTGCCCCCTTAGCAAGCCGTGTTCTATAGGAGCATCCACGTGTGCTCCTGATCTGGGCTGTGTGCGTCTATAGACACGCAGAGCTTTATATTTTCTGCTGTCTCCTTTGAGACAAGGAATTGAGAATAGCAGTGCTGCAGCCAGGACAGCACTGCATCGGTGAGAGGTGTCAGGCAAGTTTTTAGGGGTGGGGGGTGGTAAGAAAAATAGCAGGGATTTATTTTACCATAATGCAGAGAATGCATTTTAGGGTGAAATAAAAATAGGATTTTTTTGTCATACTTACCTGTAAAATCATTTTCTTTGAAGACCAGGTAGCAGACTTACAAATCTGAGCCACAGATACCTAAAGGCAAAAAGCCCAGGAGGTTCCTACACCACTGGTAGAATGAGCTCTCACCCTAAAGGGAGGAGCTTTAAGTTTCAGACCATAGGCCTGAATGACCAATTGATGGACCCAATTGGCAATGGAAGCTTTGGAAGCTGCCTGCCCCTTCTTGGGTCCTTTTGGTAAAACAAAAAAGGAGTCTGATCCTTGGATCTCCGCAGATCTAGACAAATAAACCTTGACTGCCCGGACAACGTCCAAAGAATGCAGTCGTCTCTCTTCTGCTGAACTAGGCTGAGAGAAAAAGGAAGGCAAAATAATGTCCTGATTTAAATGAAAGGCCGACACCACTTTTGGCAAAAAGGATGGAACAGGTTGTAACACGACCCAGTCGTGGTGAAGGATCAAGTATGGTTCCCTGCACAAAAGGGCTGCCAACTCTGACACCCTTCTAGCGAGGAAAATGGAATTGCCTTTATAGGCTCAAATAGTTGTTTCTGTAACACAGACAGCACCAAGTTCAAGTCCCAAGGACACATAGGTGACCTAATGGGGGGAAGCAAGCGAGTTGCCCCCCGCATAAAGGTTCGGACCAGTGAATGGGAGGCTAAAGGCCTTTGGAAGAATACTGATAGGGCCGAAACTTGACCTCTAATTGTACTCAAAGCCAATTTGATTTCCACAGCTGACTGTAGAAGAGAGAAAATTCTCCTAATCACGTATTTCCAAGGATGCCATTTTTTGGCTTCACACCAAGCAATATAATTCTTCCAGACCTTATGATAGATCTTCCTAGTGACAGCTTTTCTAGCATTCACTAGCGTAGACAGTGACACCACTGGTCCTGAGATGCCACAGTCCTTTAACACCCTGGCTTCAATAGCCATGCAATCAAATTTAGAGACTGTAAATTGGGGTGGAATATAGGACCTTGAAACAGTAGATCAGGGCGACGTGGAAGCGTCCATGGCCCGTCTATTTTCAGTCTCACAATCTCTGGGAACCAGGGCCTTCTGGCCCAGGCTGGTGCCACCAGAATGACTGGAACTCCCTCTTTCTGAATCCTGCACAACAAATGTGGAAGGATAGGGTTCTCAGAGGGAAAGCATAAACTATGGAGTACTGGCTCCATGAAACTATCAGAGCATCTGCTCCGATTGCCAGAGGATCTCTTGTTCGGGACACAAACTGCTGTAGCTTGTTGTTGAACCTGAATGCCAGTGGGTCGACCTCTGACCGTCCCCAACATTGGCAAATTTCCTGGAACACCCCTGGATGTAGGGACCATTCCCCCGAGCAGATCTGCTGGCGGCCGAGATAATCTGCCTTCCAGTTCTCTACTCCTGGGATATGGACTACCGATTGGCACACATCCTTCTGCCAAGGGCTAGTATGTGGTTCACCTCCTTCAGAGCTGAATGACTCCTGCTACCGCCTTGGTGGTTTATATAGGCCACTGCAGTGGCATTGTCAGACTGAACCCTTATAGGGCAGTCCTGAAGCTCCACCGTCCAGGACCGTAGGGCCAGTCGTCCTGCCTGTAATTCCAGAACGTTGATGGGCAAGATCTGTTCTGTCCTTGACCATTTTCCCTGAGCTGTGAGTCCTTCTAGGGTCGCTCCCCAGACTGAGAGACTGGCATCTGTAGTCAGTACTCTCCAAGTTACCGGGAGGAAGGATTTTCCCTTTCGCAGGTTCTGATCCTGCAACCACCAGTTTAGGCTTAAGCGTGCCTGAGGAGATAAGAACATTGGATAATCCAGGGCTTTTCCTCTCCTGTTCCAAACCAACAAGATGTCTTGTTGTAGAGACCTGGAATGGAACTGGGCATAGGGCACTGCCTCGAAGGAGGATACCATCCTCCCTAGAAGACTCATACAGAGCAGAATGGAGGGTTGTCTGGTGCCCCTTATCTGACACACCTGATCCTTCCGGGCACACATCCTTGCAAGTGGCAAGAATACTCTTGCTTGGACCGTATCTAGCATCAGACCTAAATACTTTAGACTGAGCTGGTCTCAAGGTTGATTTTTCGGTATTTATGATCCAGCCTAAGCTTTCCAAATACCGCACTGTGCATGTTATGCTCTGTTCTAGAGCCTGTAGTGAGTGAACTCGGAGCAGGAGGTCATTCAGATACCCGAGCACCAGGAATCCCTTGGACTCTTAAAAGACCCAGTACTGGTGCTAGGACCTTTGTGAACACCCAGGGAGCTATAGCAAGCCCGAAGGGTAGAGCCACAAACTGAAAATGACGTTCCTCTACTGCAAATCGTAGGAACCTCTGTTAAGGATAAAAGATAGGTACGTGTAAATATGCATCCTTTATATCGATGGAGGCTAGAAATTCTCCCATCTGGAATGAAGCTACTACTGAGCGGACAGACTCCATCCGAAAGGACTGGTTCAGGGATCTTTGGTCTACAATGGGCCTTGTGTCCCTGTTTGGTTTTCGAACCGTAAATATGTTCAAGTAAAACCCTGCGCCCCTTTCGGGTACAGGAACCTCTACAATCACTCCTTGATGCATTAAATGATGTAGTGCCTGAAGCAATAAGTCTCTTTTTGGAGGATCCGAGGGAACGATGGATCTTAAAAACCTCTGAGGAGGAACCCCCCCGCAACTCCAGCTTGTAACCGTGGGATGTAGTTGAGGTGACCCACTCGTCCTGAACTATTGTCCTCCAAATGTCCGCAAAGTGCAGCAGCCTTCCCCCCATATGATGGAGTGGGGGCGTCCCCTCAAAAGGAGGGCTTGGTGCTGGGTTTAGAAGAATTTTGGACCCAGTGCTTTTTCTGGCCCTGGCCTTGTGGCTTGCCCCTGGCCCTAGCGCCCTGTTGGCGGCGGAACTGCCTTGGTGCTGAGACATTTGAGGAAGCAGTCCCTGAGGTTTTAAACGAGGGACGCCTAGTGGTTTTCTTCACAGGAAGTAGAAAACTCTTCCCTCCGGAAATCTTTTGGATATATTTGCCCAAATGATCACCAAATAAACTTTCCCCCTAAAAAAGGGCAAACCTACCAATAACTTTTTACAAGAATGCTCGGCTGACCAGTTCTACAGCCACAAAAGTCTGTGCATATGTACAGACAAGAGAGCCAAATGAGAAACCTGCTGTATTGAATCCTTTAAGGCATCAACAGCAAAACACAGCGCTAAAGGAATATCTGCCTTATTTTCAGGCAGGTCATTATCCTGGTTAGGCCTGCAGGCCGTCTGATCAGATCCTTTACGGACTGGAAGATACCAATTGCTGCAACAGCTGGATGAATAGCTGAACTGGCCAAAGAAAAGGAAGCCTTTAATAATTATTCCAATTTCTTGTCAACAAGGTTTTTCAAGCCCTGTGCGTTATCTACCGGACAAGTCAACTTCTTGTTTAAGGAAGAGACTGCTGCATTTAGGGCTGGCATACTCCACTTCTAAACAAGCTTTTCATCCATGGGATATAAAAAGGAAAACCTCTTAGGAGGAACAAAAATCCTGTCAGGATGTTCCCAATCAGCATACACCGCCTGTTCCAACAGAGGATGTAAGGGGAAAGCCGTGTGGCCTGAAGAGGCCTCAGGGATCCCAAAAAGGACCAGGGAGGCTCAGTAACCTCTGCAAGAGGCAACTCAAAGGCAGAACGAACCATTTCGGTAAGAGTCAGGATCAAAAGCCTCTGTGACTGAGAGGCAGAAAACAAACTGGATATCTTCTTGTCCAGATTGCTCGGAAGCAGACTCACCCGCCAGGCATTCCACAAAATCCTGAGCTTTAAGCTCTTCCCCATCCTCAACCCATTCCTGCTCCAGACTAGGAGGCTCCGGGGAAGGGGATCTGTCACTCTTCTTGCCACCCTGCGAGATGGAGGCAATCATGCCAGCAATCCTGTGCTCTAACCCGACTAGGGCTGAGGACAGTTCATCATTAGTGATAAAGGGTGAAGCAGCAGCGTTGATTGTAGGCAGAATTCCAGAGAGGCGCAGCGGCTCCGATTGCCCGGAAGCCTCTGGTCCTACAGGGGATACAATTAGGTTCCTCAGGAACGACTGATGACATAGGTGTGCCCTTCCCTGTAGTGTTAGTCCCGCCCCTCTTTTTTAAAGACATTTACTAGCGACAAAAAGGGAGTACCTGGGTGTAGTATTAACACACCTCAGAAGAGAGACCCTTTAATAGAGCTCACCAAGCCCCTATGCAACAATCCTGCTAAGCACCTTTAGCCTGCCAAGCAACACCTGGTGACTCACGTGACCCGGGTAAGGAGAAATGAACCACTGCAAATGCCTGGTTCGGAGCCTGCTCTGTGTCCCACAGCTGCCTTCTGGAAGCCCCGCATGCTTGGCATATACAGCTTAAATAAGCTAGCTGCGCGCCAGAACATTCTGTAAGTGCGTGCGCACGCACGTGTGCGGTCTCGACGAATAGGCATGGCTGTATTCGCGTATGACGCAAATCTTTGTGCGCCCAGATAAAAGCTACAGCGCATGTGCAGTGAAGCTGTGAGCGCCATGGCTGCCAAACAAAGGTGCTCTTGCGAACGCACGTGTGCCGTGGCGAACCAAGACGAAATGGAGCACCGTCGTGCACCATCATACAGGTAAAAAACAGCCAGACACAAGCAAAAAAGGTACACTCTGCTAACACCCACAGCTAGCCCAAAAACTCCCCTGTATGATCACTGTACACAGGTGTCCAGCCTCTAGCTAGCTTGACTGATTGTTACAATCACTGGGACACCCCACAATATTAAATAAAGGGGTTTCACTTACCCATCCAGGCACAGGGCAGCTTAGAAACTAAGAGCCCAATCTTCACCCTTCACGGCGGGTTCCTGTCACTTGAGGACCTTCAAGGACTGGGTACCCCTCATGTTTAGGGTCCACTCCCTTGGTGTACAGCACCCTGCAGGAATGCCTTAGCGCTGTGGTGTCCAGGATTCCACTTCGCAGGGACCAGCGCCCTGGAGGCTGCATTACAGGCAAAACCTCGCAGGATCTTGAGTCGTCTTTGCGAGGCTCAGGTACCATGTAGACCTGAAGCTCGGAGAGCTCAAACAACCATGCCATCCACCTTGCAGACACTGGTAAAAAAAAACTGAAGTACTTCCAGTATGGGAGGGGTTATATAGGGGATCACTTCCTGTCTACCAGTGTCCATTCACCTTGAGATGAAGTATAACCCAGCAGGTCATGAATATTAGCCTGTCCCATGATGTATGAAAAAAGAAAATAGACTTTAGAACCACTTTAATTAATTTAATAAATTTCACCAATAGGCAGAGTCCCTTTATATGAAAAAGCATTTACCTCCTCTGTATTCTGTATTATTTCTCCAGTCCCCTAAATCAATCTCTGCTGTTCCTGCAATAACCAGCTCAAGCTCCCTTGCATCAAATACAGATACCAGACGAGCATCTACCACCTGAAAAGAAAAAAAAAATATTTTATTAGGGCTGCCTATTAAAAATACTTCTACTTGAATTGCAAGCATACAGTGCAAAATATCATCACTGGCTAAGTCAGCTGCCAGTTCAGGCATCTGGGTAGATCCCGACCTTAAAGTCAGAATTAATCCAGGGCCTGTATGGGCTGAGTGACGTCAGCCGACAGCGAATGAATGAACTGCACACCTGTGATCCATAGGAGAAGTAAAAAAAAAGCTTTGGCCATACTAAGCAACCTGAGCAAATAAGTCCCACGCAGGGGGATCAATACAAATAGAAAAACATATGGTTACAGAAGTAGTACACTTTTCACGGTGGTCCAGGGCCAAGTTGAGCAGGAGGTGTGGGGTTTCCCATCCCTTGGTAGAAGAAAAAAAAATAGAGAAAGAAAAAAATATAAAAAAAGGAGGGGCGGTAAAGCCCAGGTCCAGGCCTGAATTGGGTAGGGGGAGGGGTAAAGAGGGAAGTGGAAAAAAAAAAGGAGGCAGATAAATAGTCATGAGAAAGAGAATAAAAAGGTAGACAAGACTAAGTAAGGGGTGAAGAAAGTACCTGCGAGCTGGATGGCATTTTACAGCTGTCCAGGATACCCAGACTGGTCGGGGGCAGAGTGGGGAGAGCATAAGAGGGCCATACTCCTCCCTTAACCCTTTTGCCAACAGACTGTGAAACCCTGGATTGCTTAGGAGATATATATACCTCACGTCTGTTCATGAGGATTGAATTACTAAAAGAGTGCATTTTTCAGTTAGCAAGAAGCGCTTCAATTTTCCAATTTTGTGTGAATCTTTTTTTTTTTTTTTTTTAACGCCTCAGTATATGATTTGGTGTTTAAAGTAACACAGATTCACATAGCTAAGTGAAAAATTGATTCCTTTAATAAAATCCCCCATATTGTGGTTCTCAAGCACAACTGCCTCTCGTACAATCCCAGCAATGTACACAGATGGGACAAGCAGCAGGTTTTGTAGTTCATTGTTGGCAGGAGTGGTCAGGCATTCTCACAAGCTCTCTAAGGCCCCTTTCACACTGGGGCGGGGGCGGTGGTAAAGTGCCGCTATTTTTACCGTCAATTTTGCAGCCCTATTCGGCCGCTAGCGGGTCGCTTTTACCCCTGCTAGTGGCCGAGAAAGGGTTAAAAAACAGCTGCGAAAGGGTTCAAACCACCGCAAAGCACTGCTGCAGCAGCGCTATGCCGGCGGTATAGCTGCGCTGCCCCACTGATTTCAATAGGCAGGAGCGATGAAGGAGCGGTGTATACACCGCTCCTTCACCGCTCCAAAGATGCTGTTAGCAGGACTTTTTTAGACCCCTTTCACATTGAGGCGCTTTTCAGACGCTTTTCAGGTGCTTTTCACGCTAAAAAAGTGCCTAAAAAGCTCACGAAAACCTATTTTCATTAAAATCAATGAATGCTTTCACACTGGCAAGGTGGTGAAAAAAACGCCCCTCTCCATTGAAATGAATGGAAAGCGCTTCAAAAGCACCTGAAAAGCTCTTCAAAAGTGCACAGTGTTTTACTGGCAGTTTACAAGCGTCTCAGTGTGAAAGGGGCCTTAGCGTTCTGCCAGCGCACCGCTCCAGTGTGAAAGCCCTCGGAGCTTTCACACTGGAGAGACAGCAGCGGCTCTTTCAGGGCGCTTTGCAGGCGCTATTTTTAGCGCTGTAACGCCTGCAAAGCGCCCCAGTGTGAAAGGGGTCTAAGACCCCTTTCACACTGAGGCGCTTTCATGCTAAAAGATCTATTTCCATTAAAACCTATTTCCATTAAAATCAATGAATGCTTTCACACTGGGGCAGTGTGCTGGCAGGGCGGTGAAAAAATGCCCCTCTCCATTTAAATTAATGGAAAGCTCTTCAAAAGCGCCCAAAAAGCTCTTCAAAAGCGCTCAAATGTTTTACTGGCAGTTTAGAAGTGCCCCAGTGTGAAAGGGGCCAAAGTAATCTATATGAGGATGTCATAAGTAACAACTAGCAGCTACTACAGCTGAGTAAATCAAGGGCCTGTCTGCCACTCCCACTATATCACTTCTATACAGGTTGGGGCATAAGACCTAAAAGGATTACTAGCTCACCTTGCATGTGGATGAAAGCTCCCAGAATACAGATAACAAAGTCTTATTTTTTATCTGTCTCTCCTTTAATAGGAGAACTACATAAGACATAACCCCTGACAGACTGCAAATATGTATTCAGCTGTATTATATTTTCAACTAATAAATTATCTGTAAAAGTACATAAACATTTTTTTTAAATGAAGTTGAACCATCCATGCAATAATCACAAGATTGCCCCTGGACAGCTCCAAAATTACATTACCACAACCTATACAGCTAAAAAGACTTTGTGTACTTTCTGTCTTTGGTGTCAATGCCAGACCCTGCTCTGTAGATTGGTTGGTAATAATAACTAGATTACAGCATCAGTGCTTGATAAAATGTAAAAAAACATTTAGGCCTCATGCACACAGGGCGTTAGAAAAGACGAGCTGCAAAGCCACTACCAACGCCAGGAAAAAGCAGCTGTAAAAACGTGCTTTTAGTAGCTTTTTGCATTGGCATTAATGCGCGTTTAACGGCACTAGCTTTTCGCAGTGTTTCTATGCCTCTATTCAAAATCAATGGTTCCCTATGAGAGCCCACTGATTTGAATAGAAGTCGCACCACACACACCACCGGCCAGGGTTGTCGGGAAGAGGTGCTAGAATGATTGCTCTCGCTCTAACAATCGAGGCGATACCTCACATGTGTGGTTTTGAACACCCGGGATGGGGCGCTTTAAATTTTTTTCTTTTTTTCTTCTTATTTATTTAACGTTTTATTTTACACTATCCTTTAAAAAAAATTTTTTTGGGTCAGTTTTAATCCTATTACAAGGAATGTAAACATCCCTTGTAATAGAAAAAAGCATGACAGGATACATGATACATGATATTTACACTAAAATGCAATAAAAAAATAAATAAAAATAAATGTCATTTTTTTTTACAAAGAAAAAAACAATTCTCCTTGAAGAGCATTGGGTGGAAATAAAAATAAATGTAATTTTTTTTTTACAAAGAAAAAAAAAAATTCTCCTTGAAGAGCATTGGGTGGAAGTGACGTTTGATGTTGCTTCCGCCCTCCAATGCTATGTAGCCAAGTGGGGGCCAGCTTTCCCTCACTTGGCATCCAGGCTCTGAGGGGAGCAGACGCTATTGTCTCCGCCACTACTGATGGCTCCGGTAGGCGGCAGAGACGACCGGAGCGCGGCAGCCCTCTCCTGCCCCCAATAAAAGTGATCTGCCACTGAGACCACTTTTATCCGAAGAAGGACTGCCGGCCATTTTTAAAAATACTGGGGTTATGGCAGCTAGCGGTCCTTAAGTGGTTAATGAGCTTATTTGAGCATAAGCGTTTTCTTTTCACAAACCCTCCCCTGAGTTTATTGGGGCGTTTTTGTGCTTTTTTTTTTACACTTTTTCGCGCACTTAGGTGTCTTTTCTGCTCGAAAGCTCCTCTTAAAAACACGAATTTGGTGGTGTTTCTTTTTTCCTGTAAGAGCATATGCCTGTAAACTCCTGAAAATGCCATATTGTGCATGGACACATTGGCTAACCTGGAGGGGAGTTTCCAGGTAGAAAAAATGAGAGCTCAAAAAAGCTCAAAAGCCTGTAGGAGCTGATTTTTTGAGATGCAGTGTGCATGAGCGTTGCACTGTGGTTAGCTGCAACTATCACATGCAGTTAACTGCAATGTAACTTTAATGGCTCATGAACACAGTTGCCTGTGGCCATGCGGCGTAATGTTTGGGAGG
Source organism: Aquarana catesbeiana (assembly GCF_042186555.1). Taxonomy (NCBI): domain Eukaryota; kingdom Metazoa; phylum Chordata; class Amphibia; order Anura; family Ranidae; genus Aquarana; species Aquarana catesbeiana. The sequence goes on from NC_133329.1 coordinate 243,959,927, forward strand.
ATTTCCCTGCAGGTGCTACGTACAGCTGCCCCATAGAAATAAATGGCTGTACGCAGCTGTGCGTGTGCATACTTGCGTAAAACTGCATAGACCCAAAATCCTAAACACAGACTGTCTGTACACATGCACTGGTTGATGCAAGTACCATTGTATGCCCGCATAGAGCTGCGTACAGCCATGCATGTCTATGGGGTGGCTGTATGCAGCACCTGCAAAAACATGCCTAGATTCATGCTGTATACCCGAAGGTGGCTGTGTGTATGTCTTTATTACTTTTTTGATTTACTGCAGCAAACCTGAAAGTAAAACAAATGTATAGAGCAACAAAAAAGTTTCTATCTAAAGTGCACCTGTGCTCACTGCTCAGACCATGCATATTAAACTATTTACATATTATTAAAGCAGAGTTCCAGTGTTTTTTTTTTCGTGAAAAACACCCCCATGTTGTTCACACCAAAACCTATAGCAAGTGGCATTAGTATCTAATGTAGGTTTTTTAAATGTTATTTGTTTGAAAAATATTACTTAGCAGTCCCCACCGAGCGCATTCCCATCTTGAGTGTGGGCAACCCAAGCCCACTGGTATGTCCTTCCAGGATATTATGCTGCTGTCTACCCAGCATGCACCTCCTGATTGTGCGCATGCGCATAAACACCATAGCAATGCTACAAGCTGCGAGGCATTGTCTCCTGGGATTGATGGCAATCATATTCCAGGAGCCACTGCGTGTCCGGACATGACGTATCTCGCCGCGGCTAGGTACTGCGGAAGCAAGGATAACAACAATAAAAGGTGTTTTCACTGCTTGAAACAAACAAAAAAAAAACACTCCATTGAGAATACAGGAACTTGTCACAAGGTGGGGGTGGGGGGGTTGATAAAATGCCTGGAACACTGCTTTAACAAGCACTGAAAGACCTTTAAAACAAACCATCCCTGACCTCTGTAGCTACTTTTATTGTAATTATATTTTCATAGATCTTCGAAGATCACAACAGACTCTAAAATCAGGTTTCTAAAAGCTTAGAGATCCCAGCTTCCTGTTACATTAGAGGGCTGGCAGGCTGCCAAGATCGGCCTTCAGAGAAAGAAAGCTAAGATTTTATTGCTTCTGTTTTTCTCTTCACAATAATTATAGATACAGAGATTAATGAGGCATGACCAAAACAATGCTGTCACACACACAAAAAAAAAGCCGCCTGTTAAAGACCACTGTAATACTACTTAACCGTTTCACACATGATGCATCTTTACTTTCCTGCACTGAAATTTCCAACATTTCTGTTTGTGTGTCAGATACTTGTGTTTCCTATTGCAAGGGGGTAGGTAAGTAGCATTACTGCACTTTATCCAACTGTTTTTTCCATGACCTGTCCAAGCAACACACAGGAAGTAGGGGGAAATCTCTCCAATATGTACAGAGATAGCACCAGAGAAAAGGTAATGCTCCTGGTTAGATTTTAATTTCTTTAATATCATGGAGCATCGAACAGAGAAAATGAGAATGCCCAGAGGTGGATGGCAACACTAAAAACCTCAAATTGTGCAGCAACATGGCCAGGAACTGCAATAGGCAGATCTTGCTACTGCAGGCTCCAAAAGGTAGATAGGGCTGTGGCTCACTAGACTGCCAACTAAAAAAAAAACATTTATAGACATAATAGAGACCTGACTACGGATTTAGTCAGATGTAATGAAGTACAGCAGCACAGTTCTTATCATAACTACATAAGAAAAACTATTTTTTATAAAGTAGGAAGGTAGGTTTGGTTATAAGTAGAAAATAATAGAAACCTTCGCGCCAGTGGTGTCGATAGCAGATACTATATATGAATTACATATACTGGTGGTACATCTAGTAAGAAAACATTCCCAACAATAAAAAAAATTGTGGAAATATGTAAACAATCAGTGTAAGCTGCTCCCCAATTTTTGAATAATCAAAAAAATAGATAATCAAAAAAAGATGTAAGAAAGATAGGGGGCGCTAGATACCATAATAATCAAGTGCTCTAAATAAATATATCTCCTGCATTACCAAGAAAATGGAAATGTAAGAAAGCTAGGGGGCGCTAGATACCATACTATTCAAGTGCTCTAAATAAATATATCTCCTGCATTACCAAAAAAAATGAAAATCATAATAATGACAAATCATAATTAGATTACACATTGAAGTGCCCACAATAGTGAAAAAAATATATATAGTGATTGATTGTCCACATAAAAAAGTGATAGAAGTAGTTGAAGTGATATCTTTCAATATTATCCCAATCTTGTTGCTGAAAACAAAAGGTTTTCCATCACCAAAGAATAAATAAGAAAGGAAAAACACCTCGAAGTAGTAGATATCTGCTTACCAGATACCAATGACTCCTTTAGTTAAAAAGTGAGTCACTAGCGCTTGTGCAGGGTTGTGCCTGCTCACATGGATGGCCGGACTGTGGTTGGTATTATAGGCATGGATCGTTCCCGTCAAGCTCATTCAAGATAGGATAAGGATACATAGGAAACAAAAACAGTCTCCATAGCGTAAAACCATTTATTAAAAAAATAAACAAATTAAAAAGCCAAATGGCCGCTTACATTGGTGGGTGCCTACCCGGCACTGGGGCTGCTTGCATGTCAGGGTGACTTCGCAGTCAGAAATAGCCTTTCATGTCTCCTCCACGCTGGCGTGCGTTCCAGCTTACACAGGGGGGCAGCCAAAGGATCCGGATGTTGTTGGGTGATAGGACATGTGACTACGTACCGCTCCGACGTACATTTCGTAGTAAAACGTCTTCAGGGCTTCCCGCTCCGACGTACATTTCGTAGTAAAACGTCTTCAGGGCTTCCCTGAAGACGTTTTACTACGAAATGTACGTCGGAGCGGTACGTGGTCACATGTCCTATCACCCAACAACATCCGGATCCTTTGGCTGCCCCCCTGTGTAAGCTGGAACGCACGCCAGCGTGGAGGAGACATGAAAGGCTATTTCTGACTGCGAAGTCACCCTGACATGCAAGCAGCCCCAGTGCCGGGTAGGCACCCACCAATGTAAGCGGCCATTTGGCTTTTTAATTTGTTTATTTTTTTAATAAATGGTTTTACGCTATGGAGACTGTTTTTGTTTCCTATGTATCCTTATCCTATCTTGAATGAGCTTGACGGGAACGATCCATGCCTATAATACCAACCACAGTCCGGCCATCCATGTGAGCAGGCACAACCCTGCACAAGCGCTAGTGACTCACTTTTTAACTAAAGGAGTCATTGGTATCTGGTAAGCAGATATCTACTACTTCGAGGTGTTTTTCCTTTCTTATTTTTTCTTTGGTGATGGAAAACCTTTTGTTTTCAGCAACAAGATTGGGACAATATTGAAAGATATCACTTCAACTACTTCTATCACTTTTTTATGTGGACAATCAATCACTATATATATTTTTTTCACTATTGTGGGCACTTCAATGTGTAATCTAATTATGATTTGTCATTATTATGATTTTCATTTTTTTTGGTAATGCAGGAGATATATTTATTTAGAGCACTTGAATAGTATGGTATCTAGCGCCCCCTAGCTTTCTTACATTTCCATTTTCTTGGTAATGCAGGAGATATATTTATTTAGAGCACTTGATTATTATGGTATCTAGCGCCCCCTATCTTTCTTACATTATAGGTTTGGTTATAATCCTATCAAGAAAGTATTTAAATCGCAACCAAGCAAGCAGGTTATTGCTTCTCTGTCATATAAATGACAGCTCATTATTCAGATTGTATGTATACACTTTACCTCATAAAAGCCCCGCACCAAGCTCTCTGTCTGCTGTACAACTCCCCTTTCAATTCGCCATTTCACCATCTTTTCAATGTATTCTTTCTTGTTCTTCTCAGTTACGGGAATGTTTGCTCCTCCTGGCTTAAGCTCTCTCTCTGTAATCTTTCCAAACAAGGGATATGTATTTGAATAATAACTAAAATAAAGGAGCATATATTCAAGCCGAACTCCAGACAGATATTAAAAACATCTTTTTTGCAGTTATGCATTTATTATTAAATCAATAAATGTATTTTAAATGCAAACCTAAATATGTCCTGATATCAGCCTCCTGTAGTCCTATCTGTAGTAGAATGGAGACTGGGAAAAGGAGCCATTGGATTGGCTGACAATGATGAGGTCACCAACCTGACTGTCCTGTCTTGACAGCCTCAGGACCGGCTGGACAAAAGTAACTGATTATTCAGCAGGTAAATTGATCCCATATTTATATTTCAACTATAAATTTAGACTGGAGTTCAGCATTAAAGATTTTCTTTATAATGCAAAATATAGTATAAAATTCATGGTATCACAATACATTTATGTCGTCAACTATAAATAGCCAGCACAACAAATTTCACACAGATACGAATGTTTGCATTGTTATATCACTAAGAGTTTATTCACACTATGTGTTGCAGTGACACAACCTGTTATCGTGAGTTGAGAAGTAGTATTGTACCTGTTGCATTCTTTACAGGCTCGTCCACAGTTTTTGTAGGGTGCTGTGTTGAATTGCTGGGTGGTGCCACCATGCAATCATTGTAAAATGGGGATCTTCACTAGTACACTTGGGTATTATTCCCCCCGAGATCCTGCGAGGCTCTGAAATGTTGGCCTGTGATGCCTGATACTTGACGTGAATAAAGGACATGATTATCACAATACTTAAATGTGCTGTGAAGATCCCTATTTTATCAAGAATGGAGGTGCCCTGCATTCATTTGGAATGGGCTGGCAGCACACCTTAATGCATGAGGAAATGGACATAATTTTTTAAATTTAACAAGCACACCATAACACAAGGCTAACAGAGGTGTGCCTATGGGTGCCACTTCTTATATATGGCTCGGCAATGTGGATCGTGTGTTAACATGCACTGAAGTAACACAGTAATGTACATGTTTATATAGTTTTATTTATAGCTACAGTGGAACCTTGGATTATGAGCATAATCCGATCCAGGAAAATGCTTGTAATCCAAAGCACTCGCATATCAAAGCGAATTTCCCCATAGAAGTCAATGGAAACGAAGATAATTCGTTCAGCATTGACTTCTATTGCATGCAATACCGCATGTGGCCAGAGGTGGGGGGTGCCGGAGAGCCTCGGAAATAGTAGGGGACTGCTCAGCTAAACTCCAAAAGCCTCAGAAAGGCATGTAAACACTCAGGAACTAAGTATTTCTGAGTGTTTTCGAGTATCTCCGAGTGAGTCCGAGTATTTTCGAACGGCTCCGAACCATTCTGAGTGTCACCGGCGCCCCCGCACCTCTGGCCAAATGCGCCCATTAGCTTGAATTCTGCTAGTTTTGTGAGACAACACTCGCAAACCGAGTAGAATTTAAAAAAAAAAAAGTTGCTTGTCTTTAAAACGCTCATTAACCGCATTACTCGTTAACCAAGGTTCCACTGTATTAAAGTTCCAGTTGGTTTACTGGAATCTACAAAGGCTACAACAATGTTTTTACTGGGCTAAAAAGTCTAATCTGTGAAAAAGGGATAAAGCGACTTGTCCTGTTTTACCTCTTCTTGGTAACTCAAGCATAGTCTGGGGAAATCATTGAGTGTCTACGACAATCTTTAGAATTCTGCCTCTCCTCTGCCCCACCGATGTTGGTGCTTGCCCCAAACGTATGTACCTACTGGAATTGGAGTGGAGACATGACAGAATTCTAAAGAGTGTTATACACACTCTTTATGAATTCCCAGAAATGTTTTTCATTACCAAGAAAGGGTAAAACAAGACAGTGAACCCTATCTATACAGGCAGCGTATTCTCGGGGCAACTGAGCTACCTCCCCACTGCTGTAGCTATCACACAGACAGTCCAGCTGCCAAGGAGTTTTGTGGCTGAGTAGGCAGAGTCTTATGAGGATTCAGAGACACTAGTTCTTGATCAGGTTCTCTCAGCTTGTGAATGACAGCAGAGTGTGAATGAAATCCACAGCTGGTAGACAGCCTGCTATTAACCATAGAATCCGCCCACTGCCTGCCGTCGATGATAAGGAGGGATCCAACCCGATCAGGAACTAGTCCCTCAGCTTCCCCTTCAGGCTCTGCCCACTGTCAGCATCACTGGTTATAAGGTTATGAGAGGGTTATAAATCCTGTCATATTTTCTTTGCCTTCTTTGTCCCTTTGGGGAGATTTCCCTTCACTTCCGGTCCCATAGCCAAACAGGAAGTGAGGGTAAATGTCTGAAAATTAAATGAATTTCTTGGGGACCCCTAGCTCACCGAAACTAGTGTCCCCTTTGGAATTTTCCCTATTTCTTTTCTGACAACAATACAAAATTTAGCATTTTATTTTACTTTCACTTTCAAAGATAATAGTACACAGGACAAATAGAGAGGGTGAATCTCCCTAGCGGTGGCACAGACATCAATACAAGCTGACTGGTGTTCTAATCCCTCTCCACTCTGTATAAAACGAAAAAAAAAAAAAGTGTTGCCTTTAGTTATACTTTAAGCCTAGTACACACAATGAGAAAATCGGATGAAAAAAACACTGGCTTCGAAGTGATCACATGATAATCTGATCATTAGCAACACAGCTTTCGAGAGACGAGCAAGGCAGTTCATGCAAAATTATCTGAAGGGACAAACACGAAACAGAACAAACGATATTCGTTTAAACACTTCACTACCAGGCACTTAGACAGCTTTCCGCCCAGGCCAATTTTCAGCTTTCAGCGCTGTCGCAATTTGAATGACAATTGCGCGGTCATGCTACACTGTACCCAAACAAATTTTTTATCATTTTGTTCCCACAAATAGAGCTTTCTTTTGGTGGTATTTGATCACCTCTGCGGTTTTTATTTTTTGCGCAACAAATAAAAAAAAAAAATCTTGAAAAAAAAAAAACACGTTTTTCTTTGTTTCTGTTAAAATTTTTTGTAAATAAGTAAGTTTTTTTCTTGAATGACGGGCACTGATATGGCTGCACTGACGGGCACTGATACGGCGGCACTGATGGGCACCGATGAGGTGGCACTGATGATGGGCACTGATAGGTGGCACTGGTATGCGGCACTGATGGGCATTCATAGGTGGCACCGATGGGCACTCATAGGCGGCACTGATGGGCACTCGTAGGTGGCATTGATTGGTACATATGGGTGGCACTGATGGGTACTTATGGGTGGCACTAATACCCTGTTTCCCCAAAAATAAGACCTAGTGTGATTGTCGGTGATGGCTGCAATATAAGCCCTACCCCCCAAATAAGCCCTAGTTAAAGTCCTTGTAGGTCTTATTTTCAGGGTAGGGCTTATTTTCGGGGAAACAGGGTAGGGCTTATTTGGGGGGTAGGGCTTATATTGCAGCTATCACCGACAATCATGCTAGGTCTTATTTTTGGGGAAACAGGGTAGGTGGCACTGATGGGCACTAACAGGTGGCACTGATGACACTGATTGGTGGCACTGATAAAACTTGTTGGTGGCATTGCTGGGCATAACTGAAACATAATGGTGCCAATCAGTGCCCATTTGTGGGCACTGATTGGCATAGATTGGGCATATGTGGATGGCCATGGGGTACATACCTGGTCATCCACATGTTGCCCCTTCCCTGGTGGTCCTAGTGGCGATCCCTGGTGGTCCAGTGTGGTGATCTAAACAATCAGCGCAGACCTCCCCTGTCAGGAGAGCTGCCGATCGGCTCTCCTCTACTCCCGTCTGTCAGACGCGATCAACGGCTCTTCCTATTGACATCGTGATCAGCCGTGATTGGACACGGCCGATCACGTGGTAAAGAGGCTCTTTACCAAGACCGGTCGAGCGGTGTGTCAGGCCGACACACCGCTCCACCGATCGCCGTGATGCGCGCCCCCGCGGGCGCGCGGCGGCATGTTATCCTGCAGGACGTCCTATGACGCCCAGTCAGGATAACGGAACCACTTCCCGGACGTCAATCCCCTATAGGCCGGGCGGGAAGTGGTTAATCAGTACAGTATTCATCCGAAAAAAATTGGACGACCAAGACCACGCATGCTCAGAAATGAAAGAATACATTACATTCTCCTAACTTGAGTAACCTCTTCATTTTTGATATGATATTAGCATGCAATAAAAAATGGCAATCATTTGTCCAATATTCTCATCGTTTGTACAAGGCTTTAATTACCTCTAGCTTAGCTATTTACAAATTGGAGATAATTCTTTAGAATTTGGTGCAGCCATGGCCCCCCTTTGTAAAAGTGGCGCTATTAGGAACTACCAAAATCTATTGCATGTTTTGGAAAAACTAGCAAAATTGGCAGCAAGCTTTTGTGAATCTGATGCAGGACTTTTTGAAGACATACCAGCAGAAAAGTTGTCCAAACACTTTACTTCATTCCCCCCACTGTATGTAACAACAAGTGGTACATCAAGGGCATATTACTTGGTTGCTGGTTGAATAGGATTTTTTTTAAATGTTGGTTATCTCTATATAATCATATGACATTAGGACCAGAGTTAATAAGAAAAATATACCTGCCCAAATACTTCTTCATTCACCGTGAATGTAAGGTCCAGCATATCATGAATATCATTGTCCTTCATCCACTGCAGGCTCTGGTGAAATTCTTCATCCAGATATTCCAAATCACTCAAATCACAAAGTCTACAAAGGTGTAAGATTGAAGATTTAAAAAAAATGAATTCCAACATTACCCCTTAATCTAGATATGTGTTCATCAAACATTTTCCTAAATACAAATAAATAAAGTTGCGCTAAAAAAAAATAATTGTGGAAAAAAACATAAATGATACATATGCATAATTAAATGCACTACGTGAACTGTGAAACAGAACGTGAAAAGCAATTGCAAAGTGCAGTAAATGAAACATAATAATGTCCACAGTTTATAGCGTGAAGGGATAAATATACACAACTGATGTGTGATAAGTGTGATAAAGAGACCCACTCAGGCTCCGCGCCCCGAGTGGATAAGCAAGAGAATAGGCCCCAGGAAGACGCAAGGTATTGCGAAACATGTAGGGCGGTGCGTTGTGCTGACGTTATCACGCCACATGTGACCTCGGCACTCGGGTGTTTTGTTTTTAGTTTGTCTAGCCGGCTTTTTACTGTTTGTCTGTACTGTCATTTGCGGGTTACCCGCACGTTTATTTAATAAACACGCTTTCTACTACACGATCAGCGTCCCCTATTCTCTTGCTTATCCACTCGGGGCGGGGAGCCCGAGTGGGTCTCTTTTCAGAGCCAGAGAAGCTATCTTATCGGGTTTTTCTCCGCTCTCCGTCTGACATCTCTATCAACCTGAGCGAATCGGACATCCGGGACATCAGATACCAACATATCTACAGCTCCTTACAGAGGGTAATCTATCTGCTCACATGACCCTGCGCTGGAGGGGGTCCACCTTTTCTGGTAAGAGTCTGCACATACAGATTGCCGCTCTGCTATTGAGATTCATTCGTCCACCATCCAAGCCCCTGGGAGTTTTTTAATATCTCACCGTATTATTTTCCCACCTTGGAACTTATCACACATCAGTTGTGTATATTTATCCCTTCACGCTTTAAACTGTGGACATTATTATATGTTTCATTTACTGCACTTTGCAATTGCTTTTCACGTTGTTTCACAGTTCACGTAGTGCATTTAATTATTTATGCATATTTATCATTTATGTTTTTTTCCACAATTATTTTTCCTAGCGCAACTTTATTTAATTTTTTTTTTTACCATGGAGATATTATATGGTTTCTAGTTGCTGCTCCAAACACACTATCTAGCGTGGTATTTTTTTCTTTATTTGTGTTATTTTCCTAAATACAGCCTTTATCAATAACTTAATCTTGTCTTTACATTAGCTTCCTAGTGGGCTGATCAGGGTTCTGGTGTCAGTCAGGAAGATTACTTACAAAAAAGTAAGGAAAGCAAGGGGTGACCTCATGTGCTACTGCACCTTCATTCTCCAATGTAGAGATCCTGAAATTATTGTTCTTTCCGGAGTTCTTTAATTTTCAAGGGAAAAACTTTAGAATAAAATATAAATCTCATTATATTCTATATTACAATCAGGAGTCATAATCTTCCATACTGCACTATACTGATTCCACACACACATGATTTTTCAAAGAGGCTGTAAGTGATCATTCCTCTCCCTGTTTAAAGCTAAACTCCAGGAATTCAGGCACTTTCTAAAATGCATGCCACCTCATGGCCACCTTACCTCTTTCATTTACAATTTACATTTTTACTGAACACCTGGAGTATAGCTATCTCTGTACTTCCCACACTCTGGTGCTGGACCTTCTGGTCTCATTTTCTATAGCTGCAGTGTCCTATGCAGCAGCTCTCCCTTCTCCTCCCCTCATTTTGCCCAATCAATAAGCACTATGTATTATGTGAACCCATTCACAAAATACAAAGCCTTCTGTAAATGGATAGGGGGGGGGGGGGGGGACAGAACTTGCCTTTTCAATCTGTAGCGCTGTAATTTTCTGTAAAATGCAATGCAATATGGCAACCTGGAGGCATTCTGTACACAGCTGGTATACAGAACCCCCCCCAGATATAAAATTTCCTGCTTGTGCGACTGGCTTACAATTTGATAATTGTAGGTCCAAGCTAAGTTTGATCAGTTTTTGGTATTTTTTTAATAGAAACATATTTTCTATACTGTGGAGAAATTTTATTTTAGTACAAGACAATTTATTATGCAGTATTATACTTTAATAATAGAAAAATGGTTTCAGACACACCTATATACTGTTTGCTGTGGACTGTGTTGTACCTGTATAGCAGTGGCGGAACTACCAGGGTTGCAGCAGTCGCACTTGCGACCGGGCCCTTGCTAGTCCCACGGCTCTGAGCAGAGAGTGTATCTTTCATACAGCTCAGAGCCGACAGTTCTCCCTGCTCCCCCCTCTGTCCCTCCTTCCTCTCTGGCACAGGGTTAGAGAGGAGACAGCCAATCTGCTCCTTCTCCCCCTCCCCTCTCCTCCTGTGTGCTTTGCAGGAAGTCAAGTGTGAAGCTAACAAGCTCACACCTCCCGCAGTACACATACGGGAGAGCGGTGGGGGGAGAAGGAGCAGACGGGCTGTGTCATTCCATGCGAGAGAGGAAGGAGGGAGGACGGAGGGGGGAGCAGGGAGAACTGTCGGCTCTGAGCAGTATGAGAGATAAGCTCTCCGCTCAGAGCCATGCTGAGGAGGCAGCTAGCATTGACGAGCACTGATCGGCTGCACTGATAGGCAGTGCTGATAGGAGGCATTGACGGGCACTAATACGCTATACTGTTAGGCACTGGTAGGTGGCACTGATGAGCAATGATCTGTGGCACGGATAAGCGGCATGGCACTGATGGGCATTAATGAGCACTGATAGGTAGCACGCATATGCTGCACTGATGGGCACTGATAGGCGGCATTGATGAGCACTGATAGGTGGCACTGATGGGCACTAATAGGTAGCATTGATGGGCACTAATAGGTAGCATTGATGGGCACTGATAGGTGGCACTGATAGACAACTGAGCACCGATAGGCGCGAATAGGCAGCATTGATGAGCACTGATAGGTGGCACTGATGGTCACTGATAGGCAGCATTGATAAGCTCTGATAGGTGGCACTGATCGGCATCATTTATGAACACTGATAGGCGGCACTGATGGGCATGCAGCACTGATAGGTGGCACTGATGGACACCGATAGGCGGCATTGATATGCAGCACTGGTATGCAGCATTTATGGGCACTGATAGGCGGAAATGATGGGCACTGATAGGCAGTATTGATAAACACTGATAGGCAGTATTGACGAGCACTGATAGGCGGCACTGATAGGCAGCATTGATGAGCAATGATAGGCAGCACTGAAATGCAGCAGTGATCGGTGGCACTGATAGGCAGCATTTATGAACACTGATAGGCGGCACTGATGGGCATGCAGCACTGATAGGTGGCACTGATGGACACCGATAGGCGGCATTGATATGCAGCACTGGTATGCAGCATTTATGGGCACTGATAGGCGGAAATGATGGGCACTGATAGGCAGTATTGATAAACACTGATAGGCAGTATTGACGAGCACTGATAGGCGGCACTGATAGGCAGCATTGATGAGCAATGATAGGCAGCACTGAAATGCAGCAGTGATCGGTGGCACTGATAGGCAGCATTGACGGACACCAATAGGTGGCATTGATGAGCACTTATAGGTGGCACTGATAGGCAGCACTGATTATCAGTGTAAACAATTTACTGACATTCTTGGCAGGTAACGCCTCTCCTTTCCTTACACAGACACAGTGTGGGAGGAAAGGGCTGCCGATACCCAGCAAGTCTGTTTACCAGACAGCTAATCACATGGTAAAGGACTGCCGTGATTGCGCTGGATGCACGTCCCAAGGGGGCATATGGAAGGCAGAGTTCTGAGAGGATATCCATGGACACCCTCCCAAAATTAGAAGCCCGGGGGTCAGATGGAAGGGGGGGGGGGGCTCAGGGGGGCCCATCATGGTTTCTTGCACCGGGGCCCTGAAGGTTCTAGTTACGCCCCTGCTGTATAGTATGCTTCAGCAGCTAAATTGTGCAAAGATAATAATGTTTGTAATGTAGTAATGTTTACCATAATTAACTCTCTGGCAGGTAGTACCCTCTTTAATTAAATGGAAACTGTAAACTCTTTTATGTGTTCGCAGTTCTTCATTATCAGCACTCCCAGCAAGTGCGCACCTGGAGGCAACCACACCCCCTTTAGTATGCCACTGGAAATAAGAGGACTTATTTCCCAACTGTGCTTCTAACTCCACTGTAGTCAAATCGATAAAGTAACTCCCGCTCGTAGAATGGGATGCGAAAAGGATTTAAGAGTCATCATGGAAGAAATTTGGCAAAACACTCTTCAACAGATACCCTTAGTATCCTAGTTGCCAACACAGTGATTGCTGCTGTTTATAGTACATAGGGAATACTGCACTCCACAAAAGCTATTTTAAATGGCATCAAAGGGGTTTGCCAAAGTGTTTGAAGTAAGGGCTCATGCACACTGCAGCTCAAAAAAAGCTGCTTTTACAGCCATTTGAGCTTTTATTTCTCTGCCTAAGCTTGAAAAAGCTTGTGCTTTTTTGTGCTCTTTCGTGCATTTTTGATCTTTTTCGAGCATAAGCATTTTTTTCACAAACCTTCCCTTCAGCTAATTTTTCAATTTTTTGTGCTTTTTTTTGCACTTTTTCACGCGCTTTTGGGTGCTTAGGTGTCTTTGCTGCTCAAAAGCTCCTCCCAAAACGAGAGTTTGGTGGGGGGATTTTTCTGCCTGTAAGCCCATATGCCTGTAAACTCCTGAAAAAGCCATAGTGTGCATGGACACATTGGCTAACATGCAGGGGAGTTTGCAGGGCAGAAAAAAAATGAGAGCTCAAAAGCTCAAAGAAGCTTCTTTGAGATACAGTGTGCATTAGCCCTTTTGCGGCCAATATAGATGCAAACAGAATTCTCAAGTGTCAGAAATATACTCTTTGAATAACTTACATTCGTAGAAGTGCCTTATAAAATGGACGTGTGAAAAAGGCATCTAGTAGATACTGATGTATAAGTGCAAGACCCAAGATTCGGCCACTGAATCTAAACCTGAAAAATAAACATTAAACAATAATTAAATCCCCATTACATATAAACAGATAGTGGGGCAAAACGGGGAGTACAGGTATAGTGTACATGTTCTAGAATGAACCTTACACAGATAAGTTTCAAAGAAAAAAAAAAACACACTAAACTTCACCCAGGTTACTGGTAGCAAAGATGGAAAGAGATGCCTTTATTATTTCTACTGCATTTGGCAAAAACTGGAATATGCTAATTACACTTTGTGCCTATGTGCACCTACAGTTATTTTTGTAGATCATCTTGAGGAAACAATTTTTTAAGATAAAACATTTTAATTAGTTTAATGCAAATAATCATGTGTGTTTATATTTAAAAAAAAACAAATTCTCCATAATTTGTAAAAATAAATGCACATGGGACAAATATATTTTCTCAGTCATATGGAGCCTCTGCACTCACAGGGGTTAAAGTGATAGATGGATGGCGGAATAGCGCTGGGTCATTGCACAGTGAGGAGGCCGACAATCTCTGATAGGTATACCCCTGCCTCTGCCGAAAGCATAGATGATGCAGTGATAGCAGAATGCCAGCATCGCTGTGAGATGGTGAAGACAGCTGACAAGCCAGGATGTCCAGCTACAAGACCAGGTTTCACCCTCCTCTGACGTCGCCCTCAGACATGCGCAATAGGATGCAGAGGAACTGGTACCCAACTGATCACCCATAAGGGGATCAATGTGCGTGAGGCAGATGCTCACAATGTTGTACAGTGCCGTACTTTTCCTGATGTAGGAAGGGTTCCCACTGGCCCTCAGTGGTGAAGACACATTAATAGCTCAATAGTGTAAAATAGAGTCTGACCCAGGAGACCCACCGAAAGTGAAATCCCACAAAGTAGAGGGAACCACCTGTTTTGTAAGACAGGAAGGCAGCTCAGGGGAGATTCTCCCAGGAGAGAAACCCCTTGGATAGAGGGGAAGATTCCTTGCCCGCAGAGTCCTAGCAGATACCCAGTGCATAAAAGTACACATGCTAGACTAATCAGAAACAAAATCCACAACAGCAGAGGCAATGGCTAAGGTAGGCCAATAAACAAAAGGAGAGAATGGTCCTTTAACACCTGACCCTCCTGCAAGAGAGGAGAGGAGGGAGACACACTGTCTGATGAGGGCCTTAATGGGTTACCTAGTGTGGATCTAAGTAGAAAGGGCCTGAGGTGGGTACCCTTGCTTACAGATGACAGAAGCTGAAACCTGACAAGACACAATTCAGCTACCGTCCACTAGGATCTCTGAAGCTTACTCTTTTCACAAGGGGTCAGAGTATCTCACAAAGCAGATGCCAGGAAAGAGCACTAGGTTTAACACAAGAGACCAGGCTCTGAAGAGTATCAACTGTACACTGATGATTCAGATCCCTAACAGAGTGAGGGAAGTCCTGGCTTGTTCCAGTCAGCCTAGTAAACAAGAAGGCCCCTCTGTGGAGGGGAGACACTGAGGGGTACCAGGTACCAATTGGTTAATTGGCATGTTCTAGGGAAAGGGAAACTCTGAGACAGAGAAAGGTGGTCCTCATAGGGCCAGCTCTGGAACCCTAGCTGACACAGAATCTGGAGCAAGGGATCAGGGGTGGGAGAACCCAAGATTCCCTGAGGAGGAGGCTGCCAAGGCTGAGGAACTAGCCAGAGTATCTAAGGGGATGCTCTCTGCACCTAAATGCCTAAAGGGCAAGCTTCCCATGGACACGGAAGGATTCAAACACACCCCCACTTGTAGCATTGAGGGCATACCTGCAGAAGGGTTGTCAGTGGACATGGCCAGTCAGTGGTCGGTTTGTGACTTTTAACCCTGCGGGCAGTCTGAGAGCCAGGCTCAGGGGCCCTAGGGGTACCTACTGCAGAAGCAGACAAAGGAAAAGGGTGGAGCTCAGCTGACCTTTCTTGGGAACTTCTGCACTGAAACAGGAGCATGCTCTAGCCTCCAACAGGACCTATGAATGTGGAATACAGGGTAGACCTGAAGAGACAACATTCTTTGAAGGCCAGTTGAGTCATATGCCCTTTAGAAAGGGCATCTGCACTCCAGCACTTTAGCCAGAGTGCTCTGCACATCTGTAAGCACAGCAGACCACATGCAGGACTGAAGTTTAGATGCTTGTAGCAGACCATCACAACCGAAGCGCAAGACTTCAGACATCTTCTCCACCCATTTAATTAAAGAGGGTACTACCTGCCAGAGAAGAAGTTCCCTCTTTAAGGAATCCATCCCATACTGCCACAGTCTGGTAGATTAAGGTCACAGGCAACAATGGGGCAGAGCCTGCTAGAGTAAAATTGGGACTTAGGGAGAGAGTATAACTGATGAACAGCAGGATACCTATGGGTTTCTACTGACAGATACAGTAGAAACAAACGTTTAACAAATTCACTCTTACAGGGGAATAGTTCTGACACACTCTCAGGTGGGGATCAGGACCCTTTAGGGTGCTTCCAGCCCACACAGAGGAAAATCTGGTATAGCAGATGTAACAGAAAAGTCTGTACAGCTGCAGGAGCTCTCAAAGACCACAGGCTGGAGACAGAAGGCTGATACTTCAAATGCAGGGTAGTGTGCACTATTTAATAAGGGGGCAAAAAATGACCCCCTTATAATCCTGAAGTGATAGCAGGAGATGGTGGTTTCTCAAAAGCAGACTCTTTAGAGACAGACTGTTGGTATTCTGAATCTTGGTCAGAAATGGTCACAGCATCCGGTAGCCTGGCCTGTACTAAGGCCTTTAGAAGGTCTTTGAGTGACTTTTGTAGAGGCCCCCGATTCCTGAGCTGAAGGAGATTCCAATGATGTAGATCCCAGAACTACAGGGTCAGTGGAATCCAGATTTTAGGTTTTGGTTCCCTCAGAAAGACCAAGTAGATGCCACAAGAACCACTTGGAGACAATGGGCTAGGGCCACACATAGTAGCAGGACTGTCCCCTCTGTGTCTATGTACAGATATGCTGTAGCTGAGTTGCAATGACTCAGGTGCTTAAAAACCCAAGCATCTCCTGCTGCTAAGAGTCAGATGGCAGGGGGTGACCAGGTCACTGTAGTAGGAACAAGCCAGAGATTGGAGTTTCACATAATGCTTTGTAAAGCAGAAGCAGCAGGGGGATATGCATCCTCTATACTGAACGGTTACTCCTTACCGTGATAACAACCAACAGTGGTGGGAAATATAAAAGGCACCCATTGGTACTTTAGCAAGGTAGCTTCCGGTTCTTCATGCCAACCAGCATTAGGCCCCTTTTAATCAGGGAAGATTCTGTTCCAATTAGGAGAGGATCAGCTTACAGATCCCCTGCTGATTGGAGTAGAGCGATCGAATCACACATCCATGTCCGCTCAGTTTTTGCAGAGCGGACAGGGACAGAGCCCGCTCTGCTCTATGGGCAGCCAGGAATAAACAGACTCCCCTGTCCGTTTACACCTGACTACCTCCATTCCGCTCTACCTAAACAGAAGTGGATGGATCCCCCCCGTTTTTTGTTTTTTTTTGGTGGACAGGATCGGACCTGGAGGTAGGCGGGTATAAAAGGAAACAAGTCAGTTTACACCCACCAGTCCATAGGAATGCATGATCCGGTCAGGTCTGACTGTCACGGATGGCCGTACCAACAAAATGAGTCTTTAAAGACAGGGTCACATCTGAGCCTTTGCTATGGCTCTGGACCTGGATGGTGCTCCATGGCTAACTAACACAGTACATTCAGGTAAACAGGAATATAGGAGCACACCGCATTTCTCTTAGATAAACATGTATTTTTCTGTACGTGCAAAAGTTATAATGGGGGAAATATGCATATATTGCAGAGATTATATTTTTGTTTATTTTTCTCAGAGATACACTTTGACTCTTCAAAGGAAAAACAACTGGTCTGCAGTCTCCACTCACTAATGGTGCAACAGTGAGATCCCAGGGACTGCTGCACCCCAACTTTAAGAGCACCTCAATCAGTGGGGAAAATAATTAACCTTATTATATTTAGAAGCATGTGGCACATTATTTAGGTTTTAACTTACACTTACGAAGAAAAGGAATAAAATAGAACTTACCATTCATGATGATTGTCAACGAATGCAGACATTGGACTTATTTGTACCGTATAAGTGTCATTTGCAGAATATTCAAATAAACCATAATAAGGATTAAATAATTCTCTTGAGACAAGAAAGAAAAATTCCCTAGATGGCCCACTATAGTCCAACCTTAGAAAAAGAAAAAAAATAATTGCAGAAAGCTATTTGACTACATTTAAAACGGAACTCCTGTCAAATTAAAAGTACAGCTCTTTTTGGATTGCTAAATATTTTGTTATAAAACAACCATCTAATTCTGACATCTTTATTTTGTGCAATTTATTCCCTGTCATGTGGCCACAATCCCCCTATTTAAAGGAGTTGTAAGGTCTGGAGGTTTTTCACCTTCATGCATTCTATGCATGAAGGTGAAAAACATTCTGTGCTGCAGCAGCCCCCCTCTTCATCCCTCTTCTCTGTCACCAACAACGCCCTGGATTGCAGTATATTGTAGCTGCTGACAGACAATTCCTAGTACCGTTATCAGTGTCAGTTCTCCCAGCCCTGCTCCTGATGTCACAGTTTTCTTATGAATGAGCACACATAAGCATCCTCATTCATGTGAGAGCTCCGAGAAGGGAATCTGATGGAAGTGACCGCCCTCAAAAGACACACCAAATGACCAGCCTTAATTTAGCCATAGATGCATTGAAATTTGTCCGGCTGGGTTCTCCCGGTGATGATCCTGGCCCCTTTTTCTTTGTTGAGTGCCCCCACAGAGAGCCGCTTTCCATGGGGGCACTCGTGCGGGCACGCTCCTGAGTCCTGCTGCTGCGTCGCTGCTATCAATCTATCCAATGAAAACCCGAGAGAGCGGCTGGAGCTGCTGGGCTTGTCCTCGACGCTGGAACGATCGGGTTCAGGTAAGAAAAAGGGGGGCTCCTGGGGGCTGCTGCAGCACAAAAGATTTTTCACTTTAATGCATAGAATGCATTAAGGTGAAAAACCTCAAGACTTTACAATTCCTTTAACTAGGGGGATTGTGGCCACGTGACAGGGAATAAATTGCACAAAATAAAGATAGAACAATAGCAATTTTTGCATTTTGGGCACATCGCTGACTTTAGGTTATATTATTGATTGCATGGGACGGTTTAGGAATAAGGAATATCTTCCACTTTAATATGTCAAAATAATAGTATATTTAAACAGAATTACAGTAACCTCTTCATGTGGTTTAAATTTAATAACATTAAAGTATAACTAAAGGGTAAACAGAGTATTGGTAACTGTAAGCGCAAACACACAAGTCCATATATAACAGGAGATATAAAGGGCTGAGCAACTTAGTCCATAGAGGACAGGCTGGAAGTTCAAGGGTTAAGTGGTAACCAGTAATGTAATGGTTAAAGTAGGCTTGTAGGCTAGGCGGCTGCTGTCCTCAGAGAGCTGGCTCTGTGATGGAGAAGAGAGAGGTAGAGAAGGAAGCGCCACCTGAGTGTAGTATTAACAAATGATGTTTAATGACACCAGGTAAAAACACACTTACAGGATAAAAACATATAAAAGGCTCATCTGTATAGGTATGTGGTCCTCGGTGTTCCCTCTGATCCTGTGGTGGTGACGCTGCAGGGATGCTGGGCTGCAGAAGGTAGATTACCAGCCGGGAGCTCCTTCTGTGGCCATCAGGAAGAGACTAGGGGCCGGCGTGGAGCGTGCATGACGTCACAGTTCGTCCGTCTACTTCTGGGTTCGGTATCCAGGGGAGGGATCGTCCAGGGAGGAGGGCTAGCAGGGAGGTTGAGAGAAGGCTACGCGCTCGGAGCCACTGCTCCTTCAATAGGCCTAATAGGGAGGTGTCTGCAATGTGCTTTTATATGGCAGTGCTGTGGGATAACAGGTCCCAGCATCTGTCAAAAGAAAGCACAGCGCCACCTGTGGGCGGGAGGTGAACTACAAGGTAACATAATATACACAGAGAAAAAAAAAAGGAGGTTATATAATAGTCAGTGTCATGGAAACGTATATATGAAGAAGTGCATGGTAGAAAACATGGAGACAATAATATTAACAATAGTAAAAATGGGAGTAACAATGGGGGCAAAAAATGGAGGTAAGTATAAAAATATATATATATATATATACATATATATATATATATATATATATATATATATATATATATATATATATATATATATATATATATATACATACACATACACATATATATACACATACACATATATATATATATATATATATATATATATATATATATATATATATATACACACACACACACACACATATATGTGCACATGTAAGTATAAAAGCATAACATAATAATAATTCCCATGGTGATGATACAAAAGAACCAGAAAATGCAACGGTAAAGATTAAAAAAAATAAAAAATAAAAATAAAAAAATAAACAACAATTAAAAATTATTAAAAAAAATAAAAACAAAATTAAATAATAATAATAAAAAAAAAAAAAAAAAAAAAAGAGGAAGGCAAAAAAATGGTGAAAAAATTATGGTATAAGAAGTGGACATGGATAAAGCATGCGTATTGGGAAAACACAAGAAACAGGGAAGCACGTATCTGTGCAGGGTTCATAAAGATATATATAGTAGCAAGGCTACATCTGTAGGGGTGGTCTCATGAGGAAACGGGGTGGCTTAAAGTAGTGTGTGCACCTCAATATCCTCGTTCAACCCCCCAGGTGCTAAAGTGCCCAAAGAGTAGATCCAGTAAGTTTCTTGCTGGCAAAGACGTTTATACCGCTCAGCGGCAGGGTATTTGGCCGGGATTGCTTCAATGACCCACACACTGAGGCCAGCTGTAGATCGGCCGTGGTGAGTCAGGAAGTGTTTAGGGACGCTGTGGTGGTCATGGCCTTTTTCAATAAAGCGCCGGTGCTCCCCAAAATGTGCCCTTAGGGCTCTGATGGTTCTGCCGACATATATTAGGCCACAGGGGAAGGGGAGGCAGTATATAACAAAGTCAGTTGAACAGTTGTAAAATTCTTTTAGGGTATAGTTTTTTCCTTTGACAGTGAAGGTTTTCTGACCGTGTTGTATGAACTGGCAGGTTAAGCAGAGGGGTTTTTTGCATTGATACATCCCTCTGAGGGGTATCAGGGTAAGCGGTGATGAGGTGGGTTGGGTAGGCTTAATTCTACTGGGTGCAATTTTACTCTTAATGTTTCTGGATTTTCTATATGCCACTTTAGGTTTGGTATCAACTGTGGTTCTGAGATGAGGGTCTTCCAACAGAATAGGCCAGTGTGAAGCCAGGATCTTCTCCATTTTCTTGTATTTGTCATGAAATTGCGTGATGAAGCGGGTAGGTTGTTTACCAGTGGTAGGACGGTTGGGGCCTGGGGATAGACTACGGTAATGATGGAAGGCCGCGTCTATAAGTGGGGTGGGGTATCCTTTGTCTAGGAATTTTTTTGACAGAAGTTGTCCATGGGTGTCATAGTCTGAGTCGAAGGCGGCAGAATTGGCTGCGGGGGATGTTGTTGACCCATCTCGGATGGTGGCAGCTATCATAGTGTATAAATGAATTACCAGCAGTAGGTTTGGTAAAGTTTCTTGCATATATAGTTTTGTTGTCATGGCAAAGCCCCTCAGAGGGATGTATCAATGCAAAAAACCCCTATGCTTAACCTGCCAGTTCATACAACACAGTCAGAAAACCTTCACTGTCAAAGGAAAAAACTATACCCTAAAAGAATTCTACAACTGTTCAACTGACTTTGTTATATACTGCCTCACCTGCCCCTGTGGCCTAATATATGTCGGCAGAACCATCAGAGCCCTAAGGGCACATTTTGGGGAGCACCGGCGCTTTATTGAAAAAGGCCGTGACCACCACAGCGTCCCTAAACACTTCCTGACTCACCACGGCCGATCTACAGCTGGCCTCAGTGTGTGGGTCATTGAAGCAATCCCGGCCAAATACCCTGCCGCTGAGCGGTATAAACGTCTTTGCCAGCAAGAAACTTACTCTTTGGGCACTTTAGCACCTGGGGGGTTGAACGAGGATATTGAGGTGCACACACTACTTTAAGCCACCCCGTTTCCTCATGAGACCACCCCTACAGATGTAGCCTTGCTACAATATATATATCTTTAAGAACCCTGCAGATATGTGCTTCCCTGTTTCTGGTGTTTTCCCAATACGCATGCTTTATCCATGTCCACTTCTTATACCATAATTTTTTCACCATTTTTTTGCCTTCCTCTTTTTTTTTTTTTTATTATTATTTAATTTTGTTTTTATTTATTTTATCTTTACCGTTGCATTTTCTGGTTCTTTTGTATCATCACCATGGGAATTATTATTATGTTATGCTTTTATACTTACATGTGCACATATATGTGTGTGTGTGTATATATATATATATATATATATATATATATATATATATATATATATGTGTATGTGTATATATATATATATATATATATATATATATGTGTATGTGTATATATATGTGTATGTATATATATATATATATATATGTATATGTATATATATATATATATATATATATATATATATATATATATATATTTTTATACTTACCTCCATTTTTTGCCCCCATTGTTACTCCCATTTTTACTATTGTTAATATTATTGTCTCCATGTTTTCTACCATGCACTTCTTCATATATACGTTTCCATGACACTGACTATTATATAACCTCCTTTTTTTTTTCTCTGTGTATATTATGTTACCTTGTAGTTCACCTCCCGCCCACAGGTGGCGCTGTGCTTTCTTTTGACAGATGCTGGGACCTGTTATCCCACAGCACTGCCATATAAAAGCACATTGCAGACACCTCCCTATTAGGCCTATTGAAGGAGCAGTGGCTCCGAGCGCGTAGCCTTCTCTCAACCTCCCTGCTAGCCCTCCTCCCTGGACGATCCCTCCCCTGGATACCGAACCCAGAAGCAGAAGGACGACCTGTGACGTCATGCACGCTCCACGTGCGCTCCACGCCGGCCCCTAGTCTCTTCCTGATGGCCACAGAAGAAGCTCCCGGCTGGTAATCCACCTTCTGCAGCCCAGCATCCCTGCAGCGTCACCACCACAGGATCAGAGGGAACACCGAGGACCACATACCTATACAGATGAGCCTTTTATATGTTTTTATCCTGTAAGTGTGTTTTTACCTGGTGTCATTAAACATCATTTGTTAATATTACACTCAGGTGGCGCTTCCTTCTCTACCCCTCTATAACTAAAGGGTAAATGTTTTTTTTTAGTTTTAGATTTAGAGTGAAGAGGGATTAGAACACCTGCCAGGTTTTTTTTTGCTGGCTGTGCCCCCATTAGGGAGATTCATCCTCTCTATTTGTCCTGTTTACCAGTATCGTTGATAGTGAAAGTACAAGAAAATCACATATTTTGGGTTGACATCTAATCAAGAATAGAAAGGAAATCTTCTAATGGGGACATTAGTTCTGGTGACCCTGGGGACACACCGGGATTGCCCTACTTTGAAAGGATTTTCTCTTACTTCCTTTTTTGGCTATGGGACAGGAAGAGAAGTGAAATCTCCCAAATAGGAGACAGATGGCAAAAACCTGACAGGGGTTATAACTCCCCTACAAAATGGAAAAAAAAGTTTGTCCCTTAGTGACCCTTTAAGCTGGACATAAATAGCAAATGGACAAACATGCAGCGCTCAATGGGTGCCAGCAATAAAAGATTGTTGTAGGAAGTGTAAACAATCAAGTTCATTTATTGGATGCACATGAAGATAAAAGTCAGACACTGCAGACAAACAGTAAAATCAACCTTGGTTAAAATCAATAAACACAGTCAAAACTGTAGTACTCCGAAATAGTAGTGTCAGCGATCTGCCATGACTCCAGTAAGCAAAGGGTTAATGTCAGCAAGTAAGATGTGTGTGTCAAGCCTTAGCGGCAAACTCTGTGGCTGAAATGCACATGAATGATGGAATGGGAGGGTTACAGCTGACTGGAGTGCAATGGAGGGTGCAATGAGGAATGCAAAACTCACTGTGACCAGAGATGTGATGTAAGCCGCGTTGGAAGATTTTACTAGTCCCGCTGGCTGGCCAAACACGCGGGGACCTGGCTTCTGGAGCCGCGCTTTGGCTTGTGCAACTGAATCCAAGAACCGGAAGAACCCGAGCTGAGCTGATCAGAGCCGAAGGTTGCTGGAAGTGAGGAGAAATCAATGCTGTGCGGAGACAAGTGCTGGGCGGATCGCAAGCTTCTTTATGTTGCCATAGCGACCATGACTAACATGTTTCACGCGCCTGCGCTTTGTCAAAGTCACAGGCGCTGTTGGCAAAGTGAGATAAATAGGCATGTGAGTGGGAGGGGGAGGAGAGTGTCAGCTCTTGAGACGTTCACCCCTTGTATGCGGAAAACACAAGTAATACAAATGTACAATTATTGCATAGAGCCACAATAATAGATGTAAAGAATATATTGCAATCAAGAAAAAAGTGAATCAAGTGGAAAACAAGAACGAAAAATAATGATAAAAATGAGAAAAAGGAACAAAGGGAAATAATGATAAAAAAATAATCATTAATTAATTAATAATAAATTAAATAATAAAAAAACAATAGTGATATTGAAATCGATATTTAAAATGAACAAAAATAAATACATGCATGAATACAAATATAAATATGTATATATTATTATAATTGTTGAAGAAAATGAATAAATGATTGATTAATGACTAAAAACTGATACAGGAAGGGAGACAGGTTTGGGTACAAAGGGATGGACTAGAGGAATTTTTAGAATTATATCAAAAAGAATCCGTAAAAGTGTCAGTAAAAGATCCAGGGATATTGTACTAACAGCCTGGACTTGGTCAAATCACGCTGAGGACATCAATTTCTTCATTGAGTCCCTCAGGCGAGAGGGAACCCAATAGATATATCCAAAAAGTCTCCCTTAGATTCAGAAGGGAGAACCTTTCATTTTTCGTTAGGGTACCTCTAGGGATGGCCTCGATGGCAAGTACTTCTATTTGTCGAAAGTCTTTATTGTGTACCAGGCAGAAATGTCGTGGACTGCTATGTTTAATGCATCCCTTTTTAATTAGTCTGCGATGCTCACCTATTCTAGTTCGCAGGGTACGTATCATACGACCTACTTATAGAAGACCACATGAGCAACGCAGGACGTATATAACGAATTCTGTAGAACAGGTAATATATTGTTTTATCTTGAAGGACTTGCCTCCATTGGTAGCTATTTCAGAGTGACCATGGGGAACTGACTGACAAGTGAGGCAGTTTCTTTTCCGACACTGAAAAATCCCAGTTCTATTATCGAAAAAAGTTCTAATATCAATAAAGGATCCCTTATTAGTCAGTTTGGGTTTGGTCAGTTTGCTGGGGGCAATGATGTTTTTTACCGTGCGTGAATGTCTAAAAATGACCTGTGGACTGGAAGGAAGTAAGGGGGCTAAAACTTGATCAAGTTTTAGGATGTCATAATGTTTGTTTATTATTTTGGTGATGGCTCTGTATTTACTATTAAAAGTGGATACAAATCTTGCTGTATGGGTCGTGGTCAATGGCCTGTCGTTTTTATTTTTTGGCAATTATGTCTTATTTTGGAGAAATGCGTCCATCACTAAAGCCTTGGGATATCCTTTCTTCTCAAACTTTCTTTGCATAAGCCGTCCTTGTACCATATAATCTTCTGTTTTGGTACAGTTTCTTCGTAATCTGTGGAACTGACCCTTGGGAATGTTGTCTTTCCATGTGGGATGATGGCAACTATTATAATGAAGGTAATAATTACCAGATGTAGGCTTGTTGTGATTGCTAATGATGATAGTTTGTTCATCATGGGACAAAACTAGATCCAAAAACACCAGTTTGTTCTGGTCTATCTCATGTGTGAAGGACAAACCCAATGAATTGTCATTGCAATAGGCCACAAGGGTGGAAAAAAGATCTGGACCCCCACTCCAAATCAATAGGACATCATCTATATAACAGCCGAAAAAAACGATGTATTGGGAGAAAGGATTGTCAGTCCATATTTTCAAATCCTCCCAATACCCCATTGTCAAATTAGCATGTGCCGGGGCAAAGCTGGCTCCCATAGCTGTGCCCCTCCTTTGCAGGTCCAGAAACGTGAAATAGTTGTGACACAAACAGAAGTCTATGCTGTGAAGCAAAATATCTGCTTGCCTGGAATTCATATCACCATTTTTGCCTATAAAGTGCTGAACAGCAGCAATACCCACCTCATGGGGTATTGATGTGTACAGTGAAGCAACAACTAACGAGGCCCACATATAATCATCATGCCAGGAGTATCCTTTCAAAAAGTCAATGACATGACTGGAATCTTTGATGTATAATGCTAATTGGCATACTATCGGTTGCAATAAATGATCAATCTACACCGACAGGCCACTGGTGAAACTGTTTGTGCTAGCGACAATGGGTCTCCGGGGGGGTCGACCAGTGCACCTTTGGAAGATGGTAGAAATAGAGAGTACTACATGTTTTTGGAAGCAAAAAACCTTTTTCTTTAGCATCGAGTACACCCCCCTATGACCCGTCTTTTTTTAAGGGTAACCAGTTCACATTGAAAATTTGGAAAAGGATCAGAGGAGAGTCTTAAATAAGTATCAGTATCTGATAACAATCGATAATAACTACCAATGGAGGCAAGTCCTTCAAGATAAAACAATTTATTACCTGTTCTACAGAATTCGTTATACACGTCCTGCGTTGCTCATGTGGTCTTCTATAAGTAGGTCGTACGATACGTACCCTGCGAACTAGAATAGGTGAGCACCACAGACTAATTAAAAAGGGATACATTAAACATAGCGTTCCACGACATTTCCGCCTGGTACACAATAAAGACTTTCGACAAATAGAAGTACTTGCCATCGAGGCCATCCCTAGAGGTACCCTAACGGAAAATGAAAGGTTCTCTATCTGAGTCGAAGGGAGACTTTTTGGATATATCTATTGGGTTCCCTCTCGCCTGAGGGAGTCAATGAAGAAATTGATGTCCTCAGCGGGATTCAACAATGACCAAGTCCAGGCTGTTAGTACAATATCCCTGGATCTTTTACTGACACTTTTACGGATTCTTTTTGATATAATTCTAAAAATTCCTCTAGTCCGTCCCTTTGTACCCAAACCTGTTTCCCTTCCTGTATCAGTTTTTAGTCATTAATTAATCATTTATTAATTTTTTTCAACAATTATAATAATATATACATATTTATATTTGTATTCATGCATGTATTTATTTTTGTCCATTTTAAATATCGATTTCAATATCACTTTTTTATTTTTTTATTTAATTTATTACTAATTAATTATGAATTTTTATTTTTTTATCATTATTTCCCTTTGTTCCTTTTTTTCATTTTTATCATTATTTTTCGTTTTCCACTTGATTCACTTTTTTCTTGATTGCAATATATTCTTTACATCTATTATTGTGGGTCTATGCAATAATTGTAC
Source organism: Aquarana catesbeiana (assembly GCF_042186555.1). Classification (NCBI taxonomy): domain Eukaryota; kingdom Metazoa; phylum Chordata; class Amphibia; order Anura; family Ranidae; genus Aquarana; species Aquarana catesbeiana. Next base: position 243,987,085 of record NC_133329.1, read on the forward strand.
ATTTGTATTACTTGTGTGTTCCGCATACAAGGGGTTAACATCTCAAGAGCTGACACTCTCCTCCCCCTCCCACTCACATGCCTATTTATCTCACTTTGCCAACAGTGCCTGTGACTTTGACAAAGCGCAGGTGCGTGAAACATGTTAGTCACGGTCGCTATGGCAACATAACGAAGCTTGCGATCTGCCCAGCACTCGTCTCCGCACAGCATTGATTTCTCCTCACTTCCGGCATCCTTCGGCTCTGATGTGCTCAGCTCCGGTTCTTCCGGTTCTTGGATTCAGTTGCACAAGCCAAAGCGCCGCTCCAGAAGCCAGGTCCCAGCATGTTTGGCCAGCCAGCGGGACCAGTGGAATCTTCCAACGCGGCTTACATCACATCTTTGGTCACAGTGAGTTTGGCATTCCTCATTGCACCCTCCATTGCACTCCAGCCAGCTGTAACCCTCCCATTCCATCATTCATGTGCATTACAGCCACAGAGTCTGCCGCTGAGGCTTGACACACACAGCTTACTTGCTGACATTAACCCTTTGCTTACTGGAGTCATGGCGGATCGCTGATGCTACTATTTCTGAGTACTTTAGTTTTGACTGTGTTTATTGATTTTAACCAAGGTTGATTTTACTGTTTGTCTGCTATGTCAGACTTTTATCTTCATGTGCATCCAATAAATGAACTTGATTGTTTACACTTCCTACAACAATCTTTTATTGCTGGCACCCATTGAGCACTGCATGTTTGTCCATTTGCTATTTACTTCCCTCCAGGAGTTGGCAGCTGCACTGGAACCTAGCCTTTTGATGAAGTATCAGTAAGACAAGACAATGGTTTTATAATGATATCAGTTTTAGCGCTTAAGGACCCACATTGTTTTTTTAAGCTGGACATACACTGATCAAAATCTGTCTGGGGCAGAAAGTGTGTAGCCGTCTCCTCTCAACTGAAGTCGATCGTTTGACTTCTGGTGAAGGAACATGTTATAAAACTTTTCTCGATCAGCAGCTGCAGCCAAACGGCTGCAGGTACTTCTGTCAGAATACGATGTCCCGACGGGGGATTCCTCCAGCCATCTCGAATGTGTGGATAAGGCAACCTGGCTGATCAAAAAAATAAATAAATCATCTATGACCAGTTTAACCAGTAGCTGACCAGCTCACGCAGATATATTGCGGCAGGTCAACTCTCCTGCGCGAGCCGACATACCTGTATGTTGGTCCGTGCAAGAAGAGTGGGCACGCGTGCGCTGCCCTTGGCGCGGGTAGCCCATCCCCCCTACAGTTAGAACACATCCAGGGAACACACTTAACCCCTTGATCGCCCCCTAAAGTTAACCCCTTCCCTGCCAGTGTCATTTTTATATTGATCAGTGCATCTTTATAGCACTGATCAAAGTAATAATGTCACTGGTCCCCAAAAAGTGTCATTTGGGGTCAGATTTGTTCGCCGCAATGTTGCAGTCCCACTAAACATCCCAGATTGCTGCCATTACCAGTAAAAACAATAATAAAAAAAAAAAGTCCCTAAATCTATTCCATAGTTTGTAGATGCTATAACTCTTGCGCAAACCAATCAATATACGCCTATTGCGATTTTTTTTTACCAAATATATGTAGAACAAGAAATATCGGCCTAAACTGATGAATAAATTAGCTTTTTTATATATTTTTTTGAATATGTATTATAGTAAAAAAATATTTATTTATTTATTTTTTTTTTTAAATTGTTGGTCTTTTTTTTTTATAGCGCAAAAAATAAAAAAAACGCAGAGGTGATTAAATACCACCTAAAGAAAGCTTTATTTGTGGGTAAAAAAGGACAAACATTTTGTTTGTGTACAGCGTCGCACGACCGTGCAATTGTCAGTTAAAGCGATGCAGTGCCGTAACGCAAAAATAGGATTTTTTGTAACAGCTTACCTGTAAAAATCCTTTTCTTTCGATGTACATCACGGGACACAGAGCCTCAGTAATTACTGATGGGTTATATAGGTATCACTAGGTGATTGGACACTGGCACACCCTAACCAGGAAGTTCAGCCCCCTATATAATCCCTCCCATAGGCGTGCGCACAGGGTGTGCCAGGTGTGCCTGGGCACACCCTAATCACCTTGTGTTTTGCATATTCCCCCCTGTTTAGACCACTGATATTTCATCCCAAAAAAAAATGTTACAAAATAAAATACTTTAAAAATAATAAAAATAAAACTACTGACACTGGCCACTGCCCTACTGACACCATCAGTACATATACACATGCATATGTATTTGAGCTTTGGGGTGCACACCCTAATGCAAGAGGCTGCGCACACCTATGATCCCTCCCCTTACAGGGATACCTCAGTTTTGTAGCAAAGCAATATAAGTGTATTAGAAGAGGGGCGGGATCTCTGTGTCCCGTGATGTACATCGAAAGAAAAGGATTTTACAGGTAAGCTGTTACAAAAAATCCTATTTTCTTTCTTATACATCACGGGACACAGAGCCTCAATAATTACTGATGGGATGTCCCAGAGCAATGCTATCTGAGGGGAGGGGAACCACAACCAAGTAGGGCGCAATCAGACCTGAGGCCGCTGCCTGCAGCACACTACGCCCAAAGGCGATATCCTCATGCCTCCTCACATCCACCTGATAAAATCTGGTGAATGTATGGACTGAAGACCAGGTTGCGGCCTTGCAGATTTGAGCCATAGAGGCCCGGTGATGCACTGCCCAAGAAGCACCAATAGCCCTTGTGGAATGTGCCTTGATCTGAAACGGAGGAATCTTCTGTTTCAAACAGTAAGCCTGAATAATCAATTGTCGAATCCATTTAGAAATGGTAGCTTTGGACGCTGCCTGACCTCTATTGGGACCTTCTGGCAGCACGAACAAAACATCCGTTTTGCAAATTTTAGCAGTTGCTTCCAAAAGCAGGTTTTGACTGCTCTTACAACATCCAAAGAATGTAGTGACCTTTCTTCCGAAGAACAGGGATCTGGAAAAAAGGAAGGCAGAACAATGTCTTGGTTTAGATGAAAATCTGAAACCACCTTCGGTAAAAAACTAGGATGAGGGCGCAGTACCACTCTATCCTTGTGTACAATCAAATAAGGCTCTTTACAGGAAAGAACTGCTAATTCTGATACTCTTCTAGCAGAAGAAATGGCTACCAGAAAAATGAACTTCCTTGTCAACAAGACCAAAGGAATCTGACATATTGGTTCAAAGGGCTGTTTCTGTAAAACAGACAGAACCAAGTTCAAGTCCCAGGGGTTTAGGGGCGCCTTAAACGGAGGATTAAGGCGCGTCACCCCCTGCATAAAGTTTCGGACCAAAGAATGCGACCTGGCCCCTGATGGTACTCAAGGACAGCTTCATCTCTAATCCCATTTGTAGAAAGTCAAGAATTCTACCTATTACATACTTTCTGGGATGCCAACCCCTGGATTCACACCAGGATACATAAGCTTTCCAGACTCTATGATAAATTACTCTGGAAGCTGGCTTCCTTGCATTGATCAAGGTGACCTGAAAGCCCACGATTCTTCAGAATGTGGGTTTCAATAGCCAAACCGTCAAATTTAGCGTTTGTAAGGCAGGATGGAACACTGGACCTTGGTTTTCGGGTATTAACCACCAATTGAGGCTCTGACACACCGCATGAGACAGCTGCATTGGAAAGTATAATGCCTGAACCCTCTTGTTCCAGGTCGACAGGATACTGTGTTGCAGTAGTCTTGAATGAAACTGAGCATAGGGAACTGCTTTAAATACAGACACCATCTTTCCTAGCAGCCTCATACAAAGGCGGACAGAAGGACCCTTCTTGGTCCTGACTACCAGAATCAGCTCCCTTAAAGAAGTGATCTTTGCCTGAGGTAGAAATACTTTCTCCTGGCTTGTATCTATAATCAGACCCAAATATTCCAGTCTTCTTACTGGTTTTAGGAAAGATTTTTCTAGGTTGAGAATCCAACCTAGGTGTTCCAGATACTTGACTGTGGTCCTCAAGCTCTCGTTCAAAGAGGCTACCGACCGGTCTATCAAGAGCAGGTCGTCTAGGTATGCTATGACAGTTATACCTTGGGCCCTTAATCTGGCCAGAGGAGGAGCCAAGATTTTTGTAAACACTCGAGGTGCAGTGGCTATCCCGAAAGGCAGAGCCACAAACTGGAAATGGAGCCCTCCTATCTCGAAGCGCAGGAACTTCTGATGAGCAGGAAAAATGGGCACATGCAGATATGCATCTCTGATGTCTATCGATGCCAGAAATTCTCCTCCCCGCAGGATGGAGACTACTGTCCGAATTGATTTCATGCGGAAGGACCGAATCCTTAGGAATCGATTCAGATCCCTTAGATCCAGAATGGGTCTGACATCCCCATTTGGCTTTTGGACCGTAAAAAGGTTGGAATAGAAGCCCAATCCTTGATCCTTCGTGGGAACCACCATAATGACCTCTTGCGATAAAAGCCGTTCTAACGCTAGAAGGAGCGACTGCTTTTTCTCTGGATGCCTGGGGACATTTGATCTGAGGAAACGAGGAGAGGGAAATTCTTGGAACTCCAGTTTGTAACCTAATATTACCGTGGAGATTACCCATCTGTCCTGAAAGTCCTCCTGCCAGAGCTTTGAGAACTGTAGCAGTCTTCCCCCCACTCGAGCGAGCGGGAGCGCCCCTTCATAAAGAGGCCTTAGTGTCTTGTCTAGTAGACTTCTTCCTCCAGGACTTCTTTTGTCCCTGGGGTTGACTCTTGTTTCTTGACCCAGACAGAGGAGGTCGTCGCGACTGCCTGGAGGCTGATGCCGCTGGCACTGGGGACAGAGTCCGTTTGAAAGAGGGGCGCTTACTCTTTCTCTTAACAGGTAAAAGAGTTCTTTTCCCACTAGAGATCCTTTGGATATAGTTATCCAAGTCTTCTCCAAACAGCCTTGCACCATGAAATGGGAACCCAGCCAGGAGCTTCTTACATGGTGCTTCAGCTGACCAATGTTTTAACCATAAGATTCTACGAATATGCACCAACCCAAGTGAAAGACGAGAGGTCTGCATGATAGAATCTCTGATGGCGTCAACAGCAAAACATAAGGCCGCTGGAAGGTTAGCCAACCCCTGGGCCTGCTGTTCAGGTAAAACTTTGATGACCTGCTTAACATGGTCTCTTAAGTATTGACAGACTCCAATCGCTGCTATTGCCGGTTGAGCCACTGAGCCTGCTAAGGGGAAAACATCTTTCAACAGGGATTCCATCTTTTTATCCACAGGATCCCTGAGCATCTGAGCATTGTCTACAGGACAAGTCAGACTCTTATTTACGGAGGAAATGGCGGCATCAATGGCCGGTATTCCCCAAATCTTAATAAACTTTTCTTCCATAGGATAAAGTGTTGAAAACTTTTTCGGTGGAAAAAAACGTTTATCTGGGTGATCCCACTCAGAATAAAGGAGCTTTTCAAGTAAATTATGAACAGGAAAAGCATGTGCTGTTTGAGGAGGCTTCAGTGACCCCAACGAAGAAGAGGGTTCTTTAACTGATTCAGATACGGGCAACTTAAATGTGGAGCGGACCAATCCAGCAAGGATCTGCACTAAGACTTTCTCATCCTGAGAAGCTGCAGAGGGCCCTTCTCCACCTGATTCCTCTGAAGAGGAATCATCCGTCCCATCCCGATCCTCTGAAAGGGATTCTTCTCCCCTATCCCAAAGCTCTTCAGCCTGAGGGTCCTGTCTAGCAGAGGAAGGCCTAGTGCGTTTTCTTCCACTGAGTGAAGATGTGATCACGGCCATTAATCTTTCCTCTAACCCATTAATGGTTGAGGAAAAAACCTCCTGCGTAATATATACAGGGGCTGAAGTGCCAGAAGCAGGTGTAGCCCCTGACCCCAATGGCTCTCCCTGGCTAGCCATCCCTGGCCCCTCAGGGGGGGAAGATGCTGCAGACAGGGGGCCCTCAGAACCCGAAGGAGATCCCCTAGAGCCTCTGGTTCTTGAGGTATTTGAACCTCTTCTACCCATAGTGCAAAGCAACAAGGTGGAGGTATCACAAAAATGAACACTGACTGCTGAGTGATGTAGTCTTAGCCACAGCCTTGCTACCAATGGCCAGTCCTAGTGTTTCCTTAGTAAATGCTGCCTAGGGGAATGCCTGTGTTCCACCTTACATGCGACCTGTCAGCTGTGTCCCTCCAAAGGCTGTGTGCACCTGTAATGTGTGCCTCTTATAGCCATGCAGCCGGCAGTGTGGGCGTCTGAGCACGCTGAGGCCGCGCTGACGCTCCGCCCCCCCCACTCTACCACCCCCCCTCGTTTTTTCAAAAAAAGTGCGCTTCCCGCGCGAGCCACCCCTCCTGTTCTGACAAGCATGGAGGAAAAGGCCGGGGGTGGAGGGGGAAGGAGAGAGGCCAGCAGTGATGGGGCCTGCACGTGGCAATGACGGCGGCGGTGACAGTGCGGTATACTACCGCCTCACAGACCACCTGTGGCCCCCCCTATTCTTGGGGGGAATCACCCGGAGGAGAACCCCCATCCCATCCTACCTGGAGCTCGGCTGGAGGAGCTGTGAAACACTGAGACAGACATCAGCATGAGAAGGTATGTGCTCTTGGCAGCCCCTGGTGGTGACAATAGGCATAGCATGCATTTACTTCAAAGGAGAAACCCACTAGAACTAAAAAATTCTGTGGAATCTCCCTTACCTTATCCAACCGCAGGGTTCTGTATACAGACCCAATCTTCACCTCTCACGGTGGGCTCCGTTTGGAAAAAACCTTCAGAGACTGGGGCACCCTACGGATAGGGGGATCCACAGTTCTGGGCCTGTAAAGCACCCGGCCAGCAATAAGGCTAGAAAAAACATTTTCTGAAATGCGGGGTCCAGCTCTCTAAAAAGAGGAAGCGTTACAGGTAAAACCTCGTTTCTTCGGACACGAGGCCTGGGTACCATCCAATTCGGCCTAAAAAGGACACTTTGAAATGGATCCGGTTCGCCTGGCTTGCCCAAGTATAGGATATAGGATATTCCCTTTGGAGCTCAGCACAGGACATCTTTACACGTCCAACACCTAAGACACTGGCGTAAAAACTGAGGTACCCCTGTAAGGGGAGGGATTATATAGCGGGTTGAACTTCCTGGTTAGGGTGTGCCAATGTCCAATCACCTAGTGATACCTATATAACCCATCAGTAATTACTGAGGCTCTGTGTCCCGTGATGTATGAGAAAGAAAAACGGCCTGGTCATTAAGGGGGCAAATCCTTCCAGGGCTGAAGTGGTTTACTGACATAGGTCACAATGTTTATGATCACTATGCAAAAAGAAAAAATTACAAAAGCCATAGTGTTATGCTTACCCTTCTTCGCCAACAAATGTAACATACAGCTTGTTCCTCTGCAGATCTTTTCTGGAATATCCCATAATTTGGTTGAAGGCATCTTCAAGTAAATGGTCTCTTCTTATAATTAATCTGAAATAAAAGGATGAGATAAAATGGTGAAAAAACTTGGTAAAGATCTTCATTGTTAAAAATGTATACTAGTTAAGGAGCCATGAGGCTGAGCATTTTTCGCATACTGTGGTCCTGGAGCTAGTATACTACCCTTGGATTGAAGAGACTGATTTTTAGAAAGGTAACACACGCCCTTATAAGTTCTTGATCTCCCATTTGTGTCAGTACAAAATATAATGGTATTAATGAATCCACTGTTAAATTACAATATCTCGATTTTTAAAAACAATTATTTATTTCTGCAGTGTCAGGCATTAAAGTGTATGTATAGCCATTTTTTTATATTTTTAGAGCAAGAAAGGGTTAAAACCCCCATAAGTTTTTTTTTGTGTGTGTGCGTGTGCCATTGGGGAAATTTCATCAGACTTCATGTCCCAAAGAAGCAAAAGGAAATTTGAAAAAGTGAGGTGAAATTCCCTCTTAGACAGTTGTCCCTGGAATTGGGGTCCCAACTGGAAGATTTGCTCTCATCTCTTGTTTTAAGAACAACTTTGTTCTCCCTTACTTTCTTTCTCAGTGACAATGGCTACCAGTACAAATACAGGGGTGAAACTCCACAATGGGGACACAGACAGCAATAAAAATTTGACAGAGGGTCTAAACCTTCCCTACTCTATCCAAAACTAAAAACACAAGTTTAGCCTAGAGATTAGAATGAAAATCCCATATGAAAATAGTGTCTCTGTGTATTACACCGAGTGTCCCTACCCACATACTTCTAATAAACTATTCTGGATATGTTAGTGTACGTAGCTGGATCTTTGAGATAATAAAGTCTTGTACAGTCAACAGCAACTTTAGCTTTTAGAGCTTTCTAGCGCTGGTAAGGTTGCTGTCACCAAAACAAGGCATCCAAAAAGAGGGTGCCCTGAAGATGAGAAAATCTTCTAAACAATTAACAGGAAACGAATTGCACAGGAATCCTGTGTGTCTTTTGGTCTGTTCCAGGTCCGAATTCAGCCACAAATTGGGGCTGAAATCAGACCTGAAACGGTGAATGGAGAAGCACCGGACACCTGCTGTGAGTTGCTCCGTGCTCTAGTGTGAACCAAGCCTTACACCAACGATTGTTGGGCTCAAGCAGATTTTTAATAATTTCATATTACGTTTTAAGGACTCAGGCACTCCCCTTTCATTGGGGCTTGAGAATTGCATGGGCTTGAAAGGATAAGACTAAAAAAAAAAAATAGGTGTTCTGATGTATCTGGGTTTCATCTATTACAGTGCTACAAATATTTAATGCACAAACCTGGAACAAGTGTGCAGATCTGAATTATGACTTGTCTTATCTACATGATTTTTATGTGAGTGATTTAGAAAGTACTTATAGCGTTTAAAAACCTAAAAACAAAACAAATATATTGCAGCTCACCAGTCCTTAGATGAGGTGGCTGCATTCATTTTCTTTTTTTTAGGACTTTTTCTGCCTTTATATTTACCATCCTGCAAATACTTCCTGTCCTTGGATGGCTACGTTCACTCATCTACTGCATCTTTAGAGGCAGCCATAGTTTTCACTCGGGTTAGCCTTCAAACATGTCTGCCATTGTTCATCTTTATTATATGAGGCATGACGGGATTAGTAGTTTACACAAATATGATAACATTGGATTATGCTTTCAGTTCAGCTCATATGGCAACATCAACAGATATTTTATATACTTGCTGAAAATGTTCTTAGCCTAAAAAAAGAAAACAAATGCAGCCGCCACATCTAACTACTGGTAAAATGCAAAAATACATTTTTGTTCTTGGGTTTAATTAAATTTTATGTCACAACAAGGTTATCTGCAATAACAACCTCCATATTTCTCTTGCCACTGAATTCCTTTGAGATTTAAAGTGGTTGTAAACCTCAGACATGAAATATGAACAAAGCATATCCCTCTATAGTGTGTACTTGTCTCAATCCAAAGCACTAAGTGTCATTTCTGTCTGCTGCTTTGTTTCTCTGCCATCTGCATGAGTCACTTTTGACAAGTTTTCCTGACACCAAGAGAAAAATGGTGACTGGAGAGGAAGCTCCAGCTGATTGACAGTCACAGCTCTGTTCCTGTGTGCTGTGTGGAGGGGGTGTGTCCATTCCCTCCAATCAGCTAATGAGCTTTCCTTACCGATATAACTTCAGTTCTCACAGTTCTCCGCCCCCTTGCTTTTCAGACCTGAGGGATCCTGAGTAAATTCTGCATTTTGAATGGATGGAGGGGAAAGGAGGCTGTAGATAAACAGGTACAATTTATGCAGGAGGATTTCTTTCATCCCTGTGTATCACCTGAGGCCAGTCACTTCACTGGGTATATGTAAGGGTTTACAACCATCTAAAACCAGGACAAAAAACTCAATCAAAAAGTATTAATATTATACAGAAAAAAAATATAAACTTTACTTTAATTTCCCAGGTCCCTGACCATAGCCTTTAGTTTCCAATTTTCGATAAAAATTCCGTAACTTTGCTTCAAAATCCCTCTTATAAGGTGCTGGTGCTCTGGCATTGGCACGCTGAGTTCCTGGAAGAATCAGAATCCATTAGTTAGGATCAGTTTAGTTGCAGTTTTGGTTAATATGTATATACTACAATCTGACTGCAGAAGGCAAACTGATGAGTCCGCTGTGACTTTTTTTTTTTTGGCTAAGAGAACAGTATTGCCCAAAGAACTCCTGTTATTCAGCTGATTTCAAGTAGGGTGGTTGTTCTACTAAAATTGCTAGTGATTAAACATAATCAACGAAATTCATATCAATCACATAGCTCCCTGTGAAGTAGCAAGGAGCAGTGGTCTATCACACACATTTGGAGTAATGTGTTCACCCTAAAACATCTTTTTTATGCAATTCCAAATGGGTTGAAAAACAGAATAAAATGTTCACTTTTTATTACAGTAACATTATTTGTTTTAACACTAGTTAAAAAATCCTTTGACTTTAACACTAATTAATTAGAAAATAAAGCTTCATAAAAAAAAATGGTCAAAGAAAGCATTTATTTATTTACACAGATGACCACCTGTCAATATTACAAAGTCAACAGCAGAGTTACACTTTTTTCTAACTTTCCAATGAATGCAGCATTCTATCCCTGTACTAGAGCTGGCCATACGTGATTTGTTTTTTTTTTCTTTCAGCCAACAGAACAGATTCCTCCATCATCACAAACAAGGTGGATGTAGGAATGCGTCCTGCTGGGACATTGTATTCCAACAGCGGCACCCTCCACTGTCAGAATACACTGATCAACAGCTGAAGTTGATTGGCTCCAGCCGTTAACCGATGGAAAGTTTTCCAACATGTTCTGTCGAGAGAAGTAGATTAAACAAGACCTACTCCTGACATTGACCCCTTTTCCTCTCCTCTATCCACCCTTCATCACTATGGCCTGATTTGTTAATGTACACAATGTGTAAAGCTGCCATACATGGCTTGCATTTCAGCGAACTCACGCTGAATCACACAAATTCAAACTGTGGGTGACCCTGTCAGCACCACCTGGCTTGACAAAAGTTGATTGTTCAAGGAACAAGGTGACAAGGTGGAAAACTGTAAGCCAAACAGTGCCTGCATCCTTTCAGATGCGGGCTCTGTTCAGGTATTCTGACAACCACAGGTTCCTGCTGTCGGAATACAGAAGCTGACAGAGAAGGTTCATCCACTCACGCTGTGTGCGTATGGCCAATTTAAGACAAACTACTAACACACATTGAGTGTCACATTCATTTCACATTGGTAATCTCTGAGAGCAGAAGATACTGTACCAGGGGAGTTTTGTGGAGAAGACACTGGCGAGCCACGCGGAGACTGGCAATAGCTGGGATGTAGTAAGGCATGTGGTGGAATATATGACATTATTTCTTCTTCAAAAAGACTGCAAACAAGCAAACAAAGGATTATTGAAACACATGAGAGATAATTGTTTTATGCTGTCCAAATGTAGATGTATTTTAGATCTATTTCTGCCTGGAAAGGATATGACAGATCGCTGTGCCTAACTTTATATTCACTTTCTGACGCATAAACTTAAGAGTAATTGTTTAAAACACATACTGTACAAGTAAATATAAGCTGCCTATTTCCAGAGAAAGTAAGTCTCCTTCCTTGAGGTGGAGTTCCCCCAGCACTGTAAGGGTTGAATGCTCATTTAGGTCCAGGGGACAAGGAGAAACAGTTTTACTTACCTGATCACCCACGCTCTCTATGGACTCTGTATTGTACTTGATAATGTCGGAGGACCTGCAACCACCAGAGCATAGGGGAGAACAGGTTGTGGCAACCAGTCTAGCAGTGCAGGCCTGTGGGACTGGAGGATCTTTTTATGGCACCCTAGACCTAGATGAGCATGTAACTCTTGCGGTGCAGCGACAGCCCCATTGCATGGGATCATTTTTTTCTTTCCCCAGAATTCAGCTTTAAGGCCTTGCACCCACAGGCTTTAGCTTGCGTAAGATAAGTGTGTACAGCAAGCTTTTGCAAACCTTTCAAGCAGCTTTACTGAAGCCTTTAAAGCACCATTTGGTTCCAGTATGAGGTTAAACACAGATGCAAGTGCTGACTGTCACAAAGGTAAAAGCTTGACGTGCATACTGCGCTTATACAACCTGATGCCTATTTGTACCATACCCTAAAGTGCCTATACATATTGTTATCACAGTATATACAGTGGGGACGGAAAGTATTCAGACCCCCTTAAATTTTTCACTCTTTGTTATATTGCAGCCATTTGCTAAAATCATTTAAGTTCATTTTTTTCCTCATTAATGCACACACAGCTCCCCATAGTGACAGAAAAACACAGAATTGTTGACATTTTTGCAGATTTATTAAAAAAGAAAAACTGAAATATCACATGGTCCTAAGTATTCAGAACCCCCTGCTGTGACACTCATATATTTAATTTCAATAAATCTTTATTGGTATAAAAGACATTAAAGAGGATTTACAAACACCTTCAACATCACATAGTCCTCTTGTGCATATAATAGTACAATAAGTTTAACTTGTACATGTAGTGATCAACCAGTTGTTAGACATAGTGGAATAGTTAGCGACTTGTTGTTCTGTAACAGATGTTTTATACAAAAGGTATACAACTTTACGGAACTAGTGATAGGACTAGAATTCCCAGCACTAGGTAATGTTGTCATGTCTGGTTTTTACACAATAAAGGTGACTTAAATAACAATGAAAACTGAAAAGAAAATGAAAACTGAAATAAGAACCAAATAGAGAATATGCAGCTGTGTATAGTACGATATAAACCTATATTGCAAGTAATCAGAATATTGAAATTCAATCTTTATGATTATATGTGTACCACTCAGACCATTTAAGCCACTTGGTTTTTGACTTTTGGTAATTTTCTTGAGCTGCAGCAAACATAAGCTCATAGGTAGCGTGGGTATTGGTCAACTCTACTATTTCCTTAAATGAGGGGGGTTTAGTATCTTTCCAGCGTCTCAATATTGCCAGTCTGGTGCTCAGTAATATGTGAGTGACTATGGTTCTGGTAGTGGCCGGTATACATTCTATTCCTAATGAAAGAACTGCCATAGCTGCTTCAGACACTCATATATTTAACTCAGGTGCTGTCCATTTCTTCTGATCATCCTTGAGATGCTTCTACACCTTCATTTGAGTCCAGCTGTGTTTGATTATACTGATTGGACTTGATTAGGAAAGCCACACACCTGTCTATATAAGACCTTACAGCTCACAGTGCATGTCAGAGCAAATGAAAATCATGAGGTCAAAGGAACTGCCTGAAGAGCTCAGAGACAGAATTGTGGCAAGGCACACATCTGGCCAAGGTTACAAAAAAATTTCTGCTGCACTTAAGGTTCCTAAGAGCACAGTGGCCTCCATAATTCTTAAATGGAAGACTTTTGGGACGACCAGAACCCTTCCTAGAGCTGGCCGTCCGGCCAAACTGAGCTATCGGGGGAGAAGAGCCTTGGTGAGAGAGGTAAGGAAGAACCCAAAGATCACTGTGGCTGAGCTCCAGAGATGCAGTCGGGAGAAAGTTGTAGAAAGTCAACCATCACTGCAGTCCTCCACCAGTCGGGGCTTTATGGCAGAGTGGCCCGACGGAAGCCTCCCCTCAGTGCAAGACGCATGAAAACCCTCATGGAGTTTGCTAAAAAACACCTGAAGGACTCCAAGATGGTGAGAAATAAGATTCTCTGGTCTGATGAGACCAAGATAGAACTTTTTGGCCTTAATTCTAAGCGGTATGTGTGGAGAAAACCAGGCACTGCTCATCACCTGTCCAATACAGTCCCAACAGTGAAGCATGGTGGTGGCAGCATCATGCTGTGGGGGTGTTTTTCAGCTGCAGGGACAGGACGACTGGTTGCAATTGAGGGAAAGATGAATGCGGCCAAGTACAGGGATATCCTGGACGAAAACCTTCTCCAGAGTGCTCAGGACCGAAGACTGGGCCGAAGGTTTACCTTCCAACAAGACAATGACCCTAAGCACCCAGCTAAAATAACGAAGGAGTGGCTTCACAACAACTCCGTGACTGTTCTTGAATGGCCCAGCCAGAGCCCTGACTTAAACCCAATTGAGCATCTCTGGAGAGACCTAAAAATGGCTGTCCACCAACAGACAGAAACTGACAGAACTGGAGAGGATCTGCAAGGAGGAATGGCAGAGGAGCCCCAACTCCAGGTGTGAAAAACTTGTTGCATCTTTCCCAAAAAGACTCATGGCTGTATTAGATCAAAAAGGTGCTTCTACTAAATACTGAGCAAAGGGTCTGAATACTTAGGACCATGTGATATTTCAGTTTTTCTTTTTTAATAAATCTGCAAAAATGTCAACAATTCTGTGTTTTTCTGTCAATATGGGGTGCTGTGTGTACATTAATGAGGGAAAAAAAATTTACTTAAATGATTTTAGCAAATGGCTGCAATATAACAAAGAGTGAAAAATTTAAGGGGGTCTGAATACTTTCCGTCCCCACTGTATTTGCTTTTAACACGGGCTGAAGCCTGTGTGAACAAGATCTTAGAGTTATTCTGGATTAAAGAATAGTCAGAGTATAGGACCTATGCATATTGTCTGCCAGGGTTTGCAGGTAGTAAGAACCAGAATGTGGTATTCATGGACACACTTTAAGGCTGAGACATGGAAGACAGCTTCAGTAATAAAACTATTAGCCCAGGTTTACACTGACAGCGGGATTGAAATCGTGCAAATTTAGCTGAACTCGCACGATTTCATTCCCGCATGATATCAATGGCAATCGCACCACAAAGTCGCCAAAAGAAAACTAATTTTGGGAATTGGTGCGGTGCCGGAAATGCGGCGTTGCACTGATTTGGACGGTGCCATTGCCCGAAATTGTCAAATCGCATGCCAAATCGCTCCAATGTGAACCAGGGCTAAAACTGGTTCCCTCTCAGCTCACCCCATCAATCTCCTCATGCATCACTGATTTACTAACAGACATATCAGCCTGGATGTCAAACCACTTCCTCAAACTGAATCTATCTAAAACTGAGCTCATAACATTTCCTCCTGAACGTGCCCCATCCCCTGACTTCTCTGTCAAGATCAATGGCACATCTATCAGTCCGTCCCCACATGCCAGGGTGCTAGGGGTAACCTTAGACTCTGAACTGTCCTTTCAGGCCCACATACAATCCCTGTCCAAATCATGCCGCCTTAGCCTCCACAACATTTCCAGAATATGCCCCTTTTTAACTAATGACACCACCAAGCTTCTAATTCACTCCCTGGTTACCTCTCGCCTCGACTACTGCAACTCCCTCCTCATTGGATTACCTTTACATAGACTATCTCCCCTTCAGTTCATAATGAATGCAGCTGAAAGACTCATCCACCTTACCAACCATTCAGTGTCCTCCACCCCTCTCTGCCAATCCCTCCACTGGCTTCCACTCACCCAACGAATAAAATTCAAAGTACTAACAATAATTTACAAAGCCATCCATAACTCTGTCCCCAGCTACATCACTAACCTAGTCCCAAAATACCAACCAAGCCACTCTCTTCGGTCCTCCCAAGACCTCCTGCTCTCTAGCTCCCTTGTCACCTCCTCCAATGCTTGCCTCCAGGATTTCTCCAGAGCTTCTCCCATCCTTTGGAACTCGCTAACCCAATCTGTCCGACTGTCCCCTAATCTATCCATCTTTAGGCGATCCCTGAAAACCCTTCTCTCAATAGAAGCTTATCCTGCTTCTAACTAACACTGTTTTACTTCCTCCATCAGCTCATCCCCCCCCAGCTATTACCTTTTGTATCAACTGACCCTTCCTTTTTAGATTGTAAGCTCTCTAAACATGAGGGATGGGGTATGACACTGCACAGGGTAATGCGTGACTTCTGTATGTAGATTGAGAACGAACACTTTCTTAGAAGAAACTACATATCCCAAAATCCGTGAGAGCTAATTTGATCCGACACAGCCAAAAGCAGCTCACCATGCAGACGGAAGGTTTTTATTGTTTTTTTCATTACATTAGCACCCCCACACAGAATGGATGGCATTGCATGCAATGGACACCGTGAACCGGAACAGGAATTTTTTCTTGCCCCTTTGTCCATTAGGGTTGAGCTAGTTGTGATAAACCATGGACATAGAGGATCGATCAGCCATGACCCTACAAACCGCAGCCACAACATGTGAGGTCACCATTACAAGGTAAGGCAAACAAAGAACACAGGGAATATAACTACACTAATACCTAGGTAAAACAACAAAAACATTTACATGTATACAATGCCTTTAACACAATTGTTGTACAACTTTTAGAATAAAGTAGTCATGAGAGGAAGCAAAGTAAATACATATTTTGTAGCTATTAAACGCTATTTATTTGCTTCAACTTTGGTGCCAACTAGGGATTCCCTCACGTTGGAAAGTTTTCTCCTAATTCCTGTTTTGGACAGGAAGTGAAGGGAAATCTTCCCAATGGGATACCAACTGCAAAAAAAAAAAAAAAACAATGACCAAAAAAAGTTTTGTCTGTAGTTCTACTTCAAGAATTACTGTTGCATATTTGCTATACTGAACATTCAGTTGCTACATTCAATCTCCTGAAACCAGCATGACTTCTTACCTTAATAGAATAACAAGATCTGCATCACCAGAGAGGCGAACAAGTCCTGAGGGTCCTTCTGCCCGAATAAACTGTATCTTTTCCCTGTTTAAGAGTGAAATCTTTAGGTCAATATGACACAATGAATATTAATACAAGCTTTATCTAAAATATAGCCAGAGCATACAAAACTAAATTATATTTAAAGCCAAAACTATTTTTTTAAGTTCTAGATAGATAGATAGATAGAGTAGGAAATGCCTAAAGCCAGTTGTGTTTCTTTTGCTGTTGCTTTCTTATTTATGGAGATTTCCACAGCCATTAGTACCTGAGAGAATGGTTTCGGCAGAGCTCATGCTGTCGTTCCTGGAGAATTTCAAAGATGTTAGGTTGACGCAAGAACGCTACAATTTTTTCATTGTAACCTAGAAATATGAAAATGCAAAAACAGAAGAGGAAGTAAGAATATATCAAAATGCATATATCATTTTCATATTGTTAGTGATGTGCCCATTGTATTATCAATATGTAGAGGGCACACAAGTGTTTGTTTTTGAATACTCTGTTATAGGATACAGGTGATGGAAAAAACAGAAAATTAAGATTAAAGCCAGTGATATGATCAATCAACACCTTGAAAGAAAATAGTTGTTATGGAATAGATGTAGAAACACATTGGGCTATGTTTAAAATCCATAAAAGGTTTTGCTTATCACCAGTGTGACAGAAGGATCACAGACAGGATTACAGGAGATCAGTGCCATAAAAAAAAAAAAACATGTCTTCAGCAAAACAAGTTTCTATTGCTGACTAATAATAATGCTAGTTGCTGGGCTTCCATGCTGGTTCAATGGCACAAAGGGGGGTTCTGGTTTCACATGTTGAATTCTTGTTCTGTATATAGTAAGGGTGTCTTATAATTCCCGTCAAATTTTTTTCTTATTCAAACTAGAGGGGGAAAAAAATTGAGGTGCTGGACTTGGACTTGACTTTCTTCAAATACAGGTGGTAAGTAGCTCTTATCAACTTGACTTCCGCCACTCAGAAACACAACGTGGGAACCATATTACTTGAGAAAACTGGATATACAAGGAAAATAGAGTCCTAAAAGATCAGCTCAAAAGTCCATATACCTTTATTCTTGAAGTAACATTAAGTAGAAAAGCAGTATCCAAAGCAATTGGGAAGTCAGCAAATCCTCCTTTATTAGGGCTTGGGCTTAGTAGCTATTATTATTACATAGACTATAATACAATCTGCTGAAAGAAGTCCTTAATCTGGAGTCAAATGAAAAAGGGCCCATTGGCTTTGCGATGGCATTGTCATTGGCCACTGCATTTCTACTTATTGTAACCGCATTGTCAGGAATAAAGGTATATGGCCTTTTGAGCTGATCATTTGGTGCTCTGCTAATTTTTTCAGAGCATTTTGCTCAGGTTTACTTTGCCATCTGTGTCCCATTTGGGTGATTTCTCATCCCACAGACACAACAGAAAGTGAGGGAATTCCTAGCTGTCACAAGAGCTACTCTATTGGAAGATTTTCCGTCTGTTCCTGTTTTGGTAATGGCTCAAAATTTTGGATTTTTCTTTCACTTTTGGTAATAACAGTCACCAGGACGAACACACAGAGTGAATCTCTCTAAAGGGGACAGAGATGACAATATATTAATGGGTGACTTTAAATTGGTCCCGGTGAACATTCCTAATCGCCGCCTGAAGAGGTAAATATACAGATTGTTCTGTGTCTGTGTATAACTGGACTCCAAATTAGTCGCCCTGAACTCAGCTCTAGCTAGGTCAGCCCTCTTGTCCCTCCAAACCTTCTGTATGGTAGTCTGGAAGCTACCTCGCATGAAAGTCTTAAAGGCATCGCAGGTCGCTGCTGGGGATGCAGAGCCTGCAGTATGGGCCCAATAGTCAGTAAGGTCTCGTCAGTATGAAGTATCAACCCTTGGATCGGAAAGCCCAAAGCAGGAAAGTCGCCACAGCCCATCAGCATGTGCTGTGGAGGTGGTGAGCTGCAACCTATGCAGAACATGATCATATATGCCTCAAGGCAGTGTAGAAACGTCCCGCAACCTGGGAAGTACAACCAAATGACATGTGTATGCCTTGAGGGTAGAGTTTCTACACCTTCAGACATAAGTAAAGTGGGAAGCTTTCACCCAGGCTGAAAGATTGGAGGCCACAGCTCTCAAAGGAGACATTCTGTCCATCCCAGAATCACAGTCTCAGAGGATTTTGAACAGGAGGAAAAGATCGGGCGGCTCTTAGCATTATTTGGGCAATAATATTCATCCCCGTGTCTATATCTTGTATACTCTCTCCTTCCAGAGACGTGGTCACCGATCCAGTGCAGATTAATGCTAGTTTGCATCCTACATCAGGATCGTTACAGTTCCACAGCAGTCCACTTAGAGGAGGAATTATTTGTCTGTTTGCAGACTATTAAACTCCTCCAACTTACCCCTACCTAAAGGGAGAAGCTAGATGGCCCCATCATACTGGAAAAACTGCAAATTACTGTATCCACCCTCCAATCTGGACAAAAACCCCTGGCGCAGATGGTCTTCTGGCCAAATTCATTAGTACTTACATTGAGGAACTACTCCCTATATTTCATTCTATGCTGATGCAGTCATTTGAATCTGGCTCCTTGTCTACTTCTATGTTGGAGGCAGTGGTAGCATTTATCCTCAAACCCGGAAAGAACCCTAACCTGTGTTCTTCGTACAGACCAATTTTTACTTCTCATTTGGTTGGATGCCGAAATCCTTACTAAGGTTCAGTCAAATCAGCTGAACAAGGTTATTACAGCTTTTATTTATGTGTATCAGTCTGAATTCATGCCGAGGAGAGGTACTGATATTAATATACGTAGGCTGCTTACTTACGTGGCTAGGGCAGAGGCGAACAGCCCAGGGGTGGCTGTTTCTCTTGATGCCAAAAAGGCGTTTGACTCTGTAAAGTGGAATTACCTCCATAAGTTTGGATTACGATGTTGTTTTATTATCTGGATACGCATGTTATATTTATCACAGTAGGCCAGGATTCGTACCAATAAGTCCCTGTCTACTCCCTTCCCTCTTTATGAGGGCTGTACCCTTTCACCAGGTCTGCTTGCCCTTGCAGTGGAACCGCTGGCTAATCAAATCCAGGCAGCTGACTCAGTAAGGGGCATCTGTGTCAGAGTGTTGGAGGAGAAAATATCCTTATACGCTGATGACATGCTCCTATACCTTAATGATACGGCCTCCGTTTTACAAGCTCCATTGCAGATTACAGACACCTTCAGTACCTAGTCTGGGATTAGGATTAACTGGAGGAAATACCTTCATTTTCCCACTTAGCCCTTCACATCTTTTTTTTTTTTTTTAATTCTTTTTATTAAAAAATTTCTTATGTGGAGGTACAAAACAGGGCCATTGGGGCATACCCCGGCCAATTGCTGCACATAAATAAATAAAAAACACAGCGCTCGCAAATAAATAAATTATATTAAAAACTAATTCATGTGTTGCAGCTGCTAGATGAAAAAAGTGCTAACACTTTGAAAATATATAAAACAAAAAGAATCTGCGCTGGCAACTCCCCAAGTGTATAATTGTGAGAAAGTGATATTTTGAGTTTTATATCAAAAAGCATATATACCATATGATGTTGCACAGAACCACATTTAGTGGATATTATATGGAGATGTACCAAGAACTGTGCATAAAACTACCAAACTATGTGAATAAAAATAAATCAATAAACGTAAATTTTGTGATCTAAATCAATTCACTCTTGGATGCTATGCGACTAAAAAGTCACTAGACTGTTATAGAGATAATCCCATACATTTGTGAGTGACAATAAATTAATCTCTGAAGAGTAAAGAATATGTGAATCAAAAGTCATAAATCATAACATAAAGTCTGTTAAATTAAACCGTTCCTTCACAGGATGACAATCTGCAGATTTCAAACTTGATTCATTCAAAATAATAGATTCCAAATAACAGATAAGGCTGATGCCGGTAATGCTTGAGAGGAGGCTTTAGAGATCACAACCCTCGCATTCCATCAGAAAAAAGAAGAAGAGAAGACACATAGCATAAAACCTATGACACCGTGAGATCACCTGCGCATAAAAGCGCTACTCACGGAACCGATGTGCAGAGCAGGCATTCAGATAGTTTAGTCAGTGTTCGCTGCTGTGCGGCGTGCGTTCCACCAACTCCAGGAAGTGATGTCACTGGTTCTCAGGTTTACAAGCGTGGGCAGGATGTTACGTCGACGCGTTTCGCCCCTCCCCCAGGGCGTTATCAAAGACTCAACATCCCGTTCTTACCAAGAGTTATTTATACTATGCTCAGTGAGTGACAGCCCATTACGGCCAATGGGTGAAACATCACCCATTCCTTCCTATATCATCATATCCTGTTGCACTTGAAAAAACTTTAATCAGTGACCGAAGACACAACACCTCCAGTCCCTGTGCTAACAAATAAACATATTTATACAGCCTATATAGGGTATCACATTAACGCTTATTGTTGCATACAAACAAAAGAAAAATAGATATATATGTTACAACAGGATATTTAAACAAATAAAAATGCTTACATGATATTACTAAATTTTTTGATTTTTCTTATTATACCTTGCAGTAGACATATCTTTAATGAAAAACATTTTTATAATATGCAATAGAAATGAGGTTAAAAATAGAATAAAATAGACAAATAAAAATAAAATTTTTTAATTAAAAATTCGTTAAAATAAAAATGAATTAAAATAAAAATAAAAATATAAAATGAAAAATAACCAGTTCCTCCTACCATAATGAACCATACCCCGCTAATTACTATACCCATAGCAGGAGAAATCATATTCCATTGTATATATATATTGATGGGCCTTCCCTCCCCAGACCCAAAAAACTACACACACAACAGACACTTATATTTAAAAAATAGAGCTACCAGTTAGATAAAAAACAGTTGAGGTCTAGCTCAATATTCAGGCCCAGGGGGTTAAGAGTACGTAATCTATGTATCCACTGGGTTTCATTTTGTGATATGTTTTGCCTAAGATTGGAACTGGCGAGGTTCCAATCTTAGGCAAAACATATCACAAAATGAAACCCAGTGGATACATAGATTACGTACTCTTAACCCCCTGGGCCTGAATATTGAGCTAGACCTCAACTGTTTTTTATCTAACTGGTAGCTCTATTTTTTAAATATAAGTGTCTGTTGTGTGTGTAGTTTTTTGGGTCTGGGGAGGGAAGGCCCATCAATATATATATACAATGGAATATGATTTCTCCTGCTATGGGTATAGTAATTAGCGGGGTATGGTTCATTATGGTAGGAGGAACTGGTTATTTTTCATTTTATATTTTTATTTTTATTTTAATTCATTTTTATTTTAACGAATTTTTAATTAAAAAATTTTATTTTTATTTGTCTATTTTATTCTATTTTTAACCTCATTTCTATTGCATATTATAAAAATGTTTTTCATTAAAGATATGTCTACTGCAAGGTATAATAAGAAAAATCAAAAAATTTAGTAATATCATGTAAGCATTTTTATTTGTTTAAATATCCTGTTGTAACATATATATCTATTTTTCTTTTGTTTGTATGCAACAATAAGCGTTAATGTGATACCCTATATAGGCTGTATAAATATGTTTATTTGTTAGCACAGGGACTGGAGGTGTTGTGTCTTCGGTCACTGATTAAAGTTTTTTCAAGTGCAACAGGATATGATGATATAGGAAGGAATGGGTGATGTTTCACCCATTGGCCGTAATGGGCTGTCACTCACTGAGCATAGTATAAATAACTCTTGGTAAGAACGGGATGTTGAGTCTTTGATAACGCCCTGGGGGAGGGGCGAAACGCGTCGACGTAACATCCTGCCCACGCTTGTAAACCTGAGAACCAGTGACATCACTTCCTGGAGTTGGTGGAACGCACGCCGCACAGCAGCGAACACTGACTAAACTATCTGAATGCCTGCTCTGCACATCGGTTCCGTGAGTAGCGCTTTTATGCGCAGGTGATCTCACGGTGTCATAGGTTTTATGCTATGTGTCTTCTCTTCTTCTTTTTTCTGATGGAATGCGAGGGTTGTGATCTCTAAAGCCTCCTCTCAAGCATTACCGGCATCAGCCTTATCTGTTATTTGGAATCTATTATTTTGAATGAATCAAGTTTGAAATCTGCAGATTGTCATCCTGTGAAGGAACGGTTTAATTTAACAGACTTTATGTTATGATTTATGACTTTTGATTCACATATTCTTTACTCTTCAGAGATTAATTTATTGTCACTCACAAATGTATGGGATTATCTCTATAACAGTCTAGTGACTTTTTAGTCGCATAGCATCCAAGAGTGAATTGATTTAGATCACAAAATTTACGTTTATTGATTTATTTTTATTCACATAGTTTGGTAGTTTTATGCACAGTTCTTGGTACATCTCCATATAATATCCACTAAATGTGGTTCTGTGCAACATCATATGGTATATATGCTTTTTGATATAAAACTCAAAATATCACTTTCTCACAATTATACACTTGGGGAGTTGCCAGCGCAGATTCTTTTTGTTTTATATAATTGCTGCACATAGCCATGTGCATAACAGCGTACAACTCACGGTGTATCTTAAAACTAAACAATTCTAGCTACAGTTAAAATTACTAACTAACGACGTATCTAGTACCCAGTTTCAACATGGTAGGATGTTGACAGGATATATCTGTTCTTGTAGGACTTCTCATTCCTCTTATCTGTCAGAGACAGATGTTGCAAGGACAGCTAGGGTCGAGTGAAGTCACTCAACCTCTGGACTGACTCCACCACTCACTTGGTTGTGGGATGGACCCCAACACCCAACAGGGTTAGGTAGGCACCCAGGGCATCTAGTCAGGGCGGTCTCCAACAGGTTGGTCATCTGTCGTGGACTCTGAATCTGTCCACAAGTGCCAGACTTTTTCAAATTTTTGGGTGCATCCTCGGGATAAACATGTTGCTTTGTATAGGGGGATAATTTTGTTAATTAAGGTTTTCCACGATGACCAGGTAGGGGGGTTGGCTGACTTCCATTTTAGTACTATGGCTTTCCTGGCATAAAATAATAGAATACCTATTAGGGTGCGGGTTGTTTTAGCTAACGCCAACTGTTCCACAAGACGAGGAGACAGACACTAATTGTCAGAGGAATAGGTATAGTAGTCAATCCGTGGATAAACTGAGTTACCTCTTTCCAATATTCTTGAACCTGTGGGCGATCCCAGAATATATGTAGGAAACCAGCAGGGACACCAGAGCATCTCCAGCAAGCTGCCGACGAGGTTGGGTATATGCGATGAAGGCGTTGGGGTGTGTAGTATATTCTGTGCAGGATTTTGAATTGTATTAACTTGTCCCTAGTTGCAACTAGTGGTTTTAATGGGTAATCCCACATGTCTTCCCAGTCTTCGCTGTCCAGCTCCTGCACCTCCGCCTGCCACCGTTCCCACAGCCCATCCAATCCGACCTGAATGGACGGCAGCAGTGCCTGATATATTTGAGATAGTGGCTTACAGAGATTAATATCATTTAGCAGAGTTTTGAGATCGTCATGCTCAACTCGGAGCTGTACCGATCTGAATTGTGAGTCAAAGGTGTGGCGGAGCTGCAGGAACCTGAAAAAGAAAGCATTTGGAAATTGGAATTTGTGCTTCAGTCTGTCAAAGGTAAACAATCCCAAGCCATCGCAAACATCCTCCAAGTATTTGATGCCCCTGCCAGCCCACAGGCCGGGGTCTTGTAAAGAGTGAAATTCCTTCAGCCTGGGATTACACCAAAGCGGTGTGTCAGGGGACCATATGCCTTTTACCAGGTTAGGCTTAACTACCACTGTGTGCCAAGCCCTGACAACCGCTTTTATAGCTTGTGTTAGGGTTACCAGTGAACCCCCTATCCCCCTGTAGAGGGCATTGTAAAGGGCATCATAAGATCCCAGATGTGCTGAATCAAGGACTACTGATGCACTGATATCGTCTGAGACCAGCCAATTGTGGACATGGGTGAGCATTGCTGCCAAATAGTACGTGTGAAAGACAGGGCAAGAAAGTCCCCCCTGTGTCCAAGGCTTGCATAGAATTTTCCTGCTAAATCTGTCCGGATGTGATTGCCACAGAAAGGAAGCCATTAGGGAATCTAGTTGTTGGAAGAGGGTTTTAGGTATCCAGACTGGGGAGTGCCTTAGTGTATACAGTAGAACCGGGAGCATTTTCATTTTAAATTAATTTTCCCTGTAAGTGTTAGTGGGAGATTTGACCAGGCATTTAGACCTACACCACTGCAGTAGCCCTTCACATCTTAAGCTAATTATGAATACTCCATTATGCTGGGTAGAGGAGTTCAGGTATCTAGGGCTAAGAGTTGGTGGCTCCCAAACTATTATAATTTTTCAATTAAATTACAACTGTTAATCTATGTTTTACCTTTGTATAAGCTTACTTATCCCAAAAGAAATTGCCCTAAGAAATTTGATAAGGTCTGGTCCTTTTGGATAGATTCTTGGGGCTCAGATTAAAAACCCCTTCTCAACACTTTGTTATAGTTGAGTCTACCTTTATTTCCATCTTTAGTTCATATGGATAGGAGTACAGCAGTCTTGGTTCTTCCTTCCCTCTCCCCTCCCTCCATTTCTTTCTCCATCCTCCTACCTCCCCTTTTTTTTCTTTATTTCTTTTTTTTCTTTATTCCCCTCTTCCCTTTTTACCACCTTGTCTAATGGAACAGACTCCTTCAGGTGACATTTTCAAGTAGTCCATCTTATTCTGAATAATTATTGTGACGATTTTACTAATATAGCCATGACTGCTATCCAGTTTCTCTCTTGATACTGCTGGATTGATTTCCTTCACTATTGTCCCATGTGCAATGGCCTAGTGAGAATTCACTGGTGTTGTAATTCTGATTAAGACACATTGGCACTTGTTGAGCTATGTATGCTGCTTCGGTGGTTGTATTTCTGCATTGCTTAATAACACCTTCTATTTGTAAAATAAAAAAAAAGGGGGGTGGGCAGAGACAGCAATAAAAACCTGACAGGTGTTCTTATCCCTCTCCACTCGATCCAAACCTAAAAAATTACAAAAGTAAATGTTGCAAGATGTGTGCCAAACGAAAATACACTATACTTTCCTTCAACCGAAAACCACTGCATTCCTTCCCTCCACTGAACCGCACCAGCATAATATGAATGTGCATGGGCATTTGGAACCCCCTAAAAGTTGTGTTCTGCTTGCATCTGTACTTTTTTACATATCCAAGACACAAACAAACAAGCCCCAGTGCTCACTATGTCTTACATCCAATGGTACAATATTTAAAGCGATGCTGCGCTCCGTGAGTGGGTAACCTCCAAAGCAGTAAAAAGAAACAAAGGGCGCAAATGCATAGTGCATTGCCTTCAACACCATTTCCAATTGATTGAAAAGTCAAAAAACATACCAACATTAAAAGATCAAAAACCCATCAAATCACAACTCCAGCATAGTGGATGCCCAAATCACTGTAGTTGGAAAGCTGACGCATTTTAGGAGACAAGCCCCCTTCCTCATAACTTTTTTCATATATTCAAACGCTCAGTTAAAAAATAGATTCTGTGACATTTCCATTTCCTTTATTTTAAAATATTAGGCTACATGATCACTTTAAAAGTGAATGGTGCTAAACATGCACGTATTTACTGTGTTCTGGTTTTCTTCTATAGTCATAACCACACTACCATTGTAAGGACACTGCATTATTTCAATGGACATCATGTCCCAGACTACAAACTACCTCCTGGAAGTTTAACCTACAGCTTACCTGTAGGTACAAGGAATATCTCCTAAACATGAACTGTTTAGAAGATATTCTCTACTTCTGCAGTCGGTGACATCACTGGCGCATGTGCACTGTGCTCTAAAGGGACGGCATACCATTCGCTCAGAACACTGTGCTGTGTTTGTGGTTCCCCTGCCCATGTGGGGGAGTGACGTCATCAGGGCTTGGCCATTCAAATGGCCGGAGCCCGCTAATCAGGAAAGGAAGACCGGATGAAGATGGAAGCCCTGTCAGCTGTGACAGCTCACCACTGGAGGGCTTTGTTTTATGGTAAGTCTGACATAATGTGCTGGTATGTGATGCATACTAGCACATTATGACATTAACTTGCAGGGGGAATGTTTTTCTTGACACTTTACTACTGCTTTGATGCTACCCCTCCCTTTCAGAGGTTAATTATTTGGGGACAAGAGAACAGTCTGCACAGAGCTGGCACTGCATTGTCCAACCTCCTGCAAGGTAATAAAAGCTGCACATAGACACAGCAAATTCTATACTTCTATCCCTGTTCATATACATACAGGGCATAAAAACACCTACAAAATATACTACATGATAGAGAAGCCATTTTTCTAAATATATTTCATTACATGAATGCAATACATACCAACTGGCATCATATCCGGACAGTGATTTCTAGTGACCGTATTAAAGGTACTAGAAGGCCTAGGTAAAACTGGGGGCCCTGAATGTCGTGCATCTTCTCCAACCTGTAACAGAAGTGATGGACAATATAAATACCATGCTATGTGTATATTTCCTTATAGAAAAATAAATTAAAGTATATTCCTATTCTTCAAGAATTGTTAGTTATAATTTCTGGTAAACACAGATAAGGTACTGAAACTGGCATAAAGTTATTTGTACATTTGTTAATTTGGTTTTCAAACATTTGCTAAAAACTGCATGCCTTGCTAAATAAAAACCAGAACACTTTCTCACGTCTTTCACAGCAAGCAAACCTTTTCAAAGTGTTTTTTTTTTAAGTCTTCACACAAGAAAGACATTCTGTGGGTCACAGGCTAAAAACTCCTTGACTGGCCTAATGCCCCGTACACACGGCCGGATTTTCCGATGAAAAATGTCCGATCGGAGCGTGTTGTCGGAAATTCCGACCGTGTGTGCGCTCCATCGGACATTTTCCATCGGATTTTCCGACACACAAAGTTGGAGAGCAGGAGATAAAATTTTCCGACAACAAAATCCGTTGTCGGAAATTCCGATCGTGTGTACACAAATCCGACGGACAAAGTGCCACGCATGCTCAGAATAAATAAAGAGATGAAAGCTATTGGCCACTGCCCCATTTATAGTCCCGACGTACGTGTTTTACGTCACCGCGTTTAGAACGATCGGATTTTCCGACAACTTTGTGTGACCGTGTGTATGCAAGACAAGTTTGAGCTAACATCCGTCGGAAAAAATCCTAGGATTTTGTTGTCGAAATGTCCAAACAAAGTCCGACCGTGTGTACGGGGCATTACACTGGGCCCTGGGATTTGGGCAAGGATGCCAAAAACTATTCTTATTATGCTATAAAGGCTCCACTGAATTTATTTCACCCTGCTTACCTTAATGAAGCTCCTAACATATGTACAGGGGGACGGAAAGTATTCAGACCCCCTTAAATTTTTCACTCTTTGTTATATTGCAGCCATTTGCTAAAATCATTTAAGTTCATTTTTTCCTCATTAATGTACACACAGCTCCCCATAGTGACAGAAAAACACAGAATTGTTGACATTTTTTGCAGATTTATTAAAAAAGAAAAACTGAAACATCACATGGTCCTAAGTATTCAGACCCTTTGCTCAGTATTTAGTAGAAGCACCCTTTTGATCTAATACAGCCATGAGTCTTTTTTGGAAAGATGCAACAAGTTTTCACACCTGGATTTGGGGATCCTCTGCCATTCCTTCTTGCAGATCCTCTCCAGTTCTGTCAGGTTGGATCGTACACGTTGGCGGACAGCCATTTTTAGGTCTCTCCAGAGATTCTCAATTGGGTTTAAGTCAGGGCTCTGGCTAGGCCATTCAAGAACAGTCACAGAGTTGTTGTGAAGCCACTCCTTCGTTATTTTAGCTGTGTGCTTAGGGTCATTGTCTTGTTGGAAGGTAAACCTTCGGCCCAGTCTGAGGTCCTGAGCAATCTGGAGAAGGTTTTCGTCCAGGATATCCCTGTACTTGGCCGCATTCATCTTTCCCTCGACTGCAACCAGTCATCCTGTCCCTGCAGCTGAAAAACACCCCCACAGCATGATGCTGCCACCACCATGCTTCACTGTTGGGACTGTATTGGACAGGTGATAAGCAGTGCCTGGCTTTCTCCACACATACAGCTTAGAATTAAGACCAAAAAGTTCTATCTTGGTCTCATCAGACCAGAGAATCTTATTTCTCACCATCTTGGAGTCCTTCAGGTGTTTTTTAGCAAACTCCATGCGGGCTTTCATGTGTCTTGCACTGAGGAGAGGCTTCCATCGGGCCACTCTGCCATAAAGCCCCAACTGGTGGAGGGCTGCAGTGATGGTTGACTTTCTACAACTTTCTCCCATCTCCCGACTGCATCTCTGGAGCTCAGCCACAGTGATCTTTGGGTTCTTCTTTACCTCTCTCACCAAGGCTCTTCTCCACCGATAGCTCAGTTTGCCCAGATGGCCAGCTCTAGGAAGGGTTCTGGTAGTCCCAAACGTCTTCCATTTAAGGATTATGGAGGCCACTGTGCTCTTAGGAACCTTAAGTGCAGCAGATTAATCAAACACAACTGGACTCAAATAAAAGCGTAGAACCATCTCAAGGATGATCAGAAGAAATGGACAGCACCTGAGTTAAATATATGAGTGACACAGCAAAGGGTCTGAATACTTAGGACCATGTGATATTTCAGTTTTTCTTTTTTAATAAATCTGCAAAAATGTCAACAATTCTGTGTTTTTCTGTCAAGATGGGGTGCTGTGTACATTAATGAGGAAAAAAATTAACTTAAATGATTTTAGCAAATGGCTGCAATATAACAAAGAGTGAAAAATTTAAGGGGGTCTGAATACTTTCCGTCCCCAATGTAATTACCCTTTTATGATCTGTGTTTTAATAATGCAAAGTAACTGTTCCCCAGTTTAAATAAAATACACTGATTGCTATTTCTGGCAATAAAATGAAATTGTTTGTTTCATGGTTAGTCACTGAACAGAGATGATTTAGCAGTAGTGCATTTTTCTGAACATGGTTGTTTACAAGTAGTATGATACTTGTATAAGGAGGGCAAAGACCCATAATAACAAAACAGCAATTATAGGCTAGCACCTTTCAGCTTCAGTCTGGGCATACTGAGTACAGATTTCAGTTGGGATGCGCCTGTATCAGAGCATCAGCACTGTTTGAAGCTTGCTAAAAGGCTTGTTTAAAAATCTGTATTCAAAACACCCAGACTGAAGCTGTATGGCGGTTTAAGTTCCTCAACAAAGTTAGTTCTCAATCTCTCTCCTTGGTCCTTGTGGTGCGCTTACCTTTTTTTCAAATATAAGCTGCCAGCGCATAGATAAATAGATAATTAAAACAAACGTAAATGCTAAACAGTGCAGTGCTAAATCTTACTTATCATAATAACAAATAATATGATTTAAAAAATCCTCACAGTTGTAATCGCTCTCATGCAGTTTTTCTCAATAAAAGCAATGAAAAAAAAAAACCTCCACATAATGTCTTTTTTTCATATAGTGAATAATCTCAGCCAGAATCTTCATGCCATCTCTTTAACAAACACGCTCTTTGCACCAACTCTACTAGCAAATGGACAACATTTTCAAAGAACTTCATCAGCGAACCTGACACAATGCCTAAGGCAGAGTTTAGTGGTGCAAGAATAGTCTTGATGATAAAAAAAAAACATGCACACCAGGACTGGTAGTGACAGCCGTACTGAGGATCTGGCAAATGCATTGTTCTCCAGTGCACTTTATTTTTACTGTTTTAATAAACTTGGACACATTAAAATTGAACACATTATGTGCTGCTTTATTATCGTTATGATACATTGTGGATGGAGGTTGGGGAAGGAAGAGCAGCCCTCTTCTGACAACTATTACTGTTTGTATGGGTACAATTCTTTTTGCAAAATTCTCTTTATTAAGGTATTTTAAGACAAACAAACATACATTGAAAAAGGAGTGGACCTGACACAACGCCAGTCCCTCCATGACCAACATGGTCAACTGTTGACACAACATTTCAATCTACCTAACATAGGTAACTGACTGTGTGTACACTTGAAAAACCATCCCAAACTCTCCCACCCCCCTCCCCCCAACAGCCCATAACTCAGTTCACCACGGTCCTCGGATGGAAGATTTACCTTAGATCACAAAGGGGACATACCGGGATTTAGACTATGGGCATATTAATGTGGCCATCGTAATAACAATGCACTGCACTTCTATCACCATCAGGTTAATTCAGTATCTAGAGGACAGTTCTACAGTCATTTAGGTCTGACCCTCAGCCTACCAGGGAAACAAGAGGTGTCTATTTATCCCAGGCTCCCAGGTCCACTGTTACAGCAGACGAGACCATGGGTAGATCTAGCTAGCAGTTGTATCCGAGTTGAACCAAGCCTGCCAAACTTTATTAAACTTTTTCCCGCATCCCCTAGAGTGGTATGTTGCCTTATAGTAAGGCATCATGGAATTTACAATCCCCTTCCAAATGGGTACACTGGGGGGGAGAGAAGCTCCTCCATTCAAGTAATATAGCCTTTCTCCCATAGAAGGATAGGATGTTCAGTAATGTTCTAAGAGCACTGGATGGAACCACCTCCTCCACCAGACCCAATAGACATACTCTAATTGATATCGGGATATGTATCATCAGTATGTCTTCTATGTAAGATGCCACCCTTTCCCAGAAGGTCTTAATTTGAGGGCATTCCCAGAGGATGTGTTTGGCATCAGCTGGTGAAAAACCACATCTCCAGCACTCCGAGGAGACCGACGGGTAGATTACAGCAAGCCTGGCAGGAGTGAAGTAAATTCCGTGCAAAAATTTGATATGGATAATTCTATCCCTTGCCAAGACCAAGTGTTTAAAGGGGTGCTCCCACATATCATCCCATTTCTCCACCCCTATATCAGGGACTTTACCCTCCCATCGCTCCCTACACTTAGTCAGTGCCACCGGACTTCTCTTGAACATTTCTTTATACGTAACCGATAAAGTTTTAGGGAGGTCCTCCACCATACGCATGTCTTCCAGAGCCGTCAGGATGGACTATACCGCCCGCTCCGTGAATTGGGCCTGGAAGGCGTGGCAAAGCTGTATGTACCTGAAGAAATATGGGTTAGAGAAATCGTGCCTGTCCTTTAGTTGATCAAAATTCAGGAGTACCCCATCCCTTGTGATGTCCTTTAGGAGCTTTAGTCCTTTGAGCGCCCACAACATGGGATCCGGGAACGAGTGGAAATGAGACAATTTAAGGTTCCCCCACAGCGGAGTCTGTGGTGAGAAACCCAAATAACTCGGGCATGCTAACTCAACCGCCTCCTCCCATGCCTTAATAGTAGCCTTCATAGCCAGTGTGAGTGGTAGATCCGACTTTGTACCCTGTGGATGGCCAAACGAAGGGTCTCATACAACCCCAAGTGGGCCGCTTCCACGATGGTAGCGGAATCTCAGTCATCAACCATTTATGGGGAAACACCATCTGGCAGGCAAGATAATATTTCCTTCAGTCAGGTAGAGTCAGCCCCCCATGACCCCAGGGTTCTTGAAGCACCTTGAGTCCTATTCGTGGATATTTGGGGGCCCAGAGGAACGAGCTAGTAATGCCGTCCAATTGTTTGAAAAAAGACTTGGGGACCCATACTGGAGTGTGTCTCAAGAAGTACAATATGACTGGAAGAATTTTCATTTTCAGTAAATTTATCCTCCCTATAAGCAACAGAGGAAGCCTCTGCCAGGCCTGCGCCTTTTGCTTTAAAAATGTCAATAGTGGCAACAAGTTGAGTGTCATATAATCAGTACTGTCAGCTGTAATCTTAACTCCTAAGTATGTGATGGAGGAACCCCACTTCAGCAGCAGACTTTGGTCAGCCTTTTCCCTAGCCCCAGCATCCAAAGGCAGAATGGAGGACTTACTCCAATTCACCTTGAAGCCCGAAACGGTGGTAAAGTCATTGAAAATTTTCAGGGTCGCATGCAGCGAGGACCCTGGGTCCTCTAGAAACAAGAGCATGTCATCCGCATATAATGCTAGGCATTCCTTGATGGTACCCACTCTAATAGCCCTTATGATCTAAGTGCCACTGCTAAAGGTTCCATCATAAGTGCGAATAAAAATGGGGATAAAGGGCACCCCTGCCTAATGCCTCTACACACTGAAAAGAAGGGAGATGTATTCTGGCCCAGCCTAATTGCCACCCTGGGATTGCTATATAACAAGGCAATCCACTGCCGGAAAATCCTGCCAAACCCCATTACCTCCAGCACCCTTAGCATGTATCCCCAATCAACTGAGTCGAATGCCTTTTCTATGTCAATCGACACAACGATCCTGGTACCAGCATCAGGCCCCAAGAGCTGGAGGTGGGTGAATAATCTTAAATTAGTATCAGTAGATTTTCCGGGCATGAAACCCGTCTGGTCAATGTTGACCAGGGAGGAGATCACCCCGACCAGCCTATTGGCCAAGACCTTCGTCGATATTTTCAAATCCATGTTTAACAGGGCGATGGGCCTGTAAGATGCGCAATCTAAAGGATCTTTACCCGGTTTCAGCAGTAAGACCATATACGCATCTAGCATGGAGGCTGAAAGTCTATTTAATTCTAAACACTGGGTTAGAAGTGTATTCAGTCTCGGGGCTAATTCTTCAGCATAACTTTTGTAAAAGTCCGTGGGAAAGCCATCCGGCCCCGTAACCTTATAGGGGGGAAATTAAAAAAAGCTGCAACTATCTCCCTATTGGTGATCTTACCATCCAACTCCAACTGTTCGGCTTCAGATAATCTCGGGAGGTTTAGTCCCTCCTAGAGGACATCTAAGGCAGCAGGGTCATAACTTGGACTAGGAGCGTAAAGTTTTGCAAAGAAATCTCTTAATTCACCCAGTATTGCTATGGGGTCACTGACCAGATCACCACCCTAACCTCTAATGACCGGGATATTTGTTATCTGATTGTCTACCGCCACCAATCTCGCCAGCAACTTCCCATTTTTGTCTCCTTCTATGAACACAGAGTTCGCCCTGTGTTTTGCCTCTGTATGAGCCAGATCCGAGAAATGCAGGGAGAGAAGACGCCTAGCCTCCATCAGAGACAAATACGTGGTCCCAGAGGGACTGCCAGCGTATCTCTCCGCGCATTTCTTTTCAGTGTCTTGTAACCTGGTGATTTCAGCATTATGTGCCACCCTTTCAGATTTAATAGCCGAGATACACTCTACTCTTACCACTGCCTTAAATGCGTCCCACACCACAGGAGGGTCCGCCGTATCCTCATTGGTTGACCAGTAAGAGGCGATTGACTCCCGTGAGCGGGAAGATACCTGCTCATTTTGCAACCATCCTGGGGAAAGCCGCCATCCTCCCATCCCCCCAGCAGACAAGCTGAGATTGAGGGATAAGGGGCAATGATCAGATATACCCCCGGCCAGGTAATCTATGTCCTTCACAAATGGCAACAAGGGCTGATAACGCCAAATCTATCCTGGCCGACGAGCGGTGGGTCAATGAGACATGAGAGTAGGCTCTGCGGCAAGGATTCCTAGATAGCCACAGCTCAGTCAGCCCAGTCACCGAAGCCCAGGAGAGAAGTTCAGCAGAGCCTATCCTCCCCGTATTGGACGAGTCCAACGCATCTAAAATAGCATTGAAAATCGCCCATCAGTACAAGGGGGAGGTTAGCAAATGGAGCCAGTCTGGTAAACATATCATATAGTATCTGCACATTGACAGGAGGAGGCAAGTAAACATTCACCAGTAACATTTTATGTTGATAAATGTCTAACATTACAGCCATATACCTACCCCCCCTGGTTCGAGAACACCTGATGTATGGTACATGGTAGAGCCTTACTGAGAAGGATCGGGACACCTCTAGCAAATGTGGAAAAAGTAGCATGAAAGGCTTTTTGAACCCAGGACCTGCGCATAGCCAGAACCCTGCTACCATTCAGGTGTGTCTCCTGCAGGAAGGTGATATGCGGCTTGGATTGTTTAAGGAACTGAAAAACTGAGGCTCATTTGTACTTATTATTCAGTCCTCTCACATTCCATGACACAATTTTCGCATACTTAGCCATTAACCTGTTGAGAGAGTTTTAAGCACCAGGGGCCTGAATGCAGCACCTTGTATAATCTACAGGTACTGGCTGAAACACTAGACTAGTGCCACATACAAACTGTACATTTTTCCCCTTGTGAGTAGTGAACTGAGTTAAAACAATCCCCTCCCGCCATTATACCAGAACTGAACAAAAAAACCAAGATAAAAACACACAACCACTGGTATGTGGCTTAGTCCCAAACTCCCAAAAAAAGGGGGAGAACAAAAATAGTATAGGAAGTCCTCAACCTTGTGACGAACTGTTCGGCAAATTAAGATGACAATCTAAGGCCCCTTTCACACATGCGGACAGTATGTCCGTATTTCATCCATCCGTTTTCGGATGAAATACGGACATACATGCATCCCTATGGGATAGCGGGTGTCAGCGGATGTACATCCGCTAACACCCGATGTCGTCCGCCTCCGCTCTCGTCCGATTCTGCGGACGGAAGAAAATCCTATTTTTCTATCCGTCTGCAGAGCGGATCGGAGGAACACGGACAGACGGTCCGTGTTCCTCCGATCCCCCATAGGGGAGAGCGGAGATCTGACAGGGCGGTCCCTGCACAGTGTGCGGGTCCCGCCCTGTCATCTGCCTGCTCAGCTGGGGAAAGCGGAGCGATCCCCGCTGAGCAGCGGATAAACACGGGGCGGATCAACACGGATCCGTCCCGTGTGAAAGGGGCCTTATGTATCCTCATGGAGCCCCATGGGATAAGGATCAAGGAGCATTGTTTAGCCTTCATATGGCATTTTAGCAGATCTTCTGACATGGTCTCCTAGAGCCATCTAGTGGCCCACAACAGGTATACCATTGTAAAAGTAAAAACTTTGTGGGCAACAGGAGTTATGCACTGCAGGTAGTCAGAAACAGCCCCTTATTTTCATAGGGGAGAAATAACAGCAAAAACGAAAGAGGAGCAAAAAGGAACTTGACAAATGAAAATAGCACAACAGGAGCTCAGCAAGTGTAGATTACCACACCAGTTTAACCTTCCAGGGCCCCAGTAGATCTTGGAACAAACATGGTTCAGTAGCTCACAGACTTAGGGGTTTCTGTCCAGCCATTCGCTGGCCTCCAATGGGTTATCGAAGAATTTAATTGATCCTTTATATTGCACCCGCAGCCTGCTAGGGTACAGCATGCTGTACTGGATCTCCCTTTCTCTCATCCTCTTGCGGACAACATTAAAGGATCTCCTTTTCCGTTGGGTTTCGGCTGAAAAGTCGGGGAACAGCATTACTTGTGTTCTCAAAGCGCAGTTCCTGAT
The DNA here is from genome assembly GCF_042186555.1 of Aquarana catesbeiana. Classification (NCBI taxonomy): domain Eukaryota; kingdom Metazoa; phylum Chordata; class Amphibia; order Anura; family Ranidae; genus Aquarana; species Aquarana catesbeiana. The sequence continues at coordinate 244,023,106 of NC_133329.1, forward strand.
GTTTCCTTGATTCCGTCAGGATCATGTCCCGGTCGCGATAATTAAGGAACCTAACCAAAAATGGTCGCGGGAATGTGCCAGGGGGTCGGACACCTGTGGGTACCCGGTGTGCACGTTCTACTACATAGGTGGGGGGTAGGTCGGCCAATTGCAGGATTTGCTTGAAAAATTGCTCTGCAAACATGGTGGTTTTAGCCCCCTCCACCCCTTCGGGTAATCCCACCACCCTGACATTATTCCTCCTTTGCCTGTCCTCGGCGGCTCTATGTTGGAGGGATCTTACCAGCTCCTGCAGCTCAGTCAATTGCGCTCCCTGTAAGTGTGATGCATCTTCTACATCAGAAATCCTGCCTTCTGCTGTGGTGAGCCTGCCTCGGATTTTATCTAGTTAATGCCTGATAAGCATGCATTTTGTGGCAAGATGGTCAATTTGTACCATTACCGCGGCCTTACTGGCGTCTATGGCCTCCAGGATGGGTCTGGTGATAGTATCCGAGGCATCCCCCTGAACTGGGGATGCTGGTGGGGGATGGCCATGTCCTGCTGCAGCTGCAGATTTCTCCCTCTGCCTTCTTGGTGCTCTTAGAGTTCTGCCTGGGAGGCAAGATGGCAGAGGCGGGTCCTTGTTCCGGGCCTCGTGCAGGGAGTGTCTGGCGCTGTGATGTCTGCCTGTGCTTGCGCCCGGTCTTTCTCATGTCCAGGATGTCCCAATCTTAGCCCGGCAGTGTAGAAGCAGAATAAGGGTCAGAAAAAGCTCCGAAAATCAGATTATTTCCAGGATAATTGCGGAGCTCCAGAGAAACACTTGTTGCCTCGCTCACATCCGGGCACGCCCCTTGTATGGGTACACTTAATTGCCTGGCTTTATTGATAAGATTATAATTAAGGTCCACCAAAAAAGGGAGCTTGTGTTCATTTGCAGCTGGAGTTGGTGCATGGAGGGTGTTTTAAAGAGACTGCATAAAGATTCTGGCTGGGATTGCTCACTATATGGAATAGGGACTTCATGTGAAGTTAATTTTTTGAGATTGCTTTTAGGGCTTCTGCACATGAGCTCATTCCTCCTACAGAACAAATACGCTAGCATATTTTGGTGCCAAGGTGCCCCTGCTGCCCATTGAAATGAATAGGTGTAGGCGGCTGTTGGCACAGGTATGCCCCACTACTTGTGCAAAGAGGCAAATGCATACAGACAGAATGTGTTTAGGACCTTACATCTATATGCAGCACTAGGGTCTCTGGACACCAAATTACACTAGCATGTTTTTACTCTTTTGAAAAATGTGCCTGTGTGCATGAGCCCTTATTGGAAAAGACTACACAAAGAGAATTTTTTTGTGAGACACAAAGAATCATTTTGGATGTGTTTTTGTGTTTGTTTCATTATTTGTTTTTTTGATGTGTGTCATTTAGGTTCCTGTTCAAGAAAATGGTTTGCTGTTCACATTACTATTTGGATTGGCATTTACAAGCTGAAGCATGTGGATACTAGGTCTAATGCCCCGTACACACGGTCGGAATTTCCAACAGAAAAAGTCCAATGGGAGCTTTTCATCCTATATTCCGACCGTGTGTATGCCCCATTGGACTTTTTACGTAGAAAATTCAGACGGACATAGATAGAACATGGAACATAGAACATGTTCTATATTTTTCCGACTGAACAAATTCCTATTGGGAAAACCGCTCGTCTGTATGCTGTTTCGACGTACCAAAAATGAAGCATGCTCTGAAGCAAGTACGAGACGTCGTACGTGTTGTCCCATAGTACGTGTTGTATGTCACCGGATTCTTGACAGTCGGAATTTGGTGTGACCGCGTGTATGCAAGACAGCTTGAGCGGAATTCTGTCGGAAAAACCTTCAGAGTTTATTCTGACGGCAAAACCGGTCGTGTGTACAGGGCATTACGCTAACCATACACATTACAATCTGAGCATACAATCTCTGTATACACTTCCTTTAGATTTATCAAAGCTATGTAATAAGAAGACTTAACTAAACTATTCATTCAATCTGGATCCAATCAGCCAGGCCCTTGTAATAAAAAACATGTTGGTCGATCTAAAGGTGATTGTAACTTGTGACATGTAACAGTGGTGAGCTTTAGTGGTTCCAGTTTCGCAGAATAAAGTTTATACTAACCTCCCCAGCACTGTGGCTGCGTTGTCTTGTTAAATGCTGCCGATGTAATAGTGCACTAGTTGGTCTGCTGCTTTGTAATGGAAGACGTGGGTCAATAAACGTAGTGCTTCTAGAATTATGATCAACAAAAAAGGGCTGCAAAAAAGCCAACAAACATTAACAAGTAGGAATATGGAATGTGTGTATTCATGTACGTGCCCAGCTACACATACAACAATTGCGTGCAATTAAAGAAGAATTCTTTGAATCAATGTTTATATCTTAACTGTCCCCACATCTAAACTGTTAAAAAATGCAGCATATCTGTCTGTGTGGCTACCTCTCCTTTTCACTGCCTCAGTGCAGACAGCTCAGAGTCATACAAAAAAACATATGGGACCTGCCATCCCTTGCTTCACTAGACATGTGAATCTTCAATTCAGCCACTAGATGGTGCTGTTCAAACAGTATACACTGTATATGATGTTCAGCACCAAAAGGAAAAATACACCTAGAGATGCTGAATTTACATACATCCAATTATGTACTGTATTTCCTCAGAGACAAGCCATGGCTAATATGCCTTCAATTATTGTGGCTGTAAGGTTAGCAGAAAGCTCATTTGCATATTGAAGAGTTAGGACTATCTTTTGGATGTACTTTCTGATTCTCGGCTGTTTTTTTATCCTATCAACAAGCAACGAAAAACATTTTGTTGTCCTGCCCTTTGAGTGTTAAAGTTAGCACAGATATATTGTCACATACTGGTGCAAGTCTAATTGTAATTTATTCCCAGTGGTGTCATGGGTTCCTCTAGACTAGACCAGTGGTTGGCAACAGGTTGATCAATATTAATCTCTGTGTTCGCAGCCATTTGATGGATTGACTGCAACTTGGTTTTGCTGTCTGTACTACCCCCAGGGTTACCAACAGTTCATTAATTCACTGACAGTTTGTAAAAATCTGTATATTTTGATGGCATCTATAAGTGTCTGTGAATAGAAGCAGATGTTTGTAAAAATGACCCCCTAATGGCTGCGTGCCGGTCACGTGATGCAATTTCCTGTGCCCCGCAGGCAGGGATACAGAATGATGCTAGGAGATGTGATCACTCCACTCAGCATACTTGCTGTCTCCCCTTTTAAGCTCATCCTCTGCTCCCCGCCACTTGATTGGGCAATGAAGCAGAGGGAAGTGAAGGAAGGAGGACTTTGATTGGGTAAGCCCAGCTACCGTCCAACAATAAGGAGGAAGTGCAGCCAGGACAGGGAGAAAAACAGGAAAGCCAAGGAAGAGACAGGAAGGAAACCCACAGCGAGGCAGAGAGAACTATTGGGAGCCTGCAAGTGGGCTGTGCGCAGAGGAGGATGGAAGAAAAGGATGAAATGAAAAAAGACAGCCCAGGGGATTCATACTACAGGAAGTGCTGTGCTGGTGGGTTCAGAGACCAGAGTTTTCTCGAGAACATGAGCCAGGGAGTTTGCCAGAACTGTGAGTGAGGAGCTGCCAGGGGGAGAATGAGCACTCGGCTCCCCGGGCTGGTAGAATTTGTGCATGCAGCTGGAAGGTGCTCCAGGGCAAAGAGGCTGACCTGCCTGTCTAAAACATGTAAAAACCTTCTCTTCTAAGTAAGGCGTTACTGTGCTATTCTCAGCTCAAAATTTGCTGATGATAACAAATGGTAAGACTTAAATGCCATCTTATGTTTCCTATTCAAGGATACATTTATCACACTTTCACACTACATCAAAACCATGAATACCTTGCTTTGATGATCATGTTTCATTTCCCAGCCTCTCGGTAACTCAACTTGCTTATTGGCAAATAAATTCAAAAATCCTACAAGATCCCGATTATGTTGGTAACGTTCAAAATGATGGGCATCTCTCCGAACTTTGGTGATCATATGCTTCAAACAAGAATTATTTGTAAACATGCGGTAGGCACTCTAAAAAACAAAATAATTAACAGTTTATTAACACAGCACATACAGTGGCAATATATAATGTATTCCCTTGAAGGATGTATAGCCAAATGACCGTTTTGCATGACATTGATTAGTTAAAGTGGAAGTAAAGGCAAAACCTAACTCTAAACCTATTGCCACCCACATACTAAGCCTAATCTATCTAGACCTGTAAAAAAAAGATTGCTATACTTACCTCTGATCCGGTTCCAGGTTGAGCTGTCAGTGGCGACTTCAGTGTGTAGGAGAGGCAGCCGACAATGGAAGCCCCATAGTAAGTGACGTCACGCCCCATAATTGTCGTTACTTCCCAGGCATTTCCCAGCAAGGAGTTGTAGGCTTTCTCCTGCACACAGAGGGCGCCACTGGAGACTGGACCGGAGCAGCTTCAAAATAGGTAAATATACAGTGCCTTGCAAAAGTATTCACCCCCTTAGCTTTTTACCTATTTTGTTACATTACAGCCAATGTTTTTTTAATCCGAATTGTATGTAATGGATCAGAACACAATAGTCCAAGTTGGTGAAGTAAAATTAGAAAAATATATACATAAAACTATTTTTCAGAAATAAAAAACTAATAATTGGCATGTGCGTATGTATTCACCCCCTTTGTTGTGAAGCCCATAAAAAGCTCTGGTGCAACAATCTTCAGAAGTCACATAATTAGTGAAATGATGTCCACCTGTGTACTAAGTGTCACATGATCTGTCATTACATATACACACCTTTTTGAAAGGCCCCAGTGGCTGCAACACCTAAGCAAGAGGCACCACTAACCAAACACTGCCATGAAGACCAAGGAACTCTCCAAACAAGTAAGGGACAATGTTGTTGAGAAGTACAAGTCAGGGTTAGGTTATAAAAAAAATATCCAAATCTTTGAAGATCCCTAGGAGCACCATCAAATCTGTCATAACCAAATGGAAAGAACATGGCACAACAGCAAACCAAGAGATGGCCAAACACCAAAACTCATGGACCGGGCAAGGAGGGTATTAATCAGAGAGGCAGTACAGAGACCTAAGGTAACCCTGGAGGAGCTGCAAAGTTCCACAGCAGAGACTGGAGTATCTGTACATAGGACGACAATAAGCCATACTCTCCATAGAGTTGGGTTTTATGGCAGAGTGGCCAGAAGAAAGCCATTACTTTCTGCAAAAAACAAAATGGCACGTTTTGAGTTTGCAAAAAAGGCATGTGGGAGACTCCCAAAATGTATGGAGGAATGTGCTCTGGTCTGATGAGACTAAAATTGAACTTTTTGGCAATCAAAGAAAACGTTATGTCTGGCACAAACCCAACAAATCACATCACCCAAAGAACACCATCCCCACATTGAAACACGGTGTCAGCAGCCTCATTCTGTGGGGATGTTTTTCAGCAACCGGGACAAGGAAACTGGTCAGAGTTGAGGGAAAGATGGATGGTGCTAAATACAGGGATATTCTTGAGCAAAACCTATACTAATCTGTGTGTGATTTTAGGCTAGGACGGAGGTTCACCTTCCAGCAGGACAATGACCCCAAATACACTGCTAAAGCAACACTTGAGTGGTTTAAGGGGAAACATGTAAATGTGTTGGAATGGCCTAGTCAAAGCCCAGACCTCAATCCAATAGAAAATCTGTGGTCAGACTTAAAGATTGCTGCTCACAAGCACAAACCATCCAACTTGAAGGAACTGGAGCAGTTTTTCAAGGAGGAATGGGCAAAAATCCCAGTGGTAAGATGTGGCAAGCTCATAGAGACTTATCCATAGCGGCTTAGAGCTGTGATAGCCACAAAAGGTGGCTCTACAAAGTATTGACTTTAGGGGGGTGAATAGTTATGCACATTGACTTTTTCTGTTATTTTGTCCTATTTGTTGTTTGCTTCACAATAAGTAAAAAAAACATCTTCAAAGTTGTGGGCATGTTCTGTAAATTAAATGATGCAAATCCTCAAACAATCCATGTTAATTCCAGGTTGTGAGGCAACAAAACACGAAAAATGCCAAGGGGGTGAATACTTTTGCAAGGCACTGTAGTGATCTTTTCTTTACAGGCCTACTCCCACCCACAGGCTTAGAATGTGGGTGGGAGTAGGTTTAGAGTTAGGGTTTGCCTTTACTTCCACTTTAAGTACCACATGATTTACAATTACAATGAAGACAAACACATACATAACTACTTTTGACAAAACTAAAAGTGCAAATCAGTGCAGTAAAAAAACAAAAAAAACAAAGATTGCAAATTGTATTCTTTACTTATATCTGGACCCCAGGCACATAGCTAAATACAAAGATGAAGTACATATATGACGGTTGTTTTACTCAACAAAGCATTTGTATTTCTGTCTGTCCAGTCCAGAGATTTACACAGCTCTGCCACACCCCTATCTGGCAGAGTAGGAGATTTGCAGTTCAGTAACACTTACGTGGTCTCTTCCACATCCCCACCCTGTGACTGACCAGTGAAAGAAGAGCTCTTTCTTCTCTCTATCACTCTGGGTGGGGTAGGGAAGGAGCAGAGGAAAAAACAAAACAAAAACTGTTCCTGGCAGATGATAAGTATACATTAGTATATCTTCTGTATCCCCAAAATTCTAACAAACCATTTATATCTAACTTTCTGATATCTTGGTATTTCCAGCAACTGACTATCTGTTATGCCCCGTACACACGGTCGGATTTTCTGACGGAAAATGTGTGATAGGACCTTGTTGTCGGAAATTCCGACCGTGTGTGGGCTCCATCACACATTTTCCATCGGATTTTCCAACACACAAAGTTTGAGAGCAGGCTATAAAATTTTCCGACAACAAGATTTTGTTGTCGGAATTTCCGATCGTGTGTACACAAATCCGACGCACAAAGTGCCACGCATGCTCAGAATAAATAAAGAGATGAAAGCTATTGGCTACTGCCCCGTTTATAGTCCCGACGTACGTGTTTTACGTCACGGCGTTCAGAATGATTGGATTTTCTGACAACTTTGTGTGACCGTGTGTATGCAAGACAAGTTTGAGCCAACATCCGTCGGAAAAAATCCTAGGATTTTGTTGTCAGAATGTCCAATCAATGTCTGACCGTGTGTATGGGGCATTAGTATGTCTAATGCCGTGTACACACAACCGGACTTTCCGGCAGACTAGGTCCAACAGAATTAGTCCGTCGGACATTCCGATCGTGTGTAGGCTAATCCGATCGTTTTTCATTTTTCATTTAAAATATCCGCCGGACCTAGAAATAGAACATGTTTCAAATATGTCCGACTGACTCACTTCCTATCGGGAAAACCGTTCGTCTGTATGCTGGCCGACGGACCAAATATGACGCAAGGGCAGCTATTGGCTACTGGCTATTGAACTTCCTTTTTTAGTCCCGTCTTACGTCACCACGTTCAAAATGAACGGACTTTCGAACAGACTTAGTCCGTTGGTGTGTGTGCGCAAGTCCGTTCGTTCAGAAGTCTGTTGGAACTCCGCCAAACGTCCGTCGGGAAGACCGTCGGACCTAGTCTGCCGGAAAGTCCGGACGTATGTATGCGGCATAAGATGTCTAAGTTTGAAGGTTAGTTAGTATTGGCTATGGCAGACTGTGGAGTCCGAACAGGAAAACACTCCTTTAAATCTAATGGAGGATTATCCGACCTCATAAGTGAATTTGTACATTGAAAGAGTTTGTCAAAAAATTGTCCACAGGTGTATCATAATCCATGGGGAGCCTGTATCTCAGACAAGTGATATTGGCAAGATGCCCCATTGCTAGTATAAACAAGTATGGAGAAAGCGGACATCCCTGTCGGGTACTGTTGTGGTTTAGTACCGAACGGGTAAGCCTGCTATTTTAGCATGAATTTTCAAATCCACATTTTTAAGGGAAATAGGCCTTTAGCTTATTTGGCAATAACTGAACTTCAAACTTCTAGAAGCTGGTCTGTAAATGGGCATTCAGGAGAAATGTCATTAAAGGTGGTTTCCAATATGGGCATAAAGGCTGTGGTGGCCATAAACCTGTTGGGGCATGAAGGTACCTATAAACCCATTGGAACCAGGGCTCTTCTTGCCTGTTGGTAACGATCTGGTTGCATGCTTGATTTCTTCCTAAATAACTGGCATTGCTAAGTGTTCAATAGCTGAAGCATCGAAGGAAGGGAGAGCGGTGCTAGCTATATAGGAAGCTATGCATGGCACTTCATCTGGGATGGGAGTAGAGCTGCCCTGTTCACATATGTGATAAAAGGTCAGAATAATAAGCATGGAAGCATTTATTTGATCAGTTTAAAATATAAATTGTTCAGAGGGCGGGGCTCTTTTCTGGGAGGGGATTAAAGGTATATGTTTTTAAGGGCTTGATCACATGTGCTTTGATCTCTGAAGAGCAATCCAAGTTCAGATTGCTCTTTAGAGATCATTTGACAGGCAGTGAGGAGGCATTGTATCACCCCCTCACCACCTGATTTAACCCCTTGAACCCTGCACTAGCATGAAGCAACCAACCACCTCATTAACTTGAATGGTCGCATTTGGCAGGTGCAAAGCATCACAGCCAGGATATGCGTACATCCCAGCCGGCTAAAGGTGGAGCGGATGTGTGGGGGCAGTAAAAAAGCAGCTCAATGATGGGGTTTTACCACCCCTCAACTGCTAGTGTGAACAAGCCCTATGAAAATGGACTAATCTCTTCCCAAATCTGTCTCCATGCTCATATAGAGATCGATTTGTGAGATTCTAAGACATAGATTTCTTCTAGTCTAGGAATCTGAATGGATTTCTCCTTTTCTCCAGGCAGGGAACCATGGACAATGGGAGTACCCTGTAGAACATAGCTGAGGGCTCCAATCTGATTGTGGAGGGCGTAGTGTCAATTTTGTGATCAGCTATGAAATTAGTAATGGTAGAGCTTTTAGCCTCCCTGACTCCATGAGAAATGTCTCATTCACACACTGATGCAAAAATAACTTTGGTGTATTGGGAACCTCGAGTGAGAAGATGAGTGGGAAATTATTTGACGAAATCCCAGATCCTATATGGAAGACTGGGCGTCAACTAAGGGGAAATGACTGATTCTGCTATAGGTGCCAGGACGCCACAGGGAAACAAGTATAAGCTCTTGGTGATGGATGTAAGGTATGCCAGACATTCACTAGTTTGAATCAAGAAAGGGGTCAATTCACTAACGTTTACTGAATGCGATAACGCAGTCACGTGACTAATTTGCATAAATTATTTCATGTGGTAAATTAAGTCCAATTAAAAAAAAACAAAAAACATTATGCGGTAATAACCGCAAAAAAAATCTGCCGGTAAATACTGTTTAAAAATCTTTTAAGTCCAATGCAGAAATGAACCAGAGAGTAAAAAACCAATATGCAATATTTATCACCAGGGTTTGCTGGTGGTATCACATGTGGGATTTGTCAAAAAACAGGAAGCAGCAGCACACCAAACTTCCCAGTGAAAGGCTGTGCATAGGGGTGTGTCAGGGGGCAAGACTGATCATTGGAGAAGAGCAGGCTGATTTCCCAGCACAGCTAGAGAACTGATCATGGAAAGCAGAGGGACTGGAAGGAACACCAGGGATTTCACACAAAGGAAGCAATACAAAGAGAACAAGATACTTTTTCATACAAGTACATGGTACAGCAGGCACATTTCAGGTATTTAAAATGTTGGGTTTACATATTCTTTAAAGAAATGCACCCTACATAGTACATCACAAGGGTTAGAGGTGCCACAGTTATAAGGGACAGGAATCCTGTGAACTTTGCCTAGTTCAATAGGGTCCATAAAGGGGATACCCAGAAGCATGTTGAACATTGCGAGTGGTTTTGGCCTGTGGCCTCAAGTAGGCCCCAAAATCTAGCATTATAGCAGTGTCGTATAAACTTGTCCATATCATTTAGATATTCTGTTGTTGAGCCAAGACTGCAGTGCTTCTTCTCTAAGCATAAAGAACATACTTTAAAGGTCACGTTTTGTGGTGTGCAGTGCAAAGTATTTTCTAAGTGCACCTTTAAAACCCTGGAATTACTCTTCATCTTCCAATGCTAACTGTGTTGTGGCCTTGCAGGAATGCTTTATTTTCTGGGTTGCTGGTGGTGGAAGAATCTATGGCCTCCTGTCCCAACGTCATCTTGAAACTGTGGCAGGTGGCCACAGTATCAGCAGATCAATTACAAAAAGTTTTTATTCACTTAACTTTATCACTGGCACAAGCCCCCTAGTGACAGGGTACAGTGGACAGTGTGTGTGTGGTACGGGGACAATTTGAGTTTATTGCCTTCTCTGCCCAGGCTAATTAGGTATTCGTTCACATCTGAAAGGGCATGATGCTTGGTTAATATACCTCATCCAGTAAAAAAACAAAATATTTAATTTCACTGTCATCCTTTATAGGGAGCACTTTTTATGGTACCCAAAGAAAAATAACACAATGTAAAAGTGTAAAACCCAATTTTCAGGCTGATTTATGAACTGCAGCCAATCTGTACACTAAGTAACAGGCAAATCAGGCATCTTATCTTCCAAACCATGTTTACTTTTTAACTATATTGACTTCTAGTAAAACCAAAAAACATGTTTTCAAGTGCATGCCAGGGCAAAAAAATGCATCTCTGCAGTACAGTCCATTTTCATATGTTTTATATGTTATACAAGACCCTGCAAGCACAGAACAATACATGTTGGTCTGCCAGAAATGCAGTCCAACTCCTAATTCCTGTTGTGAGCTGAGATCATGCAGCATTTTTGTGAACCGACCGGTGTCAGCCCTGCCTAGCTGTTTTTTGCTAAACTACGTATTTTGACCCATCTTCTCATATCCACAACATATCCACTAACTATCTACAGTCCCAGGTTACGAACTGGGAGGGCTATTCAGCCTCCCCGAGATAACATGGGAAGTGTAGATAGTACACAGAACAGCTATAATTTCTGACAAGATCAATAGGTAATTTTTAACTTATTGAACTGCTTTCAGTGGTATATTTAGCAGGCCAAAAGGAAGCAAATAAGAGAAGTTCATTGTTAGGGTCTACATACACCTTAATGCGCCTTAACTTTTTTCTAATTCCCACCTAACCTCCTGCCCCCTGGACCCTGTTCCTTCTCAAATACTACGGTCACCATCTGACTCAATCCTACACTTCTTAACTCATATCTTCAACCTCTCACTCTCTACTGGCATCTTCCCCAACCCTCTAAAACATGCGCTAGTCACTCCCATACCAAAAAAGGCCTCACTAGACCCCACCAATCTTAACCTAAGACCCATCTCTTTACTCCCTTTTGCCTCCAAACTCCTTGAACGTTTAGTCTACAACCGAATGAGTGACCACCTCACTGAGAATAACCTTCTTGATCCCCTTTACATAGACTATCCCCCCTTCAGTCTATAATGAATGCCTCTGCAAGACTCATCCATTAAGAGCTTACCAACCATTCAGTGTCCTTCACCCCTCTCTGCCAATCCCTCCACTGGCTTCCACTCACCCAACGAATAAAATTCAAAGTACTAACAATAATTTACAAAGCCATCCATAACTCTGCCCCCAGCTACATCACTATCATAGCCCCAAAATACCAACCAAGCCGCTCTCTTCGGTCATCCCAAGACCTCCTGCTCTCTAGCTCCCTTGTCACCGTCTCCCATCCTCTCCTCCAGGATTTCTTCAGAGCTTTACCCATCCTTTGGAACTCCGTACCCCAATCTGCCGGACTGTACCCTAATCTATTCATCTTTAGGCGATCCCTGAAAACCCTTCTCTTCAAAGAAACCTATCCTACTTCTAACTAACACTGTTTTACTTCCTCCATCAGCTCATACCCCCACAGCTATTACCTTTTGTATCAATTGACCCTTCCTTTTTAGATTGTAAGCGCTAACGAGCTGGGCCCTCTGATTACTCTTGTACCAAATTGTAATGTAACTGTAATGTCTGCCCTCATGTTCTAAAGCGCTGCGCAAACTGTTGGCGCTATATAAAACCTGTATAACAATAATGATATTAAACATACATAGTAAATTATGTTGTGTATGTAAGAAATCATGTATCATGTATCTATTATATTCTCAGAAAACTACTAGGTTATCATTTCTCCCCAGCTGAATGAAGTGATCATGATACATTTATTTGGAAACAGTTTACTACTTACAGGGTTTGAATGCAAAACTGTGAAGAACTCAGGACTAGTGAGGAATTTCACTGGGGGAGAGTGAAGAAGCAGACTGAGCCTCGACCTTGAGGTAGAATGAGGAAGTGCGTTCTCTCTACGGAAGTCTAAAATCAAATCATGATCATCAAGTCAGCAAAATTAAAATGTTACAGCTCCTCTTTTTCAATTTCCAAATTCTCTTTCATCATCTTTTTTAAAGTGGACCTGTGCTTCGCCCCAGCAGGTTTCCTTTAATGGCGACATTGTTTGATTGTGAGTGTCTGGCAGCCACAAAGCAATTCATATCAAATAAATGTTTGGGAAACAACAACTGAACGCTGCTAAATAATACTCCACAGAATGGAAATTAATACATGTACAATGTGTACTTTGTCTTTTAGGAAACAGAACAGTAAAAAATAAGAAATAAAGGAAATCTAGGATCACAACATACACTTTCATTTTATAACACCAGTATTGTAATATTACATTGGTTAATTTTGACAATCTAATATAAGCTTACTTGAAAAACCTCCTTTCATGTTGTGATTGCTACCTGTCTGCTAGCCATCTGTTTCCAGAACTTCCTTATGGCCTGCCAGCACCGATTCCTGTACTGACTCTGACTCCTGACACTCCTCCGCTCAGCACCTCTGTAGTTCAGAAGGCAGGCTCTGCGAAATGTGTGATACAGCAGTGCCTACCCACAGGACATAGTAACTACGTGTCACAGAATCCCAGGAATGAAATGTGTGGGAAACACCACATACTAAATTTGCAAGATTGTTCAGATTAGTAGGAGTAGGCTAGAAATAATTGAAATACAAAGTTGAAATGAATACGTGATTTTACATTTTGACCAAAGCTACACTTTAATGATAGATCCCTGGAGGATTTTCCCCCCTTATGACCAGAGCAATTTTTGCTATTTGGCACGCTACTTTAACTGACAATTGCGCGGACATGCAACACTGTACGTAAATTAAATTTGTATCTTTTTTTTTACACAAATAGAGTAGTGGTATGTGATCACCACTGGGTTTTTTATTTTTTTTTATCAATATAGACAAAAAAAAAATATGAAAATAACAATAAATAAATAATAAAATAAAATTATATATATATATATATATATATATATATATATATATATATATATATATATATATTTATATATATTTTACTTTCGAATTTCTTAGGCCAAAATTTATTCTGATACTTGTCTCTGGTAAGAGAAAAAAAAAATCTTAATAAGTGTATATTACAGTGTGTCTCAAAAAGCATGACCCGATTTCAAATAGTTATATTTAATAATGAAAATGTGTTACAGTTATATAACAAATTACAAACTTAAGTAAGTCCTTAAGTTTCACTCACCACGTTATAAATGCTCTATGTGCCTTCCACCTGCTGCACGGATAACATCAAGACAATAGCTGAATTCCTCCCCAACGTGTCTTGTTTTACATATCCCCACTAGGGATGAGCTTCGAGTTCAAGTCAAACGGAAGTTTCACTCGAACATCGGGTGTTCTCCTGTTCGCGGAACTTTATGGGACATTTGCGGCAAATTTGAGCGCCGCATAATGCACTGCAAGACCGTTGCAATGCACTGCAAGACCGCAGTGTATTGCTGTATGATGATTGGCCAAAACATACTGAAAAATGAAATCTCCTTATTACGTTTTGGAAAAAGCCAGTCATTCATTATTTCAAGATAGGAATGTCCCGTAAAAGTGTTTCCCTCAAAAAAGAAAGCGCCATAAAGCTTTGTAAACAAAACCGCACAAAACACATACATTTTTGATGAATCTTGCTCATGCTATACACGTTGTGGCTTCTCAAGTCCCCATATGCGAACATTGTGATGCAAAACTTATACTGCTTGGATAAAACGTTACTAAAAAATCAACTGCGGTATGAATCTGTCCTCTATGTCATCTAAGAATATGACAGATATCTAAAGGTTGTCTTCTGTCACTTACACGAAGAGCTTGCAATCGGTATAGCCTCAGAAGCAAATGTCGTCTTAACAAACACAAAACAGTCGTTTGAGGGATCGCAAGTTCTCGGCTAGCATGACGAGCAGACTTGTGCAAAAGCCTCTTGAATTTGTTGCACATTTTCCTCTGAAGTGTGTGGTCGCCACGTTCAAATTGTTAATACCAATGATGAATGTTCTTTGCCATTGGTGGATCAATTCCAAAACGCTGTGTAAATGCACGCTGCACCATTGTTATGGACTCAGATTTGCTAAATTGGAGAACACAAAACGCCTTCTGTTGCATAGACACCATCTTGTTAACGACTGAGGTTAAGGTCTATTTGAGCATTAGCAGTGGTATCTAGTGGCTGTCATTTGAAATTCTAGGCCACGCCTATTTAAGTAGCATAGGTTTCATTTATTGGTGGTGCGTGGTTGCGCAGATATACATTTTTAAAATCAGGTCATTCTGTTTGAAACACACTGTATTTGATTTGCGTGAAAGTTAGAACGTCTGGTATAGATACTGGAATTTGTATTTATTTATTTTTATACTAGTAATGGCGGTGATCAGTGACTTATAGTGGGACTGTGATAGTGCAGCGAGAAATCTGACACTAGCTGACACTGGCTGGGCGTACACTAACTGAGGCTGACATCAATAGTGACACTAAGGCTACTTTCACACTGAGGCACTTTACAGGTGTTTTAGCACTAAAAATAGCGCCCGCAAAGCACCTCTCCTGTCACTCCAGTGTGAAAGCCCAAGTGCTTTCACACTGGAGCGGTGCACTTGCGGGCGCTTCCGCCCAGCAATTGTATGGAGACAGGTGGGGGCCATCTTCTTCTCACTCGTCTCCACACCCAGCTAGTGACAGGACGCGATCGCCTCCGCTGCTGCCGATGGCTCCGGTAAGCGGCAGAGGGTACCGGATCGGGGGGGGGGTGGCCCTCTCTCGCCGCCGATGAAAGTGATCTTGCGGCGAATCCGCCGCAGAGACCACGTTTATCTTGTAGTGGACCGCCCGCTGAAGAAGGGGATACTGGGGTTATGGCAGCTAGCTGCTGCTATAACGATATCTTCCTTCAAACAGCCGACGTAAAACTGCGGCGGGTGGTCCGTAAGTGGTTAAGAAAAGTCCTACCAGCAGCATCTTTGGGGCGGTTTAGGAGCGGTGTATACACCGCTCCTAAACCTACCCTGCCCATTGAAATGAATGGGCACCGCTGCCAAAGCGCCTGCAAAGCGCTTCGGCAGGGGTGCTTTGCGGGTGCTATTAACCCCTTCTTCGGCCGCTAGCGGGGGTTAAAAGCGCCCCGCTAGTGGCCAAAAAGCATCGCTGACGCTCTCACCGCCCCAGTGTGAAAGTGTCCTAATACAATGATCAGTGCCAATCCTATACGCTGTCACTGTACTAATGACGTTAACTGGGAAGGGGTTAACATCTAGGGGCGATCAAGGGGTGTACGAATTCCCCGTTTTGCAGGAAATAAAAAAAATAGCAAGATCGCCTGTAAGTATTCTGAGCTCTGCGTTGTTTACAACACAGATCTCCCTTCTGCTAATGACGGAGCTGATCAGCAGGTCCCTGCGATCAATCATTGCCCAGGACCCGCTTATCAGCTTGTGCTGTAACAAATCACAACACAGCTGGGGCGGCGCACGCATGTACCCCCTACCCAGAAACGTTGATCACATACCAGATACGTGATCTAGCACAGAGCAGCCACCCTGCAGCAGTATATCTGCATAGGGCGGTCGGGAAGTAGTTAAGCACCTAGCACCCCGGCCCATAACCTCTGCCAAACATTATCCCAACCTTGTACTGACCTAACACACTAAAAAATATTTAGGCAGCGCTATCTCTATTGTCTGCAATGCTACTTTTACTAGAATATTAAATATTTAAAGGAAGGAAACAAAATATTTGTGTAGCTTCTCAAAGCCACTTCTTTTGACCCTGTGAAAGTCAACAGATATCCCAGTAAATATATCCAGAAGGTAGCAAAGACACCTTACACCAATGATCATGGATTGTTTCGATGTTCACTGTCCAAGAACAGGATGTAAGGTGTGAATTTTGTAACTACCCTGTTTTAGTTACATAATCCTATCCTTGATGTCAGGAAGGAACTAACTACTACTAGCTGAAACAAAATAATATTGCAATGTATTGACAAACCTGCATTTGAATGATGATAATCAACATCCTCAACTGGTACCGCTGCATCAACTGGATTTGCCACCTCATCTGGTTGATCATTTGTCATTGTTCTTCGGATGCTTTGATACCTGTTATTGTACATTTAAAAAAAAAAAGTTACATTAATTAATTGCACATGACTTGCATACCTAGAAAAATAGGATTTTTGTATATACTGTAAAATCCATTTTATGGAGTTCATTAAGGGGCACAGGATTCAAAGGAAACTGGGTTATACTACCATCTACAAGAAGAATATGGACACTGACAATAAAGAAAAAAAAAAAAAAGTGACCAGCCTGTTATACATCCCCCACTCCCAGCTTGTCTCAGTTTGTAGAAAAGACGCACTAGGAGTAAGATGGCTAAACACTAAATGAAGAGAACGGCAAGTTCAAAAATCCTCTTTTTATTAAGGAGCACAGGATTCATAGACAAATGAAACATCCAAAAAGCAATCCAACTGAGGGGTGGGCAACTATAACAAAATATAAAGAAAAGATGGGGAAATTGGTGCTACCCTATTATAACACAGTATTTAAATTACAATAGAAATAAAAATAAAAAAAATATAAAAGTAAAGATAATAAATAGTGCAACTCCAGTGCAATTGGCAAATGTTAAAATAAGTACCATATACGTGCATAAAGGTGAATTAAGCATACAGTATACACCCTAATTATAAAGAACCATACATTTGTAACAGTGTATCACCCCTTTAGGGCAAACAGTGATAATAATTAAAGTGTATAGTCAGTGTGTATAGTAAATCCAATATTTACTGTTTCTATTGGGATGAGCAGTGAATTCCGGAAAATCCATGAATAAGTGTAATCATATAATTGAGCCCCACTTTGACTCATGTACTGTATAGACAAGATCTGTATAACAAATCCAGACCAAATGTGTACAGTTAAGTAATTATTAATAACCTCGTATCAGCTGTATGTGAAAAAGTTCATGTGAAAAAACAAAGTCTCTGTGAAAAACAAACAAAGTCTCTGTGAAAAAAAGGTTTCTGTAAAAAAACGGAACCGGGATCCCACCATATGCAATCCAAAAGATAATAAAGATAAAAAACGGTGACTTCTGTGCTCATACAGACTGGTGACTCCAAGTGCTCCCCCAATGTTCCCCCACTCACCAGAAGCAGTCACCCCTGCAGGGGTAATGGGCATAGAGTGGGTGTCTTGGGATGGATGTCTCTATAGATGTCCCGCTTGTGCTCCGCTCCTCCGTATGTTTTGCACCAGCAATCCGATTCAAGATTCCCGGCAGACGTTCCAGAGCTAGGGCTCCTCTGTAACTCACCACCACCAATCTGTCTTTCCAATTTGGGGGGAAGATGGCCTTGTTGCCTCCCCTGTTGGGGCCCGAGCGAGGGTAGCCTCCCTTCGTTCCTTGTGGTGGCTTGGCTGTAGCCTGCTTTTTGGTGCCTCCCAGAGAGCGTTGGTCCCTTAATTATAGGAGACCTCACTGGGCAGGCGGCTGTAACCCCAGCCAGGGATCTCAGAGACAGGCACTGGGTGTCATCCGGTCCACAAGAACCCTCTCCACAGACCGCAGCAGGATGGATTGGATGTGTCAGCGTGAAAGAGATAAATAGCTCCACATGGCATAAAATCCTCACATTTATTGAGTAAATAAAGCAATTAAATACACTTACAAACAGCGGTTGTAAGAAAGCATATAAGGAAAGCCGGCCGGCTCCAAGACAGCCCGTAACTTCCGGGTACTAGAATAGCGGTGTCGTCAGGACATAGCTCCTCCTCCCTACGTAGTTTCGTCACTACAGGACGTGGTCACAGGATCCCGTGACCACGTCCTGTAGTGACGAAACGACGTAGGGAGGAGGAGCTACGTCCTGACAACACCGCTATTCTAGTACCCGGAAGTTACGGGCTGTCTTGGAGCCAGCCGGCTTTCCTTATATGCTTTCTTACAACAGCTGTTTGTAAGTGTGTTTAATTGCTTTATTTACTCAATAAATGTGAGGATTTTATGCCATGTGGAGCTATTTATCTCTTTCACGCTGACACATCCAATCCATCCTGCTGCGGTCTGTGGAGAGGGTTCTTGTGGACCGGATGACACCCAGTGCCTGTCTCTGAGATCCCTGGTTGGGGTTACAGCCGCCTGCCCAGTGAGGTCTCCTATAATTAAGGGACCAACGCTCTCTGGGAGGCACCAAAAAGGAGGCTACAGCCAAGCCACCATAAGGAACAAAGGGAGGCTACCCTCGCTCGGGCCCCAACAGGGGAGGCAACAAGGCCATCTTCCCCCCAAAAAGGAAAGACAGATTGGTGGTAGTGAGTTATGGAGGAGCCCTAGCTCTAGAACGTCTGCTGGGAATCTTGAATCGGATTGCTGGTGCAAAACAAACGGAGGAGCGGAGCAAAAGCGGGACATCTATAGAGACATCCATCCCAAGACACCCACTCTATGCCCATTACCCCTGCAGGGGTGACTGCTTCTGGTGAGTGGGGGAACATTGGGGGAGCACTTGGAGTCACCAGTCAGTATGAGCACAGAAGTCACCGTTTTTTATCTTTATTATCTTTTGGAATGCATATGGTGGGATCCCGGTTCCGTTTTTTTACAGAAACCTTTTTTTCACAGAGACTTTGTTTGTTTGTTTTTCACAGAGACTTTGTTTTTTCACATGAACTTTGTCACATACAGCTTATACGAGGTTATTAATAATTACTTAACTGTACACATTTGGTCTGGATTTGTTATACAGATCTTGTCTATACAGTACATGAGTCAAAGTGGGGCTCAATTATATGATTACACTTATTCACGGATTTTCCGGAATTCACTGCTCATCCCAATAGAAACAGTAAATATTGGATTTACTATACACACTGACTATACACTTTAATTATTATCACTGTTGTTTGCCCTAAAGGGGTGATACACTGTTACAAATGTATGGTTCTTTATAATTAGGGTGTATACTGTATGCTTAATTCACCTTTATGCACGTATATGGTACTTATTTTAACATTTGCCAATTGCACTGGAGTTGCACTATTTATTATCTTCACTGTTATATTTTTTTGATTTTTATTTCTATTGTAATTTAAATACTGTGTTATAATAGGGTAGCGCCAATTTCCCCATCTTTTCTTTATACACGTTAATAGCTTCCAGTGGGAACTAATTAGGGGGAGGCCGCAACCCTCCATTTCCTGAGCGCGGACTTTTAACCTATTAACTATAACAAAATACTAACAGGTTCACAAAGCAACAAAACTTGAGACTGCCTGAAGCTTAAAGAGCTACCTGCTGTCCTATTTCTGAATTTGGCATCAGATGAGGCCTAAACATTGGGGAAAACGCATCTGAACGCAATAGAAGACCAGGTAACAGCTGTGCAAATCTGGGAAACAGTGCCTAAAAGCTCAAGAAGCACTCACAGTTCTCGTAGAATGAACTGTAAAAGGAAAGGGTTTGAACCTCATCCTCAAGACCATAAGTATAACCATTAATCTGTCTGAGCCCACAAAAAATGGTGGAAGAAGCTGGTTTCTTTTTACAGGATAATGAAACAGTCTTTTTAATGAAAGCAGTGGCTGCAGGTGAAATCTAGACAGCATGGGCTACATCAAGACAGTGAAAAGAAAATTATTTCTGATGAACTAAAGCTGGACAAAGAGATGGAAGAACAATTAACTATCTTAGTAAAGCTATACGTGGATCAATATTTGTCCGGTTCAGCAGGGACCGGCCAAATTCCGATTCATGTATGGGCACTAAGGTTGTACACTAAGGTTACATTGAGTTCTTTTCAACCGCCCTAACAGATTTTTCCCACTTGATCAGCGCTGCAGGCTATAGTCTGCAATGCTGATCAGTGTATTCTGACAGCGGGCAAGTCTCTCCACTGTCAGAATACAATAGCTCAGCAAGGAGGATTCCCCCATCCACAGCGAGCATGTGGATGGGGGAATCAAGTCAGTTTTTTTGTTCAACCAACTGGTTGAATGAGAAAAACTATCATCTATGGACTGCCTAAGGAAGAGATTCTGATCCTTAACACTACCTCATCCTCATGTTTTCTTAAAGTGGATGTAAACCCGAAAAAAGACAATTCTTGACAAACTGAGAAAAACTTTGTCAAATACTCCCCCTTGCTGTGAGTGACAGGTGATTTACATCTCGTGCATTAGCCTAAGAGACATGCAGTATTTTTTAATTCCCCCCCCACTCCTTTCTTCAGCAGCTCTGCAAGGATTGGCTGTTCTACACCTCAGCATGATTTGGCATGCTGAAGTCACGTGGTTACTTTCCTGTCTTTTCACTGGATGTTAGAGATCATAGCAGAAGTTCAGCAGAAGTTCAATGTTAGAAATACACAGAGAAAATTAATATTGACAAGGGGAGTGTAGAGGTGGGCGGGGAGTCTACTGACATCACGACTCCACCCACCGAGCTCCAGACAACAGACCCACCCACAGAATATGCAGTTTTTCGGAATAACAGACAGAGGGGAGACATTTGACAGGTAAGGATACATGCAGGAGGCATGTATATCCTTATAGATAACCCCTATGGCAGTAGTTTAGAAAGGATGACATTGGGTTTACATCAACTTTAACAAGACTAAGTTAAGACACACAGCTAACAGAGGTGATAGCTACAAAAAGCAACCTTGTGAATAAGGCCTTGAGCACATGGCCATAACTGGGCATAAAATATGCCAAGTGTAAAAAAAAAAACAACTTAATTTTCCTACTGCTGGGAAGTTGAAGGTGGGGCATACAGATAGCCATAGAAGTGAATTGCTGTACACCCCTGTATTCGTGTAAATGTAGATGCTTCTCTGTATCACTGTTTACCTGCACATGTGCAGGTGATGCGATTTCCCGAATGTGACATTTCAAGTTTGGTAAAATACAATGCACACACGTGTGGATGGCTTACAGAACTGGATATGAACCCCACAGAATCACAAGTGGCTGCATAAAGGCAACTATATGAGACATGTCCTGTACCAAAGTCTTATCTAAAGAATGGGAGGCTAGCAGTTTTTTTAAAATAAATGTTCCCCTTGATGGTACTCAGGGACAAATGTTGATCCAGGCCTAATTGCAGAAAGGTCAGGATTCTTCCCAGGGTATGTTCCCTGGCGTGAAAACTTTTTTCCTCACACCTGGAGAAGTATGCCTGGGCAAGGATAAAGCTTGCAGGGGAGGTTGAATTCCTAACTGTTAACAGCTTGAAAATTCCGATTCAGAGAGACCCCTGACTGTAAAGCAAGGTGCTAAACCAGGCCTGCTTGCTCGCAGGTTATTAAAAGAAGACTTTAGTTCTACCGTAAACCTTGGGTTGGGTATTCTCAAACTGGATGCTGAAAGCAGAAAGGGTTCAAATGGCTTGAGGTAACCAGGTCACTGTAGGTAGCAGCAAGGACTAACAGTGGTAGAATCACCCATTTCAAATGAATAAGAACAATGGTGGGGAGATGTTACCTTATGTTGAAAGGCAGAAACAGAGTGCGTACGAAGGATCCTAAAGCTACTGATGCAGCACTCAATTCTTCAGCATTTCAAACCTTTCCATGAAGACTAAGAAAAAAAAGGGGTAATAATAGTTCAACATTTCTCCTACATATAGTGGCCCCCAAAGATCTGACTATACGGACAACTAATAAATGAAAGTCTTTAGAAACTGGGTAGCACCAGAGGCTGTGCCAAGTCTCTGTAACTGGAAAGCACTTTGCGGCTAAACAACACAGTGCACAAAAATCTGAAAGTGCCACAAGCAGAGCTCAGTACCTAAAGCACATATTTCAGGCAGGCCCTGCACTCAATCAGTTCAGTGGGATCCAGGTAAAGCCTTCAAACTAGAGACCAGCTCAAGTAGCTTGTAGATTAAGTCCTGACTGAAGAAAAAATAAAACGTAATACCAATAAAATATAACTAAAGTCAAAACTTTTTGTTTTAACTTTGGATAGAGGAACTAGAACACCTGTCAGTTTTTACTGCTGTCTGTGCCCCTCATGATTTGTTCTGTTTATCGTCATCATTGAAAGTAAAATAAAATCCAAAAATTTGGGTTAACACCAGAACAGTAATAAAGGGGAAATCTTCCAGTTGTGTTACACTAGTGCTTAGTGACCCTGGCGCCAAATTCTCTCACTTTGGAGGGATCTCCTCTCACTTCCCGTTTTGTCTATAAGACAGGAAGTGAAGGGAAATCACCAACAGGACACAGAATTAATTAGAATATCTGCTTAGAGGGAAATTAGTATCTAAATTACAAGTACCCGCATCCTAAATATTGTACAGAGAAA
This sequence comes from Aquarana catesbeiana, assembly GCF_042186555.1. Taxonomy (NCBI): domain Eukaryota; kingdom Metazoa; phylum Chordata; class Amphibia; order Anura; family Ranidae; genus Aquarana; species Aquarana catesbeiana. The sequence goes on from NC_133329.1 coordinate 244,045,822, forward strand.
AATGGATGAAGTGGGGCAGCAGGATTTTATCAGTACCGTCAAAGGTCATTGCCAAGTATTGTTAAAATTAACAATTTTATTTGTGTACAATCATTACAATATACAAAATCCATCAGGACATAAAAAACGAATAGATACAATTGAATCCCTCTTGACTGTTTCTACACCCTAAGCCTCGTGATCACTTCTACCTAGTAAGTTAATCCAGAGAAGATGTATTAGTGTAGGCCGTTAGGCTTGACATGTTTCACAGTTACTTGCTGCTTAAGGAGAACATATAGGACACTGAAAGCAAATAAGAAGCATAAGTATGTGTACAAATTATCATAGTGACTACATACCATGCAGTTCTTTCAAATTACATGGTTTATCAGAGTAGTGTGGGGACACTTACCCCAAAAGTCAGACTCAGCCAGCCAACAGTTGCATGGGGGCATCAAGGCAAAAACAGGACACAGAAGGCAAAAAAACTGACAGGTGTTATAACCCTCCCTTTACTTATACTTGAAAGAAAAGACATTCATCCTTCTAGGGCATTAGCAAAAGTTGAGGCATGCCAAGAGTAGGAGGGGTTATACCAGGGTGCTTACTGTTTTCTTTGTTGCCAGTGTGCATATCCTTTTGTCGGCAGCAATATGTGTGTCTAAATTCTGTGTCCCTTAAAGGAGAAGTTTGGGATTGTAAAACAATCAAACAATTATACTCACCTAGGTGGATACAGCATTGATCTGATGTTGCCACTGTCCCACGCTGTCACTGCAGTGGGAACTAGGTGATCAAACAAAAGTTCTCCCCCTCAGCTCTGAGCAGAGAGCCGTGACTCTCTGCTCTCACCTTCAGCGCTCACTGGAGCCCTGGGCTGAGGAGGGGGTGGGAGTGGCTGACTCAGGCTCTCAGCGGATCACTGAGAAACTCAGTCAGGTGCCAGTCTATACATCTGGGTGGATCCCGACCATAGGGTCCGGATCTTTCCCGAGCCTGGACTGGCTGAGTGACATCAGCCGACAGAAGGCTTCAGCCGACAGAAGGCTTCAGCCGCTGTCGGCTGAAAATGGGTCACAGGAGTCCAGAACGAACTACACTCCTGTGATCCATACCCTTTGGCCATACTTCTCTTTTAATGAACGAAAAAGAAATATATATTAGCTGCATAAGCATATGAGGTCTATTGCAAGCTTTGTCAATTTTGACTTGAATGTTGAAACAACTTTTCTAAAGAAAAAGGAGGCACAGATTTTATGTGCAACAGTAAAGCTATTTTTTCCTTAATGCCGATGATGGTTCACACAATAACTGGAATAACTCTTATATGTTACTTAACAATGTAAGAACATATTATTTTACAGTTCAGATAGAACTATAGGTGTAATTCTTGCACACTTTTCTGCAACTAGTTAGTTAGTTGTTCTCTTACAACACACATTTATTAAGCAAAATAAAACAATGTTCATGATAGGATAACGAACAAAAATCTATCAGTTCAGAGAATAAGACTGTAGAAACTAATGTGCTTCACTATTGTTGCTTTAACACATTTATAAAATAGAGAACATTTATTAAATGCTCAGTATTTCTCTTGGTGACCAATGTGTCACAGCATTCCCACATAATGTTGCACTGTCAGAAGACACCATCAGTACATATAAATTTGTCAGAACATGCAAGACATCACCCTGTCACAACACACTATGTCAAAACACCTCTACAATTGCCTAACAATTATCATATCAAACCTTCCATCGAAGGTTACAAATCACTCACATCACTTTTATCAATCCTAGAAAATGTATGTGGGTCACAAGTAATCATCAATTGTTCAGTGGTGGACGAGTCATGACTTTGGGGCAGGGTAATTGTAAGACCCCCGGATGTAGTTCAGTGTGGATTTTGGTCTTATGTAGAGAACTAAATGTTTGTCAGTCAAGAGGGCACGGTACGGGTTGCGTACGCTCATCAGTCAACTTATGTGGTGTGGAGCTTATGCACATGGTAATGAGACTATGGATGAGTCAGTGTAGAAATGGGATGCAACTGTTCATCATGCGCGTGTCTGCTACAGGGAATGGGGAATGGTAATCATTCAATAGGAGGATGTGTACATGACTCCAGGGGTGGGTGATGATGTTGTGAGCCCAGAAAGGGTGTAGGTCATAAGTGTTTGCCACTTATAGGGGGTGTTTTGCTGATAGAGGTGTTCAAGTACTGCTAGTTCAGGAGTTCATCAGGGTTGTGTGTCACAGGTGATCAGTCACGGGTGCTGTTTATATGATCCAGAATTGGGTGAAGATTGGTATGTGACTGGTACATATGACCATGAGTCCAAAAATGCAGGGGGGGGGGCGTGAGTGCAATATGCAGGTGCCCACGCTAAGTTGCTGGCTTCAAGTGGCCATAAATTCAGGGCAGATAATGGGGGGGGGGGTTTATGAATGACTGTAATTTTTGGGGGAAACTGACTGTGATTCTAGTAGAAGTGCAGAATGTGCAAGCACACGCAGGAAAAAAAGATGTGCATTTATTTATTTTTTTAAAGGTGAACTTATCCTTTCATTTGTGTTATAGAGCTAATTTAATAACAGTGTGGTGGGAGAATCACCACTATAAATGGTCATTACCCACTATGGGCCCATGGTAAAAAGGAGGGGGGGGGGGGTGAGGGAATATTTGGAATTAAGCCTCATTTTGCCAGCCACACGTCTATTCTATTAATCCAGTAAGGGCCCATTCACACCATATGTGTTGGGCATCATTCACACCCAATGTACAGACAAGGGAGCTCACCTTATGTCCTTTTTTTGGAGTTTACATCAAAGCGGTGTATGCTAAAACAAAGTATGACAGTATGTATTTTTGCTTAGCTTAGCACAGCGCAGACTGGGGCCAAACTAGAGTAACAATTATGGCTATCAGTGCACCAGAGTTTACTGGAGCAGACCAGAACCTCTTACTCATACACTGAGAAATATGAATGGATGTCTTTAAATATTCTCCAGTTTCCAGCTAAACTTGTAAGGTTGGAAATGGATGGTGTTGCAAATAAGCAGGGTTTGCAAATCAACCAAGTCTTGTATCTAAAATCAGGTGTTTATTAAGATCAGACATTCTCACCGTCTATTAAGCTGCTCCATCTGCTGGATAGAACTTGACCTCTGCAAAATTTGTGGAGCTGGAGGCGCTGTAGGACGCTGCCATGTTGTTGTACGATTTACATGATCAACATAAAATATCCTTCCATGACTGTCAATTCTTGCTTCCCAATCTGTAAGTACAAGAAACATAACAATATTGCAGATCATTTCAGTTTTTAAAATAAAATTAAAAAAAATCTAAGGTTAATTGGTAAGATTATAGATTAGGTAAAGATTTTGGAATTTGTAAGACTATTAATAATTAACCTTAAATTACAAATATAAACATTTGTTAATGTGCGCACACATTAGCGGTCAAAGCTCTAGCCAGCATGGTGATAATTATGCAATGGAAAGCAGAATTACAGTATACACCAATGCAGTCCTGCCTTTGCTTACCATTCACGCAAAACAAACCCAAATGTTTGTCAAAGAAAGATCAATTCAAGAATCAAGATGCAATTTCTATGTCTATATTATACAACCCCAATTCCCAAAAGGTTGGGGCGCTTTGTAAAATCTACACTGGTCTGCCTGCAGTCCAGACCTTTCACCAATTTAAAATATTTGGTGCAACTTGAAAGGAAAAATACGATAAAGTCCCAAGACCATTGAGAAGTTAGAAGCCTATCAGACAAGAATGGGACAACGTTCCTCCCTAATACTCCAGCAAATGATCTCCTCAATTCCTAGATGTTTACAGAGTGTTGTTAAAAGAAGAGGGGGTGCCACACTGTGGTAAATATAGCCCTGTCACAACTTTTTTAAAACATTTTGCTGCCAACAATTTCAAAATTACCTTATTTTTTTCCTAAAATGTTACAAAATTTGATGTTTTCCATTTTCTATTGTGAATAAAATATGTTTTTTTTTAAATTTGCAAATCATTCTGTTTTTATGTAGATCCCAATTTTTTTTTGGAATTTCGTTTGTAATATAGTTAGAAATCCTCCAAAATTGTTATACATCCAGATTCTGCACAGAGATATAATTTGGCATTCAAAACCTGAATTTAGGCTGCAATTACTAAAGTGAATCCACTCACCATTAAGTGCAAATAAAAAACAAGTGCTGCGCTACATAGAAATGCTAAATAAATGGTGAATTAACAAATGAAAATATTAGATAAATGTAACAATTAAAGTGGTTGTAAAGTCAGAAGGATTTTTATCTTAATGCATTCTATGCATTAGGATACAAAGCCTTCTATGTGCAGCAGCCCCACTCAGCCCACCTAAAACTTACCTGAGCCATCTCGATCCAACAATGTAGCAGGAGAGTCCCAGCTGTCCAGGACTCTCCCTCCTGCTATTGGCCTCCTGCCATTGGCTCCGGATGCTATCAAAGTCAGTGAGCCAATGAGGAGAGAGAGGGGGTGGGACCAAACCGCGGCTCCATGTCTAAATGGACACACAGAGCAGCGGCTCAGCTCGGGTGCCCCCACAGCAAGCTGTTTGCTGTTGGGGCACTCGGCAGGGGAGAGGGGCCAGGAGCATTGGCAAGGGGCCCGAAAAGAGGAGGATTAGGGCTGCACAGAGCAGGTAAGTATAACATGTTTGTTATTTCTAAATGAAAAAAAACTGAGACTTTAATATCACTTTAAGGAATGGATTATACAACTATATATATATATATATATATATATATATATATATATATATATATATATATATACATACATACATACATACATATATATATATATATATATATATATATATATATATATTTACACACACACACATTTACATAGTCAGGTCCATAAATATTGGGACATCGACACAATTCTAATCTTTTTGGCTCTATAAACCACCACAATGGATTTGAAATGAAACGAAATGAACAAGATGTACTGCAGACTTTTCAGCTTTAATTTGAGGGCATTTACATCCAAATCAGGTGAACGGTGTAGGAATTACAACAGTTTGTATATGTACCTCCCACTTTTTAAGGGACCAAGTAATGGGACAGATTAACAATCATTCATCAAACTTTCACTTTTTAATACTTGGTTGCAATTACAGCCTGAAATCTGGAACGCATAGACATCACCAGACGCTGGGTTTCATCCCTGGTGATGCTCTGCCAGGCCTCTACTGCAACTGTCTTCAGTTCCTGCTTGTTCTTGGGGCATTTTTCCCTTTTCCCTTCAGTTTTGTCGTCAGCAAGTGAAATGCATGCTCAATCGGATTCAGGTCAGGTGATTGACTTGGCCATTGCAAAACATTACACTTCTTTCCCTTAAAAAAAAACTCTTTGGTTGCTTTCGCAGTATGCTTCGGGTCATTGTCCATCTGCACTGTGAAGCACTGTCCAATGAGTTCTGAAGCATTTTGCTGAATATGAGCAGATAATATTGCCCAAAACACTTCAGAATTCATCCTGCTGCTTTTGTCAGCAGTCACATCATCAATAAATATAAGAGAACCAGTTCCATTGGCAGCCATACATGCCCACGCCATGACACTACCATCACCATGCTTCACTGATGAGGTGGTATGCTTTGGATCATGAGCAGTTCCTTTCCTTCCCCATACTCTTCTCTTCCCATCACTCTGGTACAAGTTGATCTTGGTCTCATCTGTCCATAGGATGTTGTTCCAGAACTGTGAAGGCTTTTTTAGATGTTGTTTGGCAAACTCTAATCTGGCCTTCCTGTTTTTGAGGCTCACCAATGGTTTATATCTTGTGGTAAACCCTCTGCATTCACTCTGTTGAAGTCTTCTCTTGATGATTGACCTTGACACACATACACCTACCTCCTGGAGAGTGTTCTTGATCTGGCCAACTGTTGTGAAGGGTCTTTTCTTCACCAGGGAAAGAATTCTTTGGTCATCCACCGCAGTTGTTTTCCGTGGTTTTCCGGGTCTTTTGGTGTTGCTGAGCTCACCGATGCGTTCTTTCTTTTTAAGGATGTTCCAAACAGTTGATTTGGCCACACCTAATGTTTTTGCTATCTCTCCAATGGGTTTGTTTTGTTTTTTCAGCCTAATGATGGCTTGCTTCACTGATAGTGACAGCTCTTTGGATCTCATATTGAGAGTTGACAGCAACAGATTCCAAATGCAAATAGCACACTTGAAATGAACTCTGGACCTTTTATCTGCTCCTTGTAAATGGGATAATGAGGGAATAACACACACCTGGCTATGGAACAGCTGAGCAGCCAATTGTCCCATTAATTTTGGTCCCTTAAAAACTGTGAGGCACATATACAAACTGTTGTAATTCCTACACCATTCACCTGATTTGGATGTAAATACCCTCAAATTAAAGCTGAAAGTCTGCAGTTAAAGCACATCTTGTTTGTTTAATTTCAAATCCATTCTGGTGGTGTATAGAGCCAAAAGGATTAGTATTGTGTCGAGGTCCCAATATATATAAAAACCTTTTTATATACACACCTTATCAAATATTAATACATAATAAAGTTTGCTCTATGCAAAGTTTATTATTGGTAACAATATTCACATAAACATTCATTGCCTCCAATAATGTGCAAAATTAGAAAAATAAATTCTTGTCCCAAATAAATTCCCAACGTTCACATATAAATATACCGATGCATCTCATAAAATTAGAATACCATCAAAAAGTTAATTTATTTCAGTAATTCAATTCAAAAAGTGAAACTCATATTTTATATAGATGCGTTACACGCAGAGTGGTATATTTCAAGCATTTCTTTCTTTAAATTTTGATGATTATGGCTTACATCTAGTGAAAACCCCAAATTCAGTATCTCAGAAAATTTGAATATTACATAAGATCAATAGAAAAAAGGATTTTTAATAAAGAAATGCTGGTTTACTGAAAAGTATGTCCATGTACAGTATACTATGCCCCCAATACTTGGTCGGGGCTCCTTTTGCATGAATTACTGCATCAATGCGGCATTGGATGTATGGAGGTGTTATGGAAGCCCAGGTTGCTTTGATAGTGGATTTCAGCTCATCTGCATTGTTGGGTCTGGTGTCTCCCATCTTCCTCTAATTCATGCAAAAGGAGCCCCGACCAAGTACTGAGTGCATACTCTACTGTACATGGACAAACTTTTCAGTAAGCCAATATTTCTGTATTAAACATCCTTTTTTTATTGGTCTTATGTAATATTCTAATTTTCTGAGATACTGAATTTTGGGTTTTCACTAGCTAAAAGCCAAAATCATCAAAATTAAAAGAAAGAAATGCTTGAAATATATCACTCTGTGTGTAACACATCTATATAAAATATAAGAATTTCACTTTTTGAATTGAATTACTAAAATAAATTGACTTTTTGATGATGTTATAATTTTATGAGATGTACCTGTACATATAGTTTTTTGAATACTGTACAAATGTTGCTGTTCAGTAATTGAAATTGACAGGTGACCTTGACAGGTGGAGGGGAGCAGGAAGAATGCAAAAACTGACAGTGCAGCAATTACATATCTAAATGCAAACATAAATATCACAACCATGTATAATATTATAACGTCCAAAAACCACAATTAAACACCATAATTGAAAAATGAATAAATAATCTAATAAAGGTTCTATATATGTACAGTATCTCACAAAAGTGAGTACACCTCTGACATTTTTGTAAATATTTTATTATATCTTTTCATGTGACAATACTGAAGAAATTACACTTTGCTACAATGTAAAGTAGTGAGTGTAAAGCTTTTATAACAGTGTAAATTTGCTGTCCCCTCAAAATAACTCAACACACAGCCATTAATGTCTAAACCGCTGGCAACAAAAGTGAGTTACATCCCTAAGTGAAAATGTCTAAATTGGGCTAAATTAGCCATTTTCCCTCCTTGGTGTCATGTGACTCATTAGTGTGACAAGGTCTCAGGTATGAATGGGGTGCAGGTGTGTTAAATTTGGTGTTATCGCTCTCACTCTCTCATACTGGTCACTGGAAGTTCAACATGGCACCTCATGGCAAAGAACTCTCTGAGGATCTGAAAAAAAGAATTGTTGCTCTACATAAAGATGGCCTAAGCTATAAAGAGGATTGCCAATATCCTGAAACTGAGCTGCAGCACAGTGGCCAAGACCATACAGCAGATTAACAGGTCAGGTGCCACTCAGAACAGGCCTTGCCATGGTCGACCAAAGAGGTTGAGTGCACATGCTCAGTGTCATATCCAGAGGTTGTCTTTGGGAAATAGACGTATGAGTGCTGCCAGCATTGCTGCAGAGGTTGAAGGGGTGGGGGGTCAGCCTGTCAGTGCTCAGACCATATGCCGCACACCGCATCAAATTGGTCTGCATGTCTGTCATCCCAGAAGGAAGCCTCTTTTAAAAATGATGCACAAGAAAGCCAACAAACAGTTTGCTGAAGACAAGCGGACTAAGGACATAAATTACTGGAACCATGTCCTGTGGTCTGAAGAGACCAAGATAAACTCATTTGGTTCGGATGGTGTCAAGCATGTGTGGCGGCAACTAGGTGAGGAGTACAAAGACAAGTGTGTCTTGCCTACAGTCAAGCATGGTGGTGGGAGTGTCATGGTCTGGGGCTGCATGAGTGCTTCCGGCACTGGGGAGCTACAATTCATTGAGGGAACCATGAATGCCAACATGTACTGTGACCTACTGAAGCAGAGCATGATCCTCTCCCTTCGGAGACTGGACCGCAGGGCAGAATTCCAACATGATAACGATCCAAAACACACCTCCAAGACGACCACTGCCTTGCTAAAGAAGCTGAGGGTAAAGATGATGGACTGGCCAAGCATGTCTCCAGACCCAAACCCTATTGAGCATCTGTGGTGAATCCTCAAATGGAAGGTGTAGGAGCACAAGGTGTCTAACATCCACCAGCTCTGTGATGTCTTCATGGAGGAGTGAAAGAGGACTCCAGTGGCAACCTGTGAAGCTCTGGTGAACTCCATGCCCAAGAGAGTTAAGGAAAGGCTGGAAAATAATGGTGGTCACACAAAATATTGACACATTGGGCCCAATTTGGAAATTTTCTACTTAGGGGTGTACTCACTTTTGTTGCCAGCGGTTAAGACATTAATGGTTGTGTGTGAAGTTATTTTAAGGGGACAGCAAATTTACACGGTTATACAAGCTGTACACTCACTACTTTACATTGTAGCAAAGTGTAATTTCGTCAATGTTGTCACATGAAAAGATATAATAAAAATAAAATATTTACAAAAATGTGAGGGGTGTACTCACTTTTGTGAGATACTAATATATATACAGTAGGGACCGAAAGTATTCAGACCCCCTTAAATTTTTCACTCTTTGTTATATTGCAGTCATTTGCTAAAATCATTTAAGTTCATTTTTTTCCTCATTAATGTACACACAGCACCCCACATTGACAGAAAAACAGAATTGTTGACATTTTTGCAGATTTATTAAAAAAGAAACTGAAATATCACATGGTCCCAAGTATTCAGACCCTTTGCTCAGTATTTAGTAGAAGCACCCTTTTGATCTAATACAGCCATGAGTCTTTTTGGGAAAGATGCAACAAGTTTTTCACACCTGGATTTGGGGATCCTCTGCCATTCCTTGCAGATTCTCTCCAGTTCTGTCAAGTTGGATAGGAAATGTTGGTGGACAGCCATTTTTAGGTCTCTCCAGAGATGCTCAATTGGGTTTAAGTAAGGGCTCTGGCTGGGCCATTCAAGAACAGTCACGGAGTTGTTGTGAAGCCACTCCTTCGTTATTTTAGCTGGGTGCTTAGGGTCATTGTCTTGTTGGAAGGTAAACCTTCGGACCAGTCTGAGGTCCTGAGCATCTGGAGAAGGTTTTTGTCCAGGATATCCCTGTACTTGGTCGCATTCATCTTTTCCTCGATTGCAACCAGTCGTCCTGTTCCTGCAGCTGAAAAACACCCCCACAGCATGATGCTGCCACCACCATGCTTCACTGTTGGGACTGTATTGGACAGGTGATGAGCAGTGCCTGGTTTTCTCCACACATGCCGCTTAGAATTAAGGCCAAAAAGTTCTATCTTGGTCTCATCAGACCAAAGAATCTTATTTCTCACCATCTTGGAGTCCTTCAGGTGTTTTTTTAGCAAACTCCATGCGGGCTTTCATGTGTCTTGCACTGAGGAGAGGCTTCCGTCAGGCCACTCTGCCATAAAGCCCAGATGGGTGGAGGGCTGTAGTGATGGTTGACTTTCTACAACTTTCTCCCATCTCCCGACTATCTCTGGAGCTCAGCCACAGTGATCTTTGGTTTCTTCTTTACCTCTCTCACCAAGGCTCTTCTCCCCCGATAGCTCAGTTTGGCCGGACGGCCAGCTCTAGGAAGGGTTCTGGTCGTCCCAAACGTCTTCCATTTAAGGATTATGGAGGCCATTGTGCTCTTAGGAACCTTAACTGCAGCAGAAATTTTTTTGTAATCTTGGCCAGATCTGTGCCTTGCCACAATTCTGTCTCTGAGCTCTTCAGGCAGTTCCTTTGACCTCATGATTCTTATTTGCTCTGACGTGCACTGTTAGCTGTAAGGTCTTATATAGACAGGTGTGTGGCTTTCCTAATCAAGTCCAATCAGTATAATCAAACACAGTTGGACTCAAATGAAGGTGTAGAACCATCTCAAGGATGATCAGAAGAAATGGACAGCACCTGAGTTAAATATATGAGTGTCACAGCAAAGGGTCTATATACTTAGGACCATGTGATATTTCAGTTTTTCTTTTTTAATAAATCTGCAAAAATGTCAACAATTCTGTGTTTTTCTGTCAATATGGGGTGCTGTGTGTACATTAATGAGGAAAAAAATGAACTTAAATGATTTTAGCAAATGGCTGCAATATAACAAAGAGTGAAAAATTTAAGGGGGTCTGAATACTTTCCGTCCCCACTGTGTGTGTGTGTGTGTGTATATATATATATATATATATATATATATATATATATATATATATATATATATATATATATATATATATATATACACTGTATATATACATATATATATATATATATATATATATATATATATATCCCAAAGTGCCCATAAACAATCCTTGTTATCTTCACCCTCATGTGAATGTGAAAATCTTCAAACACTGACGAAGTGTCCACCACCTAAGCTCACCAGAGTGGAGTGAGTTGAGTTACTGAAATATTTCAGGTCATGCTTTGTGGAATCAGTAATCCCTAAATGGTTCTGCTCCACCGTAAACTTACAACTGCATTACCTACAGAATATTGTTTACTAATGACATATGAATACATATAATGCTCCAAATAGTGTTATGGCATTAAAACTGCTTTTTATTTAAACCAAAGATACAAGTAATTGGCAAAATGCACTTACATGTAATGGTACTGCGCAGTGTTTTTCTATATGCAAGAGGTAGATCAGTGGCATCTCTCTATTGCGGCGTTAGTAAGCTCACAAGATGCTAATATTAGGTGCATGATTCCTGTGCACGTGAGTTTTTACCCCTACTCCACATAAAGGGGGGGGGGGCAGGATCTGGGGCCCCCTTATAAAGATTTCCAGATTCTGATAAGGCACCCCCTTATCGGAATCTGATGAGGCTTTTGTCCTCATCAACATTGGGACAAGGTGCTTTCAACCAACCCCCCCCGTTGAGGGCATGTGGCCTTGTATGGTTCAGAAAGGCTGCATGCTCAAATAAGGGTCTAGGATATGGATTTTGGGGGAAGACCCTATGCCATTTTAAAAAGAATGTTGGCACGGGACTCCCCTCAAAATCCACACCAGGCCCAAAACAAACCGCCACTTCTTTTGTTTACATTCTGCTGTCAGTTGGGAATCCCGGTGACAGCAAATGAGTCATGATTGTTAACCACTTCCCAACCAGCCGCCGCATATATACTGCAGCAAGGTGGCTCAGCTGCACCAAGCGCCGTACTGGTACAGCGCTCGTGCCTGCGGGTAGGGGGGCGCGCGCGTCTCCGCGGTGATCAGATTAGTTTCAGAACCGATCAGTCTACAGGTTCAGGCCAATGATTTCTGGCCTGAACCTACTGATCGGTTCTGGCGAATGGCAGACTGTCCTCTGCCTGTGTAATGTAAACACAGGCAGAGGAATTGATGTCATCTCCCCTCGTGGAGCCCTTTTCGGTTCCAGCAAGCGAGCAACACTACACTTACACCAGTACATGTAGGCACACTTTTAACCCTTTGATCGCCCCCCCCCCCCCCCAGTCAACCGGTCTTCTGTTGCTGAGGTGCAACAACTGCATTGGTTCTCATATGCAGCAGAGAGCCAGTACTTGTGCCGCTCAACCTTCTGGTGAACTGGTAGGCACCAGCGGCCTAGTATGTCCTGGTCGTAGACAAAACAGCACTGCAGGAACACTCGGTGATGTGGTGATTCCCATAAGTGCAGTTCAAGCTGGTGCGGTGGCTAGCACAAGTAGTGTCCCGCAGCCACCAAGAGTTCTAATACATGCCCGTAGAGCCCATAGTGCCCTTCCTGATGTGTTTGCAGATACCGATTGGCAGCCCACTTCTGCAGTGCCGTACTTCCCCCATTCACTGGCCAACCCAGTATTCAGTTGGAAACAGCGGATTTTACTTCCCTTGACTTTTACAAGCTGTTTTTCACGGAAGATCTGTATATATCTATTGTGGACCAAAGCAATTTATCGCCGCAAATCCAAATTTGACCCTTGCCACAGAATTTGGCTAGAATCCTATATCGGTTCCCAAATTTAATTTTCTGAGCCTATCCCTCCTCATGGGCATTACTGAAAAGAGTGAGTTGCGGTCATATTGGTTCACTGACTCAATTCACCATATGCCGTGTTCTCTGCTTCCAATACCAGTACTGGATATGAGCAAATCTTGCAGTTCATGCACTTCAACCACAATGAACTCTGTCGTTCATTTATTCCCAATCAAGATTTCTGCATTGATGAGTCCCTGAACACATTTTCTGTCCACCTTGTGTTCAAACAGTTTTTCCTCAGCAAGAGTGCCAGATATGAGGTCAAGATGTATAAGCTCTGTGATAAGGCCACAGGCAATACATATAATTTCCTGGTTTACGAGGGAAAAGCGTGACTGCCCAGACTACATAGGGAGCAGCGGCAAGATTGTTTGGGACTTGGTGCCACCCCCTTTTCCGAAAAAGGGGTACCATTTATACGTGAACAATTTTTATACAAGCGTGCCACTTTTTAGACACCTATTTCAATTAGGAATTGGCGCATGGGTCACCGTGCGATCTAATCACTGGGGCTTCCCCCAATGGCTTGTAGATACCCGACTTAGATGGGGAGAGAGAGCCTGCTTGAAGTCCAACAAATTGCTTGCTGTGAGATAGAAGGAATGTTTTCGTGCTGTCTTCCATTCACACAGACACGACAGTCCAAATTACTTTGGCGATTGGTGTTGTTGAGAAGCCCCTCTGTGTCCACTAATATAATTTTAAAATGGGAGGGGTGAACTTCAACAACCAGATGATGGTGCTGTATTTAACTGCCAGTAAGGCCAGAGATGCTGGTACAAAAAAGTGTCTGTATACCTATTCCAATTGGCTCTGTTTAACGCTTATAAACTACACAAAGTGTCTGGACGAACTGGATCCTTCCTAAAATTCCAGGAAGAGATCATCACAGCCCTTCTATTTCCAGAAGGTGCTGTGTCTCAACTTCCCAATCCAAATGCAGTGAGCCTCTCAGTGAGCATGAGAGGCATTTTCCAGATGTCCTCCCTGGTACCCCTACCAAAAGATCACCCCAAAGAAGATGTCGTGTCTGTAGAAAACGTGGACATAGGCGTGACCAGGGCAGCCATCAGAAATTTTTGGGCCCCTTACACAGCTTTAGACCTGGGCCCCCCGAGCCTGACCACCAACATTCCCAGGGCTTGCCTATGGGCCAACCTACCGAATCCGCACACCGGCCACCTCACCTTTACGCACTCTGCCCCCCCTCAATCCTGTATATATTTCAGCCCCCTCACACCTGTATATTTGTCAGCCCCCCCTACACACGCGCACACACCTGTATATATGGCACACAAGCCTCTGGCCCCTCCCTGTACACAAACAGCCCCCCTCCCTTTCCTTCACAGCCCCTACTTGTAACTTCCTACCTGGTCCCTGCTTGTTTTTACAAAGCTGACGTGTTGCTGAGAAGCATAGTACAGGCAGATCACTGTCACACAAGGGGTGCAAATGCACATAGTAGCCAGCGGTGGCAGTAAAGAGCTTGACGTCTAAAATAAGGACATGAGAACTGCAGAAACTGTGAAATCTTTCCTGTACTTCACAGCACGGATCCCCTTCATCTGTCCTACCTTCTTCTGGTCTGCGCGGGCCCCTTATAGTTGTAACGTCTGTATCCCCCTGATGGCAGCCCTGGGTGTGACACCCGCTATTATTGTCCCTCCTGTCTTGACCAACCTGGTCTCTGCATCGGAGACTGTTTTCGTCGCTACCACATACTAGTGGAGTATTAGCATAGGGTACACACACACACACACATATATATAAAAGCCAAAAAGTTTTGTTGTTTTATTGTTCTCTCTATTGTTCTGCTCTGTTTTACTGTATTTTATGCTGAACTGTAATGTATAGTTACCGTGTTTTATTGTTAACTATAGTTTGCTTTGCAGGTACGCCATTCAGCTGCAGCACTGATTTATTTACTTTGACAGTAACAGGGTTTGCTCTCACGATACGTAAATCAGTGCTGTAGGATCACCCCTATGCTTTGGCATATATTTGATCAATGTGAATGAAGGAACCTGTTCGGTTCTTTTTTTTGTTCAGCCCATGGGCTGAACGGAAAAAAAGAACGGTACATGTATGCCCATCATTAGAAGTGGGTGGATGCAGGGCGGTAATCTAATGGTGGGCATACCACCAATTGATCAATATGAATGGAGGAATCCGTTAGGTTGTCTTTTTTCATTTAACCTACAGGCTGCATGAAAAAAAAGAACATTACAATATATGCCCAACAAGGACCAGGACAAGGACAAGGCAGGTTTAGGTATCATCTTGGTATTGTTTTTATTAGCCGGCAGTGGGCTTTCATGTAAAAGCAATCCTAGTGGTTAATTAGCCGCTAGACTGCTTTTACAAGCAGTGGGAGGGAACGTTCCCCCCTCCCGCTATCTTCCATGGTTTTCTCTGGCTCTTCTGTCTCACGGAGAACCCGAGAATGCAGCCGATAGTTCCGCCAGATGACCATACAGCTGATTGGAGACCAGAACGGCTCCAATCATCTCTATGGCCTAAGAAACCGGAAGCTACGAGTGTTTCATGACTTCAGTTTCGCCGGATATAAACAGCGCCATTGGGAAAGCATGTTTTTGGTGTGGTCAGATGCTCTAAGGGCTGAAGAGAGATATAGAGTCTAATAGACCCCAATTTTTTCAAAAAAAGAGTACCTGTCACTACCTATATCATAGGGGATATATACATTCCCTGTGATAAAAAAAATAAATGAAAGGGACAGTGTAAAAATAAAATAAAAAAGCAAAATAAGTAATTAAAATAAAAAATTAAAGCACCCCTTTCCCCCCTGTGCAAGGCGAACGCAAGCATCGGTCTCGTGTCATATGTAAACAGCAATTGCACCATGCATGTGAGGTATCACCGCAAACGTCACATCGAGAGCAGTAATTCTAGCAGTAGACCTCCTCTGTAAATCAAAAGTGGTAACCTGTAAAGACTTTTAAAATGTATATAGTTTGTCGCCGCTGCACGGGTGTGCGTAATTTTCAAGTCACATTTGGTGTCTATGTACTTGGCATAAGATCATCTTTTATATATCACCAAACATTTGGGCAATATAGTGTGTTTTTGTGCATTCAAATTCAAAGTGTTTTTTTTTTCACAAAAAAATTGTGTTTGAAAAATCGATGCCCAAATACTTTGTGAAAAAAAAATTGTAACCCCCACCATTTTAATCTGTAGGGCCTCTGCTTTAACCGCTTGCCGACCGCCTCACGCAGATATACTGCGGCAGAAGGGCTCGTACAGGCAGAATCACGTATTTGTACGTTCCCCTTTAAGAGGCGGCCAGCGGGCGCGGCAAACTCCATGAGTCGGGTCGCCGCCGGGTCGCGACTCGATCGCCGCAGGGATACCCGCGATCGCCTCACAGGGAGGAAGAACGGGGAGATACTAATGTAAACAAGCATCTCCCCGTTCTGCCTAGTGACAGTGTCACTGATCTCTGCTCCCTGTCATCGGAGTAGAGATCAGCGACGTGTCACACACAGCCATGCCCCTCACAGTTAGAAACACGCCCCTAGGACACACTTAACCCCTACACTGCCATCTAGTGGTTAACCCCTTCACTGCCAGTGTCATTTACACAGGAATCAGTGCATTTGTATAGCACTGATTTCTGTATAAATGACAACGGTCCCAAAAATGTGTCAAAAATGTCCGATGTGTCCACCATAATGCCGCAGTCACGATAAAAATCGCTGATAGCCGCCATTAAAAAAAAAAAAAAAAAATTAATAAAAATGCCATAAAACTATCCCCTATTTTGTAAACGCTATAACTTTTGCACAAACCGATCAATAATCGCTTATTGCGATTTTTTTTTACCAAAAATATGTAGAAGAATACGTATCGGCCTAAACTGAGGAAAAAAATTGTTTTTTTATATATTTTTGGGGGATAGTTATTATAGCAAAAAGTAAAAAATAATGCGTTTTTTTCAAAATTATCGCTCTTTTTTGTTTATAGCGCAAAAAATAAAAAAAGGGGTGATCAAATACCACCAAAAGAAAGCTCTATTTGTGGGAAAAAAAAGGACGTCAATTTTGTTTGGGAGCCACGTTGCACGACCGCACAACTGTCAGTTAAAGCGACGCAGTGCCAAATCGCAAAAAGTGCTCTGGTCAGGAAGGGGGTAAATTCTTCCGGGGCTGAAGTGGTTAAAAAATATATAATGTTTGGGGGTTCAAAGTGATTTTCTAGCAAAAAAAAAGGCGGTGATTGATTTTCGGGGGCCTTTACGCAGCTAGACTCCCAAAAAGTCTCACACATGTGGTATTCCCGTACTCAGGAGAAGCAGCAGAATGTATTTTGGGGTGTAATTTCACATATACCCATGGCATGTTTGAGCAATATATCATTTAGTGACAACCTTGTGTAAAAATTGTTTTGTCATTTTTCAATCACTTGTGACAATAAAAGAAAAAATCAATGGGCTCAACATGCCTCTCAGAACATTCCTTGGGGTGTCTACTTTCCCAAAAGGGGTAATTTGGAGGGGTTTTGTACTGCCCTGCCATTTTAGCACCTCAAGAAATGAGAAACTAAAAGCTGGGTAAATTCCAGTAAATGTACCATAGTTTGTAGACGCTATAACTTTTGCGCAAACCAATAAATATACCCTTACTGAATTTTTTTTTACCCAAGACATGTGGCTGAATACATTTTGGCTTAAATATATGACTAAAATTGAGTTTATTGGATTTTTTTTTATAACAAAAAGTAGAAAATATAAATTTTTCTTTTTCAAAATTTTCGGTCTTTTTGTGTTTATATTGCAAAAAATAAAAATCCCAGAGGTAATCAAATACCACCAAAAGAAAGCTCTATTTGTGGGGAAAAAAGGACGCAAATTTTGTTTGTGTACAGCATTGCATGAACGCGCCATTACCAATTGAAGCAGTGCAGTGCCAAATTGTATAAAGTGCTCTGGTCATTAAGGGGTAAAACCTTCTGGGGCTGAAGTGGTTAAGGATGTGGTGGCCACCCACTCCTTAACCACTTGCCGACCACCTAACGTAGATATACGTCGACAGAATGGCACGGGCAGGCAGAATCACGTACCTGTACGTGATCTGCCTCCCGCGGGCGGGGGGTCCGATCGGACCCCCCCCCCGGTGCCAGCGGCGGTCGGCATTTCACTGGGAGTGTTGGGAGGCGAGGGGGAGACCATCCGATTGTGGCCCCCCCCCTCGCGATCGCTCCCAGCCAATCAGAATCCTCCCCTGCCTGTGTGTAGTTTCACACAGGCAGAGGATGTGATGTCATCTCTCCTCGGCTTGGCAGTTTCCGTTCCAGCGCCGAGGAGAGAAGACATGTAAGTGCACAAAACACTACACACACACAGTAGAACATGCCAGGCACATAAAACACCCCGATCCCCCCCCAACCACCCCCCCCCCCCCGTTACAAACTGACACCAAGCAGTATTTTTTTTTTTTTTTTTCTGATTACTGATTGGTGTCAGTTTGTGACAGGTACAGTGTTAGGGCAGTGAGTGGTAGCCCCCTTTAGGTCTAGGGTACCCCCCTAATAAAGTTTTAACCCCTTGATCACCCCCTGTCACCAGTGTCACTAAGCGATCATTTTTCTGATGTGTGCTGTATTAGTGTCGCTGGTGACGCTAGTTAGGGAGGTAAATATTTAGGTTCGCCGTCAGCGTTTTATAGCGTCAGGGACCCCCATATACTATCTAATAAATGTTTTAACCCCTTGATTGCCCCCTAGTTAACCCTTTCACCACTGATCACCGTATAAGTGTTACGGGTGACGCTGGTTAGTTAGTTTATTTTTTATAGTGTCAGGGCACCCGCCGTTTATTACCGAATAAAGGTTTAGCCCCCTGATCGCCCGGCGGTGATATGCGTCGCCCCAGGCAGCGTCAGATTAGCGCCAGTACCGCTAACACCCATGCACGCAGCATACGCCTCCCTTAGTGGTATAGTATCTGTACGGATCAATATCAGATCTATACTAGCGTCCCCAGCAGTTTAGGGTTCCCACAAACGCAGTGTTAGCGGGATCAGCCCAGATACCCGCTAGCACCTGCGTTTTGCCCCTCCGCCCGGCCCAGCCCAGCCCACCCAAGTGCAGTATCGATCGATCACTGTCACTTACAAAACACTAAACAAATAACTGCAGCGTTCGCAGAGTCAGGCCTGATCCCTGCGATCGCTAACAGTTTTTTTGGTAGCGTTTTGGTGAACTGGCAAGCACCAGCGGCCTAGTACACCCCGGTCATAGTCAAACCAGTACTGCAGTAACACTTGGTGACGTGGCGAGTCCCATAAGTGCAGTTCAAGCTGGTGAGGTGGCAAGCACAAGTAGTGTCCCGCTGCCACCAAAAAGACAAAGACAGGCCCGTCGTGCCCATAATGCCCTTCCTGCTGCATTCGCCAATCCTAATTGGGAACCCACCACTTCTGCAGCGCCCGTACTTCCCCCATTCACATCCCCAACCAAATGCAGTCGGCTGCATGAGAGGCATTTTCTTTATGTCCTCCCGAGTACCCCTACCCAACGAACCCCCCCAAAAAAGATGTCGTGTCTGCAGCAAGCGCGGATATAGGCGTGACACCTGCTATTATTGTCTCTCCTGTCCTGACAATCCTGGTCTTTGCATTGGTGAATGTTTTGAACGCTACCATTCACTAGTTGAGTATTAGCGTAGGGTACAGCATTGCACAGACTAGGCACACTTTCACAGGGTCTCCCAAGATGCCATCGCATTTTGAGAGACCCGAACCTGGACCGGTTACAGTTATAAAAGTTAGTTACAAAAAAAAGTGTAAAAAAAAAAAAAAAACACAAACAAAAATATAAAATAAAAAATAATAGTTGTCGTTTTATTGTTCTCTCTCTCTCTATTCTCTCTCTCTATTGTTCTGCTCTTTTTTACTGTATTTTATTCTGCAATGTTTTATTGTTATTATGTTTTATCATGTTTGCTTTTCAGGTATGCAATTTTTTATACTTTACCGTTTACTGTGCTTTATTGTTAAAGCACAGTAAACGGGTTTTTATTGTTACAGCACCGCCTTCAGGCTTTCTAAGGCCGTAAATTTTTGATTTCACTCTTCACTGCCTATCACAGTTTCGGAGGCCATGGAATGCCCAGGTGGCAAAAAACCCCCCCAAATGACCCCATTTTGGAAAGTAGACACCCCAAGCTATTTGATGAGAGGTATAGTGAGTATTTTGCAGACCTCACTTTTTGTCACAAAGTTTTGAAAATTGAAAAAAGAAAAAAAAAAATGTTTTTTCTCGTCTTTCTTTATTTTCAAAAACAAATGAGAGCTGCAAAATACTCACCATGCCTCTCAGCAAATAGCTTGGGGTGTCTACTTTCCAAAATGGGATAATTTGGGGGGGTTTGTGCCACCTGGGCATTCCATGGCCTCCGAAACTGTGATAGGCAGTGAAGAGTGAAATCAAAAATTTACACCCTTAGAAATCCTGAAGGCGGTGATTGGTTTTCGGGGCCCCGTACGCAGCTAGGCTCCCAAAAAGTCCCACACATGTGGTATCCCCATACTCAGGAGAAGTAGCTAAATGTATTTTGGGGTGCAATTCCACATATGCCCATGGCCTGTGTGAGCAATATATCATTTACTGACAACTTTGTGCAAAAAAAAAAAAAAGAAAAAAAAAAAATTTGTCACTTTCCCGCAACTTGTGTCAAAATATAAAACATTCCATGGACTCAACATGCCTCAAAGCAAATAGCTTGGGGTGTCTACTTTCCAAAATGGGGTCATTTGGGGGGGTTTTATGCCATCTGGGCATTTTATGGCCTTCAAAACTGTGATAGGTAGTGAGGAGTAAAATCAAAAATGTACGCCCTTAGAAATCCTGAAGGCAGTGATTGGTTTTCAGGGCCCTGTACGCGGCTAGGCTCCCAAAAAGTCCCACACATGTGGTATCCCCATACTCAGGAGAAGCAGCTAAATGTATTTTGGGGTGCAATTCCACATATGCCCATGGCCTGTGTAAGCAATATATCATTTAGTGACAACTTTTTGTAATTTTTTTTTTTTTGTCATTATTCAATCACTTGGGACAAAAAAAATGAATATTCAATGGGCTCAACATGCCTCTCAGCAATTTCCTTGGGGTGTCTACTTTCCAAAATGGGGTCATTTGTGGGGGTTTTGTACTGCCCTGCCATTTTAGCACCTCAAGAAACGACATAGGCAGTCATAAATTAAAGGCTGTGTAAATTCCAGAAAATGTACCCTAGTTTGTAGGCGCTATAACTTTTGCGCAAACCAATAAATATACACTTATTGACATTTTTTTTACCAAAGACATGTGGCCGAATACATTTTGGCCTAAATGTATGACTAAAATTGAGTTTATTGGATTTTTTTTTAGAACAAAAAGTAGAAAATATCATTTTTTTTCAAAATTTTCGGTCTTTTTCCGTGTATAGCGCAAAAAATAAAAACGGTAGAGGTGATCAAATACCGTCAAAAGAAAGCTCTATTTGTGGGAAGAAAAGGACGCAAATTTCGTTTGGGTACAGCATTGCATGACCGCGCAATTAGCAGTTAAAGCGACGCAGTGCCGAATTGTAAAAAGTGCTCTGGTCAGGAAGGGGGTAAAACCTTCCGGGGCTGAAGTGGTTAACAACCACAGCCATTTACAATGAGCTCAGATCGATCTGAAATTATACTGGGTGGATTAGAAAACATTTTGAATCGACCCAGTCTAATGAATATACGAAAAGAATCCCAAAGAAACGAAATGAATCTCGAAAACGAACTGGGCCGACACAGCAAAAATGAAACAAAATTTAAAGGACACTTTCAGACAAAGTTAACTAATGCCGCGTACACACGACCGGACGTTCCGGCAGAAAAGGTCAGATGCAATCATTCCATCGGACATTCCGATCATGTGTGGGCTTCATCTGACTTTTTCTTTCTAAAATTCTGACGGACCTAGAACATGTTTCAAATCTTTCCGACGGAATCAGTTCCTATCGGGAAAACCGCTCATCTGTATGCTATTCCGACGGACCAAAAACGACGCAAGGGCAGCTATTGGCTACTGGCTATTGAACTTCCTTTTTCTAGTCCCGTCGTACATCATCGCGTTCTAAACGATCGGACTTTGGTGTGACTGTGTGTAGGCAAGTCCGTTTCAGCGGAACTCCGTCGGAGTCTATTCTGACGGAAAGTCCGGTCGTGTGTACGTGGCATTATCCGTTTTGTTACCACCTGACCCAACTGCCTAATAACCCCGATTCTAAAAGACCAGAGGCCACTGTAATACTTACATCCTTGGGACTGAATCTCCATTACCACTGGGTGTACCTACACACCAAATTCTTATAGATGCTCCCATGTATCCTCAGTCTTGGAAGTCTATACGGACCCAGTGTTCAGGTGCAACCGGTGGCAATAATAATTTAGCCAGGGGATAAAAACAAGTTGGCACTCCACAGATTCTTTGATCAGTAAAGTATGCAGCTAGCTAGAGAGGGTGCATTCAGTCAAGGGGGAAGGAAGGCAGTGTAAGTATATTTCCAAAAAGACCCCCCCCCCCAAAAAGAATGAACCGGTATGTTGACTACATGATAGTACACTAATATATATGTGAAAAGTGGTGTGTGATACTGCTCCACGGAGTGTACAGAACAGGAGACTAAAGTGAAATAAATATAAAGAATGTTTGGTGATTAAAATAAAGAGTATTTGGTGATCAAAAAAGAGGAATTGCTGCCTCTACATATTACAACCACCTAGGTGGAGCAAAGGAAATGAATGGAGGGGTGTAGATATGGCGCTATTCCTCCTTTGTTAGGATTAAATAATAATAATAAATGCCAAGTGTTATAAATCTGCACTTTTTGCAAAATCCCGTGTGAAAAATCCTTGGTGAAGTAAAAAACGATCATATAAATGAAATGATAATGATCAAGAGTGCTAATGTGTTGCACCCTCTGTCTCGTGTAGGGTTGCAATAAAAAGGGTGTTCCAAAAGATGTTATATGTTCTGCCTAATACAATTAGGCCTTAGTGTGGAAATGAGCAGAATGAAGTTGCTTGCTTGCTAAAGTGTGTTACACCCTCTGTAATACAGGGTGTCCAAAATATATATATAGTGTATAACAAAGTGTTAGTAGTATGGTGATGTATGTGGGGGTGTAAATCCTCTGATGACATACGATAATAATTAATCCTATAATATGCCAAACAATATATGTGTTTGACCCTCTGTTGCAGTTTTGTCAATACATAGTGTAAGCCACTGTGTAGCTCTCTGGAATCAGCTGGGCGATCTGTGGGTTACTTACTGGCGTCCCACCGTGTTTTCACACACAAAAGAGAGGAATGCCCATAGCGTGATATTGCTGTTAAATAATTTATTTAATTCATTTAGTGCGCGCACTAGGGACACTACACTCTATAAAAGGACGGGAGGTGTAGCAAGATGGACGATCCAGATAACGTCTTGAATGACGAAACGCACAGGGCGGAGTTACAGTACGTCTTTGCTTCACTTCCGGTCGGGCCGCGATTGTTTGTTTCACCTAGCGCCTGCTCCATTTTCATTTATGCATGTTAATTTTAACCTAAATGTGAGTACAATCTTATACTTTACCCACAAATAAATTATTTAAAAGCAATATCACGCTATGGGCATTCCTCTCTTTTGTATGTGAAAACACGGTGGGACGCTAATAAGTGACTCACAGATCGCCCAGCTGATTCCAGAGAGCTACACAGTGGCTTACACTGTGAACGTGCAGTACCCCTGGGGGGGTGAGGCCTTCTGGTGAGTGCAATTATATTATCAGCAGGGATAACATCACCGGCACCACTGTCACTTAAAAAGGATACATGGCATTTTTCTGATCAGGTACTGGACACTGTTTTGAGCACAAGTCACTTTATTTATTTGCCATTGGACTTATGGACTAATTATAAATATATATTATTTGACTTTGCTCTTTTACGTCTACCTCCGTTTTACACAGAGGGGTGTTATTCTATATACCATTGTATATTTTATATATAACATAGCTTGTCATTCTGTTTTGCCATATCTTTGTTTAAGCCTGCATGTTTATGTATTGAGACACTGCAACAGAGGGTCAAACACATATATTGTTTGGCATATTATAGGATTAATTATTATTGTATGTCATCAGAGGATTTACACCCCCACATATATCACTATACTACTAACACTTTATTATACACTATATATATATTTTTTGGACACCCTGTATTACAGAGGGT
The DNA here is from genome assembly GCF_042186555.1 of Aquarana catesbeiana. Taxonomy (NCBI): domain Eukaryota; kingdom Metazoa; phylum Chordata; class Amphibia; order Anura; family Ranidae; genus Aquarana; species Aquarana catesbeiana. The sequence continues at coordinate 244,069,893 of NC_133329.1, forward strand.
GTAACACACTTGCTCATTCTGCTCATTTCCACACTAGGGCCTAATTGTATTTAGGACATAACATCTTTTGGAACACCCTTTTTATTGCAACCCTGCATGAGACAGAGGGCGCAACACATTAGCACTCTTGATCATTATCATTTCATTTATATGATCGTTTTTTACTTCACCAAGGATTTTTCATACAGGATTTTGCAAAAAGTGCAGATAAATAACACTTGGCATTTATTATTATTATTTAATCCTAACAAAGGAGGAATAGCGCCATATCTACACCCCTCCATTCACTAATATACATGTGTTTCACACACACAGACTGAGTGTCTATATGTGGGCACATTTGCACGGGAAAGTAAGTTAAACAACTAGAAAAGCTACAATTTCTGGGGAAATTGTGAAAAGTGTTCTTGCCTCGAGTGGGCGGAGTAACTGGGTGGAGTGGCTTGAGTAACTGTTGTGTGGTTGGAGTGGCTGGAGTTACTGTGAAAAGTGTTAAAGCTTAATATTTTAATATTTTAAAAAGTATAAATAGTAGTAAAAAAGTTGAAGACCCATCATTAGCTGAAAGAGCTGAACATTTTTTTTTTTAAATTATTTTTTTTTTCAAAAATTATGAATTTTGTTTTCAAAATTTTTTTTTTTTTTTTCAAAAATGAATTTTTTTTTTTTTCAAAAATTAATTTTTTTTTTTTCAAAAATATATTTTTTTTTTCATGGGGCGGTCATAATGTTTTGGCTTATCATGGGGTGGTAATAATGTTTTGGCTGATCATGGGGTTGTCAGCTTTTGTCACCTCCCACTCTAGTTTTGAACATTTCGCCATTCATTCCTATGGGACCAATATCGCTGCAAAAACGACGATATTTCGTGAACCATTCGGCGAAACGTTCCACAAAGTAATAGCACACCAATTAAATGACATTGAACATTTCGCCATTCATTCCTATGGGACCAATTTTCCGCAAAAACTACGATATTTCGTGAAAAATTTGGCGAAACGTTCCACAAAGTAATAGCACACCAATCGGGAACAATCCGCACCTTTGGTATATTACTGTCTATGTCGTTTAAAAGCTGTGGGAGGAGTTAGGGTGGTATGATCATGGGGTTGTCAGCTTTTGTCACCTCCCACTCTAGTTTTGAACATTTCGTCATTCATTCCTATGGGACCAATTTCGCCGCAGAAACGACGATATTTCGTGAACCGTTCGGCGAAACGTTCCACAAAGTAATAGCACACCATTCGGGAACAATCCGCACATTTCGGTATATTACTTGTCCATGTAGTGTAAAAACTGTGGGAGGAGTTAGGGTGGTAAATTTGGCTATAATAAGAATAATAATATATATGTGAGATAACAGTAAGTGGTTTTGCTATGCAAGAAGACTTAATTAGCACATAAAAAAACAACTCAGGGAATCTTATCCTTCAAAGCTGCCTCTATGTTTGAGTTGAATTAGGTCATGGAAAGGACTCAACACTGGAACCCAACCTTAGAAGAACGATTCACGAGTCTTTCTGGCTAATGTTGATATAAACAATTCAAAATACAGATTTATGTTTGGCTACTACAACCTTTTTATTTTAGCAGGTTGGACAATGACCTGGACAGATCTATACATAACAGGTAGTTGTTGTTCATCATTCTGCTTTAGCTGACCCAGTATCTCTATTTTCCGGAGAAAGAGAAGCTGTGGGGCTGTGCTTACACATTTCGGCATAAACATTCTGTGTACACATCACCTATATTTCAGCCAGCCATTTGATTTGATTGATCAAAAGGGATTCCCTTCCTTTTTGAGAAAATATTCCTATACTGCTGCTGGCTTCAATAAACATGGAATTCCTCTCTTTGTAAGAAACCGTCATACCACACATTCTACTTATCGTTGGCTACAGGATGCACCTCAGCATTTAAAAAAGAAAAAATGTATGCGTAGTTTTCAAAATCTTAATGGATATAGACATCAAAGTTCACCACAGAAATAAAAGTGAAATGATGTGCGCCTGGGGTCAATAAATACAGACTTATTCAGATTGCAAACATCAGTTAAAAGGGGGGAGCTCTTTAACACTGAAATAAGTTCTGAATAATATCATGTCTTACTGGGGGGCAGAGCTTCATCTATCCTCTGGTATCTGCCGACATCTTGCCGAACTGAAGGAAGTGATCGTAATGGTTGATGGCCATTTGACTGTGAACCTAAGGAATAAATAATACATACACATTTAACTGGCTTTACTGGTGTCTCAAATGGGAATGAAGAGGTATTTCAGTATTAGGCCTCATGTACACTAGACTTTTTATGGCTGCTCCTAGGGCATCTGGCATTTTTTTTTTCTGCCTCTAAACTCCCCTGCATGTTAGCCTATGTGTCCATGCACACATAGGCTTTTAGCAGCATTTAATAACAAAAGTTTAGAGGCAGGAAAAAACCCCACTGCCAGTGCATCCAGGAGCAGCAGAGTTTTGGCAGAAAAAAAACACTTGATGCTGCTAAACGTGCCTAAACAGCACATTCAGCATTTAAACGCTTATGCATTTCAATAGCTGGAATACATTTGAAAAAATTCTGGCCAATTAAATAAATGAATGCCCAAACACTGCTAAACTATAAAACGCAGCTTAGTTTTTAACACTGATTTTCTCCTGTCAGGAGAAACAGTGCTTACAATAAACCAATGTGCATGAGGCCTAAGTTGACATATCAGCTATTTTCAACCACTTGCAGGACTCCAGTGGCCACTCATCTATTGGCTAAAATGTACATTATTAAAAAATAAAAAATCCCCTTTTACTGGTCAGGGGACATTAAAGACACTAGTAAGCAATTTATATAATCTTACATTTTATGCATTTATGAAATTGTATTATATAAGATCTTATCTATATGATCCTACTAATAAAAACTCTAAAATGTATGTAGAAAAAAAAAAAAAAAAAAAAACTTTTTACAACCCTGCGCTTACCGAAAAAAAGAAATGCTATAAAAAAAAAAAAAAAAAATCACACTATCCACCTTCAAATGTGACCAAAATAATAAATTAAAAATAAAACAAAGTGTTCAAATAATAAAGTTTCCAGACACCACACTAGATAAACCCCCTAATAGGGGTAACCCAGTTACCTTAAACACAAACCAACAAGGCACGCTCATAGAATATTATAGTATATAGATGTATGTAACTACATGAACCAAATAATATACTATCACAAAATATAGTCCAACTAAAAATAAAATAATAATTTGCTTATATAACACCCAAATTGCATAACAAAGTCCTTAAGATTGCTTTAGATCCAGAACAATATACAGCTTGTGATGATATTGTGTCTCCTTTATAGTGCCTATACTGTAATTATTTGTTCATATTAAAATGGACTATAATACACCTCCAAACTTTCCACCAGTGATCGCACCCCAGAAATGAATGCACCTAACAGATGTGCTAACCCCTTGAATTGATAAATGGGTCCGCATGAGCTTTATACAGTATTCCACTCCCCCGCACTACTTCCAGAATGATAATTTATATTCTCTGGTTCATGCAGCTTTAATATTAAGTCCTTCCAGTGCCGCACCGCATAGACCGGTCATAAATGCCCAAAAACAAAAGGTCTATAGTGTAGTATATTTTATTACTTTTATTACATTTGTTTTATTGGCTAATAAAATATACTAAATAAATAAACATACCACGCTAAATGCTATATGCAATATATTGCTACACACAGAAAAATAAATGTAAAATACTGAAAACAATAAATAAAACAGTCCCCAGTGAAAAGTGTTGGTGCTTATGGAACAATGATGAAAAACTCATATACAGTGCTGTGACTTGATAAGTATTTCCGTGCTTCTTATGTGCTTAAATAGGATGCCCCCCTAGTAGATGTGCACTCACCCTTGGGATTGGACAACCTATTGCTAGTTAGGTCAAATGCGTTTGTGGGGCGACCCCTGTAGATATCCTCTGGACCGTTGGTTAACTATGATGAATGTTCCTCATATAGATGGATACAATAGAGAAAACCTCATTGCACAGTACCGTTTAAAAATAACTTTGATCCCAAAGACTTAAAAGATATTCAACTCACATGTATGAGTGCCTGATATCCTGGCACCCGGAGTGAACAGCAGGTAAAAATATCATCTGTGAAATCTGCCTGATCAGTTCATGCAGTGAAGGGCTCGATTTCCGGGTATGGGCAGAAGTTGTCACGATCACGTGACTCAACCTCTATGCATTTCGGCCTATCAGATTGTCCGTCCTCAGGAAGTTACCAATCCGATAGGCCAAAATTTTTATTTTTTTTTTCACAAAAAAATATACTACACTATAGAGCTTTTGTTTTTTGGCTTTTATGATGGGTCTACGCAGTGCGGCACTGGAAGGACTTAATATTAAAGCTGCAGCAAACTTATAAACCAGAGAATATAAATTAGCATTCTGGAAGCGGTGCGGAGGAGTGGAATACTGTATAAAGCTCATGCGGACCCATTTATCAATTTTAGGGGTTAGCACATCTTTTGAGTGCATTCACTTTTGGGATGCAATCACTGGTGGAAAGTTTGGAATTGTAATATAGTCCATTTTAATGTGAACAAATAATCACGGCAAAGGCACTAAGAAGGAGACACATTATCACAAGCTGTGTATTGTTCGGGATCTAAAACAATAAGGAATTTGTTAAGCAATTTGAGTGTTATTTGAGCAAATTGGTGTTTTAGTTTTGATGAAGTGTACTATATTTTGGGATAGTATATTATTTGGTTCACATGGTTACATACATCTATACAGTATAATATTATATGAGTGCGGTACTGACTTATTGGTTTGTGTCCAAAATGTATGCAACAAAGTTACTAAAACATGTAAAGTGTTAGCGTAGGACGGCCCAATTTAAATCAATCTAATATCCATTATAAATGCTAAAAGTATGTTTAAATAGTAGCATCATCTGGGCGCAACTGCATTCAGACTGAACAAGGAATGGGCAGAACTGTTAGCCTACCAGGCTTTACTGCATTGCTGAATGCTGGGAATTCAACAATTAGAATTTGCTTATTTCACCAAAGAGCATTTTTTTCTTTGGTCAACCAGCGTGCTGACCAAAAAGAAAACCTGACATATTGTCGTACCAACACAAGTGATGTTGCTGTGATGATCCCCCCTGATGTTCTATTGAATTCTGATAGCAGGGAGGTTTTCCCTGGGAAAAACTGGGTCAACAAACTAACAAATGCTTTTGAACAGGTAAAAGAGTTAAAGCTGAACTCTGGGCACAAAAAAGATTCCTTTAAAGTGATAGTAAAGTCTTAGTTTTTTTTTTTTTTTTAAATAACAAACCAGTTATACTTACCTGCTCTGTGCAGTGGTTTTTGCACAGAGCAGCCTGGGTCCTACTCTTCTCGGGTCCCATGCTGGCACTCCTAGCCCTTCCCTCCTGCCAAATGCCCCCAGAGCAAGCAGCTTGTTCTGAGGGCACCCAAGCAGGCTCGCTCCCAAGCCATATCTCTGTGTGCCCATTCACAGAGTCGCAGCTCAGCCCCACCCCTCCCTCTCCTGCGAATGGCTCACTGGCTGTGATTAACAGCAGATGGAACCAATTGCTCCCACCGCTACCTCAGCCAATGAGGAGTGAGAGTCCCCAGAGAGTGCACATCACTGGATGGACGTGGGGATCAGGTATTAGAGGGGCTGCTGCACACAGAAGGTTTTTAAAAACGTTGAGCCTCTAGGACCACCTAAAATAATACATTTCTCAATAGCCAATAAGGATATAAATTGTTGGTCTGAAATGAACTTTTTTATATCTTCTGTATTGGGCTTCCCTAATGTAATGAATTGAACACACGATCGGGATTTTGGTCGGAAAAAGATATGATGGCTTTTCCGACGGGATTCCGCTCAAGCTTGCCTTGCATACACACGGTCACACAAAAGTTTGCTGAACTTTCGACCGCCAAGAACGCGGTGACGTACAACACTACGACGAGCCGAGAAAATGAAGTTCAATGCTTCCGAGCATGCGTCGAACTGTTTCCGAGCATGCGTAGGAATTTTGTGAGTCGGAATTGCTACAGATGATCGCATTTTCAGATAGGAACTTTTTCCGACCGAAAAATTGAGAACATGCTCTCAATCTTTTGCAGGCTGAAATTCGGCCAACAAAAGATGGAGCATACACACGGTCGACGAAAAGCTCTCATCGGTCTTTTGCTGGCCGAATTTCCGATCGTGTGTACGCGGCATAAAAACTGTTTTTTGGGAGTGTTTGGAGACCTTTCTATATCCAAGTATGCTAAGCGTCTGTTGTGTATACTGTATTTTCATGTGAAAAAATGTATTCTACTATCCTGGAAAACGGACATCCAACCCCACATTGAATAATTGGATGGAGTTAATTCATAAAACACCACCCTTATATAAACTTACTATTGAACTCGGGAGGAAACCAAAGCTCTTTGATAAGCTGTGGGGTACTTGGATTGACAATCCACTCACTTTGACCTCTCTAGATCCAGGATACTAGGACAGTAATTTGCTTCCTTTCCTTTACATCAGACATCCATTTCTGGCTGACATGCATTGTTAAGATATGAGATATTTTGTGTTTTGACACAAAATATCTATTTGACACAATATATCTATATGTATTTTTTATTCTTTTTGTATTGAAAGGTTTTCCTTCTTTTTTGTATAACCTTTGTACGAAAATCAATAAAACATATCTTTAAAAAAAAAAGGATATAAATTGTCTTGACGTACACTCAATGCCATTGCAAAAGCAATTTTTAACATAAAAATATGAGATAATCACTGAGCAGTCTTTACTCTTTGCAGAGAGCAGAGTTGTGATAGGGACTCAAAAGGTCCACCCTTTACAGACTACCTGCAGAAAACTAAAGGGGGGCAGATACAAGATCTGTTATCCTACACAAGGAGAGAGGGCGGCAGTGCCTGGTCTTTCTTACAGGATGCTTCTGCACAGAGGAAAAGCTTCCTGCTGTGTTACAGCACAGATCTGGACAAAATGTACAAGGCACCCCAAGATTTGGGGACGAATACACATGCCACTTTAGGACAATAATTGCTTATCACCGAGTTTAGCTTTAACATGTTGTAGTCTGCGGTTTGCCCATGCTTTAGAAAAGTTTGTTTTGGTGATTTCTTATCTTTAAACTTTCTGCTGATTAAACGTGTTAGAGAAATCAAGACTGTACATTTACCATGGATGCATCTATGGCTAATCTAAGCTTTTACAACTCAACAATAAGTGTGGCATCATAGACTTCACATCCTCAATTAAATAAACTAAATGATTCATCACAGAGGCAAATTTAAAGCTGAACTCTAGGTATTATTTGTATTACATACTTACATTGGTCCAGCTTGGCACAATGGAAGAATGCATTACTCATGCCTGATGGACCACTAGGAAAGCTGAAAATCACTGTAGTAGTCAGGGCTTCTACAGTTATAGCTGTGGTTTTTCCTGCTCAGATTTTTTTATTGGGGTTCATTCACTTGACACCACCACCATTCATAGGACACCTTGTATTTTGTTAACTGAGCACAAGGTGTTCTGTATTTGCTAAAAAAACACAAGGTGTTCTATGAATGGCAGTGGTGCCAAAGGAGCAACCCCTATGACCAATATGTAGTGGGGCAACCAATCGCATAGAACCTAAGCAGGGCCTGGCAGATTGCAACTATCACTGTGGTATCACTGACTACTACCGTGACTTCCACTTTTCCCAGCAGTTTATCATCTATGAGCAATGCAAACTTACACTGTGCCAAGCTGGACCAATGTAAGTATGCAATAAAATGATTTCCTGAAGTTCAGCTTTAATTTATGATTACATTTGATGTACATAAATCAGTACAGGATCTACAGCAACTGCTCAAATATGCACCCAGTAAAATTGTAACTATACTGGTTGCATTTAGTTACTGCACCTCATTGCTTTTTCTACAATGTTATTAAAGCCATTGTCCCAAGACAAGTTTAAAATGTAGAACCAAATCTTTTTTTTTTTTGGCATAGAGCGGGGAAGGGTTAATATTCCGATCAGTTTTTTTTCTATAATCTGTGTCCCGCTAGGAAGATATCCATCGCTTTCTGTCCTGGAGACATAACAGGAAATTAAAGAAAATCTCCCAGAGTGAGGATTACTGTCATATTATAGAGTTGTCACTGGAACATTTGTCCCCACTGAATGATTAACACTCACCTTTTGTTCTGGTGACAACTCCTATATTTTGAATTTAATCTGACTTTGTGTGTCAATGACAAAAGTCACCAGGAAAAATTAAGGGTCAGCCCAGAAAACAAAACACACAAAAGATCTAATCCTTCGCTAACTTAACTTAAACTTAAAGGGGTTGTAAAGGCAGAAGGATTTTTATCTTAATGCATTCTATGCATTAGGCTAAAAAGCCTGCTGTGTGCCTCAGCCCCCCTAACACTTACCTGAGGTCCCTCTCAGCCACCTGAGATTCTCCTTTCTGATTGGCTGAGACACAGCAGTGGCGCCCGCTGCTGTCAATCAAAGTCAGCTAGCCAATCAGGGGAGAGAGGGGGCTCCGTGTCTGAATGGACACAGAGAGCTGTGACTCAGCTCGGGTGGCCCCATAGCAAGCTGCTTGTTGTGGGGGCACTGAAAACAAGGGAGGAGCCAGAGTCACAGAAGAGGGACCCGAAAAGAGGAGGATCCGGGCTGTTCTGTGCAAATCCACTGCAACAGAGCAGGTAAGTATAACATGTTTGTTATTTTTATAGTGAAAAAAAACAAGACTTTACAATCACTTTAAAGCAGTAATAAACCCAAAGACGAAATGCTAACCAGTCCCTACATATTGCATAAAGGTGCATTAGTTTTCTTTTTTACTTTTTTTTTAATGTTTCGTTTCTTTTAACCAAGTAATGCAGCCAGCTTCCTGTCCCGGGGTGGCTCAACTCTATGGAGACATCATAGACACCTTTGGACAGCAACATTGTCAACCTGTGGGGATGGTAGTAGTAGCTTTTTTGCCAGTTAAACATTTTTCTCAAAAGGAAAAAAACTAACATAAAAGGATAAAAGCTAACCAGTACCCCTGCCAGTGTTAAATTTCCTTAACCTTCAAACTTACTCTTTTGCTTGACAGCTTGGTCTGTTAAACCAAGTTGAAAATAACAGACCTACTGGCCAGATTAACAGGTAAAAATAAAGGAAATCTCAATCACATCTAAGAACCGATAAGCTGCAAAATATTACATTTTGTTTTGGGATTTTTAGTACCACTTCAAGATCTAGATTTTTTTATGTATTTAATAAAGCAGTACAAACAGTAATGTTCATCTGGAAAGAACAGTCATCCATAATAACAAATCATTTGAAAAAAAGTACGTGGGTACCCCCACCAAATTTTTGAGTTTAGGATACTGTTAACGCTACATTATAGGAAGACACTTTAGACAACTGTGTGCTGTGTTACTTGTGGTAACAGTTTGGGTAAGTCCCATTTTCTGTTTAAAGGAGAAGTCCAGCCAAAGCTCATTTTGGCTGTACTTCTGTGGATCACAGGAGTGCAGTTAGTTTTGCAGTCCTGTGTGCCCGTTTTCAGCAGACAGTGAGCTGAAGTCACAGAGCCGGTCCAGGCTTGGGCAAAAATGCGACAATGGAGTCGGGATTCGCCCACATGCCAGGATTGGCACCCAGCTTAGCCTCTCAGTGAGCTGCGGAGAGCCTTGGCTGGCCACTCCTGACCCATCCACAGTCCAGCGCTCCAGTAAATGCAGGGAGGCAAAGAGAGCTGCTGACTGACAGTCACCAGCTCTCTGCTCACGGAGCTGTGAGAACCGAGCGATCGGTGTGTTGGATCGCTCGGTTCTCAGTGTTAGAGGTGTCAGGGAACAGATGCAGCATCGGAGCAACGCTGCATCCACCTAGGTAAAGAAAAAAAAAAAAATATATATATCTTTTTAAAGTATGACTATGACCCTGTTAGCAAAGTCAGGAACACAAAAACATTGAGGCATTCAATGCAGAAGAATTCAAGTGGCCTACATACAGCCTTGACCTCAGCCCTAGTAAACCTTATTGTAATTGCAACACTGATTGCAAGTCAGCTCTTCTTGTCTGGCATCAGTACCTAAACTCACAAATGCTCCTATTGGCTAAATGGGAACATATTCCCACAGATACGCCTCACCTGTTTAATACCTTCCCAGAAGAGTTGAGGCTGCTATAGCCACAAAGGAGGGCCAACTCCATGTTAATGTCCATGGTTTTGAGAAGAAATGTCCAACAAACTCGTATGTAATGGTCAGATGTCCACAAATCTTTGGCTATATAGAGTATAAGCTGCCCACACACATAAGAGGACTTTCAAATGCGTTGGCACCATCCACCCATGCTTACCCAAGCGCTCACAAGAAGTCTTTAGAATACAATGTACAGGGGAGAGGAGTGGAACAGGAAAGGGAAGCTGGTCAGGGCTCAACAGCAGCCAGCTCAGTGGACCCCTACAGACATAAGACTAGCCAAATCATCCCATGGCTATGGGTTCACTACACCTTCGTAACTCCAGTACAGAAGTGATTGCTGCTGTGGGTCACTAAACTTTGCACACTATCATTCTTTCCACTGCTTTATTCAAATAAGCTTGTAAAATAATGTTAGTATTAGTAATACTTTTGGCTTACATGTAATGCTATATAGAAAATCATTTGTTAAAACGAAATACCTGATGAGGCACCTTCACTTTGTACACTTGACTGTATCATACTTCTGCATGCTCCCTGCATGCTACCAGTATCTTCATCCTGAGTCGACTGACCACTGATTGAAACTGTTTGCAAGTTCCTTCTCTGCCAAATTTCCTCTGTCCCTTCTACTTCATTCTGTAATTCTGTTCCACCTTGATCTCCATCTTTATTTCGGGTGATGTTTACAATTGGAAGAGAACAAGGATTGCATAGAGAAGCCTGTACTTCTAAACCACCAGAACCCTCAGGTTCAAATTCACAGGCCCCACATCCTCTGTCTTTTTGGGAAAACCCAGCGATTTCTGTACTTTCTAAAGATGAAGAACAGTCATTGTGTGTAAAACTGCTAGAAGTAGCATTACAGTGAAAAAATGTACCATTATTTTGATTTGCCCCTTCCTCTGCAATTCTACTGCTTTCACAAGAAGTCTGTGTATGTAATGAGCTGCTTGCACCCATTACAGACAATACCTGAGAAGATGTACCCATCATTGAATCAGTAGAATTTGTATCCACATTACTTTCCCTGTTTGGGATCCCCTCCTGTCTCTCAGAAGTTACAGCTGAGGATGCCTGTGTTTCCATAGCAACACATAATGCAGCATCACCCTCAACATCTACATTAACTGCCACCATAATTCCATCCTCCTGATCAGCTGTTCCTCCAGCTGGCAGGTCTAAACTAACAGCCTGTATGTTACTTCCACTGATATCAGAAGTTTGTGAATTCAGTTGTGCATTATCACAGTTGCCAATTTCCACTTGATCTGCTGCTGAACCCAAACAATTATCTTTTGTTTTATTAGTACCACAAAGTAAAACAAGGCCACCTTCGTCCAGTAGAGGGGAATTACATAGCAATTCCTGACGAAATTCATGATCTTCTTCATCTGAATCAATATGAAGCATGGCATTGAGTCTTGTGTCAGTGGGAAAACTGCTTCTTAGCTTTGGTGATGCGCCTAATGATCGATCGCAGGGAACAGATGTAGCAGCACCGCATTTGGCACTGTTGCTATGTTCAAGGGAATCAAGGTAGTCATTGAGTGAATCCTGGCGACTACGTATGGGTGAAATCCTTGAAGTAGCACCAGCTGCCTCTTCACAGTCTGTCTCGGCAGAAGCGCTGCATCTTAATCCATCTAAAAATGATTCTGCAAAAACTGGGCCATTGGAACATGTGGAATGCATATCTTGACCAGCAGGCATCTCTTCATCATCAGAAGGTGTACCAAGGTCTCCATTTATGTTACTTGCTGCAAGCATTGTGCCCACTGCCTCTGGAGAAGCATCTGTATATGAATAAGGATATATTTTATAAGTAATAATAAAAACAGTATATAAATTATGGTTAAATATATCTTTCTATAAAAAAATGACACACCAGCATTTTTTAGTAGTTCACTTGTGATTAAATGCTAAGAGCAGCAATTGATCAATACACAGATGTAACAAACGATGCTCTAGGGTGTGAGCTAAACAAGTAGCGTGTGTTAAAGTGGTTGTAAACCTTAGATATTAAATATGAACAAAGCATATCCCTCTATAGTGTGTACTTGTCTCAGTTAAGAGCACTAAGACCCCTTTCACACTGGGTCGTTTTTCAGGCGTTTTAGCACTAAAAATTGTGCCTGCAAAGCACCTCTCAAGCCACCCCAGTGTGAAAGCCCGAGTGCTTTCACACTGGGGCGGTGCGCTTGCAGGACGGGAAAAAAGTCCTGCAATCAGCCATTTTGGGGTGGTGCAAGAGCGGTGTATACACTGCTCCTAAAACGCCCCTGCCTTTGAATTCAATGGGCAGCTCTGCTGGAGCACCTGCAAAGCGATTCGGCAGCAGCACTTTAAACCCTTTCTTCAGCCGCTAGCGGGGGTTAAAAGCGTTAGCGGTAAAGCGCCGCTAGTTTTAGCAGCGCTTTACTGCTGTTATAGCGGTGCTTTACCGCTAACGCCCGCGCCTGCCCCAGTGCCAAAGGGGTCTTAATGCCATTTCTGTCTGCTACCTCATTCCTTTGCTATCAGTATGAATCACTTCTGACAATTTTTCCTGACACCAAGAGAAAAAAGGTGACGGGAGGGACCTCCAGCTGACTGACAGCCTCAGCTCTTTTCCTGTGTGAGCTCTACAGAGTGTAACGTTAGCTCTCCGACCCCTTTTTTTCAAAACTTTTAGACCATTCTAAAAATTCAGTACTTTGAACGGATGCAGAGAAAGAGGGCTGCAGATAGACAGGTACAACTTACAACCATTTATCATTTTTCTTCTTCTACTTCACAATTATGTGCCACTTTGTGTTGGTCTTTCACATAAAATCCCAATAAAATAAATTTACGTTTTTGTTTGTAACATGACAAAATGTGGAAAATTTCAAGCGGTATGAATACTTTTTCAAGGCACTGTATGTAGGAGGATTTATTTAATCTCTGTATATCACCTGAGGCCAGTCACTTCACTGGGTATATGTAAAGATTTACAACCACTTTAATGAATAATCACACATGACGGCACAATACTCCAAATGTGAGGGATTCATTGTTATAGTACTTTTGTAGCTCACACCATAGAGGGCCATTTGTTTCATTCGTTTAACAGTCAAATGTCACACTTCGATTAACACAACCCTGTCACTAGGAAACCTATCTTTAAAAAGCAGAACCTTACAAAAGAAGATTATTCACCCTAACACTTACCGTTGAAGGGCAACTCACTTTACACTCTTCCATAGCTAAAATACCCAATGCTATTCAGAAATTCCAGGTGAATAGGATAACACATCCCCTGCTGTGCACATTGGTTCCTCCAGCAAGCCCCTTTTGTCAATATGGGAAAAGAAGTGACACAGCGTTTGATGGGAGGAACCACAGTGCATAGTGGGGGATCAGGTATCCAACAATCAGGAAATGTCAATTTCCAGCAGCAACCATAGCACTGCAAGAGAGTGAAGAGGGAAATCAATGCTAGTTGGAAAAGTAAGTATGAATTTGTGGTTCGTTTCTTTTTAAAATCATAATTCAGACAAACTTTTGGTTTTTCGGATGTATCGGAATTCCGAAATAACAACAGTAACAAATTTAAACTACTCAGAAATAACAAAACTAAATTTCGTCTGAAAGTTGAATCGAAAACTTCAAAGACTGCATATTAGTGTTAGAACATAACCGTTTTCCGAAATTCGAAAATAAAAGAATGGAATAAAATAGAATAGAAAATAATAGAATAGAAAATAAAGGAATGGAATAGAAAAACAAAATAGATTAGAATAGAATAAGAGTAAAACAGAATGGAATAGGATCGAAAAAATAGAATAAAATAGGATAGAAAATAAAGGAATAGAATAACAAAAATAATAGAATGGATAATAAAAGAATAGAATTAAAAAAAAAAACAGAATAGAGTAGAATAGAAAGAATATAACTGTCCTCCGGAATTTGAATTTTAAAATTTTGAATGGAACAGAACCAGCTATTCTTCACAATGAATTAGGATAGATTTAATTTTTTCGATTCAAGTTCAATTCAAATTTGATTCAAATTAGTTTTGAATCCTTCTAATCCACTGTAAAAATTGAAAATGAATAAATGTAACAAAACTAAATGAAAGAAATTAGTAACTTAACAAATCAATGCGATACTAAAAATGTTTTGTTATGCACATGTCTAATGCCACGTATACATGATCGGAATTTCCGACAACAAATGTTCGATGGGAGCTTGTTGTCGGAAATTCCGACCGTGTGTAGGCTCCATCGGACATTTTTGTCGGAATTTCCGACAACAAAAATTTGAGAGCTGGTTCTCAAATTTTCCAACAACAAAATCGTGTGTACACAATTCTGACGCACAAAATTCCACGCATGCTCGGAATCAAGCAGAAGAGCAGCACTGGCTATTGAATTTAATTTTTCTCGGCTCGTCATACGTGTTGTACATCACCGCGTTCTTGACGTTCAGAATTTCCAACAACATTTGTGCGACTGTGTGTATGCAAGACAAGTTTGAGTCAACATCCGTCGGAAATAAATCACAGGATTTCATTGTCGGAATGTCCGATCGTGTGTACGCGGCATAAGTACGAGTAAGATTCTTTCACAGGGTGCTTTCAGTTTGAGTTTCCTAGTGACAGGGTCACTTTAATCACTAGCAATTTTTGTAGCCTGAGCTATTAAAATGTGTCCTATAGGTATAAATTCAGTAAGCCATGTGAGTAATTTTAACTGTGTTCATGGTTTTATTTAAAAAAAATTCTCTTTAAAACTTTAAACTAACATTCCCAAATATTGCACAATTATCAATCATAATTCCTTTGCATGCTATTATTATTTGACTATTTAGGTGTTTAAGCCATGGTTTGCACTTGAGCGTTTTGACATGCGATTTGACATGTCAAATTGGCGGCAATTGCCGTCAATGGCACCGTCCTAATCGGTGTGACGCCGCATCTGCGGCGCTGCACCAATTTAAAAAAGTAGTTTCTGTACTTCTTTTTGCGATTTCGGGCTGCATTTTACATTGACAGCTGTGCAGAAATCTGCACAGATGTCTCTGAAATCGCGGTCGAAATTGGGACTGACATGCGGGAGTGAAATTGCGCAAATTCAGCTGAACTCGCATGGCTTCATTCCCGCAGCTTGGTGTGAACCTGGGCTAATTTACAGAAATCAACATTCTCAAGAAAAAAGTCATTCTTTCTTCTGAATAGCAAACACTAAATGGCTTAATTTTTTTTCCAACTGTCTTTTACAAACACACAAAACAAAAATCAGTAATATAGAAAAATTATCAATGTGCCAAATACCATGCGGTGTTGAATGTAATACTTTCATCTGAGCCCATATTACATTAGGCTAATGCCTTCTGTACATTAAATCTGAATATACGATTATCTTTTGGTCACCTGATGTTCTTACCATCATGAATTGAAGACATAATTTCAACTTTGAACTGTAGATATCCGCTGACATGATCGGTTGGGAGTCTTCTACCAAGATTATAGCTGAGTATTTGATCACTGAAAGCAAACTTAATGTTAGAATTGCATGGAGACCCTACTATGTTTAAAAAAAAATTACAAAGCAGTTGATTGTGTATTTTAGAGCTGATCATCAGGCAAACAGCTAACAACACAGATGAAATACATATATGTGCAGGGCTGGACTGGGACAAAAATTTGGCCCTGGACTTCATCCAGACCAGCCCACTTTAATTTTGCAAACACGCACAAAAACCGTATATACAAACTATACGCAATTGCGCAAAAAAACAGAAGTAAAAGCATTCCACTGTAAGTATAAACAATTTTTTTTTTTAAACAATTTATTTAGAGAAAAAGTTGCATTCCAACATTACAGATGCCTTTAGAATGACTTGTGTAAGTTGTATAAAAGGTATTGGGCAAAGGACAGAACATATATCTACCCTCCAAGTTTATTTTTATGTATGAAAATGTGTTAACTGAAAATATGCTATAACTCTGTCCTCACTCACCTCTTTTATTATTTCACTTATTATCCTCTGTATTTTTCTCCTCCTTCCTTCTCACATCACTGCGTGAAGTGGGAGAGCTAACGTCATGCAGGAACATTGCTACAGCCTCATTGGCTGAAATTTCAGAAACCGGCATTGCTGCACAGCCATTGGCTGCCTTTCAGCAATGCAGCGGCGCTGAGGCTGAGCCGAGTTGCACAATATGAAGTGAGGTGATTGGCAGTGCCGATGACAGGTCTTTCCCATGCCAGCCTGACAAACCCCCCCCCCGTTGGCCCCCCAAGCCCACTCCCCTTCACTGGCCATTAGCCGTTCTTTATTCCTCTTATAGGCAGTACAGCAGTTCTCAGGGATAGGCATGGACTAGCTAAAATTAGCCTGGGGAAGAGGACCAAGACCCGAACTGGATCATGGATCAGAGATTCCTGAATGTGTATGAGAGGAGCCTGGAAGACATATAAACCCCGAACAGGACATTTCCTGGCTCTCTCTGGGATGCTCTGCTACATATCCTCCCCCCTTGTTTCAACCACAGGGTTGGAACACCTGTGGCCCAACAGGAGTGAACACGGAACAGGGCATCTACAGTCCCCATCTCAACACCTGGCCTGTGTTTTACAGTGAAGGAGTAATCCTGTCGAGCCAAAAACCACCGGTTCACCCGTCTATTAGTCTCTTTTTGGGCCATCCATTTCAGGAGAGCATGGTCAGTTATTAACTCAAACTGGCGTCCTAACAAATAGTACCTGAGCGTGTTCATGGTCCACTTTATGGCTAAACTTCCTTTTCAAATTTCTGCATACTTTTTCTCATGGTGACTGAGCTTTCTGCTTAGGTACACCACAGGGTGTTCTTCCCTACTGTGTACCTGTGATAGTACTGCCCCGATACCAACATTAGATGCATCCGTCTAAACCAAAAAATCTTTGGAGAAATCGGGGGAGTACAGTACTGGCTGTGCACAAAGAGCCTTCTTCAGGACTTGGAAGGTTCCTCTGCAACTGGGGACCATTACAGAGTCTTTCCCTTTTGTAAGGTCTGTCAGTGGGGCAGCTATAGTTGCAAAATCTGGGATAAATCTTCTATAATACCCCGCAATGCCAAGAAGACCCTGACCTGCTTCTTGTTTGCAGGACGTGGCCACTCCTGGATGGCTTCTATTTTACTCACTTGAGGTTTTATGACACCACGGCCAATAGT
The DNA here is from genome assembly GCF_042186555.1 of Aquarana catesbeiana. Taxonomy (NCBI): domain Eukaryota; kingdom Metazoa; phylum Chordata; class Amphibia; order Anura; family Ranidae; genus Aquarana; species Aquarana catesbeiana. Next base: position 244,087,338 of record NC_133329.1, read on the forward strand.
GTAGCCCAAATACTTGGCTTCCTCTAGACCAATGGCACATTTTTTTGGATTTGCCGTAAAACCTTCTTTGAAGAGGGAATCAAGGACAGCCTGGACACGGGGCAAGTAAGACTCCCAGTCAGTGCTATGTACCACTAGGTCATCTAGATAGGCTGCTGCATATCATCGGTGGGGTCTTAGAGTCCTGTCCATGGCCCTCTGAAATGTCGCGGGGGCATTTTGCAACCCAAAAGTCATTTTTTTTTTATATTGAAAGGAACCCTCCGGGGTCACAAATGCTGTCTTCTCTTTGGCGCTACCAGTCAGGGGTATTTGCCAATAACCTTTTGTCAAGTCCAAAGTGGTCAGATAGCGAGCCTTGCCAAGTTGGTCTATAAATTTGTCTATTCTGGGCATTGGGTACGTGCAAAACTTTGTCACTGCATTAAGCTTCCTGAAGTCATTACAGAACCTCCAAGTGCCATCCTGTTTTGGGACTAACACAATGGGGCTAGACCAATCACTATTGGATTCCTCAATGACATCTAGCTCCAACATTCTTTTAACTTCATCGCTGATGTCCTTTCTCTTCGCTTCAGGAATTCGGTACGGTTTGAGCTTGACACGGATCCCAGGTTCAGTAACAATATCATGCTGAACTGCTGAAGTCGTGCCAGGTAACTGAAAACTTCTCTCTATTCTTTATTAGGAACTCTCTAGCTTCCTGTTTTTGGGAATATGACAGGGTGTCTGGAATTATGACCTCAGGGATCAGAGGGGACTCAGTACCCTTAGGCTTCATGCATACGAGACGGCAGTGCAAACTCTGCTGAACACATGTTTTTAAAAGCTGAAACCGGCGTTTAGAAACACCAGTTTTGCCGCGTTTGGGTCTAGAAGCGTCTGCAGAGCAGAGAATGACATTTTGCGACCCAACTTTGGGGCCCCGTATCTCAGGGCCACTTGGAGCTAGGAACCCCAAATTTGGTATGCAAATACAGTGGAACTAGTACTACAATATATCCAAGAGATACGGGGCCCCAAAGTTGGGTCGCAAAATGTCATTCTCTGATTTTGAGGCCCCGTATCTTGGGGTCACTTGGTGCTAGGAACCCCAAATTCGGTGTGCTAACACAGTGGAACACTACAACATATCCAAATTTGGGGTTCCTAGCACCAAGTGGCCCCGAGATACGGGGATATGTTGTAGTGCTAGTTCCACTGTATTTGCACACCAAATTTGGGGTTCCTAGCACTAAGTGGCCCCGAGATATGGGGCCCCAAAGTCGAGTCGCAAAATGTCATTCTTTGCTGCAGTTTACCATCATATTTCTGTGTTTTCTGGTCCAAAAAATAGGGTTCCTTTAAAAACACTTATAAACGCAAACTCGGCTAAACGCGGTAGCGGCGTTTAGCGTCTGAAACGTGGAAAACTTTTGCGTCTGAACCCATTTTTTTGCTTCTGGAAAAACAAGGTTAAACACAACTGCCTAAAAATGCCAAAAAACGAGACTGTGTACATAGACACATAGGATAGCATTGAATGAGTTCAGGGGCAGTTGAAAAAAGTGTCCAACTGCCTCTGAACGCGCTTTTAACAGCATCTCATGTGCATGAGGCCTTAGGCGTTACCGGGAGGGACCTCACAGTTAACTCAGCAACTTGGGTCAGACAGAGGCAGTCTTTTATAGGCCAGCAGGGGGATCCATCTGTCACATGATGCGCCTATGGCGCCCATTTCTTTTACTGACAAGATTGCCAATACATCCACGGCCATTTCCCTGACAGTGCCTCCCCCAAGGGGCAGCCTCCGGATGCCAAAACGGGCCACTTTCGGGTGTCTCCTGTTAAAACCTTGTAACACTCTTGGAGCATGTATATTGCAAGAAGGCTCCCAAGAATTATCTTCCGGTGAGTAACCCTTCCATTTAATTAGGTGCTGGACTTGCGTACCTCTCTTCCTGCAATCCATGATGGCTTCCACTTCAAATTCTGCTTCCCCTTCCACCAACACTGGAGGTGGTGGTAATTCTTCCTTTCCAGGAAAGGGGCTGGGAACCGCTGGTTTGAGAAGAGAAATGTGGACTACCAGGTGGATTCTATAGGAGTCTGGTAATGCCAGTTCAAAGGCTACTGGATTAATTATACTCTTGACTTCAAAAAAGGGACAATACATTTTGGTCCAAACTTTCCGAGAAGGGCAAGAGATAAACAGCTGATAACCACACCTTTTCTTCTACCTGCAGGACTTCCTCTCTTCCCTTTGTCATGGAATTTCGTGCAGCTTTCCTGAGCCTCATGCATTACCTCCTGAAGTCGCTGGTAGTTAGCTTGAATAACATTTACCCTATCCTGGACTGCGGGGACCAATGCCTCTGGTATGGTATTAGGTAGGAAAGAGGGACGAAACCCATAGTTAGACCAGAATGGAGACTGGTTAGTGGCAGCATGCAGGGAGTTATTATAAGCAAATTCTGCACAAGGGAAGAGAGACCCAGTCATCCTGAGAGAAGGTACAGAAATACCGCAGATATTACTCCAAAGTTTGGTTTGTTCTTTCAGTCTGACCATTGCTCTGGGGGTGATAGGCAGATGATAGACATACCTGAATGGATAAGGATTTACAAAGATTTCTCCAAAACATGGACGTGAATTGTACTCCTCTGTCTGACACAATATTATCTAGTAAACCGTGCAGCCTGATGATTTCCTTAATAAATATGTTGGCGGTATCTACCGCAGAGGGTGTGCCCATCATGGGCAGGAAGTGGGCCATTTTAGAGAGGCGGTCAACTGTTACCAAGATGGTAGTAAACCCTTCTGAGGGTGATAAGTCTACAATAAAGTCCATAGAAATTTTTCTCCAGGGCTGTTCAACAATGGACAATGGTCTTAATAGACCCCAACATTTGGCACTGGACCCTTTGTTCCGTTGGCAGATAGTATAAGTACATACTTCCTGCAGTCTAGACTGGGCCACCAAAAGAGCGCTGGACTAGTTCAGAGGTTTTTCGTATTCCGAAATGTCTACCAAGTTTATGATCATGAAAAGTCCTCAAGACCTGAAGTCTAACTTGCTGTGGGACAAAAATGTTATCTTGGTACCAAAGCAGATCTTCCGGGTTTCTTAGAGAAGACACCTCTGGCTCTGTACAGTGGGTAGATGCCTGTCTAATTGCTGTTCTCAAGTCAGGCAAGATCAGTAAAAAAAATTTTGCAGACAGGATGGTGCCAGATTCTGTTATTTCAGGGGTGCCTCTTGGCACCATTGGAATCGCACCTGTTGGCGAGTCAACTGAGTAATAGGGGAGATAACTGCAGAAAAGCCCTTCACAAATCACCAATATAAATTAGCAAAGCCAATGAATCGCTGGATGCTTTTCTTGTCCGAAGGGGCTGGCCATTCTAAGATTACCTTTATTTCCTGGGGATCCATTGAAATCCCATCAGTGGAGATGACAAGTCCTAAAAACTGAATAGATGATTTTTCAAAATTGCATTTCTCATCTTTAAGGTATAGTCCATACTCCCTCAGAGTAGACAATACCCTTTTTACATGGGTACAATGGAGCTCTAAAGTGGCAGAGAAAAATGAGAACGTCATCAAGGTAAATGATAACAAAGTTGTCCAGGAATTCTCGGAAGATATCGTTTACCAAGTATTGAAATGTAGCTGAGGCATTGCACAGGCCCAACGGCATAACGAGATATTCAAAGTGTCCAAATCGGATTCTAAATGCGGTCTTCCCTCCCTCCCTCATGTATGCAAACAAGATTTTAGGCTCACCGCAGATCTAATTTGGTCAAGACCTGCGCAGTTCGAAACCTTTGGAACAGTTCAGGAATGAGGGGGAGCGGATACCGGTTCTTTAAGTTCCCTGTAGTCTACGCAAGGTTTCAGTGAACCATCCTTCTTTTCAACTAAAAAGATGCCAGCTCTAGCGGGAGAGGAAGAGGGATGGATGAACCCTTTTTCCAGATTTTCATTGATGTATATTCGGAGGGCCTCCAACTCGACTTCAGATAACGGGAAAATTCATCCAAACGGATTTCTGCCCCGGGGAGTAACTCTATGGGACAGTCGTAGGGCCGATGAGGTGGAAGAAGGCCAGCCTTTTTCTTGTCAAAAACATCCAAGAATTCCTGATAGGCTGCTGGGATGTTTTGATGTAAGCTGGATGTGGTTTGGATGGCAACACAGTTAGTCGGACTGCTAGAACCAGGGACAAAGCAATGCTGTAGACAATAGACTGTGGAGAAGGAGATTTCCTTTTTGCCCCAATGGATCTGGGGGTTATGGGCTTGCAGCCAAGGAAGTCCTAGGATAACAGGGAACAAAGGGGAATGCAGTACATCAAAACAAATGACTTCCTGGTGGCCGGAATCTGTAATTATCATAATTGGTCTAGTTTCTTGAGTGACGAGTCCAAAACTAGGCAAAGACCCATCAGCCAAATGGACTTCAGGTTTCTGTTTTTCCGGATATCGGAAGATCCGGATACCTGAAAGTCCATAGGCCTTGGTTGAGAAGACTTACTGAGTCCAAATGTCCATTTCCTCCACAGTAAAGGCAGAGGTTGGCCTGCCGGTGGCGTTGCTTCTCTTCAGGGGTAAGGGAGGAATGGACTAAACCCAGTTGCATAGGCTCCCCTTCTGCAGTTGGGGTGGCAGAAGGTGCTGGTAGGGGAGAAGAGACCTGTGTAATCCTTGACATCATCCAAGTAGGATGTGGGTTTTGGAATCGTTCTGATCGCCGTTCCCGCAGGCGTCTATCCAGCTTAATAGCCAGTTGTATCAGATCCTCCAAGGTAGCAGGGGTCTCAACCCAGGCCAGTTCATCTTTCAGGGTTTCAGATAGCCCTAGATGGTACTGGTACTTGAGGGCTGCTTCATTCCAGCCAGTGTCAGCAGACCATCTACGAAAATCAACAGTGTAGTCTTTTGCTGTGCGTTTCCCTTGGGTCAGGGTATGTAGGGTGGACTCAGCAGTGGCTGTACGCTGCGGGTCCTCATAAGTTGGGCCATTGCTTCAAAGAAGGAGTCCACCGAATTGAGTACAGTACTCTTTTGCTCAAGCAGATTACAAGCCCAGGTCTTGGGTTCTTCAGCTAGTAGGGAGATAATGAACCCAACTTTCACAGTCTCTATAGAGAAGGTTCTTGGCTGAAGGACTAGGTAAAGCATGCAGGCATTTTTAAAGGACCGGCTGAGGGTCAAACACAGGGTGGCCAGTGGACACCCAGCTGAGGGTCAAACACAGGGTGGCCAGTGGACACCCAGCTGAGGGTCAAACACAGGATGGCAGGAATCTGGCAGAGGCAAAGTCCATATAGCAAGCCGGGGTCATGCACGGATAATCAGCAGAAGGAGGGTCAAGGAGCAAGTCAGGGTATGAGCCAGGAGAGGAAGTAAACAGGTCTGGAGCAAGCCAGGTCAAGAACAGGAGATTCAAGGAATAACACAGAGGTTCAGGAATACAGGAAGCCGACGACAATCCAGAAACTTGGGTCAGACAGAGGCAGTCTTTTATAGGCCAGCAGGGGGATAAATCTGTCACATGATGCGCCTATGGCGCCCATTTCTTCTACTGGCAAGATTGCCAATACTTCCAGGGCCATTTCCCTGACAGCCCATCAATTGCAGCCGCACTGTGCCCATCAAATGCAACCTCACTGTGCCCATCAAATGCAGACTCTCAGTCTGTGCCCATCAATGCTGAGCCCCTTAGTCTCTGTGCCCATCAATGCAGCTCATCAGTCTGTGCCCATCAATGCTGAGCCCCTCAGTGTCTTTGCCCGTCAATGCAGCACCTCAATCTGTACCCATCAATGCAGTCCCACAGTTTGTGCCCATCAATGTTGACTCTGAGCCCCTCAGTCTGTGCCCATCAATCCTGAGCCCATCAGTCTGTGCCCATCAATCCTGAGCCCCTCAGTCTGTTCCCATCAATGCTGACTCTGAGCCCCTCAGTCTGTGCCCATCAATGCTGACTCTGAGCCCCTCAGTCTGTGCCCATCAGTGCAGACTTTGAGCCCCTCAGTCTGTGCCCAATGCAGACTCACTAGTGCCTGGTTCACACAACGGCTATCTCCCGCTGTGTCACGGAGCTTGCGTCTGAATTCTTTGGTGGTGCTGTAACAGGGTCCTGCCTCCTACACCGGCTCCTCTTGTAATAAACAGAACTTCCATCTATTACAGGAGGAGCCGGTGTAGGAGGCAGGACTCTGTTACAGCACCACCAAAGAATTCAAACACAAGCTCCGTGACATGTCTGTGTCATCCACAAGAGGAGGAGTGAGGGGACTCAGGGAGGACTCTGCAGTCTGCACTTGGATCGGCCACGGACACCTTGCTGATCCCTGGCGGTGCAGACAGGCTGTCACTGAAACCGGCCCACTGAAATTCCCGGTAGTCCCGATGGCCAGTACATGCCTGTATATGTGTGATGATTTAATGGACAAAGGATTTGTATTCATTTGTATTTCTGTCCATCCAGTTAATAGCTCTGCCATTCCACATAGCCCTGTCTGGCATGACAGAAGACCTGATTTTTGTCTGCTGCAGTTCAGTAACACTTACAGGTCTCAGACCCAACATGTGACTGGACAGGAAAAGAGAAGCAGCACACTGATAAACACATATCTCTTGTACAAAGGTTTTTATTGAACATAAAGATCAACAGAAAAAATACAGAAAAAACAGTGGTGAACATACCATGTAAACACATCTGCATTGAAATTGCAGATGTATAGCAAATAGAACATTTCTAGACATAACAAATCCTACACCGTCCTGATGTTTAGGAGAAGTTGCATATGGTCTGTGGGTTTTATGGATATGCTAACCTGCTAGATATTGGCAAAATGTATTTAAGTTTATAAAGCCTAGTGCAGACTGAGTTGACTTTAAATGTTAAACAACATAATAAGAAAGAGACCATATGGAGCTAGGTATCACATTATCATGTCCTTAAGGCGGTCGTTCAGCATACAACCAACCTAACAGAGGTTGGGTTGTAGATCAAAAGAAGTTGCGAAAAAAAGATAAGAAAAAGGATGTAGAAGAGAAAAGGCCAAGAAAAGAGGAAAGAGAATAGTGCAGAAGAGGAAAAAAAGGCGGGAGGTGGAGGGGGGGTCCCCGGGGTGGGGGGAGTGGAGGTATCTCAGAGTGAGAGCAGCGCAGGATCAAATCTAGAAGGGTGGACATGAGACACCCAGGGTCGCCATGTCTGGAGAAACTTATCATGCGTGTCTGATAGCACAGCTGTCAACTTTTCGTTGATCATAATATCATTTACACGGTTTTTAACTGCTTCAAAGCTCAGAACTGGGGTTTTCCAGGCCTTTACTATGGTCAATTTAGTTGCAGTAAAAACATGCGACGCCAGTTGGCGTTCTGGTCTTAATAGTTCTGTGATTGGTTTCCCTAGGAGGGCTTCATAGGGATCCCTTCTTATATTTGTATTAAAAAGGTTACGAAGGAGTGCATAGATTCTGATCCACAATCTGCATACTTTGGGGCATTTCCACCAGATATGTGCCATTGTCCCCTCCTGGGCACACCCACGGAAACATAAGGGGGAGTAGGATGGAATAAAGCTCGCAAGTCTAGCTGGAGTGTAATACCAGCGATATAGTATTTTGTAAGTGTTTTCTAGGAATAGTACATTCTTGGAGCATTTAGATAGAGATGCAGTCATGACCTGCCAATCCTCTGGGTCCAGTTTTTTCCCCAACTCTGCCTCCCACTGGAGATGGTACGGTCTCAGGGGTGGTTTCTTTGAGCCTATTATGGTTGCATATATTAAAGAGATCAAACCCGAGGATTGAGGTCGTGATCTACATAAACTTTCGAAAGGGGTCAATGTATAGGGGGTTGGTTGAGATTTAATGAGTTGTTGTAGAAAGTGTCGGATCTGCATATAGCTATAGTGTTCTCTAAGAGGGATGTCATGAGAGGATCGTAATGCCGCGAATGAGATAATCCTGGTAGGGGTAAACATGGAGTGGATATCTATAAAACCATTCTCGGACCACCATGCGAATTGTGTCGGGTTATCTCGACCAGGTGGAAATAGCGGGCAGTGAAGAAGGTGGAGTAGAGGGAGATGCGAGGAGATCAGGTTCGCTGAATATTTAATCGAGTCCCACAATTTAAGTGAGTGAGCCAGACATGGGCCTATGTTGGTTGGGCGGTGGGCCTTGGGGAGCCAGGGAAGAGAGGCCAGTGGTATCGGATGGGAATCCACCAGATCAATGACAGCCCACAACGGCATCTGCTGTTTCTCATGGAGACGTGATAGCGGGGCGATAGCTGCCGCTGTGTAATAAGCCTGCAGATTGGGGACCGAGAGGCCACCATTGATCCTGCGGGCATACAACACCCGTTTATTAATTCTGGGTCTCGTAGAACCCCATATAAATTGCATAATTTTACGTTGTTGGATGCGTATAATATGGGGTGGAACGTGGATCGGCAGAACCCTGAAATAATAGAGAAGTTTTGGGAGATAGGTCATTCGGATAGTTGCAATCCTTCCGAACCAGGACAATGGGAGGGCAGACCAGGAGTTAAGCATGGCTGCCAATTTCCCAAAAAGCAAGGGAAAATTGGCCTGGTAGAGGCCTGAGTAACTCGGGGTAAGTTTGATCCCCAAATAGGGTAGGGAGGTCAACCATTGAAAGGAAAATGTAGTTTTTAAATGTTCTAGGTCAAGGGGCGCTAAATTAATCGACATCGCTTTACACTTAGAGGGGTTGACAGCTAGGCCTGAAATCGAAGCAAAGGTATTTAAGAGGGACAGCAGATTAGGTAAGGTGATTCTAGGCTTGGTAATAGTGAGCAGAATATCATCCGCAAACAGTTTATGAGAAGAGCTCGCTATTTCTACCCCTTCTATGTCCGGGTGAGATCGGATAGCCTCCGCCAAAGGTTCCAGTGCCAAAATAAATAGAAGTGGGGAAAGTGGGCAGCCCTGGCGTGTCCCTCTTTGAATAGGAAAGGTAGGTGACTCAAATCCATAATATTTCACTTTGGCCTGGGGGGTGTCATAAATAGCTGAAACCCAGCTCATAAAGGACGCACCGAACCCATAGTGATTCAATACCTGTATAAGATAGGGCCAGGACAGGGTATCGAAGGCTTTAGTAATGTCCAAAGAAAAAAACATTGTCTCCAGAGATCTATTGTGTACAATGTGTTGTATTTGTAGGAGACGTCGGATAGCATCACCGGCCTGCCTCCTTGGGACAAAGCCCACCTGGTCTTTTTTTATTAGTCGTGGGAGAAAGGAGTTGAGGCGATTGGCCAGGATTTTTGTCAAGATTTTCATGTCTATGTTAATCAGAGAGATCGGTCGATAAACACATATCTCTGTCAGTCTGCTCTCTCCTATCAGCAAACTCCTTGTACTGTAGCACAACTTATTGGCTCTTTGTGCTGCTTCTCCTTCCCATGTTTGAGCTCTGGTGTACAGGGGCTGCAACATGAATATACCAGGTCAAAGTCATGTACGTACACTGCTTGCAGTTAAGAAAATACATTCATGAATACATTAGAGAGCAGCATTCATTTGTGTATTTTATAGCTGCTGGAAGATCAGCATGCGCACAGAAGCCGTCAGTCACGGCACTCACTAGTGAAGAAACGGCACGGAAGGCCGTTTCTTTACAGCGAATGCGCGATGACATCATCGGCGCAGTGCTAAGTAAATTTCTCCTAAGCAGCACACGTTTAGGAAATATTTACTGTACGAACAGGTAAACCTTATTATAGGCTTACCTATAGGTACAACTTGAAAATGGAGGTTTACAACCTCTAAGTCACAAAACATTTTATAAAAACTGTAATTTTAAAAAATGTTAATGTGCAAAGAAAGGAAAGACACTGAGACACCAATGCAGGACTAAAGCTTCTGTCAGCTTGACTCCAATACTGTATAGTAAAAGATGTCCACATCACGGAGAAGTTATAAAAATAAAATAACATTTTCGTTACTTTTGAACCTTGTCGTGATGCGAACATCTTTTGCTATACTGTAATATTTAACTGAATGCCGACCCACCGCAGTTCCTTTTTCCTTTGGCAGGTTGGCTCGTACAGGCACAATCACGTACCTGTACATCATGGCTTTATTCCGGGACCGCTCGCGCATGCGAAAACTTAGGCCTCATGTACACTGCTGCTGCTAAACGGACATTTAGGAGCAGTTGGGTTTTTTTTTTCAACTGCTCCTAAACTCTCCTCTATGTTATCTTATCTGTCGATGTACACAGGGTCGTTTACAGTTGTTTTTAGGCAGCTGTATATGCTGAATGTATATGCATTTAGAAGCTGAGTTTACAGGCATTAAAAGCACCAAACGCGTCTAAACGTGGTAACTCGTTTTTTTTTAACGCTTCTAAATTCAAACGTGGCAAAACGCCGTTAAACGTGGCATGTAAACGCGGCAAAACTGACGTTTTAAATGTCAGTTACTATCTGTCAAGTTAAATTGTTCAGGAGTGGTTGTAAAAAACATCCCATGTACATGAAGCCTTACTGTCACTCGCAGCAGCACAAGTCGATCAGCAGATCCCAGCCAACGATCTATGGCCAGCACCCGCTTATCGGCTGAGCGAATGACAGAAGAGAGCCCTGTGTTGGTAAATAACACAGGGCTCTTTACAGACAGCAGTGAAGTGTTTTTTTTCCCCCCTGCAAAGCAGTACACAAACTAAACACTGTTAGGCAAAACATTTAACCCCTTGATTGCCCTAGATGTTAACCCCTTCCCAGTGTCATTAGTACAGTGATAGTGTATATTATTAGCACTGACCACTGTATTAGTGTCACTGGTGATGTCAATGGCAGTTAGTCAGTTCCCTCACAGCGTCAGTTAGTGTCAGATTTTACGTCGCACTTACGCAGTCCCATTATAAGTTGCTGATCATAGCCATCACTGGTATAAAAAAATAAAATAAAAATTCCAGTATCTATACCATAGTTTGTAGACACTAAAACTTTCACGCCAACCAATCAATATACACTTTTTGTTTTTTTTTTTTACCAAAGACATGTAGCAAAATAAATTTTGGCCAAAATTTATGATGAAATTAGATTTTTTTTTACATTTTTTGTTGGATTTTAATTTTAAAATTAGTTTATAATTTTATGTATAGCAGAATGTGGAAAATATTGTTTTTTTCCCCAAAATTTGGGGTCTTTTTTCATTTATATCGCAAAACATAAAAAACACAGTGGTAATCAAATACCACGAAAAGAAAGCTCTATTTGTGTGAAAAAAAATTATATAAATTTAGTTTAGGTACAGCATTGCATGACCACGCAATTACCAGTTAAATTAACGCTGTGCTAAATGGCAAAAAATGGCCTGGTCATGAAAGGAGTAAAATCTTCCGGATCTCATGCGGTTAATGTGATTAACATTTCTAAATGATTGCTTCTCTCTATTTCCACAACTATTTTTAGAACTATTTCATATGCTGGCTGTATGTTTCAAGGAATATGGTCAGTACCCCTGCTCAACAACTGCTGAGATTAAATAGGTGATATGAGATGTACAGGTGCATCTCATAAAATTAGAATATCATCAAAAAGTTATTTATTTCAGTAATTCAATTCAAAAAGTGAAACTCATATAATATATAGATTCATTACATACAGACGAATATATTTCAAGCATTTCTTTTTTTTAATTTTGAGGATTATGGCTTACAGCTACTGAAAACCCAAAATTCAGTAACTCAGAAACTTTGAATATTACATAAAGACCTATAAAAAAATGTCCACGTACAATATAGTATGCACTCAATACCTGGTCAGGGCTCATTGTGCATGAATTATTGCATCAATGTGGCGTGGCATGGAGGCGATCAGCCTGTGGCACTGCTCAGGTTTACTGGCCAATCAAGCACAGTGATACCATAATTATTAAACGAGGTATTGGTACTTTTGGCAGTGTGGGCAGGTGCCAAGTCCTGCTGGAAGATGAAATTAGCATCTCCATAAAGATGGTCAGCAGAGGGAAGCATGAAGTTCTCTGGAATTTCCTGGTAGAGAACTGCGCTGACTATGGACATGATAAAACACAGTGGACCAACACCAGCAGATGACATGGCTCCCCAAATCATCATTGACTGTGGAAACTTCACACTGGACCTCATGCAACTTGGATTCTGTGCCTCTCCACTCTTCCTCCAGACTCTGGGACCTTGATTTCCAAATGAAATGCAAAATGTACTTTCATCCAAAAGAGGACTTTGGACAATTGAGCAACAGTCCAGTACTTTTTCTCCTTAGCCCAGGTAAGACGTTTCTATCATCGTCTGATTCAGGAGTGGCTTGACACAAGGAATGTGACAGTTGTAGCCCATGTCCTGGATATGTCTTTGTTGTGGCTCTTGAATCACTGACACCAGCTGTAGTCCACTCCTTGTAAATCTCCCCCAAATTCTTGAATGGCCTTTGCTTCACAATCCTTTCAAGGCTGCGGTTTTCCCTGTTGCTTGAGCACTTTTTTCCAGCACACTTTTTCCTACCACTTAACTTTCCATTAATATGCTTGGATAAAGCACTCTGAACAGCCAGCTTCTTTAGCAATGACCTTTTCTGACTTGCCCTCCTTGTGGAGGGTGTCAATGACTGTCTTCTGGACAACTGTCAAGTCAGAAGTCTTCCCCATGATTGTGTAACCTACTGAACCAGACTGGGAGACCATTTAAAGGCTCAGGAAACCATTACAGGTGTTTCAGTTAATTAGCTGATTAGAGTGTGACACTAGAGTGTGAGTCTACAATATTGAACTTTTTTACAATATTCTAATTTTCTGAGATACTGAATTTTGGGTTTTCACTAGCTGTAAAGCCATAATCATCAAAATTAATTAAAATAAAGAAATGCTTGACATATATCACTCTGTGTGTAATGAATCTATATAATATATGTTTCACTTTTTGAATTGAATTACTGAAATAAATTAACTATTTGATGATATTCTAATTTTTTAAGATGCACTTGTATATAACGATTACTGTATAGCCCTACTGAACAGGCATATAAATATATCATAAGCCTGCATATGTAATACGCCCATGTAGCTTCCTTAGTATAAAAAAAAATATCAATCTACACAGTATACTCAAACCAGTTGCCAATGCATGAAAAGTGTGCATTAAGAAACATTTCTTGTTGCCTTTAACAATTAGTAGATTCTTGCTTCATTTTAGGCATGGACTCCAGGAATGACAGTTGGAAGTTGAATGGTTATTGCGGTTAAAAGGGTTTTTCCTTACGACATATTTTTTTTTTTTTTTTTTACATCAAACATTAGCTGCTAGTTTTCTAAATATGATCAATGTATAATATATATATATTTACATGCACTGTAGATCCAAAAATATCAACTGATACAGAACTATATATTTGTAAAAAATGACAGCAATCAACAAGACATTATATAATTTTATTACAAACTCATTTAAAATACATCAGAAGAAATATTGACTGGATTCTGCACATACCTTCTCCATTTTCTCAAACCCACAGGACATATTTTATGCCTGGTTGTACTGGCCATATTTTAGGCTTTGCCGGATGTTATTTTAATAATGGCAAGTTTCTATGTATACAATGCACATAAGGCTACCCTTAGGCATGAAAATGCAACACCATTATTTTAAAGCCTTCTCTATAAGGTAGAAAAATAATGACATGTGCATTGATGATTTTACATTTCCAATCTGCTGGGATCACAAACTCGCAAATTGAACAAATGGAAAAAAAGGTAATTATAAGTATCTGGCTTACTGACTGTTGACTGAAATTAACTGCAGGTTCTCACTTAAAGCGGTTGTAAAGGTGTTTTTTTTTTTTTTTTTTAAAATAACAAACATGTTATACTTACCTTCACTGTGCAGCTCGTTCTGCACAGAGTGGCCCCGAACCTCGTCTTCTGGGGTCCCTCGGCGGCTGTTTCAGCTCCTCCCCGCAAGCATTCACCACCTTAATGCGAGCTCCCTCGCACGGTGGTGAGTGCTTGCGGGCGCGCTCCCGTGATACAGCCGGCGGCTATAGCCGCTCGCTGTATCACTCGGCCCCGCCCCCCGGCGCGTCGCGTCATCGGATGTGATTGACAGCAGCGCGAGCCAATGGCTGCGCTGCTTTCAATCCATCCACTGCAGCCAATCAGCGGCCAGGGTGAGCGGAGGAACAGATGTCGGGAACGCGAAGCTGACTTTCGAGGCGTCAGGTAAGTAAAACGGGGGGCCTGGGGGCGGCGGTTCTGTCAGAAGTTTTTTCACCTTAATGCATAGAATGCATTAAGGTGAAAAAATTTTTACCTTTACAACCCCTTTAAGCCTAGTACACGGTAATGTTTTTTTTTTTTCAACCCCAACTAGGGGGTCGCCGTACTAACTATGCGGTGTTAGTGCGGCAATATCTCCCGCTGTGCTATTGTATTCTAACAGGGGGTCTGCCCCCCTGCCAGAACAAACTGATCAGCGCTCATAGGCATAGGATGCCAGTGCTGATTGGCTGCTGGTCGGATGCTGGTTTTCCGGCATGTCCTTTCAACAGAAGCCGGTTATGATTCAGACAGGCAGCTGTACACACTGTTCAAATGTCGGCTGTTTCAGTTACAAAACTTGTAAATAAGTAAGTTTTCTCCTTCACTGATGGGCACTGATGTGGCTGCACTGAGGGGCACTGATAAGGTGGCACTGATGGGCACCAATGAGGTGGCACTGATGAGGTGGCACTGATGATGGGTACTAATATGCGGCACTGATATGCGGCATGGATGGGCACTGATAGGTGGCACTGATGTACTGTAATGTATGGTACTGATGGATGCCAATCAGTTCCAAACAATAATGCCTGCCAATCAGTGATGCCCATTGTGGGCACTGATTGGCATCCATTGTGGGCACTGATTGGAATCCATTGTGGTGACATCCCTAGTGGTTCTAGTGGCGTCCCTGGTGGTCCAGTGTGGGTATCCTCGGGGGGGGGGGGGGGGCTGCGCTGATAATTGATCAGCACAGACCTTCCCGTCAGAGGAGCAGCCGATCAGCTCTCCTCTACTCGCGTCTGGCAGACGCGAGTGAGGAAAAGCCAATCACGAGAGTGAGCAAAAGCCAATCTGTTTACATCGTGATCAGCCGTGATTGGGCATGGCTGATCACGTGGTAAAGAGTCTCCATCAGACTCTTTACCTAGATCGGAGTTGCGGTGCCTCCAACTGACACACCGCATCAATGATCGTCGTGATGCACGCCCCTGGGGGCGCGCAGCGGCTTAATATCCTGAAGACGTCATATGACGTCCGGTCAGGATATTGAAACCACTTTGCCACCATCATTATGCTATATGGTGGGCGGCAAGTGGTTAAATATGCCGACCAGTGTGAACAGGGAGAGTCCCACCCCTCAGATTTACATATGAAGGAATCACCTTCATAATAACCTCCCATAACTCTTCCTCTGTAGTCTTCCAGTAAACCATTATTCTTTGGCATGCTGCAAGCCATGAATGACACAGGAGGAAGTATGACACATGTACACTTTTCACCACCCACATGAAGGCTCAAAAACACCCTAGATCACCCTAGGACCCACCCACATTAACTCCCAAAACTGGTACAAGTGACTCCCAAATGCTGCCCTGAAGCTACAGAGGCTCAAAAGATCATGGGAGATGTAGAATCAGGACTGGAAAAGAAAGGAAACAGGAAGTCAGAGAACTTATGAATTCAGCCAAGAAGTGAAGTGATATCATGGACACAGAAACCTGCTGTATACAGCTAAAGGTGGTAAGTTACATATAAACTGACATTGGGGTTGTGATTCATTTACATGCACAATGCATCTGTTGTTTTGGGGGGGAAAAGCTGGAGTTCTTCTTTCTAAATGCTACTGAAAGGGAATACATAGCTTTCATCATTTCTATTTATATAAGATGGCCAGGGATAGGGACATATATTTTTTTTAAGGCAAATATAAAATTAGTTAATATTTAATTTAAGTAACAGAGGGGAAATCTTCCAATGGGGGCACTAGTTCTTGTAACCTGGGCATTCCCAATGAATTCTCTAAATTTGCAGGGATTTCCTCTAACTTCCTGTTTTGGCTATGCGACCGGGAGTGAAGGTAAATATTGCCAATGGGACAAAGATGGCAAAAAAAATATATAAAAAATGACAGGGTTACTGCCCTACCTTACTCTATTCAAAGTGCAAAAAAATAAGTGATGCCTAAAGTTCTACTTTAACCACTTGCCTACTGGGCACTATTACCCCCTTCCTGCCCAGGCCAATTTTCAGCTTTTAGCGCTGTCGCATTTTGAATGGCAATTGCGCAGTCGTGCAACACTGTACCCAAATTAAATTTTTATCATTTTTTTCACACAAATAGAGCTTTCTTTTGGTGGTATTTAATCACCATTGGGTTTTTTATTTTTTGCCAAATAAACAAATAAAGACCGAAAATTTTGAGGAAAAAAAATGTCCCTTTTACACAACCTGGTTATCAGCTCTCTTCTCCTCTCTTCACGCTGTCAGCATGAGGAAAGGAGTGCCGATAACCAGCTTCTGTTTACATCTGTGATCAGCTGTGATCGGACACAGCTAAGCACATGGTAAAAAGCAGCTGCCCGGAAGTGGGCATGATCACAGAACGCTGTCATATGACAGCTTCTCAGAACTAGCCGGTCATGCTGTGGCCGTCATTCAGCTATAGCACGGTCGGCAAGTGAATAAGGACTCTCTCTTTGATTCTTTGTTGTAAAAAGCATGCTGTTTACAGTATTCAATAGCTGAAACTATGCATGCAAGTGGAGTCATCACAGTAGTAACTTCTCTGTTATCTAGTGGCGCTGCCTGAGATTTTAATCAAACTGTGCCACAAATTTGTAAAACTAAAGCTGCCTATACATGGATTTAAATTCATCCACTTCAGCAGGAACTGGCCGAATTTCGATCCATGTGTGGGCACTGGTTGAACAGATGTTGATCTATTTAATACTGTATTTGCCAGATTTAATTACAGTATTAAAAAGTAACATCACTAACATATACAGTACATTAACATGTATTTATTATACTAAAAATGACACCTAGCCAAAATGACACAGACGGAAAGATAATTGACCAAAGTGAACATTTTGCACATCATTATAAATGTGATCGATGCGACCAGACAAAATACAAAAGGAAAAGTCAATTAGCCAAGTTGGGCCTTCAGATCTTTTTCAGATATACTGCACCATAATGGAGGTAATTTAATTTGTATAATGTTACAGTGAAAAATATCAGAGAATGGAAATGTTTTGGAATAATTCAGATCTACAAACACTAGTGGACTTATAACTGCAAACAACATCACCAACACACAAAACCATATAATTACCCAATTGCATGTCTCTCCAACAGTCTTTGGACAGGAATAGTTAATTTCCCAAGAAACCTCTTGATGATAGGACGACTTTTGGCAAATTTATCTTTTATTTCAATTTCCAAAACATCAGTTAAAAGTGCAACAAATGAATATTTCTGAAAGAAAAAAAATGGATCAGAAAAAATTTTTGATAGTATTTAAAGTAGTGTTAAACCCAAACGCAAACATTTATAAACATTTATTATATTGCAGCTTACCAATTCTTAGATGTGATGGCTGCAATAGTTTCCTTTCTTATATTTTCATCTGGTGAACCAGCAGCAACTGATGGGACTTGTCTTATTGATGCTTTTCAAAAGCATCAATGAGACAAACCATTTAACACTGGCAGGGGTGTTTAAAATAATCATATTTTAGTTATTCATGCAAAAACTTTATCCCAAAAGGAAAAAAAACTGTTTGCTGTAACTAATTATAAAGTGTGAGCTAGAGATTATCTTCAATTTGTTAGTGTATCTAAATCTGCAAATACATTTAGCGCTCCCCTCCCCCCAGACTGACAATGGTGCAGTCTGCTGTGTCCCCTATTCTCATTCATCCAGAATGGCATCTAATTAATACAGGAGGTGTGTTACTGGCCAGATCACCAGGTGAAAACAGAGGGAAAAAAGCTAAAGAAAACTAATGCAGCCACTACAGCTAAGGATTGGTAAGCTGCAGTATAATACATTTTTAGTTTTAGGTTTAATGCCGCTTTAATCTTTTTAACAACATCTAATCAATACATTTTTGAAGGCAACAGGAAAGTCTTCAGGCTAGAGGAGTCACTCCTCCATCTGATTAAAACACTAATGGTTTAAATGTAAAGGTTGAGCTAGCGAGTGCTATAAACAGATCAGCTAAGGATAGACTGAGTAAGTGGAAAGGAACGGATTAAAGAAAGTAAGTGATTCATATCCATGTAGCAGACGAAAACCTGTCATTAAAAAAATATGTAGCTACCATAGCTGACCTACGTCTTGCTAGCTTCATAACTGGGTTGAGACATTTACTCAGGATTTTAATTTGAGTTATTTTTATCTATTGAAGGTATTAAGGTACAGAGCATATGCTAATAGATCAAATTTATCAACACAAGAGATACTATAAATCTATGAAAAATTTGAAATATTACCTCAATACAAGATAATATAGGATTTTGTACTCACTGTAAAATACTTTTCTTGAAAATCATTGAGGGGCACAGGATTCAGAGACATCTGGGTTATACTGCCAACTACAGGAGGATATGGACACTGACAAACAAAAATCAGTTGGAAGCCTGGTATTACCCCTCCCACTCCCAGTATGCTCCAGTTTTGTAACCAAGCAGTTTCGAAAAGCAAGACCACGTGCACAGAGGAGTAGGACCTGTGTTCTCAATGAACTCCAAAAAATTATTTTAGGGGGAGTGCAAAAATCCTATGACCTTTCTTGTTCATCGAGGGGCATAGGATTCAGAGACATTTGGGACATCTCAAAACAAACCAATTGAGGGATGAACAAAACATTAAACAAAACGCTAACAGACCCACTAAAAACACAACAGAAAGAAACCCTGGACTGCGGGCATATCAGGTAGACTCATATAGTAATAAATTACTTCAAGACAATGATTGAAACTCTCCTTCTGATGTACTGAAGCTTGACATTGGGATGGATAGGTTCAAATGGCGTTTTTGTGAAGTGCTTAAAGAAACATTCTATTTAAATCCCATACTGTGACAGGTGAACATACAGGAAAGCCACAAAAGAGACACACAGTACAGAAGTCTTAATCAACCCTTGATGATATTCACTGCTAAATGCTGGTCCAGACCTAATTTTAAAAAGGCTCAGGATATGTCCCTCAGAGTATTTCCCAGGATGAAAGTTTCTTTCCTCGCACCAAGCAAAGTATGTCTACCCCTTGTGTGATGGTAGGCCTTTTCAGAAGTAGACCTCCTAGCTTTTACTAATAGAAGATCACTGATACAGTGAGTCCTCTATTCCTCAAGATCTGAGCTTAAACAGCCATGCTGTTTAAAGGCTCAGTTCACCTTTTTCTAAAATATGAATGAATGCACATGATTTTCCAGGTAAAAAAATGTGCATTTTTATATATTTTTTCCATGGAGCCTGCATAGCATTGCACCAGCAATCAGTAGATCTGTCAGCAGAGAGTTACTCAGCTGCAGAAAGTAAAGATGAGCACCCTGATAGTTCGCTGAGACCTACAAGCCATCGACTGCAGTGGAAAATGGGACTTGTAGTTCATTAATTCACAGATTGCTGTGATTGAATGATACAGCTATGCTGGTAGAGCCCCGCACAGCCAAGCTGTTTTTAAAATGTGACAGCGGGTACAGGATGAGGAATCCCTGCCTTTTGTCACAGTGAGGGATCAGGGGATGAGCAGGGCTGCTGCGTTAGTAACATATAACACCCTAAATATGGGAGTAACATGTAAAGGTGAACTTATCCTTTAAAGCCAGTGATTGTAAAGCAGATGGTAAACTGGTCCTTGGGAGAGAAGATCCTGATAATTTCAAAAGACCCATGGAGTATCTACCAGTGGACTAATTAGGTAGGAGTACCACATCCACCTGGGCAAGTCTGGAGTTATAAGGATCACCAAAATGTCTTCCATCTCAAGCAGGCAAGGAAGGCGTTTCAGAGGAAGAAATGTGTAAATCAGGCTGTACTAATCTAACGAAGCCACCAGAGCATATACAGCCTCCACGGTTGATCTCTGCACCCGGAGACAATCCTGTCTAGTTTGTTTTTGTTCATTGAGGCTAGAAGGTGCAAATCTGGCATCTTCCACGTTTGACACATGTTCTGAAACACCTTTGGAAGTTGGTCCCATTCTCCGCAATCTAGACACTACAGACTGAGAAAGTCTACCTGCCAACTGTCCATGCCTGGGTTTTTGGGAAAGGCTGGAACATAAAGATCTGCCCAGGACAGAATCCTTTCTACCTCACTTGCCAGACAAGACTTTTGCCTCATCCCTGGTGGTTACTGTACCCTAATCCAGAATGTTGACCAAGAGATGAGATTCTTCTGGTGTCCAAGTTCTAATAAGGTGTCCATAAGTTCTCCCCAGCGTAACAGGCTGGTATCCATTACGAGGATCTTTCAAGAGACCAAAAGGAGGGATTCCAATGCCAAAGCTGGATTTGTGAGTCACCAAGGCCAGAGACAACCTGGCCCTCGGTGACAGGGGATCTGGTCTGTCCGGAGACTAAACCATCCATATTTTCCCACGATAACTGTGGAACTAGAGAAAACAGACTGCTTCGAAAGAAGCAAACAAAATTCCCATTATTCTCATGCAACAAAGAGTCCAAGTCTGGGAGAGGAAAAGCCTCACCTGGGGAAGAAGAAACTTTTGCTTGTGCTATGTCAAAGATAATGTAAGCAATGAGTTGGCTCCAATGTAGACATCTGAAGTTTTAGGATCCAATCAAACCTTTTCGGGGTTAAAATTGTCCACATCCCATTGTTGGACAAGATTTGTTCCTACTGGTCCATCAACAGGAGATTGTGCATATATCCCACAATAGGGATTCCCTGGCGTCCTGTCGTTTCAGCCAATTAGGTGACGGGTAACAGATCTGAGCACCTGACTGGCTGAGAGGCGGTTTAGTGTTAGGAAAGCGAATGTTCATTCGCTTTTCTAACACAGCTGAGTGACCTGCGAGCGCCCAGCATGGCGCTCACAGGTCACCTTTGCTGACGTCTATTAGAGCCTTTGGCTCTAATCAGGTGCTTCAAAACCACCCCCCACCGCTGTAATTCAGGCACCCTGCACCCGAAAAGGGGCTGGGTGTCTGAATAGGGGGTGGCAGCGGTGGCCATAGATAGATTCATGCAATGCATGAATCTATCTATTGGTGCTAGACGGGGTGGCAGGAGAGAGGGGGCCACTGATGGGTGTATACACCGTGGTGATGAAATTTCCCCGCTCTCCCTCCTCCTCCATGTCCCCATATTGCTATACACTATGGGGGCAGGATATAAAATGGTGATTGATGGAGGCTTCACCTCCCTGTTAGTCCCAGCACATGTACACCATAGACACAGGCTGAAGGGGCAGGCGTGACACAGCCTGTGATTAGTAGAACCTCCTCCAGATCTCTTTACAGTGTGAACAAAGTGAAAGATATGGTGAATCAACGTAAACTCCGCCTACATCACGTTACTGCAAAAAATAATAAACATTTGCTTTGAAATATAAATTTGTATGTAAATCACTTTGTTGCTATTTATTTTCATTCTCTATTCTGAAAGCTTTTTTATGTCATGTGACTGGCACAACAGAAATTCAACACTGTGCAGACACAGATTCATACATCAGCAGAGTACTAGAAACTCCTGAGGACAGGAAAGACCTTGTAAACATCATGTGACCTCTGAACAGCAATGATTTAATAAGGTACTCAGATGATTTTTTTATATTAAATACAGTGACATGATCTTTATACATAAATAGATGTGATAATGACAATTAAACACTAAATGTTTAGTATCACTTTAATAAAGGTCTCCTAAAACAGATATTGGCCTGCAAAATATTTGGGATGTAAATAGTTTATTGGAAGTTTCCCAGTCTCTATGCAAGAAATCTGGGGGTAGCATATGTATCTGAAAAGTTTTTGAAGTCTTTAATAGGGAGTGGTGAAAACAGACGGTTGCCAAAAGTTTTATACAGCATGTTGCTTTTGGCAGATAGTAAATTGAAGCGCCACAATCAAGGATGGAAAAGGAGCTGGGGGTCCTAGCAGATGATAGGCTCAGCATTTGCATGCAATGCCAAGCTGCTGCTAACAAAGCAAGCAGAATATTGGCATGCATTAAAAAGTGGATTAACTCCAGAGATAAAGCGATAATTCTACCACTCTACATGACTCTGATCCGGCCTCACCTGGAGTATGCTGTCCAGTTCTGGGCACCAGTTCTCAGGAAGGATGTACTGGAAATGAAGTGAGTACAGAGAAGGGCAACAAAGCTAATAAAGAGTCTGGAGGATATTAGTTATGAAGAAAGATTGCGAGCACTGAACTTATTCTCTCTGGAGAAGAGACGCTTGAGAGGGGATATGTTTTCAATTTGCAAATACCATACTGGTGACCCCACAATAAGGATAAAACTTTTTTGAGGAACGTAGTTTAAGAAGACACGTGGCCACTCATTAAAATTAGACGAAAAGAGGTTTAACCTTAAAATGCGTAGAGGGTTCTTTACTGTAAGAGCGGCAAGAATGTGGAATTCCCTTCCATAGGCGGTGGTTTCAGCGGGGGGGCATCGATAGTTTCAAAAAACTATTAGATAAGCACCTGAACGACCGCAAAATACAGGGATATACAATGTAATACTGACATATAATCACACACATAGGTTGGACTTGATGGACTTGTGTCAATTTCCAACCGCACCTACTATGTAACAACCAACATGCAACAGCATTTAATGCACACAGTGCAGCATGATTTCCCCCCAAAAAAACAGGGATCCATGAGGCAATACATCAAAAAGCTATGTAAAAAAAAAAAAAAAAAAAAAAAAACAGTTGCCCACATGAATAAGGCCTAAAGGATCCCAGACTAGTAACAGAGCTAATGGAAGCTACAGGCTATTCTTCCATTTATAAGAAGCCATGCACCCCATCAGTAGGAGCTGAAATGGTCTCTAAGCCTGGGAGCTCTGGTAGCTGCCTGTGACCTGTGTCTGTAACCTCTTCAGGGTTAGTATTTTGTCAGATAAAGTCTTTGCAGCAGAAGGTTTAGATGCTGCTAAGGCTGCAGGCAAGTCAGAAAATGATTTTGGGGAGGAAATCATTGAGGTACACTTATAGCCTCTGCAGTTAGAGTCAGCAATTAAAGTTGAATTTTGGCCCATGAAATCTGCATAACTGCAGTGATATCCTCCATGGATAAGACTAAGGTCTCATGCATACTGCAGATGTAAAACGCCCATTTTACAGTTGTTTCGCATTTTTTTATACCCCTAAATGTCCCACTATGTTAGGCTATGTGTCCATACACATAAAGAAGGGGACCACATCTGAGGGAGCTAAGGAAGACCAAGAGGAATATAAGAACAATGTTGCAGGCTGTCATTGCAATGCCCTTGAGAGGGAGCACTGCAGTCCACCCCAAAACGGTTAGTGGATCTTGAGCTGAAGGGACCGGATATAGTAAGACTGTTCCCTGAAGACCCAACATGTTGCACCACTTAAGAGACAACTTAGCTCAGAATACCAGGTAAAATCTTGACAGCGGGGCAGTATAGCGTCTGCTGCCACAATTCTACCTCATGGCTGCACTCTGTGTCTGAATGGGGGGGATGGTGCAGCTTTGAGATAGAACTGTTGTGGCAGATGCTATACGGGGTGAATACCAGCTGTCATCCTTAGTAGATCCCTCTTGAGTCAGATCCAGGATCACTCGCTGCTATATATGGTTTTTGTCTTGGATTACATCCTGCTCTCCACTTGCCCATCCCACACTCCTGTCCATTTGTCTGCATGTCCAGCTTGGATCTGCTCAAATCACTAAAGGAAGCTGGAGGATCCCTAGTCTATAACATATAGTCCTCTCCTCTGCCACTTTGAGACTGTATTTGATGGTTGTCCGCCTAAAAAAAAGAATAGAATCTGAGGTTATCTGTGCGCTGCGGCATTTGGTTGTTATTATAGGTAAAATCTTGGGTACTCATGAATTGGCTGCTAAAAGCAGAAAAGGTTCCAGAGGCCAAAAGGTGGCCAGGTCACTGTAGGTGGCAGCAAGGGCAAACCAAGGTGGAACCCCAATTGCCTTGTGATTAGAAGCAGTAGCGTAAAGAGGTTACTTTACAATAAATGGTGGGAATCAAGTGCAGATTGCGTGGGTTTGACACTAAAGCTAGGGATGCAGCAATCAATTACTCAGCATTTAACCCTTTCCATTGAAATCAACAGAAAATAGGGGATAATAACAGTACACAACAGTTCTAATAAATGTAGCAGCTCTAAATGCTTATCCCACACGGTCTTCTCGTAACCGAGTCTTCAGGGAGAGTGTCACACCAGAGGCTGTGCTATGATTCTGAACCTGTAAATTGGCTAACACAGGTCACAACGTTCTAAAAAGAGCACCACAATGCAGAGCCCAGTATCTGGAGGTTACACTCCAGGCATACTGCACTTTTTTTCACAGTGGAGTCTGGGTACGGTCTGCAGTCTGGGTACGGTCTGCAAAGCTATTGCTGAGCATGTGAAGAAGTCTTGATGTAGAAAAAATAAGTTTGAAGAAGGAAGAAATGGCCATTAAAAATAGTTCACTTCTCTCAATAGAGAAAAAGGCATCCATGTTAATAGGACAATAGCAAAAAAAAAAAAAAAAATGTGCTGGGAGTGGAAGGATTTAAACCCGGCTGGTTTTCTTTTTTTTTTTTTTTTGGTTGCCAGTGCCCAAATCCTCCAGTCTTCAGCAATATAACCCAAATATCTCTGAATCCTGTATCCTTCAATGAACAAGAAAAAAATGTATCATATTTACTATCAGCAGTATATAAACATTTAGTGTAAAACAGCATTCAAAAAATAAAGTGCTGCGTTTTTAACAGAAAAACTATTGCTCGAGTTCATAAAAAATGGATTTTTAAAACAGCTTACCTGTAAAATCCTTTTTTTGGAGTACATCACGGGACACAGAGCATCATAATAATGACTATCTGGGTTATATGCTACCTTTAGGTGATTGGACACTGGCAACCAATAGTAAGAAGGTTCCTCCCATACAGGAAGTACCTTTAGTTTTGTAGCAAGCAATGAAGATCCCAGAAAAGAAGGGAGGGGCTCTGTGTCCCGTGATGTACTCCAAGAAAAGGATTTTATAGGCAAGCTGTTTTAAAAATCCATTTTTCTTTATCGTACATCACGGGACACAGAGCACCATAATAATGACTATCTGGGATGTCCTAAAGCAATGCATTTGAGGGGAGGGCAAAGTATTCTTAAATCCCCTTCAGGCCCAGGACTTATAAAGCCGCTCGCAGCACGCTGTGGCCAAAAATAGTCTCCTTTTGAGATCTAACGTCCAGCTGGTAAAACTTGGTGAACGTATGAACTGAAGACCAAGCGGCCGCTTTGCAAACCTGAGCCATAGACACCTGTTGGCGCACTGCCCACGATGTACTAACTCCTCTAGTAGAGTGAGCTTTGAAATATCGAGGTGGAACCCTGCATTTCAACTCATAAGCCTGGATAATGAGTTGGCGAATCCACCTAAAGATAGTAGAACTAGTTGCTGCCTGTCCCCTCTTAGGACCCTCTGGTAGAACAAAAAGAGAATCAGTTTTCCGAAAAGGAGCTGACATGCTTAAGTAAACCTTGACTGCTCTCACCACATCCAGTGAGCGAAGCGACTTTTCGTCTTTAGTCTTAGGATTGGGAAAAAAGGAAGGCAAAATGATCTACTGAATAAAATGAAAATTGGAAACCACCTTAGGTAAAAAATCTGGACAGGGCGCATCACCACCTTGTCCTGATGTAAAAATAGAAAAGGCTTTTTACATGAAAGGGCGGCCAATTCAGACACCCTTCTAGCTGAAGTTATGGCTACCAGAAAAACCAATTTACTGGTCAACAGAATTAAAGGAATATGCCTAATCGGTTCAAAGGGTTGAACCTATAGGGCTGATAGCACCAAGTTCAAGTCCCAGGGGCATAAGGGAGGCTTAACCGGCGGTTTTAAGTGCAGTACCCCCTTGACGAAGGTTCGCACTAAAGAATGAGATGCAACTGGCCTCTGGAAAAAGACTGATAAGGCCGAAATTTGCCCTTTAATGGTTCCCAAAGATAAGTTTAGATCAATTCCTGATTGAAGAAAGGCAAGGATCCTTCCAATCGCATGTTGCGAGGATGCCATCCTTTGTTCTCGCACCAGGAAATGTACGATTTACAGACCCTATGGTAAATGCTTCTAGAAACTGGCTTTCTAGCATTTATCAGAGTAGATAGGACTGAACCTCTGATACTATGGTCCTTCAGCACCCTGGTCTCAATAGCCATACCATCAAATTCAGCGACCATAAAGAAGGACGGTAAATGGGACCTTGGGATAACAGATCTGGACGGTATGGGAGACACAGCGGGTCCTCCACCGCCATCCTCACAATCTCTGAATACCAGGACCTCCTGGGCCACCAGGATTACTGCAATCTGATCTTCCTGTATCCTGCGCAACAAGTGCGGAAGCATCTGGATCGGGGGGAAAGCGTAAATCAGAGAATACTGGTCCCAGGGAACTACCAATGCGTCTGTTCAGACAGCGAGGGGGTCCCTGGTCCTGGATACAAACTTGTCTATCTTGGCATTGAATGTGGATGCCAGAAGATCCACATCCGGCATCCCCCAGCGCTGGCAGATCTGAAGGAAAACTTCGGGGTGAAGAGACCATTCCCCCTGTAGCAACTGCTGGCGGCTTAGGTAATCTGCCTGCCAATTGTCCACCCGTGGGATAAAGACTGCCGATAGAAACGGCACGTCTCTCTGCCCAAGCAAATATGTGATTTACCTCTCTTTGGGCCGCCCAACTCCGGGTACCCCCTTGGGGGTTGATGTGTGCCACCACCGTGTCGGACTGGACAACTTAAAACGGTCCTTCAATGCCTGACAAATACCGATAGCCGCAACTGCCGGTTGTACTGCTGACCCAGCTACTGCAAAAGAAGCTTTTAGTAAGGATTCCAGCTTTTTATCTGCCGGATCCTTAAATCCCTGGGCATTATCCACTGGACAGGTTGGACTTTTATTCACTGAAGAAATGGCAGCATCAACCAAAGGTGTATCCCACTTCTTCCTGAATTTTTCCTCCATAGGATATAAAAAAAGAAAACCTTTTTGGAGGCAAGTATGTCCTGTCCGGGTGGTCCCAGTCAGCGTAAATTACCTGTTCCAATAAAGGTTGCAAAGGGAACGCCTGGGAACCTGGTTGAGGACGCAAGTACCCTAATGTAAAACAGGAGGGTCCTGGTCCATGCACCGGAGGTAATTTAAATCCAGCTCTCACCATCTCAGCCAAGGACTGGATAAACAATTTTTGGGATTGAGAGGCTGAAATTGGTTCTTCAGAACCTGAATCCCCAGCCGAGGACTCTTCAGCCTCTCCTTCCTCCTTGTCTTTAATGGCTTCCTCCTCCAAATCCTCTGCCCATTCTGGATCCAAATCACAGGGACCCATGCCAAAAGAATCCTGGTGCTCAAGTGTTTCACCACTGGGATCAGGCTCAGGGGAGGGAGATCTATGATGTTTCTTCCCTCCCTGTGTTACTGTAGCAATCATACCTGCTATCTTGCCCTCAAGGCCAGCTAGGGCTGATGCTAAATCATCCTTAGTAACATAGGCTGATGCAGGGATATTGGTAGTGGCCACTACGCCCGACAACTGCAATGGCTCAGCCAGGCCAAATGCCACAGGTCTTTCAGGGGAGACTGATGCTGCAGTAACCTGAGGTTGATCTCCTGTTTTTGAAAGAGTCCCTTTAACCCCTGGACTTGCCCTGCTCCCTGTACCTCATTTCCTGGAAGACATTGCTTACAAGTTTGAGGAAAAAAAGGCACTCCCTCTGAGTTATATAGCTGGGTCTAGCGTACAGCCGCCACCACAGCCTTACCAGCCTTCAACCTATTGCAAATGTCCAAATTTACCAGACCTCTGTGTCCCACCGTGCACTAGACTTCTGTTGAGCTTAACCAACAAGCAGCAATGAATATGCAAGCGCGTGACCTCCCTTATACCCGTGCGCCGCCCAGGGACACACGCGCGGCTGTGTTTTACTGCGCACGCGCACCCTGCGTGGCGCACACATAGGCATGTCACGACACGCACACTGTGCACACCCGCGGCGCGCGCTCCTGACACACATGCACGCCCCTATATTGTTAGGCCTCCCAGAGGGAGTACTCACCGGTCCTCGCTGCAGGGCCTGACACAGGCCCAATCTTCCCCCATCACAGCTGGTAGCACCACTGAGGCGCTGAGTTATACTTTAACTGATACTTGTTAATGTTTCAAGGACCGGGTCCCCCTTTTTTACGAGGTCCACACCCCTGGACCTGTAAAGCACCCTTCTGGTTCCCTTGGGCAAGTGAAGACCAGGGATACCATGTAACAAGGGTCCAGCGCCTTAATGGACACATTACAAGCAAAACCTCGTTCTTGAATCAAGGCTCGGGTACCATCCGATATAACATCCTCACTGGGACATTTTATTCAAAGAAAGTTTGAAGAGCTTCCCTAGCCATGACCATCACCTTCAAGACACTGGCAAAAAAATTAAAAGGTACTTCCTGTATGGGAGGGGTTATATGGGAGGAACCTTCTTACTATTGGTTGCCAGTGTCCAATCACCTAATGGTAAGATATAACCTAGATAGTCATTATGGTGCTCTGTGTCCCGTGATGTACGATAAAGAAATCTATATAGGATTATTACTACTACTAATTATAATTTGCTTATTCATAGGACTTGGTATCAACTAATTGTAGTTCATGGATTGGATATCAACTGATTGTGCTTTATCACATACTGTATTAGATGTGTCACTTTATATACACTGTGCACTGTACATAATGTATATAGCATATTAAAAGGAGAAGTATGGCCAAAGCTTTTTTGACCCTACTTTTCCTATGGATCACTCCTGTGACCGTTTTCAGCCGGCAGTGGGCTAAAGTCAGCTGTCAACACTCAGCCAGTCCAGCAGCTAGATCAATCCCAGCCAATTTACAGTCGGGATCCATCCAGATACCTGGACTGACAGCTGGGTCAGCCTCTCAGCGACCCTACAGGAGACTGAGCCAGCCACTCCTGCTCCTTTACAGCCCAGGGCTCCAGTGAGCACTGAAGGGGAAGAGCCAAAAGCCGGTGACTGACAGTCACCACTCTCTGCTCAGAGTGGAGGGGAGAACTGAGCTATCAGCGGTGTTTGATCGCTCAGTTCTCAATGCAGAGGCAGCAGGGGACAGATGCAGAATCGGATTGATGCTGCATCCACCTAGGAGAGTATACATTTTTTTCATTTTTTGGAACCCCTGTACTTCTCTTTTAAAATCTATTATATTATGTATTTAGGTAAACATGTCTTGAGAACAAATTTCTACTTTTTTGCACTTCGCAGTTAGATCGATTTTTTGCACTTTATGTTGTCTTTGTTGTATCATAAAGGAATTTGCCTTTGATTTGGACATATTGCACTCTCAAATAAAGAACGCTGCACTTTATTTCTAATCTTTTTATTAAAGTTTTAACAGGTTTAACAAAGAAAACATGAAATTACTATGCATCATTGACTGTACACAAAGTCTAGTGAGTGTTTCAGAACAGGGTGGAACACAAAAACATTAACATTCCCTGAGATCTATTTAGAATATTGTGACAATCATCAAGGCATTGGTTGACCCATATGGGAGGCCAATTAACATTGTGGAAACATTAACAAGTATCAGTTAAAGTATAACTAAAGTCAAAACTTTTTTTTACATTTTGGACAGAGTGGAGAGGGGTTAAAACATCTGTCAGTTTTTAGTGCTGTCTGTGCCCCTGTTAAGGAGATTCCCTCTCTCGTATTGTCCTGTTTACCATTATAAAAGAAAATGCCACATTTTGGGTTATCCCCAGAAAAGTAATAGAGGGGAAATCTTCCAATGGGGGCAAAGTTCTTCTGACCTGGGCATCCCCAAAGAATTCCCTTAATTTGCATGGATTTCCTCTCACTTCCTGTTTTGGCTATGGGACAGGAAGTGAAGGGAAATCTTCACAATGGGACACAGATGGCAAAAAAAATATCTGACAGGGGTCATAACCCTTCCTTAATCTATCCAAAACAAAGAAAAAAAAAGTTTTGCCAATAGTTCTACTTTAATGCTGCACTTATTCAAAGATATTAATTGTTTGAAGATATACAACATTATAGTGCTAGCTTTGAGTTTTATTACTTCCCTAGGCAGTACAGGTTCAAAAAATGTAAACACTTAGTAAAGAGCAAAGTATATGCATAGGGGTGGGATGAATTTAAACTACAATTTAACAAGTGTATGTACAGTGGGGACGGAAAGTATTCAGACCCTCTTAAATTTTTCACTCTTTGTTATATTGCAGCCATTTGCTAAAATCATTTAAGTTCATTTTTTTCCTCATTAATGTACACAGCACCCCATATTGACAGAAAAACACAGAATTGTTGACATTTTTGCAGATTTATTAACCACTTAAGGACTAGCCTCGTTTTGGATTTTAGGTGTTTACATGTTTAAAAAAAGGTTTTTTTGCTAGAAAATTACTTAGAACCCCCAAACATTATATATTGTTTTTTTTCTAACACCCTAGAGAATAAAATGGTCATTGTAATACTTTTTTTCGCACCGTATTTTGCGCAGTGGTCTTATAAGCGCACTTTTTTGGGAAAAAATTCACTTTTTTGAATAAAAAAATAAGACAACAGTAAAGTTAGCCCAATTTTCTTTTATATTGTGAAATATAATGTTACGCCAAGTAAATTGATACCCAACATGTCACGCTTCAAAATTGAGCCCGCTCGTGGAATCGCCTCAAACTTTTACCCTTAAAAATCTCCATAGTAGAAGCACCCTTTTGATCTAATACAGCCATGAGTCTTTTTGGGAAAGATGCAACAAGTTTTTCACACCTGGATTTGGGGATCCTCTGCCATTCCTCCTTGCAGATCCTCTCCAGTTCTGTCAGGTTGGATGGTAAACGTTGGTGGACAGCCATTTTAGGTCTCTCCAGAGATGCTCAATTGGTTTTAAGTCAGGGCTCTGGCTGGGCCATTCAAGAACAATCACGGAGTTGTTGTGAAGCCACTCCTTCATTATTTTAGCTGTGTGCTTAGGGTCATTGTCTTGTTGGAAGGTAAACCTTCAGCCCAGTCTGAGGTCCTGAGCACTCTGGAGAAGGTTTTCGTCCAGGATATCCCTGTACTTGGCCGCATTCATCTTTCCCTCGATTGCAACCAGTCGTCCTGTCCCTGCAGCTGAAAAACACCCCCCACAGCATGATGCTGCCACCACCATGCTTCACTGTTGGGACTGTATTGGGCAGGTGATGAGCAGTGCCTGGTTTTCTCCACACATACAGCTTAGAATTAAGGCCAAAAAGTTCTATCTTGGTCTCATCAGACCAGAGAATCTTATTTCTCACCATCTTGGAGTCCTTCATGTATTTTTTTTAGCAAACTCCATGAGGGCTTTCATGTGTCTTGCACTGAGGAGAGGCTTCCGTCGGGCCACTCTGCCATAAAGCCCCGATTGGTGGAGGGCTGCAGTGATGGTTGACTTTCTACAACTTTCTCCCATCTACCGACTGCATCTCTGGAGCTCAGCTACAGTGATCTTTGGGTTCTTCTTTACCTCTCTCACCAAGGCTCTTCTCCCCCGATAGCTCAGTTTGGCCAGACGGCCAGCTCTAGGAAGGGTTCTGGTCATCCCAAACATCTTCCATTTAAGGATTATGGAGGCCACTGTGCTCTTAGGAACCTTAAGTGCAGCAGAAATTTTTTTGTAACTTTGGCCAGATCTGTGCCTTGCCACAATTCTGTCTCTGAGCTCTTCAGGCAGTTCCTTTGACCTCATGATTCTCATTTGCTCTGACATGCACTGTGAGCTGTAAGGTCTTATATAGACTGGTGTGTGGCTTTCCTAATCAAGTCCAATCAGTATAATCAAACACAGCTGGACTCAAATGTGTAGAACCATCTCAAGGATGATCAGAAGAAATGGACAGCACCTGAGTTAAATATATAAGTGTCACAGCAAAGGGTCTGAATACTTAGGACCATGTGATATTTCAGTTTTTTTTTTAATAAATCTGCAAAAATGTCAACAATTCTGTGTTTTTCTGTCAATATGGGGTGCTGTGTGTACATTAATGAGGAAAAAAATGAACTTAAATTATTTTAGCAAATGGCTGCAATATAACAAAGAGTGAAAAATGTAAGGGTGTCTGAATATTTTCCGTCCCCACTGTATATATTTCCAAGTAGAAAAACATTTAATGCATATCAGAAAAATAGCTCTGCAATACATGCACATTTCCCCAATGTTTTATCTCTTTATAAATGGTGATCCTGACAGAAATCCAGAGAGGTCCAATCTGCTGGTTGCCAGCATTGTCTCTGCTGCACCGGAATACCAGGCAGCATTGCCAGTCTTGCCTGGGTCTTCCCTTGCTGACAGAGTGAATATGATCCACCCAGGATACAAAAGGAGTTATTCTTTCTGAATCAACCTTCAGTCTGTGAACTGTGGGAGTGTAATTCTGTCTGTACTATTTCTTTAAGTTGTGCACACAAAATAGCTAAAGGTGAATGTTATTTGCTGTACCATGAGTGTATTACAGAAAAGTGCATGCAATTTAACAAGGAGAGGATATGACCAAGCTTGGTATATAGTTGGAGAGGTTGGGTAAAGAAACATGTGCATAAGTTAGAGAAAAATAAATCCAGTACCACGATGCCGCAACAATAAAACATATTTGATTTTTATAGATCCATCTATTAAAAGGAATCAATACCTGTAATTATTGATGTGTTTCAGCCTCTTACATAGGCCTTAGTCATATTCACATTATGACAAAGGCCTATGTATGAGGCTGAAAAGTGTCAATAATTACAGGTATTGATTCCTTTTAATGGATGGATCTAATAAAATCGTATTGATAACAAAATTATCAATACGACATCTACAACGACATCTGGGGAGAGATTTCCAGAGAGATTTTCAAAGATCTGGTGTTCACACTTTTAATTTCAGTGTTTTCTGGTATGAGTCTGATTCAGAGGGGGATTTTCTTAGCCCCCTGCCTTTCTTTCACTTGTGGAGGTGTTGGTGACTAATTTCCCCACTGGGATGGAAAGCTAACACAGTTTGGACTTTCCATATTCACTATGGTGCTGGTATACAGCACATGATTGTGGTTTATTTGGTCTTTTATGTTTGTTTGCACTACTTTTATCACTGCACACTTGAAAAAAACTGTATTGTGTGTTTTTTAGCGCTGCCTTTATGTATGTTTTGTTTTATTTTGTGTATCAATGCTTGCCATCAGTGGGTGTGTTTGGTAGCTGCTTTAGACCTAAGACCTAATTGGTCACATTATTAGTTTATTAAGGCATTACAGGGTTATTCACCCATCTCATAAGCGCTTGATTTTGTGGGAAAAGAGCTTGATAGTTTGCTTTATTAAAATCGTATATATGTATTATTGTTGGGACATCGTGGTGCCGCAGTTTTCTAACTCTTATATTGGACGTTTGAATGGAAAGTACTGGAGCTATCCGAGCACATGAGTCTCCATCTCATCCTATTATTAAGGGCTATTTTGGGGTAGTTGCACAATTCTAGGAGATGTATGAGCATGAGTTTGGTTCAGTAAAATTTAAAAAGCCAAGTCTCCGCAAAAATTTTTTTCTCGGTCTCCAACCAAGGTCATTGATATAAAGATGTAAAAAAATGTCATTTTTGCCTGGTAAACACTTGAGGGGATTATTTTAGAAAGTTATAATGCTGGCTGGAATTCCGCCAGCAAAAGACCGATGGAGCATACACACGGTCGCATTTTCCGACGAAAAACTCTCATCTGTCTTTTGTGGGCCGAAATTCCGATCGTGTGTATGCGGCATTACAGTTCTAATAGAAAGGGCCATAGATCCTGAATCTCATAAGAACAGAGAGCATATAAGCTTATGTAAGCTTTAGGTCTAAAAGAAGAATCATGAGGAGTTTATGTTTAAAGTCTTCTCTAAGGCTTCACTTGGCCAAATGTTCTAAATATATTTGATTGCAAGTACAGATGTAAGGATTTCAAGGTTGGGGCTGAGGAACCAGAATTTTTTAGAATTCAAAGAATCACCCAAGGGTTTCAGGATGGCAGCAATTAGATCATCTGTAAATTCATATGAATTTCCATAATCATTTGATACAAAATTGCACAAACATTTCAGCAATGGTTCTGCAATCTGCCAGAATCTTTACAGCATTCTGAAAACCATTGGCATGCACATTAAACTTTAACTAATTGTTTATTTAAAATCTCAAAACTCCTGTTTTTATATCCGATTTTTTAACTATCCTTTAAGCAATCTGGTTTACAAACCAGTATTTAATGCATGAAACAATCATAACCAGAGCACTCTGGGCTTGCTAACCAGACAACACAGCAGAGAGGCTTGCATAGCAGTCCCCTTGTCTAAGAGAATGCTCCCACATAGCATCTGGTAAGGGATAAGTCACTGGTTCTCATGACTCATTTGAGTTCTGTAAACAAAAATCTTAGCTCAGCTAAAAAATAATCATGCTAATGATGTGAAAAGGAGACGGGAGCTCCACCTGCTGACTAAATAGAAGACTGCATAAAGTGCCACATTTAATTTTTACCTGACTAAATAAAAAAATCAAATATTTGCATTTACTTCAAAGAACATTTTACTGAAAAGGACTATTAACTCTGTTGGGACTTCCTATGAAAACTTTCAAATGTTATATATAAAAGTATTATCTAAAAGAGATGTAAAATCTCCACAGGAATGAGTATTCATACACTGGGTTCAAAAGTGTTGCAATTGGAAAATGTGATTTCTTATAAAAGAAAATACACACTTGTCTTCCCACACATACTGTATAAGCTTGCCACTAATACTGTATAAGCTTCTCAAATAGATAGATTACTCTAATCCCCATTAAATATCCATTTTGGAAAATAATTTAATAATATTGCTTCATAACAAGCTATGGATATTGTAGAACTGTGTCCTTTGCAGTGAATACCCACTCTCAAAAGTCATGTTATTAATTAATATGATGGCTTAAAACTCTGCGCACTGAACACATGTATAAGTTGAACCTGCTCATTTTCCTGAAGATGCAAAAATGAACTAGCTAATCACTAAAGCATATGGTTCTGCTATTTAATTATCTATACTATTTGGAATAAAATACATATATTGATGGACAAATCAGCAAGCACTTATACTGTCACCTGAGAAGAAACAGAAGTTAGTCACATGACCCCTCAATATCCATGTTTGGAAGGAAAAAACGTTTTGCCCTGTATTGGCAGAGTACAGGCTCACTTTATTTACTGACCCATAAATAAATTCTAAATGTATATTTTAAAGTATTCTAGTAGTAGTTAATCACACTCAACTGAACTTGTTCTGCAATGCTGAAGGCATTTCATAGCTTATCAAGCCACTCCAACTCCAGCATTTATATTCACATCTTAGGACACCTTAATCCAACCACCATGAAATGTGTAGAGCAGAATGGGAGGTGTGAAAGTTGTGCTGCCATCCTGTCCTAGTTATATAACCCCATTGTTGGTGTCAGGAAGCCTGCAAGGTGTTGGTTCCTCGATTTACATGGTTAGAGGTGTGATTTGCCAAATCACCAAGTCAGAGATGTCAAAACAGAATTAGCAATACAATATGTTTTTTTTTTTAAATTACATACGTTTAAAAAAAAAAAAATAGACATTAAATGCAGAAAAAAGATGGTGATCAGGTATGGTTGTTTAATTTTGACAGAGGTGGCCTCTTTCATGCCTCTTACAAACAAGTTGTCCTCTCTGTCCAAAATGTGCACTTCATTGTCCTCAAAATAATGTCCCTTTTCTTTAAGATGTAGGAAGACTGCTGAGTCTTGGCAAAACATATTGGAGACATTTTCACAGTTCTAAATGATCTTTATTTATCTAATATGTGTAAATGAAAACTGTAGGGTTGTATCGTTAGACATTTTAAGTAAAGGTCTTACAACAAAACCTTTCAATAATGTGCAGGACTGGTTTTCGAAACACGTACGCTAATGCTCTGAGAAGACATTCCTAGTTCTAGCCATCTAATAGTAGTTTTAACCATCTCCCGCAGTATTGTCATATGACATTGTTCCGCTTGCGCACCCATCAGTGGTGCACGCTGTCCCTGGGACACAGCGCATTACTGATCTCTGTAAAGAGCAAATGACAAGGCTCTTTACCCATGTGATCAGTTGTCTCCAATCAGAGCTGATTACATGTAAACAAGGAAATGCCAGTTATCGCCATTCCATCAGTGCCGCCTATCTGTGCCCATAAGTGCCACCTATCAATGCTCATTAATTCTGCATATCAGTGCTACCTATCAGTGTCCATCAGTGCTGCATATTAGTGCCTCCTCATCAGTACCACCTCATCAGTGCCCTTCAGTGTTGCCTCATCAGTGCACTTCAGTGCAGCCTCATCAGCGAACTTCAATGCAGCCTCATCAGCGCACTTCAGTGAAGGAGAAAAATTACGTATTTATAACATTTTACAACAAACACTTTTTTCCAAAACTTTCTGGCTTTGTTTTTTTAGTAAAAAAAATAAAAAACAAGTGGTGATTAAATACCATCAAAAGAATTCTGACTAAAAAAAATGATAAAAATTTTGTTTGGGTACAGTGTTGCATGACCGCGCAATTGTCATTCAAAGTTCGACAGGGCTGAAAGCTGAAAATTGGCCTGGGCAGGAAGGGGGTAAAAGGTGCCCAGTAGGCCAGGAAAACAATAATAATAGTTTTGAAAAGTCTAATTTAAATGGTCAGGATTTATATACCAGGTTGTGTCCGCAGTGTCAAATACATACAGTTGTCTCCTGATTTAATAGACAATTGTCTTGTGTCTGCAGCTATTCCACAAGCTTTGTGTCTAAACTTAGAAGTCAAGCGACTGGGTATATCACACCTTTTACATATTTATGTAACTCTCTAGTGATTAGTATCTCTACGGTATAAACCGTCTATTGCATTAAAAAGACAGATAGCGTGAAATTATTTTTATACTTTGTTACCTCTCTGTGCCATACTGGATTTGTAGTGTTTGCTATAATAGTTGATCTCCTTTCCTGACCATGATGAGCAAATGTCGGGAATGTGCTTCTCTTTCCAGGTCGAATAGACATCTTCAGATAAGGGTCAGGATTAAAAAACATTCCCTTCTTTAACCCTACTGCTCTGAGATCTGAAAGACAAAATAGTAAAGATGGTATAGCAAAAACTCAGCTGTATGTTCTATCAACCTACTACTCAGGTAAGATGACAAATTGACTGATATATAATTTATATTATAAATGATAATATAAAAAAAATGAAAACATTAGTGTCGCCAGCTGGAAAACTGAACTGGGCTTCTTATTTCCGAGTTCAGACCTGTGTTACAACATGTTGAGCAGAAAGCGCTTGCAAAAAAAAAAATCTTACCAGCTACCTTCAGGTGACTGGACACTGGCAAACAAAGCTGCAAGGAAAGTCTCAGCACAACCCTCCCTCTGCCAGCAAGCCTCAGTTTAGTAGCAAGGGGCGAATCATTAGGAACAGAGGGGGGGAACCTACTTCCTGTAATTCACTCCAAGAAAAATTTACTCACCTTTTGACTTTGCCTTTAAATAGTCATCTTGAAGTACAGTACAGAACTTGTACTAGACCCATAACCCTATGGGTTATTTTCTGCTACTTTCAGGTGACTGGACACTGCCAAAGGGCAGCCCCTAAGGGGTACCCATATAACCCCACCCACTTTTTTTTAACAAGCAATAAAGAGTGATCAAGACACAGAGGGAAGGGACCCGTGTTCTGTACTGTACTTCCAGATACCTTTACTGATTTCCATAATTTTTTTGGATTTATATTCATACAGCTTTTCAGGCCCACCATTAGCAGGAGCTTTATGCTCCACAGCTACAAGTCCTTGTAGTGAAGCACTTGTTGCCATATCTCTCTTGGCTCTCCCGAATCCTTCATGGGGTTGAATTTGTCCATGTTTCTTACATGAGGGACCTCCATCTTTCCCACCAGCTCCTCAGACATATTCATTTCTATATGTGTGACTGTTTAAGTACAGCTATCTTATCTATACCATGTACAATAAGAAGTGTTGATAACACATGTACTGTTTACATTTTGTTAAAATTTTGTACTTTTTTGCAAAGTGTCTACTAAATACTAATATAGTATATTTTTTGGCATTTTCTGCATTATAGAAACCCTGTACCCAACTTGACATAAGAAGAAGGACTGATTTGTCTGTAACATGTAAGGTGTCAACGCCTGTATGCATCACTACTAGCCTGCTTGTTCTCAGGGCCGTGGGTTCACATACCAATTTTGGGTACCTTGCATCTTTGATTTTATTGAAGTCACCAATGTTCTTATCCATTTTTGTTTATATGTATTTGCAATAAAATGTATTATTTTTATAATACTTGGTCTGTCTATAATAGATCCAATAGGGGTTCTCTCTAGTGTTCTTACACTGGGCATTCCAAGTACTTCCAGATAAGGAATATACAGATAAGTAAAAATTCCTATTATCTTAATCATACAATACAGGACACAGAACTTGAATTCTTAGACCATGGGATGCACCCAAGCAATAAAACAGAAGGGTGGGCAACAACATAGCAACTTAGAACTGCCAACAGGTCCACAAGAAAAGCAAGCATCTATGAATCCAAGCAAATACTCACATAGGAACTTAAAGCACCTTGTCCACTATGGCCCCTTTTACACTTATGAGACTTGTCCTGCGACTTGGGACTGCAAAGTCGCATGACAAGTCGTACCCCATGATTTCCAATAAGTACCATTCATATCTGTGCGACTTCAAGTCGCACCGACTTCAAAGTAGTCCCTGTACTACTTTGGTCCGAATTTAATGCGAGTTGAGGTCCATAGACCTCAAGCCTACACAGGCATTACCTGAAATTGCAGCAAAATCGCACGACTTTCAAGTCGCAGAAGTGTGAAAGGGGCCTATGTAGAACTTGGAAAAAGTGTGAACAGGACCAGGTGGTGGTGGTTTCGTTCTGTCGCCTGATGCAAAACACCCGTCGCTCAAAAAAGTACAGGAGCTTCCTTTTTGGCAGATTACAAGCATTTTGGCCCCACAGACTTCAATAGAAATGCCTGACTTGAGCATTTTACAAGTGCTTTGTCACTCGTTTTCTGCTCAGCAACTCTCCACCACTAATTTCTTCTCCCTCTCATCCTCCTAATGCTTTCTTTTGGCTAATCAAAAATGCCTGAAGCTCTAAAATGCTTGTAATACACTTCTAAAATGCTTTAAAAACGCTTGAGAAAATGCCTGAAAAACACCAGTAAATTGCTACACTCAGGTGTGAATGGAGCCTTTGGTTCCACAGGCGGATTGGGGGTTCAAAGTGATTTCTCAGCAAAATAAAGCATGGAGACATAGATGGATAGGTGAAGCTTGCTTTGAATATTAAAAATGAATTAAATAGCATTTTCGATTGTCAGGGAATCCCTGTGAAGCGCCTGAAATGCAGATCTGCGCATATGCATGGTATTTCCAAAAATGTGCACTTGCTCATACACACGAGCATGCATACGCACACATACGTGCACAGTTCCTGTTGGC
Organism: Aquarana catesbeiana; assembly: GCF_042186555.1. Classification (NCBI taxonomy): domain Eukaryota; kingdom Metazoa; phylum Chordata; class Amphibia; order Anura; family Ranidae; genus Aquarana; species Aquarana catesbeiana. Next base: position 244,127,185 of record NC_133329.1, read on the forward strand.
ACCAGTCTATTTAAAGGATCCTCATGCCCAGGTTATGTCTTGACTGATCTTTAGCTGTTCCCTTTCTCCTGTGTTTATCCTGTATAATGTCCTTGTTGCTGACCTGGCTTGCTCCTAACCTGAACTTGGAATCCTTCTTCCACAGTTCCCAATCCATTTCCTGATAAGACAGCGCTTTTGGAGTCAGTCTGCACATGCTCAATTTGGTGTGTATTGCTAGAGATTTTTTTTTTTCTTGGGAGGGTGCATGTGATCAGCACAGAGCCAATCAGCACTGTCCAGACAGAGGGTCAGGGGTCCTGCAGCCTCAAAGGATAGTCAGAGGAGAATGAAAACTCACAAGACTGCTATATACTGCTGATGAGAAAAGGGATTTAGCAGTTTATATTTACTAAAATAATTGCATTTCCATGTTCTGTGTGCTGTGGGAGACCAGATATAGTGAATGCAGTGTACTGGGTTTAGTAACACTTAAAGTCAAGGCTTGTATTGCATAGAAGGAGATATCACTGAAATAAATATTAATGGGATGAGAATGACTCTAACAAACATGATGAAAAATATGTGCTCTTCCCATACAATATAATATATCTCAAATAGATGAAATTCCCTTGGAAATATTTGGCTAATATTATTCAAAAATAAAGGTTTATAGCTTTATCAGAAGAGCTCCAAAGAGCGGAGATAATATTTAAAAGAGAAATTCACCTTTCAAAAAAAAATAATGCACACATTTTGCAAGAAAATTGGATCAGGGGAACTGGCAGCAGGAGCTGGAACATGTTACATGTTCCACCCTAAATATGAGTGAAACATGTAACATGTTCCAAAAGGTGGACTTATCATTTAAACATAAACAAGAGAATCTTCAACAGATTGAACATGAATGGTCTGAATTCTCCAGATATTCATGGTGGTCAAAATTCAAACATACAGTATCAATGTGGGGAAAAACTTAAAATTGCTTCTGCAGCAGGAAATATTGTATTGCATCCAATAATTAGATGTATCATTATTATATTATGTATTATATTTCAAATATGTTTAATGTTTAAACTGAAAAGGTTTTCTAGAATAATCAGAAATGAAACGAGGAAAGGAGAAGAATGGTTACAGAATATGCTTAAGAAAGATCATTTCTGGTTTTGTTGACTCCGCTTTGGATAATGAAACATTTGGAACAATTACTTCAAAGCCTGTATGATTGGGATAAGGATGGTGAGTGGATGAATTAAAATTAAAATATGATTAAATTCATATTTCAGAGGTGAATGTAAGTAATGTGTCCGTAAAAAACACAGAGCAGAGCTCGGCCTCGTCACCGCCTCATTGGCTCTTACTAACAGCAGCAGGAGTCAATGAGGAGTGAGAGAGTCTCGGTTCTCTTGCACATTGCACGATCGAGATCTAACTGTGTGTCGGGAGAAGGCAGTGAATATCGCTAGTGGCTATAGCAGCTGCTTGCGATAGTCGCAAGTGAATCTGGCAGGCTCATTGTAACCAAGTTGATCGATCAACTTAGTACATTCAGCCTACCAATTAATGGTTCGAACAGTCTATGGCTGACCTTACTTAGGCTTTTCAGTGATTGATGGTTTAACCACTTCAATACCATGCACTTCCCCCCCTTCCTGCCCAGGACAATTTCAGCTTTCAGTGCTGTCACACTTTGAATGACAATTGTGCAGCCATGCAGCGCTGTACCCAAACTAAATTTTTATAATTTTCTTCCCACAAATAGAAAATTTCTTTTAGTGGTATTTGATGACCACTGGGTTTTTTATTTTTTGTTAAACAAACTAAAAAAGACTGAAATTTAAGAAATATAAAAGTTTTTCTTCATTTCTGTTAGAAAATTTAGTTTTCTCCTTCACTGATGGGCACTGATGAGGCGGTATTAATGGGCACTGATGAGTTGGCATTGATAGGGTGGCACTGATGAGGAGGCAATAATATGTAGAATCGATGGACACTGATAGGTGGCACTGATATATAGAACTGATAGGCACCGATAGGCGGCAATGATATGCAGCACTGATGGGCAATGATAGGCGGCACTGATGAGCATTGACAAGCGGCACTGATGGGCATGGATGGGCACTAATATATGGCACTGATGGGCAGCACTGAGGTACTGAAAGTCATTACTGATGGGCACTGATGGGCATCTGTGAAGGGCACTGACAGGCGTTACTGATGGGCACCGATTGGCACTTTGGTGGGCACTGACTGGCATCTTGGTGGGCATTGATTGGCAGCTGTGGTGGGCACCTCTGATGGGGCTACGCTGATAATCAATGCACTGAATATCAGCGCAGACACCCCCCAGTTAGGAGAGCCGCCGATCCGCTCTCCATGTCAGCTCGAACCGAGGAAAGCCAATTACCGGCACTTACTGGTTCCCGCTGTGACCAGCTGTGATTGGTCACAGCTGATCACGTGGTAAAGAGCCTACGTCATAGGCTCTTTACCAGGATCGGAGATGTGGTGTGTCAGAGCGACACACAGCACCACCAATTGTGGCTTGTCTTGCTGGACGTCATAAGACGTCCCGTCAGGATAACGGAGCCACATTGTGGATGTCAATCCGCAATGAGGTGGGCGGAAAGTGGTTAAAGGTTTTATGTTTTTAAAGTATGCATATGTTATGTATACCTTGTTATGGTTAAAATTTAAAACAATGTAGATGTATGAATGTCTCCATATGTAAATATGGTGTACTGAATATCCATCAATCATTTTTAAATCAAGTAGAGGTCTGAGGGGAGCTCTGTCCCTCCTCCACCCCTCCCTGTTCTTAAATTACCTTGCAGCTAGCAGTTGAAACTCATAATTACAAGACTTCAAGGCACAGCCCCCACTGCTATGTCAGAGGGGGGAGGGAAGCCCACCTTTGTGAAACAAAGAACTTGCAGAAAAACTAAATCCACCCATACATGAATTGAAATTCAGCCGGTTCAGCGGGGACTGGCCGAATTTTGATCCATTTATGGGCAGACAGATTGTATCCAAATCGTCATGCGATCAACCTGGGTACAACCACCCCGTCGGATTTTTCATGCTATAGCCGCTAGCAGTAATCATTGTATTGTATGTACACTGTATTACACTGTGTATAATACACTGTATTATATGTAATACAATAGCGTCGTGGAAGACATTTCCCCTTCAACACTGAATGTGTAGATGGGAGAAGGAAAGAAAATCGAGTAAACTATGGGCTGCTTAAAGTGGAACATTACCCATAACAACATGATAAAAAATAATGTTTTTCAGCAAGGAACATTCATTCCACATTAATAATTATGCTACCAAAATTTGTGTTTGCTATAAATTGCCTCCAGCATTGTTCCTGTTTCTTCTTGCTGGAGGCTGCCATTTTGCTGAAGCGAAGTGCCCTTGAACAGCAGTAAATCATAAAGTATCCTAAACCCATCAATTTAACGGTTGCAAAAAACAGTTACATTCCTGGAATAATATAATTCAGTAGGCGGGACTTGCTCAGTAGTGTTCGGTGCTTCGAGGGAGCAAGTCCCGCCTACTGACTGTCGTACTGGATGGAGTTTGTTTCTGGCCATTCGCTGGAAAGCCGTGGTGTGACGTCACCAGCCACTGAGTGTCAGGTTGCCATACAAGCTTACTAAAGCTTGCCGTCTGGTAAGCGTACAGTACATACTGTGGTGGATCTCCTCACATGTTGGGTGTCTGTGTGATCGATTAACCTCACCCTTATTTGTTCCGAACACTTTTGGATGGTTTTATTCACGGACTTTTCATCATTACATCCACATTCCTTATTGTTGGGACTAATTTTTACCACCCCTTTATGTCTTTTGGCACGTATATTGTTAATTTTGTACATCTCTTTGGGTCCATCACGGATCCTCTGACCGTATTTATTCACATATGCCTATATATGTTATTCACTTTTTGTAGCGCTACTCACGTTTTTTATATTATTACTGTATTTGTGTATATCTCACATCTTTGAACTGCAGCTTTTTATTAATTTTTCATTTTTATCAGGTAGCGCGGTATACATTTTTTTCTGTTTTACATACATTCCTGGAATACATGGGATTGCTAACTGTCACATTTGCCCTCAACCAAACCAAAACCAGTGTCCTCAACCAAACTGTCAAACCAGGGCTGTGAACAGGTTGGGGTAGAATCTCTGAAACCTCTCCTTTTTTGGAATGGGGGCAAGGACGCCCTGTTAGAGGAGCTGCAGGAGAGCAGCATATAGATCCACCCACTTTTGTGTGTAGGACAGCAAGTTTGAGAGCATGAAGTGGGGTAGGACGAAGACTGAAACTCTAGTTTGTAGTGCCTAGATAAAACTTTCTGGACCCAGACCTCACGAAGGCCAAGAAGTGTCACCCCACACTGACAAGTGAGGGCATTCCTTCATTGTGAGCAGAGCTTGTTCCCAGACTTGGTGGGCTTAAGATTCCATGGTGGAAATGTGAGCGGAGCTTGTACCAGGACCTAGGAATCTGAAGGGAAAAAAAGGAATTATTTTTTGTCTCTGGAACTGAAAGCTTGCCTGCATGAGCTTTTGCCATCTTCTGAAGTAGTCTTAACTCTTGAAACTTCCTTTAAGTGTCCAAGAAGTCACCAAGAATAGGTTCCCTTTCAAAGGGCATTCTTAAAAAGGCACATCCTGCATAAGGTTCTGCAGATTAACACTTGAGCAAAAGAGCAACAGAGATGAAACAGATGAAACATATCTCCCTACATTGGTTGCACCTGTCTATCTGCAGTCTTCTCTTCTCTACAGCCATTCAACATGCCATATTTACGAAGCTTGTCTGAGAAGTTAGAAAAGAGGGGACGGAGAGCTGCAGCTACACTCTGCTGCATTCAGTGAGGAGAGCTCTGAAAGCTGATTGGAGGAAGAGACACCCCCCCCCCCTTCACACAGCTCAGAGGAACAGAGATGAGGCTGTCAATCAGCTAAAGGCCCTTCTCCTGTCACCATTTTTCTCTTGGTGTCAGGAAAACTTGTCAGAAGTGACTAACGCTGAGGAACGAAGCAGCAGACAGAAATTCTATTTTGTGCTCTTAAATGAGACAAGTACACACTACGGAAGAATATGCTTTGTACAGTGGGGCAAAAAAGTATTTAGTCAGCCACCAATTGTGCAAGTTCTCCCACTTAAAAAGATGAGAGAGGCCTGTAATTGTCATCATAGGTATACCTCAACTATGAGAGACAAAATGTGGAAACAAATCCAGACAATCACATTGTCTGATTTTTTTTAAAGAATTTATTTGCAAATTATGGTGGAAAATAAGTATTTATTCACCTACAAACAAGCAAGATTTCTGGCTCTCACAGACATGTATCTTCTTCTTTAAGAGGCTCCTCTGTCCTCCACGCATTACCTGTATTAACCACTTGCCGACCGCCTAACACAGATATACTGCGGCAGAATGGCACGGGCAGGCAAAATCACGTACCTGGTCATCCCCACCCCCCACCCCCCCCCCCCCGGTGCCCGAGGCGGTCGGCATCGTTAGGGGAGCGATCCATGGTGAGGGGGAGGCCACTCATTTGTGACCACTCCCTCGCGATCGCTCCCAACGAATGAAAATCTTCCTCTGCTGCTGTAATGTAAACAGCGGCAGAGGAAGTGATGTCATCTCTCCTTGAGTCAGTCTTTTAGTTCCGGCGCTGAGAAGAGAAAACATCAAGTAAGTGCACCAACACAACACTTACAGTAGAACACTCTAGGCACACATTTCACCCCCCAGTCACCCCCCTGCACCCCCTGTCACAGTGACACCAATAGCAGTGTTTTTTTTTTTCTGATTATTGCATTGGTGTCATTTGTGACAGTTATAAGTGGTAGGGTAGTTAGTGATAGGCCCCTTTAGGTCTAGGGTACTCCCCTAACCCCCCCAATAAAGTTTTAACCCCTTGATCAACCCCCATCGCCAGTGTCACTAAGCGATCATTTTTTTGATCGCTGTATTAGTGTCACAGGTGACGCTATTTAGGGAGGTAAGTATTTAGGTTCTCCGTCAGCGTTTCATTTCGTCAGGGACCCCCATATACTACCTAATAAAAGGTTTTAACCCCCTGATTGCCCCCTAGTTAACCCTTTCACCAGTGATCACCGTATAACTGTTACGGATGACGCTGGTTAGTTAGTTTATTTTTTATAGTGTCAAGGCACCCGCCGTTTAATACCTAATAAAGGTTTAACCCCCTGATCACCCGACAGGTGATACAATTTAGGTTTTAGGGTCAGATAGGGTCTGTGTCGTTCCAGGCAGCGTCAGGTTAGCGCCAGTACCGCTAACACCCACGCACACAGCATACACCTCTCTTAGTGGTATAGTATCTGAACGGATCAATATCTGATCCGATCAGATCTATACTAGCGTCCCCAGCAGTTTATGGTTCCCAAAAATGCAGTGTTAGCGGGATCAGCCCAGATACCTGCTAGCATCTGCATTTTGCCCCTCCGCCCGGCCCAGCCCACCCAAGTGCAGTATCGATCGATCACTGTCACTTACAAAACACTAAACACATAACTGCAGCGTTCGCAGAGTCAGGCCTGATCCCTGCGATCGCTAACAGTTTTTTTGGTAGCGTTTGAATCAGTCGCTAACAGTCAGGAGTTTTTTTACCTGTGAGTCTCACTACTGTACCACTAAATTTAGAGCCCAAAATGGCAAATCGAAGGTACAGTAGTGAAGAGGCCTACACATTTCTGAGCATGACAGATAGTGAAGAGGAAGTCACTCATCTGTCAGATTCAGGCTCAGAATACGATCCTGTAGAGGACAGCGGCTCCATGACAGATAGCTCTGACGACGGAGTTGTGGTCCCTGCCAAGGTCAGGCGTACCAGACCCCGAACTTCTTCTGCTGTTGTTGAGGTGCAGGAACCGCAGGTCCCTCGTATGGAGCAGAGCAGTACTAGCGCCGCTATTCCTTCTGGTGAACTGGCAAGCACCAGCGGCCTAGTACACCCCGGTCGTAGTCAAACCAGCACTGCAGTAACACTTGGTGACGTGGTGAGTCCCATAAGTGCAGTTCAAGCTGGTGAGGTGGCAAGCACAAGTAGTGTCCCGCTGCCACCAAGAAGAAGACAAACACAGGCCCGTCGTGCCCATAGTGCCCTTCCCGCTGCAATCCTAATTGGGAACCCACCACTTCTGCAGCACCCGTACTTCCCCCATTCACATCCCCAACCAAATGCAGTCGGCTGCATGAGAGTAATTTTCTTTATGTCCTCCCAAGTACCCCTACCCAACGAACCCCCCAAAAAAGATGTCGTGTCTGCAGCAAGCGCTGATATAAGAGTGACACCCGCTATTATTGTCCCTCCTGTCCTGACAATCCTGGTCTTTGCATTGGTGAATGTTTTGAACGCTACCAAACACTAGGTGAGTTTTAGCGTAGAGTACAGTATTGCACAGACTAGGCACACTTTCACAGGGCCTCCCAAGATGCCATCGCATTTTGAGAGACCCGAACCTGGAACCGGTTACAGTTATAAAAGTTACAGTTACAAAAAAAAGTGTAAAAAAAAAAAAAAAAAATATATATATATATATATATATATATATATATATATATATATATATATATATATATATATATATATATATATTGTAAAAAAAACAAAAATAGTTGTTGTTTTATTGTTCTCTCTCTCTCTCTCTCTCTATTGTTCTGCTCTTTTTTATTCTATTGTGCAATGTTTTATTGTTATTATGTTTTATCATGTTTGCTTTTCAGGTATGCAATTTTTTATACTTTACTGTTTACTGTGTTTTATTGTTAACCATTTTTTGTTTTCAGGTATGCCATTCAGCTGCAGCGCGGATTTATTTATCTTGACAGCAACAGCGTTTTCTCCCACGATACATAAAGCCATGACTCCAGCGCTGTCGGAGGTGATATATGCCGAAGCATAGGGGCAGTAGGGGCGGAGGAGCGATTTGCTCCTAACTTTTGGGGCGGATGCCCCCATGCTTCGGCATATATAAATGGTGCATGTATGCCCATCATTAGAAGTGGGTGGATGAAGGGAGGTATTCTAATGGTGGGCATACCCACCGATCAATCTCTTTTTTCCGTTCAGCCCACAGGCTGCATAAAAAAAAAGATTACAATATGTGCCTAACAGGGACCAGCAACGTACTGGTATGTTGCTGGACTTTGAGTGGTTATACCAGAATGATGCCTGCAGGTTTAGGTATCATCTTGGTATCATTCTTTTCAGCCAGCAGTGAGCTTTCATGTAAAAGCAATCCTAGCAGCTAATTAGCCTCTAGACTGCTTTTACAAGCAGTAGGAGGAAATGTCCCCCCCTCCCACTGTCTTCCATGTTTTTCTGTGGCTCTCCTGTCCAAACAGGGAACCTGAGAATGCAGCCGGTGATTCGGCCAGATGACCATAGAGCTGATCAGAGACCAGAATGGCTCCAATCATCTCTATGGCCTAAGAAACCGGAAGCTACGAGCATTTCATGACTGGGAAAGCATTTTATAACACTGATCTTGGTGTGGTCAGATGCTTTGAGGGCAGAGGAGAGATCTAGGGTCTAATAGACCCCAATTTTTTTAAAAAAAGAGTACCTGTCACTACCTATTGCTATCATAGGGGATATTTACATTCCCTGACATAACAATAAAAATGATTAAAAAAAAAAATGAAAGGAACAGTTTAAAAATAACATAAAAAAGCAAAAAAAAAATAATAAAGAAAAAAAAAAAAAAAAAGCACCCCTGTCCCTCCCTGCTCTCGCGCAAAGGCGAACGCAAGCGTTGGTCTGGCGTCAAATGTATACAGCAATTACACCATGCATGTGAGGTATCACCGCGAAGGTCAGGTCGAGGGAGGGTAGACCTCCTCTGTAAATCTAAAGTGGCTTTTAAAAATGTATGTAGTTTGTCGCCACTGCACGTTTGTGCGCAATTTTAAAGCATGTCGTGTTTGGTATCCATGTACTCGGCCTAAGATCATCTTTTTTATTTCATCAAACATTTGGGCAATATAGTGTGTTTTAATGCATTAAAATTAAAAAAGTGTGTTTTTTCCCCAAAAAATGCGTTTGAAAAATCGCTGCGCAAATACTGTGTGAAAAAAAAATGAAAAACACCCGCTATTTTAATCTGTAGGGCCTTTGCTTTAAAAATATATATAATGTTTGGGGGTTCAAAGTAATTTTCTTGCAAAAAAATTATTTTTTTATGTAAACAAATAGCGTCAGAAAGAGCTTTGTCTTCAAGTGGTTAGAAGAGTGGGTGATGTGTGACATAAGCTTCTAAATGTTGTGCACAAAATGCCAGGACAGTTCAAAACCCCCCCAAATGACCCCACTTTGGAAAGTAGACACCCCAAGCTATTTGCTGAGAGGCATGTGGAGTCCATGGAATATTTTATATTGTGACACAAGTTGTGGGAAAAAGACACTTTTTTTTTTGCACAAAGTTGTCACTAAATGATATATTGCTCAAACATGCCATGGACATATGTGGAATTACACCCCAAAATACATTCTGTTGCTTCTCCTGAGTACGGGTATATCACGTGTGAGACTTTTTGGGAGCCTAGCCGCGTACGGGACCCCGAAAACCAAGCACCGCCTTAAGGTTTCTAAGGGTGTAAATTTTTGATTTCACTCCTCACTGCCTATCAAATTTTCAGAGGCCATGGAATGCCCAGATGGCACAAACCCCCCACAAATGACCCCATTTTGGAAAGAAGACACCCCAAGCTATTTGCTGAGAGGTATGGTGAGTATTTTGCAGAACTCGCTTTTTGTCACAAAGTTTTGAAAATTGAAAAAAAAAATACATTTTTCTTCTCTTTCTTCATTTTCAAAAACAAATGAGAGCTGCAAAATACTCCCCATGCCTCTCAGCAAATAGCTTGGGGTGTCTACTTTCCAAAATGGGGTCATTTGGGGGGGTTTGAACTGTCCTGGCATTTTATGGCCTTCAAAACTGTGATAGGTAGTGAGGAGTGGAATCAAAAATTTACGCCCTTAGAAATCCTGAAGGCTGTTCTTGGTTTTCGGGGCCCCGTACGCAGCTAGGCTCCCAAAAAGTCCCACACATGTGGTATCCCCGTAATTAGGAGAATCAGCAGAATGTATTTTGGGGGGCAATTCCACATATGCCCATGGCCTGTGTGAGCAATATATCATTTAGTGACAATTTTTTTAATTTTTTTGGTCATTATTCAATCACTTGGGACAAAAAAAATTAATATTCAATGGGCTCAACATGCCTCTCAGCAATTTCCTTGGGGTGTCTACTTCCCAAAATGTAGTCATTTGGGAGGGTTTTGTACTGCCCTGCCATTTTAGCACCTCAATAAATGAGATAGGCCGTCAAACTAAAAGCTGTGTAAATTCCAGAAAATGTACCCTAGTTTGTAGACGCTATAACTTTTGCGCAAACCAATAAATATACGCTTATTGACATTTTTTTTACCAAAGACATGTGGCTGAATACATTTTGGACTAAATGTATGACTAAAATTGAGTTTATTGGATTTTTTTTATAACAAAAAGTAGAACATATAATTTTTTTCAAAATTTTCGGTCTTTTTCTGTTTATAGCGCAAAAAATAAAAACCGCAGAGGTGATTGTAACGATATCACGTACTGGACATGAAAAGCTGTAGCTAGCGGCCATGTTGTTTGGAACGCAGCCATGACAGCTTGGCCAACCGTGTACATTACAGAGAAATCTGAACTCCCTCCTCCCTTGTCTTAGGAATTCAAAGCTTTTTAAGTTCAACAGAAAAGGTTATCTCAACAGAGAAAACAGAACCAGGCTAGGTCAGTAAAAAACAGCTTGTTGAAAGGGCAGAGTGTTCAGGCCTGTCGTAAAACTGTCACCCTCTCCATTCAGAGACCCAACAGGCCCTGGTTGTAAAATGTCTGAATACACATCAAGCTTAAAACAGTGGAAAAAGTATGAAATTTCAGCAACTTCCGACTTAGTAATAGCACAGCAATAATGTGGACATATTTAGTTTCCTCAGATAATTTGTATCGTTTCAAGATCAGACACCCCTATGTCAGGTCATATGGGAAACCACCGGTACCCCTTATTCCTACTATCCTCCTTTCCTTGTTTTGAAGGAAATCTCACGCTGAACAATAATATGGATATTTGCAGTCTATAAACACTATAGATGCAGATATATGAATATGTATCACAAAATCTACCTGGGACATGGTCATGAGTGTAGACACCTCCCAGCAACCAAACCCTAAACAAGATGACCAGACGATTGGTTACTGTTCGCCTTCAACACCCCCTTTGATTTGACAGAAAAGAGGAGATGCCAAGACAATGGTCAGTTCTCCTTTTACCATCCACGAAGAAACATCTGCCAAGTTGAGAACCGATTACCTAGCTCATCGATCGAACTCTAATCAACCCTCGGACATTAATTGCAAGTATTCTTCCTTCCCAATTCTACCTTATTTCTTTGTGGCTGTATATTGTCTTTTGAAACATCTTTTTTCTGTAAATGTTTTATTTGCATCAACTTTGACCTTTTCATAATAAACCCTTATGTTGAAAAGTGTTAACCTTGTCTCTAAAGCTCTTAATGCAAGCTATAAACGAACCTGCCTCTTGAAGGGCGCTACTGTTGTAGAGTAAAACTCTGAGCAGACCTGTCCGTGGTGGCAGTGTGTGTGGCAGACGCTTATTCTAAAATTATAATTGGTATTTCTAAAATTACGAGTCTCCCCCGGCTCGGTCTTTTAAACGGGGGTGGTGGCAGTTAAAGGGTTAATTGTGTAATTAGCCCAGTGACAATCACTCTCAGGCTGCTGGCACCTAGATTGTGGGCCCGCAAGCTGGAAAATCTTTGTGCTGGGCGCAGCTGAGAGTGGCATTGTTACGTAAGTGACAGCATGGTGTGAGGTTGGCCGGTCCTTCGTTGCAAGTTAGCGAGGAGGGCAGGGATCTGACACCCGCGTTCATCACAGTGATCAAATACTATCAAAAGAAACCTCTATTTGTGGGAACAAAAGGACGCAAATTTCGTTTGGGTACAGCATTGCATGACCGCGCAATTAGCAGTTAAAGCGACGCAGTGCCAAATTGTAAAAAGTGCTCTGGTCAGGAAGGGGGTAAAACCTTCCGGGGCTGAAGCGGTTAATGGCACCTGTTTGAACTTGTTATCAGTATAAAAGACACCTGTCCACAACCTCAAACAGTCACACTTCAAACTCTACTATGGTGAAGACCAAAGAGCTGTTGAAGGACAGCAGAAACAAATTTGTAGACCTGCACCAGGCTGGGAAGACTGAATCTGCAATAGGCAAGCAGCTTGGTGTGAAGAAATCAACTGATGGAGCAATAATTAGAAAATGGAAGACATACAAGACCACTGATAATCTCCCTTGATCTGGGGCTCCACGCAAGATCTCATCCCGTGGGGTCAAAATGATCACAAGAACGGTGAGAAAAAATCCCAGAACCACACGGGGGGACCTAGTGAATGACCTGCAGAGAGCTGGGACCAACGTAACAAAGGCTACCATCAGTAACACACTACGCCGCCAGGGACTCAGATCCTGCAGTGCCAGACGTGTCCCCCTGCTTAAGCCAGTACATGTCCGGGCCCGTCTGAAGTTTGCTAGAGTGCATTTTGATGATCCAGAAGAGGATTGGGAGAATGTCATATGGTCAGATGAAACAAAAGTAGAACTGTTTGGTAGAAACACTCTACCAAACACTCATCGTGTTTGGAGGAGAGAGAATGCTGAGTTGCAACCAAAGAACACCATACCTACTGTGAAGCATGGGGGTGGCAACATCATGCTTTGGGGCTGTTTCTCTGCAAAGGGAACAGGACGATCCGTGTACATGAAAGAATGAATGGGGCCATGTATCGTGAGATTTTGAGTGCAAACCTTCTCCCATCAGCAAAGGCATTGAAGATGAAACGTGGCTGGGTCTTTCAGCATGACAATGACCCCAAACACACTGCCCGAGCAACGAAGGAGTGGCTTCGTAAGAAGCATTTCAAGGTCCTGGAGTGGCCTAGCCAGTCTCCAGATCTCAACCCCATGGAAAAACCTTTGGAGGGAGTTGAAAGTCCGTGTTGCCCAGCGACAGCCCCAAAACATCACTGCTCTAGAGGAGATCTGCATGGAGGAATGGGCCAACATACCAGCAACAGTGTGTGACAACCTTGTGAAGACTTACAGAAAACGTTTGACCTCTGTCATTGCCAACAAAGGATATATAACAAAGTACTGAGATGAACTTTTGATATTGACCAAATACTTTTTTTCCACCATAATTTTCAAATAAATTCTTTAAAAAAAATCAGACAATGTGATTGTCTGGATTTGTTTCCACATTTTGTCTCTCATGGTTGAGGTATACCTATGATGACAATTACAGGCCTCTCTCATCTTTTTAAGTGGAAGAACTTGCACAATTATTGGCTGACAAAATACTTTTTTGCCCCACTAAAATGTCTGGAGGTTAACTACCACTTTAAGCTTGGTAGAGATATCAGCTGGTTGGTAGTCTTCCTGTGCAGAAAATGGTTTGCTTCTCTCAGAGTAGACATCCATTCACCCAAGGAAGCTAGCAAAAAAAATAAGGCTTGCTGGAAGTGCTAGGATTATCCTTACAGCTTTGTTTGCCAGTGTCCAATCACCTAAAGGCAGCTGCATAATCCATTGTCCAAGATCTTGTGTCCTGTAATATGCAATTAATACAAATCTGTGTACATTTACCTAAAATTAAGGTAAATTTTTATCTGTAGAATAAAATAAAAGAAAAGGTGCTACCCCTTTAAATCAACTAAAATGTGTAAACTAATACATCTGTAAAAACCTCTGTCCACAATAATGCGGAAATAACATGATACAAAGAATGCAACAAGGTGTCAGAGCAAATTATCTATAGCATGAAATGTCCATATGTCTTTAAGGATAGACAAACACTGTGCTCCTTCAGGAATTATAAGTGCTCAAATCTTCCAATTACTGTGCTCCAAGTGAAAAAATATATGTATATGCGCTCATCAGAACCTTTCAGCCACCAAGTGACCATCAAGCAGAAAGTAATCAGATCCATGCACCGGCGTGCGTTCCACCATACGGAAGTTCTAGAAAGTGTTGCAGCAAATGTAGTATGAGGCTCGTATTTCAATGCATTTTACGACTACGCGCGTCATCAGGAAATAGATGACGCGTGTAGTCGTAAAATGCATTGAAATATGAGCCTCATACTACATATGCTGCAACACTTTCTAGAACTTCCATATGGTGGAACGCACACCGGTGCTTTTGTACAGCGAGCTGATAGTGAGAGACAGCTGAAAGCTGCACATGCTGAGCAAGCGATTATACTATGATATTGTAAATGCATTTATTTTATTCTGTTATGAGTGTTTACTACAATAAAACATACTACACTATACATGATCCTCTTGTGGTCCCTCCTGGAGCATTTTAATATAGTGTTACAAAGTTGGAGTAAAGGAGAGCTGCTGGAGAATTGGAATCTGTTCCTATGAGAAGTGGATCTGTTTACTTTCTGCTTGATGGTCACTTGGTGGCTGAAAGGTTCTGGTGAGCACATAAACATATCTTTTTTCACTTGGTGGAGCACAGTAATTGGAAGATTTGTGCACTCTAATTCCTGAAGGAGCACAGTGTTTGGCTATCCTTAAAGATATATGGACTTTTTATGTTATGGATTATTTGCTCTGATACTTTATTGCATTTTTGTATCATTTTATTTTTGCATTGTTGTTGACACAGGTTTTTATAGATGTATTATTTTAGGTTGATTTAAAGGGCAGCGCCTTTCCTTTTATTTTATATCTTGATTATCATTATAGTGGGGTTGACACTATTAAAGGGGTAGCAGCCTTTTATTGATCTATATAGGTTTAGGCACCAATTTAGTTATTTGGCGCCCTTATATCTATTTGTTATTGTTTTCACAAAATTATTCTGTAAGCATAGTATGGACTGTAGTTTTTTTTGTATTTAACTGATACAGTTAGAGTGCAGCGAAGTCCTTTAACAAGCACCTCTCTCAAAGTAAAGTTTATCAAGTTAGTATAACCATCAAAAAGCAGGAACCAAAAAGTGCATGCATGTATCTTTGCCGCCTGTTAGTGTCGCCCAGAAGCCACCTATATAAATCTCACCTTCCAGCTCATAAAAGCAAAGTTCTGACATGCCCTCCTCAGTTAAGGAACATAGGGGGTGTGCTAGAGGTATTGACTGATGTAAGTACATCCAATGTCCTTGGTTCACAGGATCCTACGTCTCTAAGAATGACACTGATGGGAAAGCAACAAGTATGTGCAGGCCCGTTGTGATACCTGCTTTTTACTTGCTTCTGCTATTATCACTTGTGTACACTACTATCGGTATTTGCATAATGAGGTTTTCTATCTATATTTTGAACTATTTCTTCATTGAAGTGGGTGATCTTGTTTACGATGAAAAGGAAAGAAAAACAAATTCTTTTGATATGCAAATTGTATTACATCAGAAAAAAAGATGTACATTTCAAAGGCCTGTGTATGTCACATTGGCATTCAGGTCAGCCAACCAGATATATAATTTATATCATGCATTTTCTGGGATTACCCCATATTTGAATCTATTCACTTTAATTATTCACAGGCTTCAGTTCTACACAGTTCGAGCATCTAAATAATTGTTTGCTGTAACACTAATATGTATAGAATACATAGATTTTTAAAAACACATTTGATAGATAACATATAGTATATAAAAGAAGGTTTTATTGCTTGTTTATCTATCAAAACCAAAAGGGAGGTTTTTTTTGTCTGTGTCCTGGGGAGATTTTGCTTCACTTTCTGTCCCAGAGGCAAAGCAGTAAGAGGATATCTCCCAAAAGCAAGGGATATCCAATATTAGACACCCATCACTGAACAGATTTCCTCATTTAAAGATTTTGCCCACCACCAATTCAATGGTAACTCATATATTTTAGTTTTCTCATCACCTTCTGTAACAATGGTCACAAAGTTCAGGGCTGTTGGTGATTCTCCCCAATGAGGTCACAGACAGCAGTAAAATCCTGACATGGCTTCTAACCCTTCCACATTATTTTTTTGCAAAACTGAAAAACATGGTTTTACATAATTGTTAAAGAGGTTTAAACCTGAATATTGATTGGAATATAGGCCACGTGATCAGCTTGTGTTTAAAAATAAAATACGTAATTACCTGATAATGTAAAGCTGGCTAATTTTCTACATTGTTGACTAGCAGAAAAACCTTCAGTGCCATCAGCTCCCATCTAAAAAGAAAAAGGGGATACATAAGTAAATTAAAATAATAAAAAGATACAAGTTAGGGCCGGTTCACACCAGAACGCAGTGCAGAAAAGGCGCAGTCCATGTGCGCTTCATGCACTCAAGCACACTGCCCTTGCGATCCAGTGCAATGTATTGTTACTGGCACCTAAATGCAGGTCGCAAACGCAGGCACCAAATTGCATGTGGTTTGGAGTGGGCATTTTTAAAGTAGTGCATATACTACTTTTTTCACGTTCTAGTTCAAATGAACGGGCTGCAAAATCGTATAACATGAGAGCGCAGAATTCTAACCAGCGCATTGCATTCCAGATGTTAACTCGGCTCTTAATATACAGTTATTTTTTTGCCATAAAGTGTCTGAGCAACAGGTTTCTACCATAACTCAATAAGTGTGTATTCTTTCCCATCCTGTGACTGAAAGGGAGAAACGATGGATTCACTAGAGCAGGGATATGCAATTAGTGGACCTCCAGCTGTTGCAAAACTAGAAGTCCCATCACGCCTCTGCCTCTGGGTGTCATGCTTGTGGCTGTCATTCGTGCTATGCCTCATGGGACTTGTAGTTCTGCAACAGCTGGAGGTCCACTAATTGCATATCCCTGCACTAGAGCATGTTGCATTGATTAATGGTGAATGATTTTTACCACTGAGCAGAATGAAAAAAAGCAGCATTGCTTAGATTCATTGCTATCCAACAATGTTATGTGTCTCTGCTAAAGTGTTACCTGGATGTCAAGCAGTATCTTCCATCTCCCAGAACGAAGTAGTAATTCAGAGATGCCAGTCTGCTCCAGCTTCTTTTCCTTGAGCTGGGACTTGCAGTCTTTCAGCCCCTTGTCACTAACAAGCTGCTAACTTTCTGGAATGAAGCCACTATTACAAACTTACTGATGCATCTAAAGCACGGGCAAACCACCTGAGCATTCCACCTTCGAACGCGTTTTACTCAAACACTAAGGTTACTCGTAGAGTGGAGGTTGCAAAGGGAAGGGTTCACTTTTATATACATTTAGCCTCATTCATAAAAACAAAAAAAAATAGATAATTATTTTGGGTCATTATAATGTAATCAAATAGCAAATTGTGATGAACAGAAAGTTGCACACCAATAACGTTACTGGATAAAACTTTAACCAGCTACAACCCAAAGCAGGAACTGCCCTTTTGAAACGTTTCATCTCGATGGGCTTAACTGTGAAGATAAATTGGTTCGTGGGTGGGATCTTGCTTTTACTAAATCATAGGTTGTTAAAAATCCATCATCGAATCACACATGCAAAGTCATGCAAAAAACATTTCATGTGTCCCTGCATAAACACACAAAGGTATACAAATGCAAATCCCAATTTAAATGCAATCATAAACCAATTGCTACACATAAATATGTACAGTAATATCCTTATGCATTTATATCAATTCCTTCATCATTACTCCCCATCCTGCAACAACCTTGATATTTAAAACCAAAAGTGGAGAAGTGGGTGGGGCTTAAATGGAGAATGTGACATCATCCACCTGCCTTTCCACCTCAGCCAATCAGAGGAAGTTTGATTTTGTTCTCGATTTTGTTCTGGCAGCAGGACGGGAAGTCCCCATCCCACTGCCAAAACACAGAACTGTAGAAACTGTATGTAGCCTCTCTACACAGAGAATACAGCGCTGTGTTCTGGAAGTTGAATGAGGACTTCCCATCCTGTTGGGCTATATACAATTCATACAGCGCTGACAGTTGCTGCATGTGTTAGTGAAGGAAATAGTTTGTTTGGACCATCTTGGTTCAAACAAACTAAAGTTCACTAAAGCATGACTTTAGACTTTAAAGCGGAGGTCCGCCCAAAAAAATAATAGGACACTTCCCTGTCCTGGAGTCCTGCAATGTCAGTACCGCAGCTGATGTTTCCATCAGCTGTCGAGTGCTGCTGCCGCGCTATTGCGGGTAAGGATACCCGGCAGTTTCACGCCGGGAACCCTACTGCGCATGAGCGAGGCCCCGCTCCTCTCTCCTACTGGCCCGGCGACAGGGGAAGGAGGAGGGAGCCCCAGCCGTGACGTCAATAGCCGCGGCTGAGGCTCCCGGAAGTGGGAAAGGATATCTGTCAAAGACAGGTATCCTGTCCCCCCTCCCCCCGAAAGGAGCCAATTGTGGCACTGGAGGGGGGAGGAATCAGATGAGCGGAAGTTCCACTTTTGGATGGAACTCCACTTTAAGTCTAGAGGGTTGCAGAAGAGGCTGTATTACCTAACCGACTCCCTGATCCAGCAGGTCCCCTTGATCCTTGCGACTCCTCTGTAAACTGCTTCTGGTCACAGTCAGTCTTTTCCAACCAATAGCCCTTCACTGTACGTGAGGACACGGGAGCAGAAAATCAAGTAAATAAGACAGCCCCTTCCGTAATTTCCCTAGACTTAAAGTATAAGAAAAGCCTAACTAAGTATTCTTAAACACATTCCAATCCCCCCTCCTACCTATCCTGCATACCCTATTTAAAAAAGATCTATGTACATACCTAATTTAATCTAGTCTGGTCACGTGATTCAGCCTGTTTAAGGAAACAATTGATAGCAGCTGTGAATTCTGTGATGTCACCCATAGGCACCCAAGGCTCAGCTGTTGTTGGTGCTCCCTCCTCTCCCCTACAGCAGCCACTCTCTTACAAAGAAGAACTGGAGCCGCTCGATCGTGCAACTGGATTGGATTAAAAATAGGTAAATAAACAAATCTTTTTTTTTTTTTATATATAGGGTATGCAAAATAGGAAGGAGGATCAGGGAGGGGGTGTTTTTAAAAATATTTTGAGTTAGGCCTTTCTTCCATTTTAACAAGCATTGCAGGGCAGGGTGAGGGGGCCCACTGCAAGGGTATTTTTTGTTGTGCCGGCAGCTGGGCTTTACATTTTAATGAAAAAAAAAATAACATATTTGAAAGCATTATATAGGATAATAAAGACAAATATTAAGTATCCGAACAGAGATGGACACTCAACGATAAAAAATTCATGCTGCCACAGACACACACAGCATGGCACGGCCACATCCCCAGCTCCCACCTCACAGGATTTTACTGACAGCAGCAGGAGCCAATGGCTCCCGCTGCTCTCAGCGCAGCTTGTGAGAGCAGGAAGAGGGGAGAGAAGAGCTGCAGCTGGGAACAACCCTGGATCGATAGATGATTCAGGTAAGTGTTTAAGGAGAAGGGGACTAGTTAGTGGGGTATTTTTTTACCCTAATGACTTTAGAACCACTTTAAGGTATGGAACCCAGAAGAACAAGTACCTGACCATGACAAAGTTCATATTACACATACCATAGCAGATGGATTTTTCACAGTGATGCAGGGTGTTGTAGCTCTCAAAGATCCACTGATTCCATGATAATACTTAAAACAAATTTTAATTTCAGCTGTAAAGACAAAATAAAATTAGCTATTAAACAATGAAAAGAACTGGTAATATAAAATGTAATGTATCTAAAAATTATTAAAGAAATATACATTGACAATGCTTTTTTTTAATAATATAATTTATATTGCTAAATTGATTATTGATAGCTAAAGACTAATATTTAAAAAAGTTAAAGTGTATGTAAACCAGATTCATAAAATTTGACCTAGGCACGTGTTTACTTATCTCTTTGCAAAGTCCTGTAACCTGGGGGACTGGTAGCAGGTACAAAGCTCCCTGGGATTAGCAGTCTTTCAGGCACAGATACCAAATCCAATGAGGTAGTGACAAACAGTGCAGTGTTTATTTGTGATATATACAAGTCTATATACAGGTGCTGTATAGTGTTCCAAAAACAAATAGGAACAAAAATAGCCAACCAAAAACCTAGCTGTGTCTCGGCACTAACTATACAATATTTACAGAGCCTAACTACTTACCAGCTTGCACATTCACAGCTTAATAGCTTTTACCAACCTTTTGCTCTCCTAGACAGAAGTTGTCTGAGGTTCCCAGGCCAAGAGCAAAGGCTGTCTGCTCAGGTGAGCTTAAATTAGCCTTGTGAAGAGGACCAAGACCCAAACTGATCATGGATCAGAGATTCCTGAACGTAAATGAGAGGAGCCTGGGAAATGTATAAACCCCGAACAGGACTTTTCCTGGTTCTCTTTGGGACGCTCTGCTACAGCCCTAAGTCCTGTGTCTTTCTGCTGCTTCGTTCTTCTTTTATCAGCATGATAACTCCTGACAAGTGCTCCGAGACAGGAGATAAAAGCAGCCTGAAATTTGTATCGGGGTGGGTGCTATAAATAGATAAGCAGAGAGCTTGTCTTGTCAGAGCACAGCTCTGAAAGTATCTTTGTTCTTCTGCCTATGTGGAGGGGGGGGGGGGGGCTATCCTCCAATCAGCTGTGTAAGCCAAGACTACACTCCTACTGCTGAATGAAAAAGTAAAAATTCTACCAGGATGTTAGAATTCTAAAGAATATAGCAAGCTGAAGACAGCAGATATACCTGTAAAACTTATGTAGGGAGATTTGTTTCATCTCTGTGTATCATCTGAAGCTGTTCATTTCACTGGGTATATGTGACGGTTTACATCCACTTTAAAGCCTAAGTGCAGCCAAAATCACAAACAGAAAAATAAGCATAAGGAACAGAACATACAGTCAGTAAAATGTGTCCCTTGTGCTGATTCTACTTCTGTTAATGAAAATCATCCTCCGTCCTGATACACCCTATCACACCCCTGCTGGTTGTATTCTTCCAAAGCGATGGTGTTAATACAACTAATAGGCTGTCCCAGGCTCTCATCAAGAGAGCCCAATTATGCCTCCATCCCATTTTCCAAGCTGCTCTATTCATAGAAACCCGTTAGTTGTATTAATCCCCGCTACATCAGAAGATTATGGAGATGAGGCTGAAGAGGACAGGGCAGAGTAAGGTTTTACTAACAAAAACAGGAATTAACACAATGGACAAAACCTAAAGACTGCAAGTTATGTCATTTGTGCTGATTTTTTGTGTTTGCAATTTGGGCTGCACTTAGTCTTAAAAAACACGAAACGTACAATATTTATATGAGTAGAAAAGAAAAATGTGTGTTTTTTTTTTTTAATTAACTATAGAGCCTAGCGGTCACATTCAACACACTGTAAATTCTGTTTAGCAATCACAAACTGGTGACGGGGAGATTGGTAATCTGGGCATACACCAGCAGAATTTCACTGGAAAACTTCATTTTCGGAGGCCTCACTTTTCTAAAGACTAGCGGGGTCAAACTGACATTAGTTTGACCGTAGTGACTAGAAAACTCGAAAGAGCAGGGTGGAATGTTTTTCTTGAACGAAAAAATTTCTAACTGTAAATGTTTTCATTCAGTAAAAATTAATGTTAAGGGCTATATAAAAAATGATGGGCTATCAAACAAAAATATGTTGACTTAATAAGGGCAAGCAAGAATGACGAACAATTTTTCTATGAACATTCAAATGAAAAATCTAAGCATATGTGGTCAGCTTAAGAATTCACAGGAGTGCACTATTCCTCACAGACAGCAGTGATCAAGCACTGTGATGTATAACATGCTTTAAGGGGACAGGATCCATTTTTTTAGGTTAACAAATGCTTTAAGCATTTCTCTAGAATTTCCAAACTCATTATATACTCTTGGAGTAAAAACAAATCTAATATCATGTTATTATTTATGGTATATTTATGGACAGTCTGAGGAGGCCTGTAATGCTGCACAGTGCTCTGGACGGTGGTCTGAGGAGGCCTGTATTGCTGCACAGTGCTTTGGACGGTGGTCTGAGAAGGCCTGTAATGCTGCACAGTGTTCTGAATGGTGGTCTGAGGAGGCCTGTAATGTTGCACAGTGCTCTGGACGGTGGTCTGAGGAGGCCTGTAATGTTGCACAGTGCTCTGGACGGTGGTCTGAGGAGGCCTGTAATGCTGCACAGTGCTCTGGACCGTGGTCTGAGGAGGCCTGTAATGTTGCACAGTGCTCTGGAGGGTGGTCTGAGGAGGTTTGTAATGCTGCACAGTGCTTTGGACAGTGGTCTGAGAAGGCCTGTAATGCTGCACAGTGCTAAAGCACGCCACACCACTAAGCACGCTACGATTGCTACCTTGCTTACTGGGAGGGGAAGCACAGGCTTTACAGGCAGAGCTCCGAGGAAACTGGAAGTTCACATGAGTAAATGTCCCTCCCTCACATTTTCATTCCATTTACATTTGTTGACGAAAATGGAATTGATTTTCGTCATAGTTTTTGTCAAAAACGTGAAAAGAGGTTCTTTTTTTGGTCATGCTCCAGGCCACATGCAGATTGCAGTTGGGTCCCTTCCTGCCAGTTGGTTTGGTATATTGTATAATCAAGAATAAAAGCCTCTCTGACTTTGGAACCACAACCCCACTAAGCGTTTCTGACCCATGGACTGCAAAGCTGAGGGTCCAGAAGTTCTGTGTCCTAGGTATTCGAGATTTGAGAAGAAGGCAGGGGGAGTAGAAATAGCAGGACTATTGCAGCAGAAAACACCGCTCACTCTGGACTGTGGTTGAGGGACAGGAAAGAAGCTCCTGGGCTACCGAGGACAAAGCAGGCCACACACCCTTCTTCTCATCCCAGAAACTCAAGGGGTCTGTACTGGGGGGCAAAGGAGGTTCCGCTAGGAGAGTCTGGAATATCGAAAAGCCCCTAAGGAGCTTTGGAGATCGCTGTATCATCTCTAGCCTAGGTTTATAGCTGATCCATCTGACGTGCCCTGCAAGGATTTCTTTTACACAGGCTTCCCTTGACCCTCTGTAGTGGGGGGTCGTGGACTTCTGGTAAGCAGCTACCCCTTACTCACCGGTGGTGGATTTACAATTTTATTCAACACTTTGAAGACACTATTTTACTACTAGACTTATTTAAGGGGGATGATGTTTTGGCTCCTCTGGCATCATTCCTTTGTGCCCAATTACTATGAACTTTTTATTGATTATATTGTCATTGTTACACTATTAGGTGGGATATTCAATATCCAGTATCTTCCATTTGCACATTTGTTCACTTTTTTCAATCTTGGTATTGATTGTTCATCAGATTGGTCAGTGTATGATCATACCATTTAATAACCATTTTGTTTATAGCGCGACTCTAGGTTTTCCAATTTTGTACACTGTGTTTATGTTATTCAGGAGAGTCGCTGCTGGTTCTGCATCCACTCATTGATTAATCTGTATGGGTATAGGTTTATTGTTTATTATTTATCATAGCGCAGTTTGATTTTTCTTCTTTATTTTTTCTAGATTATACACATAACTGAATGCGTCTTGGGGTGACACATCTATTATCAGACAACTTGGTCCAAATTTAAATCAGATGGGCGAGCCAGAGAGGCAGGTACTTTTGATGTGCTGTCTCTAAGTCTATTCATAGTCCCCTGGGAATCTTTTATTACAGTATTATACAGTATTAAATATTTGACATATGCTTCTTCATAGTGTGCGATTATATTGGATGGTGTTGGACTAAATCTGAGAAATTTTTCTCAGATAATGTTGCACATCAAAAGAATTGATCAAGAGCTTTTCAGCTCTGCTGATAATTTAAATGAATACACCTTACCACTGCCCAGTCAGGCCTCAAAGCGTGTATGGGGAAACTAAGCTTGTACAAGGATCTGGTGTATAATGACGATGATAATATATATACTGTATTTATTGGCGTATAACACTCATTTTTTCACCATGAAAATTGGGTGCAAATACCGCGTGCGTGTTATACGCCGATACTTCAATTTTAGCTGCCTTGGAGGTGACAGGGAGGGGGGCGGGACGAGTGCCGTCAGATTACATACAGTGAGAATCTCCTGTTTACTTGGCGGTTTCTGTAATAGGAAGTTCCGTCTCCTAGGCTGCCATTGGACCACTGTTCTGTCTATCATAGGAGATTCTCACTGTATGTAATCTGTAGGCGCTCGTCCCGCCCCCCTCCCTGTCCCCTCTAGGCTGCAGATGGGCATCGATCAGGCTGCATTGATGGCAATGGTGAGGCTGCTGCATTGATGGCAATGGTGAGACTG
Organism: Aquarana catesbeiana; assembly: GCF_042186555.1. Taxonomy (NCBI): domain Eukaryota; kingdom Metazoa; phylum Chordata; class Amphibia; order Anura; family Ranidae; genus Aquarana; species Aquarana catesbeiana. Next base: position 244,151,513 of record NC_133329.1, read on the forward strand.
CTGGATTGATGGCACTTGTGAGGCTGCATTGAAGGCAATGACCCTTATTGTGCTTCAAAGTTTCTTATTTAAAATTTAAGTTTTTTTCCCTAAACTTCCCCCTTAAAATTAATGTGCGTGTTATACGCCGATAAATACAGTAATTATATAATGTAAAATTTATAATCATTTGCAGTCTTTATTGATCTATAGACTCACATTTCTAGTTTTCCACTCCTCTAAGATACTGGTACCACAACAACTGTAAGCTAGTGTTGTGAAGCTGCTCCAGCTAAAACATAGTCCAATAAAATAAGTGGCCTGCCATATTTCTCCGGTCACAGTGTGTTAAAAAAAAATACATTGTAAAAAAAATATAAAAAATAAAATAAAGATTGAAAAAAATGTATACTGTATATATAGTGGGGACGGAAAGTATTCAGACCCCCTTAAATTTTTCACTCTTTGTTATAATGCAGCCATTTGCTAAAATCATTTAAGTTCATTTTTTTCCTCATTAATGTACACACAGCACCCCATATTGACAGAAAAACACAGAATTGTTGACATTTTTGCAGATTTATTAACCACTTAAGGACTAGCCTCGTTTTGGATTTTAGGTGTTTACATATTTAAAACAGGTTTTTTTTGCTAGAAAATTACTTAGAACCCCCAAACATTATATATTGTTTTTTTTTCTAACACCCTAGAGAATAAAATGGCGGTCATTGTAATACTTTTTTTCGCACCGTATTTGCGCAGCGGTCTTATAAGTGCACTTTTTTTTGGAGAAAAATTCACTTTTTTGAATAAAAAAATAAGACAACAGTAAAGTTAGCCCAATTTTTTTATATTGTGAAATATAATGTTACGCCAAGTAAATTGATACCCAACATGTCACGCTTCAGAATTGAGCCCGCTCGTGGAATCGCCTCAAACTTTTACCCTTAAAAATCTCCATAGGCAACGTTTAAAAAATTCTACAGGTTGCATGTTTTGCGTTACAGAGGAGGTCTAGGGCTAGAATTATTGCTCTCCCTCTACCGGTCGCGGCGATACCTCACATGTGTGGTTTGACTACCATTTTCATATGCGGGGGCTACTCACGTATGCGTTCGCTTCTGCGTGCGAGCTCGTCGGGACAGGGCGCTTTAAAAAAAAAATGTTTTTCTTATTTTTTTTACTTTTATTTTATTTAATTTTTCACAGTTTTTCAAAAAAAAAAATTGGACCACTTTTATTCCTATTACAAGGAATGTAAACATCCCTTGTAATAGAAAAAAGCATGACAGGTCCTCTTAAATATGAGATCTGGGGTCAAAAAGACCTCAGATCTCATATTTGGACTTAAATGCAATAAAATAAATAAATAAATACAAAATGTCATTTGAAAAAATGACATTGAAAAAATGTGCCTTTAAGAGGCATGGGCGGAAGTGATGTTATGACGTCGCTTCCACCCTGCAGTGTCATGGAGACGGGTGGGGGCCATCTTCCCCTCACTCGTCTCCATGCACAGCCACTGAGAGAACGCGATCGCCTCCGCCGCTACCGACGGCTCCGGTAAGCGGCGGAGGGCACCAGATCGCGGCGGGAGGGGGGCCCCCTTTTCCGCCACCGATAAAAGTGATCTCGCGGCGAATCCGCCGCAGGGACCACTTTTATCTTGTAGCCGACCGCCGGCCGAAAACGGTTATACCGGGGTTATGGCAGCTAGCTGCTGCCATAACAACGATATCCGTCCTCAAAGTTAGGACGTACATCTGCGTGCGGCGGTCGGCAAGTGGTTAAAAAAGAAAAACTGTAGTATCACATGGTCCTAAGTATTCAGACCCTTTGCTGTGACACTCATATATTTAACTCAGGTTCTGTCCATTTCTTCTGATCATCCTTGAGATGGTTCTACACCTTCATTTGAGGCCAGCTGTGTTTGATTATACTGATTGGACTTGGTTAGGAAAGCCACACACCTGTCTATATAAGACCTTACAGCTCACAGTGCATGTCAATGCAAATGAGAATCATGAGGTCAAAGGAACTGCCTGAAGAGCTCAGAGACAGAATTGTGGCAAGGCACAGATCTGGCCAAAGTTACAAAAAAAATTTCTGCTGCACTTAAGGTTCCTAAGAGCACAGTAGCCTCCATAATCCTTAAATGGAAGACATTTGGGATGACCAGAACCCTTCCTAGAGCTGGCCGTCCGGCCAAACTGAGCTATCGGGGAGAAGAGCCTTGGTGAGATAGGTAAAGAAGAACCCAAAGATCACTGTGGCTGAGCTCCAGAGATGCAGTCAGGAGATGGGAGAAAGTTGTAGAAAGTCAACCATCACTGCAGCCCTCCACCAGTCGGGGCTTTATGGCAGAGTGGCCCGACGGAAGCCTCTCCTCAGTCTGGAAGACCTAACGAGTAGCCTTCCAAAGGGTGAGGACACGCATGACTGCTATGTTACTTCAGGAACGAATGTCCAGTATTGTGAATGATTCACACGCCAAATTTCTCAAAATTTGGGAACCATGGATCTCTTATGAGTTTCCCACACTTCAAGCATCCTGTCTGGGCCTTGTCTGACTCCCTTCTGTGAGGCGCCGCGTCCAAGATCCCCCTCTCCTATCTGTGACCCCTTTCTCTCGGCCTTTTTGCTCTTCTCGCTTTCTTTCTGGTTTCTCACTATTCTGACTCTTACCGTTGCCTCCTATGGAGGGAGGTTGCTGGAGAAGAGCCTCCCCTTCGGTGACGAATTTGGGGACAGGGCACTTTATGCAGTGGCCATTTTTTTTATATCATCCCCTATTTTCACTATGTTACAGGATAATTGTGAACGATATTGATCTTTGGTAATTTTTACATGTCTCTAGCCCCTGCGTGGGCGAACAACACGCTTTTTATATTTCTCTTATTTACTCAAAAAACTCAATAAACATATTGAAACGAAAAAAAAAAAAAAAAATTGATCAGTACTTGACTGCCTACCATTTCTTGAGGCCCTAAAATGCCAGGACAGTACAAACACCCCCCACACATGAATCAATAAAAATAGTAAAAATAATGTGGTGTAACAGAATGACAAACTCTTGCATATGTGCATCCACAACCTCATGTGCTCAAATAAGTGATCATGTGAAATAAAAATAATCCTTGTACAAAAATGATGAATACATAGGTGTTACAACATATTCATAGAAAGTGCTAATGTAATACAAATTAATAACTGAATAAGTTCATTTGACAGATGAAAGTCTCCACATCTCCACGTCCTTAACCACTTCAGCCCCGGAAAGGATTTGCCCCCTTAATGAATATGCCATTTTTTGTGATACGGCACTGTGTCGCTTTAACTGACAATTGCACGGTCATGCGATGCTGTACCCAAACAAAATTGACGCTCTGTTTTACCCACAAACAGAGCTTTCTTTTGGTGGTATTTGATCACCTCTGCGTTTTTAATTTTTTGAGCTATAAACAAAAAAAGACCAACAATTTTTAAAAAAAAATTTTTTTTAAGTTTCTGCTATAATACATATCCAAAAAATATATATAAAAAAAACAAGTTTATTCATCAGTTTAGGCCGATATATATTCTTCTACATATTTTTGGTAAACAAAAATCTCAATAGACGTATATTGATTGGTTTGCGCAAAAGTTATCACATCTACAAACTACGGGATAGATTTAGGGACTTTTATTTATTTTTATTGTTTTTACTGGTAATGGTGGCGATCTGCGATTTTTAGCGGGACTGCGACATAAAAATGCACTGATCAATGTAAAAATGACACTGGCAGGGAAGGGGTTAACACTAGGGGGCAAATAAGGGGTTGAGTGTGTTCCCTGGGTGTTCCAACTGTAGGGGGGGTGGGCTTACTGAAACATGACAGAGATCACTGTTCCCGATCACTGGGAGCAGTAGATCTCTGCCACGTCATCTGGCAGAACGGGGATTTGCCTTGTTTACATAGACAGTTCCCCGTTCTGGCTTTCCTCACCGCGACTCTCTGGCAGACATCGAGTCCGCGGCGGCCGCGCCCACTATCCTCCTTGCATGGACCAATGTGCAGGTACGTTTGTTCGCGCAGGAGAGCTGGTGGGAAAGTGGCTAAAATAAGAAAAACAAAGGGTAACTATTGTTTCTTTAGCAACCCAAAAACTGAGGGCCACCACGTGCCCAACACTGCACTCATCAGAACATTGAGGCTGACCAGCCGCCAATAAGCCCTTTTAATTTAGATCCAAAGTATCAGGGAGCCACCATCCGATCCTTTTCTAATACTTTTCAGCCACTCTCATGGCACAGATATACAAGATTAAAAAGCCCCCAGAGATGGAAGTGGTATATGGTGTAGTACTTTTATTATTAAAATGTATATAAAACCAAAAATAATGCACTCACTTTTGAAAGTGCCTTCGGAGAGGCACCAACCCAAACAGCTCTCTATGCATTTGAACATGACACCGCCGCCCACATCCACCATAGCCGACCCGCGTTTCACAGACCCAGAAGTAACATGGGGGGGAAAACGGATATGACATCAACCTCTCAGCCTCAAAGTATTTTGCATCACCACGTGTCAATTTCGCTTTCTGAAGATGTGTGGTGATGCGAAATGCATTAAGGCTGACAAGTCAATGTCATATCCTAGTTTACTACTGTGATTGGTCATAGTTACAGTAGTAAGCAAGGCTGTCATTCACGACACCTTGCTTACTACAGTGTGATCTTTGCGATTGATCACAGTGATCACATGGTACCAGGGCATATCACAGTCGCCTGGTACTGTGATCAGTAAAAACTGTGCTGCTGCATGCCCCAGGGGATGTGCACAAATCACAGTCCTGGGAGGTTGTACGGATACATCCTCCACAAACCAGAAAGCATTCACCCAGTTGTTCACCTATATTTGCTGGCTGGAAAGTGGTTAATGAGAGGCATATATGTGGCGCCTGATTCAGATATGCCTAGCTTTGATGTAAAAAGGAGGAGGAATACCCACATAGAGGTGCTGCATTCTTTAATTAGGCTGTGCATAAGGGGCTATTAGAGATAGTTCTTGTTTTTCCTTACAGAGCGTTGTTGTTTCTCATAAAATTTGTATTAAACCCAAATTCCAACATTTATGGTATTGCAGCTTACCAATTTTTAGATATGATGGCTCCATTTGTTTTCTTTTTTAGGCCATTTTTTATTTTTACTGGGTGATCCTGCCAGTAAGTCTGTTGTTTTCAACAGAACAAGCTGACCTGCTGGTGTAGCAGTTAGCGGGTTGAGACAAACCATTTAACACTAACAAGGGTGCTTACAATGATCAGATTTTGGTGTTTGGTCTGTGTTTATTAATGCATCTAACACTTCCCTCCCCCCAGATTAATGCTGCTGTCCAAGGGTGTCTTGGAACTCTAATACAAGAGGTGTGTTACTGGCCAGATCACTAGGAGAAAGAAAAGGGGAAAAAGCCTAAAAAAGAAAACTAATGCAGCCACCAAATCTAATGACTGGTAAGCTGGTAATATATTTACATTTTTGATTTGAGTTCACTTGCCGACCAGCCGTTGGGCTAGCAGGCGCGCCGCAGGCGTCATGTGCCGCGGGCTTGCTGTTCACACCGGCAACCCGCGATCACGGTGTACAGAGGCATGTAAACAAGACAATTCCCCATTCTGCCTAGTGACATGGCAGAGATCTTCTGTTCCCAGTCATCAGGAACAGCGATCTCTGTCATGTCCTAGGTAGCCCATCCCCCCCTACAGTTAGAACACACCCAGGGAACACAGTTAACCCCTTGATCGCCCCCTAGTGTTAACCCCTTCCTTGCCAGTGTCCGATCTGTCTGCCGCAATGTCGCAGTCCTGCTAAAAATCGCAGATCGCCGCCCTTACTAGTAAAAAAAAAAAAAATCATAATAAAAATACCACAAATCTATTCTCTATTTTGTAGACGCAAACCAATCAATCAATATATATACGCTTATTGCAATTTTTTTTTACTAAAATTATGTAGAATACATATTGGCCTAAACTGATGAAGAAATAATTTTTTTTCCTTTTTAAATTGGGATATTTATTATAGCAAAAAGTAAAAAACAGTTGTTTCTTTTCAAAATTGTCAGTCTTTTTTGCTTATTTTTGCTTGGGTACAGTGTTGCATGACCGCGCAATTGTCAGTTAAAGCGACGCAGTGCCATATCGCAAAAAAGGGCCTGGTCATTAAGGGGCAAATCCTTCCGGGGCTGAAGTGGTTAATATCGCTTTAAAGTGGATGTAAACCCTCACATATACCCAGTGAAGTGAACAGCCTCAGATGATACACAGAGATGAAACAAATCTCCCTACATACGTTTTACATGTATTTCTGCTGTCTTCAACTCTATATATTCTTTAGAAAGCGCACATCATGTTAGCAGATTTTCTCTTCCTGGTTAGCGCTGCAGTGAAGCCTAGGCATACAGCCAAGACAGCTGATTGGAGGAAAGGCACACACCCCCTCTCCTCATAGGTAGAGACTTTCAGCTCCGATCGTTGAATAGTTCAGGGCTTTGCTAATCTATAGCATCCTCCCCAACACAAAACTCAGGCTGCTTTTATCACTTGTGACGGAGAACTTGTCAGAAGTTATCAGGCTGATAGCAGAAGAACGTTGTGGGAGACAGGTACAGGACATAGTGCTTTGAAGAGAGATAACAAAACACAGCGGATATATGTGCCCAGCTCAAATTTCATTAATCCGGTTTACATCCACTTTAAAGCGGACCTTCAGTCATTTTTTCAACTTTCCATCTATTAAATCTTCTTCCCTTGTTGTTTTAACTTTTGTTTTTTCTGCCAGCAAATACTGTATACAGCCTACTTCCTGTTGTCAGTTCATTAGCCTAGGCTTATGACATCATGCACAGCTCTCACTCTCGTGAGAGTTTGTGAGGAAGGGAGGGGGGATGAGTCATAAGAGGGCCAATGAAAGCTGCAAGGCTGCAGAGCTGGAGGTGTGCCTCTGTGTGTCTGTGTATATCCAGGAAGTGAACAGGCAGCAGCTTCAGTTGCCCATAGTTAAAACGGATACAGCCAGACTCAGTGGAGGGAGATTTCTGCAGCATATTTGGCAAATACAGAATCATAGTTTATATAAAATAATATGCATATTGGTTGGAGGGAAGCTTCAGAATGGCAAAGATGCAGTCCCTCTTTAAGCTGTCATGGAGTTATATTAAAGCATATCTAAACCCAAAAACAAAAATGTAGCATATTGCAGTTTCATTATGTCATTAGTACAGTAGCTGCATTAGTCTTAATCTTTTAGGCAAGTGCAGAAAATACAGATTGATCTTGCCAGACATGCAGTGTCCTTGTCACTTCTTGTGAGCTGAAAAAGCAACAAAATCAATGTTATCTTTCTTGTGTACACCACTAGTCCAATCAGCTAGCATGTAATAGAAATGAACAAAGGTAGAGATGTTTGAAGTTCAGCCTAGGTGACAACCTTGGCTCCACCCATAAATACAGTGCAGTGAGTGCGTTATTTACAGGATTACGAGGTGAAGAACTATTAAGCTGCAATATTATAGAGTTACTCTATTTATTTCACTTAGCACATAGGGGTGTCAACTTGGGCGCATGCTTTAGCTATTTGAATTTCATTTAGCTATAACTGCACCTCTTCCTGAGTTAGGCAGCAAATAATGGTAAAAGGAAAGCATGTGTTACTTTATTTCACCATATTATTAGGTAGTACCTACGTCTTGTGAAGACAGATCAAAAATATTTAGGATGTAAGCTAATGCAATGTCCCCTACTGTTCTACTTTCAAATTCATCTTTTAACCCTTGTGCTGCCACCAAGGTAAGGCTTACGGCAGAACAGAACTGCTTCCAGCTGGTCAGCTCAGTGAGCCTAGCATTGGCTGCTTTCCTTTCTTCTATAAGCTCATGGTTGCCTCCTCGACCATATAAGAGAAGGGTCACGTAGATTCTGTTGATTAATAAATTGCTTGCCATCTGTGGCTGACAAGCTGTGGATCACATCAATTCATTAAACAAACGTAACACCCCCCCCCCCCCCCTCCTGCTGCAACCCCACAGTGTATTCTACCTGTCACTGATCCTCCCCACTTTGTATCCGCAGTCTGCTGTCCTTTGTGTACCCTGCACAACCGGCTGTCTCTTGTTCATCCTATGTCCCATGTGTGCCCGCTGATCCTTGCTGTTCTACCCCTACTTGTACCAGCAGAGACAGTGGATTGTGGAGTGCGGGCACATAGCAGGGAGGAATGATGTCACACCATAGCCCCTGTGTTCCTGCCACCCTCTGGTGGTGCAGTCCTTGGGATTGCAACCTAGTACTAATTAGTTTGCAGCAAAGAAAACGGAGGGGTCCTAAGTCAGGGTTCCCAGAGACAGTGGTTAAGACTGGAGAGTTCATATCCAAGCAGGGGTCAATGCAGGAAAACAGCAGAGAGTAATCGGGTACAAGGAGTCTTAGCAGGTGGTACGGTGACACTGGCTAAAGTGTTCTGAGAAGCAAAGCTTGAGGTTCTGCCTGAACCAGTGGGAGAACGGTGCTCAGTGTGGTATGCTCATTAGGGAAGGTCTTGGGCTACAAAGAGAAATAGACAAGGTGGATGCTGCAAAAAGTCGAACTGCGTGTTATATCTTGAAAAATTGTTCACTAAAGGCACCTTGGGTTCAAGCATATCAAGCATGGGTGGAGAAGCAGCCGAGGGTGCTTTGGCAAAAGTTGTAGGTGGAATGGACAGCTTTGTTTGCTGCAAATTGGCTCAAAGCCATGGCCTCTAGGAACATAGGGGGTACAATGTAGAGACAGTGGGTGGGATAGGAGATTAGAGAGTATTCAGATTCAAAAGGGAAAGAAAGGCAGGTGGCTAGCAGAGAGTAGTCAGAAAAAAAGCAGGGTTCTTAGCAAGCGGCAATCAGAGGGTAGTCATGCAGTTCAGATCAGAAGCGGAAAGGCAGTAAACAGGGCAGAAGATGAGAGTGTAGTCAGACAATCAGGCATTAGCAGGCTTCAGTGTTATAGCACTCAAGTAGCTGGTAGAAAGACACGGCACCATCCTGTTCAAAGTTTGATTTTTAAAGTGTTTGCTGTCAATCACAGCCAGTGAGACCGGAGTGTGGGGAGGGGCTTATGGACAAAGAGAGCTGGCTTGCGAGTGAACACACACGAGTGCCCCCATAGCAAGCCATTTCCTATGAGGGCACTTGGGAAGAGGGAGGGCCCAGAGCGCTGGTGGGGGTCCTGAGAAGAGGAGGATTGGGGGCTGCGCTGTGCTAAACCATTGCACAGAGCAGCTAAGTATGACATGTTCGTTATTTAAACAAACATTTTTTACAAATGCTTTAAATATCTTTTAAGCCACTCCCACTGTGTGCTGCTGTTGAAAAACCAGCACTGAATACTTACAAGGAAATCCTGTGCTGTAGCAAGGCAGAGAGAGCTAAAAAAATGCTGGAAACAGAACTGGACAAAGCTATAACAAGCAAGTGCCTTCGAAAGCCAGGACTGACATCTAAAAAGAGTAACAAGGAAATCTTGGGCGGTATCAAGGTAGACAGCTGCAACAAGGCTAGAAATTAGCAAAATATACTGTAGCGCCCTGCTCCTGTTGACCAGGCGCTTGCAGGTAAATTTAGTTTTTGGATGAGCTGTAACCAGCTCAGACTGAATGATTATAGTTTATTGGATCTGTTCTGGAATTGACTTGGTTGTGCAGTTCCCACTGTTGCTAGTAGGTGTCACTGGTACCATGGGACAGTGTGCGAATAACAACTTAGTGAAACTTTAATGAATATTCTTCTTTCAGAAACAGCCCAGTGGGAGGTTCTTGCCGCTGTGCATCCTGGGGGAGAGTATTTGTGGGACAGATGCCATGTACTAGGGATCAGTTCTTACCTCGTGGCCATCCGGGGTGGAGGGCTGCGTTACTGCAGCTGTGCAAGTAGGCCCAGAAGCCTGTCTGGGGCCTACTACCGCAGAGGTGGTCCTTAGGCTGTCTTGCCTGCTAGGAAGAAGCCAAGCCAAGCTGAGGAGATCCAGGGGAGGACCCTTGCTGGAGAGAGCCAGGATAAAGGCTGGTCTCTCAGAAGGGCCTGGTGACTTACTTGGAGGACGCACCTATATCTAACCTACTCTCACAGTATTGCCGGGTCGGCTTAAAGGTTCTGGTACTGTGTTGTTCATCTAATATTAAATCCTCTGGCAGAGGATTGTTCATCTAATACTATGTCCTGTGGCAGAGGATCGCACAACCATTTTGTTCTTCTCAAGTCTGTGGCAGAGACTTTTCATCCGTGCGCCATTCTGGCTGCTAGGTCAGTAAGAGAGACCTATCCGGGTGGGCAAAGATCCTTAGACGGAAGGTGTGTTTGTCTTCAGGATCTTAAATTCCTCAGTGATCTGCAAAAGGTATTTGAACTCTCCTGCAACTCCCTTTCTACCTCTTTACTGCTACTTCTTTCAAGTTGTCTTGTAATAAAGCATTGGAAAAAGAACTAAGTGACTGGTGCATACCTTGGTGAGAGCAAGGTCCAATATAGACTCTAAGTTCCTGATGTGGTGAAACTACAGGTAAGGGGTGACAGCAACAACCCAATGTAAATCAGCAGCTCCTTCGGGGGTCCGTGCTAGAATACCATTGGAAGCTTTTTGATATAACTGAAGTAAAAAAGATCCTGCCAGAAATCCTGTGCTCTCTGCAGTTTGATCCCAAGCAGCGCTCTGAGCCCTGCCCAGTTCACCTGTGAAATACAGGAAACTTCCTCTTATTTATGGAAATGGTGGAGGTGGTTTCTTATTCCTATCACTTTCTATGTGTAGCACCCTCTACTTAGGTAGGTGCTAGAGTAGGATTTTTGGTCTGTAATATAGGTAAATTAAGGCAGGCCTGTTAGTTTTGGTTTGTGAGGGCTGGGAGTGGCTCAGAGTTAGCAGCTGGTGACTCACTGGGGCTAGAGGTGCAGGACGGAGCCCTTCAGGAAAGCATGAAGGTTCTGGACAGGAGGCACAGGAGGAGCAAGAGAGGACAGCAGGAGCTAGCACTGCTGGGCAAGTCTTCAGGAGGGAACCACCAGTTGCAGCCAGAAGGGCTGGTGAGTGACATGTGCAGTCAGGACTGGGGAGGCCTGTCTGAGAGGAAACAGTCACAGTCAGAGATGGCTGCAGCTGCAGCCAGGAGGGCTGGCAGGGCCTGAAGAGGGCTGACTGGGAGAAATGGTCCATCAGTAGGACAGCCAGCACTAAAGACTTTCTATTTCTGCTACACTATCCCTGTCTGTAAAGGGTGATTGTTGAGGCCTGGCTGAGCCAGTGTCAGGCCTAACCTTACATGTGCTAACTGGTCCTGAGGATTAAGAGTTGTGCAGGAGGAAGGAAGAGGAATAGTCTGCAAGCAAGGAAAGTGCTGGAGGAGACTGAAGTAGTAACTTGCAGAGAGAAGTGTACATAGTTATCCCAACTGATTGATATACCATCCACCAATTGCTTGACATACAATCCACCAATTGATTGATATACAATCTACCAATTGATTGATATGCAATCCACCAAATGATTGATATACAATCCACCAATTGATTGCAATCCAATTCACCGGGCATCCCATATTTCCCTCACCCCATCCAAGTTAAATTCCCTCAATAAAACAAACAAAAAACAAGCACATCGACTGTTCATTGTCTTAAGGTGACTGAGAAGTGAATGCCGGGCTGGGCAGGGTGACAGATGGGCCACAACACTCAGCGACTTCTATGGGGGCACCGCTACATATGTTCTAAGCTAATTGCCTGCCGTTGCAGAAATCAAACACTTTCGGGTGTCCGCTTCCCACCATGTGCTGTGGTTCTTCACACAGGCTCCTATGTTACAAAAAACATTGGAATTTTTGGCAATGCAAGGAAAGTATAATAAAGCATTACTCTTTACGGTGAGGTTTTAGTTTCATTTGAACCCTGTAGTGGCAGGGTCATGTTAGCCAAAAACATTTCCCATTTACAGACGTAAGAACGTCTCTGTATAAACCTATATTTTTTCAAATGTTTTCACATTTTTTTTAGGCCCCCTTGTTCAGTATTTTATTCATTCCATTTTCCATGTTTATTATCCTTTCCTGGAACTAACTTCAATGTGCAAACTGATGTCTGGATTCTGTCACCATCTTCACAGATGTCTTCTTCAAGAGCTGATCTTAAAGAGGATTTTACTGTACAGACAATCCTACTAATTTTCTTTCCTTTCAAAACACACTGCAGACTTTCAAATTCCTAAGTTTTCATAATATTTGTCTATAAACATTTTTACCATATATTTTTCAGTAGAACACGTAGTTCCAATTCTAGCTAGACTTTTCTTGATAATTAGATAGCTATACTACTATCCCCTGGATTTGCTGTCTTGGCCACTTTTTCTATTCAAAACCTATACTCAGATCCTAGTTTAAAACAAAACTAAACTCTCACAAAATAATGCTTAGACTTGTATGGTAAGTAAAGAGAGGATTGCATTATCTTGTATTGTAACTGTATTGCCCTCATGTTGAGAAGTGCTGCTATATAAATCCTGTATAATAATAATAATAATAATTAAATATTTGTTACAAAAATATATTTTTTCCCTTACTTTGAACATATTTTCTCTGTGTGTACATCCTGTAGACTCTTTGTATGTATGTACTGTGGACATGTGTAGCATCAGTACAGTGGTGTACTATGGCACAATGTGCCAGCACTGTGCACTGACCTGAATTTTAAGCACACAGGAATGGGTGGCAATCAACAAACGGAATCAACATTTTTTTATTTTGGCCTTTATCATTATTATTAGTTTTATTTTTTCAAATATGCTAGGTATGTCACATTCTGGTTTTGCTTTATTTTATCTACAATGTACAATTTACAGTATGCTAAAATACTGTGAGTCGCAGATACCATAGTTCTTATTAGATGTTCCTAGAGACCTGAAATTTAATTAAAGGGTTCTTCTAGGGTAAAAAGGTTGAGAAAGTCTGGGTTAAGTGTTTAGGTGTAGATACAATTTAACATTGATCAGCCACCATTTTACCAGCCTCTGTGTATGCAGGTATGGTGAAGAAAAAGGGAATATGGGATGGTGGGTGAGTTGAGGGGATAAAGAGGAAGGAGTGTATCAGGGATGCAGCTCAGTAGATATATTTCAAGGGCCTACTGTGGTGGGCCTTGATCAGTTTCAGAAGTTATGGGGCAGCATCTCTGGTTGTAATTGGCATTTCCAGCAGGTGCTGGGCATCTATGGGTAAATTGTGTTGAGGAACGTAGTGACTAGCAAGATAGCATTTTAAAGCCTTGTTCTTAAGTATAAAGACTTGCGTACACAGATGATAGCTCTGTCAATTTGAGAATGTATTGTGAAAGGTTCAGATTCCCATTTGTGTAGGATTAAAAGCTTAATGTAAATGGGGCATTGGGTGTATGTCTTGACAGAGGTCCTCAAATGGGGAGGGCGGCCTGCGGACTTGGTCTTAAATCAGGGTAGGCCTCAAAATGTGTTGGACTTAGTATGTAACTCCTATATCCAAGGGTGGTGAGATCGGATTTTGATTTTCTCCTTTGCTCAACCATCCATTCATAACCAGCAGAGAAGCTGGATTTTGCCTGAATCCATGAGCTGTTGGAGCTGATTGTTATCTGTGCCAGATGGAAAATCAGAGTCCCCCATGATTGGGATAATGAGTAAGGGATGAGGTGAGATTGGTATCAAGTGGAGGGCCTGTGTGATGACTCTGAGTGTGGCTTCTATTGTTGGTGGCTAGGTGAAGAATCACGTTTTCTTTTACATGATGTGGATGGCCAGGTGTGTGCGCATATCTTACCTGGGGAAGAGATGGCACCAGGATGAACTAAGAGAAGGCAAAGCAGCAGAGGCTTAAAGGATCTGCTACTGACAGCTTGGTGCTAGATACCGCAGCATACCTCCAGAGGTCTGGTGGAATCCATGCCTTGACAGGTCAAGGCTGTTTTGGCGGGACCTACTCAATATTAGGTTGATGGTCATAATGTTATGACTGATTGGTATATGCTTCTGACCTGGAAAACTTAGTCAATGCTTCAGAGGGCATAAGAAAGAGGAAAAACTCAAACATCTGATGGAACTGCTATAAAATCAAGAGATTTTGAACTAATCTCAATAATCTGGTTTATACAGTTTTGGGTAAAGGAATTCCAAATTTTTGGAAAAATGAGGCTCTCCTTAATCTAAAACCACCAGATTGCAAAAAACACCAAACAAAACTATTAACTTTGTTTATGACAGATCAACACATTTTGTATTGTACGGTTGGTTGAGAGATACAAGCCTTCAAAAAATATATATAAAAAGTAGTGAGATGACAAGCTTTCTGTAAAGCAGGGATTGGCAACCTAAGCTCTCCAGCTGTGGTAAAACTACAAATCTCATCATGCCTCTTACTTTGTGGTGGTCAGAGTCTTGCAATGTCTAATATGATTCATAGTTTAACTACAGCTGGAGTGTGGAGGTTGCCTACCCCTGGTGTAAAGACTTGCAGCAGGGACAGGGGTTTACAGATGACAACACACAGCTTTCCATTCTCCCCTGAAATAAAATCCAATGTATTTGTTTATAAATGGTTGTTCTTGGAATGGCGGGAAACTCCAGGCACAGCTATGTACACAGCACTTGGTAAGATCGTGGTATGCTACACCTAAATTAAATCAGAAGCATATCATTGTAGAAAAAGAACTTAAAACTTACAACTTAAAACTTACATAAAAGATTTAGCATAAACGTTTCAAAACCCTGCAGCATATTGGTTTACTCAACAAAGCTGAGCAAAGGACCCTGGTGGTATGGAAATGGCAGTAACTCAGAACATCTAATCAGAAGGAATCTGTCACTGATCTCTATTAAAAAAATGAAATGTGAGTTGTTGTTGGAGGTTACTGTTTGACTGAAAAGCCTGAAAGCCTATGTGTGTAGGAAGCAGTGGCATAAGAAAAATGAATAAATATATAAATATTATATATATATATATATATATAACATACATACACACACACAGAGCATACAGTGTGTATGAGGCCTTAGGATGAATATGCTCACTCCCAGGGCCGGGACAAGGGGTGGGCAGGTGGGACGGCTGCCCTGGGGTGCAATAGTTTACTGTAGGGATGAGGGCGCCTTCCTTCTGTTACAAGGCTGAAAGGAGTAGTGACATCACCGTTGATTTTAACAAGCAGTGCTGGGCGTATGGGGGGGGGCACAGTTTGGCATCTTTGCCCTGGGTGCTGGATGACCTTGTCCCAGGACTGCTCACTCCTCCACTGTATCTATGGAAGAGCAACACAGCCACCCATTGAGAACACTCTCAGCCTCTGAAGAGGTTAGTGTTAGACAGACTAGTAGATCTCAGTGAAATTACAGGCATTACTAACAAATTAATGCTACTGTTAATGTTCCTGACAGAACACATTATATATGTCCTTTTTTATTTTGCCCATATTTAAACATTAAGTGTGATTGTACAGATTGTACACTGTAACAAAACATAATTTATGGATTATATGCATAAAGTTCTGTAGTAACATAAGTTAAAAAATATTTACTCACGTTCCATGAAATATAGACCGGTTTCAATTCTCCAGACAATTTGTCCCTTTTGCGTTCCTGTTACACCTCTATTTTTGGAATCCCAAAAATTAGCAGGAGAATTTTCATCTAAAAGTGAAAGATATAGCTATTAACCAATATATAAAGTACACCTTATAACCAATATCTACAGTATCAGTATAGCAACAAAAAAGAAATATATAAATTTACATTTTTCACTCTTTGTTATATTGCATCCATTTGCTAAAATCATTTAAGTTCATTTTTTTCCTCAATAATGTACACACAGCACCACATATTGACAGAAAAACACAGAATTGTTGACATTTTTGCAGATTTATTAAAAAAGAAAAAATGAAATATCACATGGTCCTAAGTATTCAGACCCTTTGCTCAGTATTTAGTAGAAGCACCCTTTTGATCTAATACAGCCATGAGTCTTTTTGGGAAAGGATGGGGATCCTCTGCCATTCCTCCTTGCAGATCCTCTCCACTTCTGTCAGGTTGGATGGTAAATGTTGGTGGACAGCCATTTTTAGGTCTCTCCAGAGATGCTCAATTGGGTTTAAGTCAGGGCTCTGGCTGGGCCATTCAAGAACAGTCACGGAGTTGTTGTGAAGCCACTCCTTCATTATTTTAGCTGTGTGCTTAGGATCATTGTGAAAAATTTAAGGGGGGTCTGAATACTTTCCGTCCCCACTGTATATATATATTACATTTAAAATAACATTTTTCTTTGTATCTAAGCATCCTCTAAATCATAAAATGACACTGTTTAACTATGAATTCCCATTTAAAGCTGAACTCCAGGAATTATCTTTAAACTTACATTGGTCCAGCTTGGTTACATCTAATTATTTATATCTCACAGAGGGCAGCTGGGGACGCAGAAATTCACTGTAGTAGTCTGATACTTAAAGAGGAGTTCCACCCAGGGGGTCCATTAAAAAAATAAATAAATAAATAAAGTCAGCAGCTACAAATACTGCAGCTGCTGACTTTTAATTGGACACTTACCTGTCCCTGGGTCCAGTAATGCGGGGGATTGAAGCCCCGCTCGTTCCCCCCCCTCCGCTCGTCGGCATTTCAACTGTGGGCACCGGGCTGTGGTTTCACAGCCTGGCACCCACTGCGCATGCGCGAGCTGCGCCGCGCGCCGTGATTGGCCGCTCAATCATCTAGGACCTGTAATGGGTCCCAGATGATTGACAGGAGGGAGGGAGCAGAGCGGAGCCCTTCCTGTGCCGAGGGGGAAGTGATGTCACCAGCCCAGGCAAAAGAAGAGGCAAACTACGAGGGACCACCTAGCAACAGGCATTTAGAGGTAAGTAAAAAAAAAATATATATCCAAATGTTTTTTTGTTTTTTTTTTTTAGAATTTTTCAGGTATTTTTGTTTTTTTGCGTGGAACCCCACTTTAAGGCTCATACACACTACAAGAAAATCTGGCGAACATTTTCATCCAAAGAATTTTCGTAGAGTGAGTACACAACTTTCGGCAGCCGATTCAGAATTTTTGTAGGAAAATTCCTGAAGGGACCAACTCAGAAATTTTTCTCGTATGGGAACAGAACGAACGATTTTCATTTAACCGCTTCCCAACCAGCGCACACCAATATACATCGGCAGAATGGCACTGGTGGGCAAAAAAGGAGTACAGGTACATCCCCTTCAAGAAGCGGCACTGCGGGCACGTGTGCGCCAGGGCAAACCTGCCACATTCTCCGTTACCGCGGGTCCTGCAGACTCGATGTTCGCCGGGTGCCCGCGATCGTGTCACGGAGAGGTAGAACGGGGAGATTCTTTTGTAAACAAAGAATTTCCCCATTCTGCCTAGTGATAGGACAGAGATCGCTGCTCTCGGTCATCGAGAGCAGTGATCGCTGTCATGTGTGTTGTAGCCCCTCCCCCCCACAGTTAGAATCACTCTCTAGGACACTCTTAACACCTTCATCACCCCTAGTGGTTAACCCCTTCACTGCCAGTGTCATTTACACAGTAATCCATGCATTTTTATGGCACTGATCGCTGTATCAATAACAATGGTCCCAAAATAGTGTCAAAAATGTCTGATGTGTCCGTCATAATGTCGCAGTCCCGATAAAAATCACAGATTGCTGCCATTACTAATAAAAAAAATTAATAATAAAAATGCCATAAAACAATCTCCTATTTTGTAGACGCTATAACTTTTGCGCAAACCAATTTATCAAAAATATGTTGAAGAATACATATTGGCCTAAACTGAGGAAAAAAATGTTTTTTTATATATTTTTGGGGGATATTTATTATAGCAAAAAGTAAAAAATAATACGTTATTTTTTTCAAAATTGTCGCTCTTTTTTTGTTTATAGCGCAACAAATAAAAACCGCAGAGGTGATCAAATACCACAAAAAGAAAGCTCTATTTGTGGGAAAAAAAGGACGTCAATTTTGTTTAAGAGCCACATTGCATGACCGCGCAATTGTCAGTTAAAGCGACGCAGTGCTGAATCGCAAAAAGTGCTCTGGTCAGGAAGGGGGTAAATCATTCCGGGGCTGAAGTGGTTAATGTGTACCGTTTTCGTCTGATTTTCGTACAAGAAAAATCAGAAAAGAAAGACTGCGCATGATCAGAAACAATAAACAACAAAAAAAGCCTTTGTCGTACGAGAATATTCAGAAGAATTTTCGTACAAGTTTTCTTTTATCGGTTCCGATTTGCTGTGAAACATCCAGAAAAGTCAGACGAACATTCACCCGATTTGTATTCCCCACTTTACAGTCAGTGTTGGTCTCTGCTGGGTGCTGCACGAGTGACTTGTTATTCGTATACTTATCACAGTTCTCTTGCTCAGCGCCTCCACCATTCAGAGAACATTTGGGATTTTTTTCAATGAATACAAGGCGCTCTCCTATTGGGTGAGGAGGAGATCGTGATGTCATCCAGCCCAACTTTCCGCCTTTTCAATCAGAGAATGCCTTGTATTTTTAAAACAAAAACACAAGACATTCTCTGAATGGCTGAGGTGCTGAGTGAACCCAGCACCCAGAAGAGACCAACACTGAGAAATGCATCTTTAAAGTGATATCAAAAGCTTGTGTTTTATTTTCAAATATTAAACATGGTATGCTTACCTGTTCTTTGCAATGCTTTTACACAGAGCAGCCCCAAGTCTCCTCTTCTTGGGTCCCCCGCCTGCACTCCTGGCCCCTCTCCCATAGGAAGCCGCTTGCTATGGGGACACTCATGCAAGCTTTCTCCCCGCCATAAGACACACAGAGTGCGGCTCAGCCCCGCCCCTGCTCCTTCCTCACTAGCTGTGATTGCCAATGGCTCCCGCTGCTGTGTTTCAGCCAATAAGGATGGACCCGGCCGAGCCTCAGCTCTCGTGCACATCACTGGATGGAGATGGGGCTCAGGTAAGTATTAGGGGGGCTGCAGGGTGATGCTGCAAGCAGAAGGTTTTTTACTTTCACGCATAGTATATATGAAGGTAAAAAAGCTTCAACCACTGTAATGCATCTTTAATCTGAAATACCTGGGACATTTGGATTTGGATTGCGGTCCATAAAAAAACAAGCAAACAAAAAAAAACAGGACTGTGCTTCTAGCATACCTACTACATGTCCTTTTAAGCAAAAAAAAAAAAAAAAAAAACATCCTGGTACAGGTTTATGGAATTTATTAAAATGAAACTGAATTCTCTAAATTGCCCATTATAATTATTTGTATTTTCTAAAATGATCCAGTTTAATGAATCCCATTTAATCTTAAGTAAAAATCTGTCTCTGAAGCACATTAAAAGTTACAATCTTCAGGCACTTATCTCCAATTCATTTCTTGCAATTGTCAAGAAGTTCCCATGGCTTCTAATGGTTGTGTCAATATCCTTAACATAGGAAAAGACTCTCAAAGGGAATTTGTGGCCACCCACTTTCCTGAGAAGTCTCCTTGTGCTAAAAGTTGGCCTATTAATGGTTATTTATAGCATCCTATGTGGTCACTTCAGAAAAAAAATAAGCTGACATCATTGACACTGTAGCATACTTTCCTTCTTACTATAATATCCTAACCTTCTTCAGCTGTTTTATCATTTCTTAACCTCTATGCAGCATAAATTCATGTTATTCACAACAAAGAGCAGTTTTATTCCTTTAAAAATGTATAAAACATTAAAGAAAACCTGTATTGAGAAAAAGAAAGCCATTTCCAATACTATCTTCCTTCTGAGAATGATAGTCAAGGATCTGAAAACAATAATCATCAAGCACAGTTGGAGTGAGGTCAGAACATCATGAGCATGGAAAAGAAGTAGTAACCCCCAATTACAGAACGGGACTTTAAAGGCAACTTAGAGATCAGCTAGTAGACTTGCATAAAAGCATGAGTTTTATTACATGTGTTTAAAATACATAGTAATAGTACAAACATTAAAATAATATTGATAAACAGCATGGTCTAGAAATATACATATAAATACACTAGTGACAGTATCTCCTCCTCATCCCAAAATGTTTCAAGAAGAGTTCAATCCTTCCGTCAGGGGTATTGTGAGAGAGAGAGATGGCAGAATTGTTTCATTTGCGATAAACTAAATAAAATACAACTGTGTAGGATATAATAGCAGAATTCACTTTTGCCAAAGGGTGGATATGATCCCCCCGCCCCCAGAATTGGGGTCCCGGATGACCCACACTGAGGTCCCCCAACAATGACCAGATTTGGAATGGGAATGAGAGGTCTTGCTATGTAGCTCCTGAAAAGGAAGAACCTCCATTCAGTCAGGGCAGAAGTGCACTTCTTGAGTAGGACATATATGCTTCATTTTCTTTCATTCAACCAGCAACATTCAAGGTGGGTGTGGGATTCCCTTCCACAGTGCTATTGTATCCTGACAGTGGGGAGATTTCTTTGCTGTCAGATTACACTCATCAGCACCACCATCTATAAGTGGTGGCACTGATAGAGAGGAAATTTTCCAACAGGCTGGTTGTACAGAAGTCATTTGAGAGATCCACTTCTGTACAACCAGCCTGCCCATAGATGGATCAAAATTTGCCCGATCCTTGCTGAACCAACCAAATTTCGATCCATCTTTGACTGACTTTAGTTGGATACTTTTTGGAGGTCAATGATTTAGAGGGTTCTGTAGACACTAGATTAGCATGGCAGTCAGGCAACTAGTATCTTCAAAAAAAGTGGTCAATAATGGCAGCCTCCATTTTTTCTTTTAAAATTGTGCAACATTATATACATGTCTTTCCTTCAGTCAAGTGTATAACCTAAAATTTTGTAAAATGGAGCTCCAATGACTGACTTCAGGCCTTTGTGAACAAATTGGAAGTCAGCATGACTCAAGTCACACAGACAGAGCAGTGGCTGTAAGCATAAATAATTTAAAGCGGAGGTCCGTCGAAATTTTTTTTTTTAAAAGTCAGCAGCTACAAATACTGCAGCTGCTGACTTTTAAAATATGGACACTTACCTGTACACAGATCCCGCGATGTCGGCACCCGAAGCCGATCTGTCACTCGGCTCTCGGGTGCTGCTGCCGCCATCTCCGGTAAGGGAATCAGGTTCACTTCCCGGTTCCCTACTACGCATGAAGCGAGTCGCGCTGTGCAATCCGGATGGTCCCTGCTGTCTCTGGGACCCGCGTGTTTCCCAGCAGACAGCGGGGTGGGGGGGGGGGGGGGACAGGAAGAGGCGTAGACTCTGTGGGGGTCTGTGCCCGGAAGTGGGTGCAAATACCTGTATTATACAGGTATCTGCACCCCCCCCCCCCCGCGAAAGGTGCCAAATGTGACACTGGAGGGGGGGGTTCCGAAAAGCGGAGGTTCCATTTTTGTGTGAACCTCCGCTTTAAATCCACGAAACGACCCTTAAAGCTATCCCCTGCATCCCAGGCACCCAGGCAATCAACTGGAGCGGAGTCATTTTATATATATAGGCAAGACATTCAGCAGGGTATTTGTGAGTGCATAAACTGTGCCAGACATTTACTTTCATCAGTGCTCTCTCCTAGCAATAGTGCATTTGAAACTGACCATCAGTTTCTTGTACATTATCTTCATTCACCACAGTCACAGACAGTGCATTTGCTAATTGCTCATTACACTAGCTGTCAATAGTTCTTCACCTACTTCTCATTCTAATTGTTGTCATTGCTACTGTCACACACCTAGGGCTTGTGTAGATGGGTGTTTTCCTGCATTTGACAGCAAAGCAGGCCAATCATTGTCTTTTGCAATACATTACACTTGACTGCAAACATCCTACATCTGTCTACATGAGCCCAAAAGCAAGAGATAAAAGGACACGTTTTCCTTTAAGTGAACACCCCCAGCCCCCTAGACTATCTAAGCTGAAACTGCCCACCCAGGTGTTTCCTTATCTACTCTGACAACTTCCTGTGTTGTCTGCACATCAATGTTTCATGGATTTTGATTAGGCTATGGATCCAGAAGTATGGGTAAATTCTATTCAAGTGTACTAAGTGTTGCTGCACAAACACACTAGGCGATGGAAGGGGACAAGTATGCACCTCGGTGGGGAAGTTTTTAGCTTAGGACATTCTACTTTTTTATAATCTAAATCAAGGGTGTCAAACTCGATTTCATCACGGGCCGCATAAGCATTGTGATTGTCCTCAAAGGGGCGGTGGTATCTGTAAGACTATATAAATGGATCTACTCTTTATCATATTAAAGAATTGAGTCTGCATTGGATTATTACTAGTTTTAGTAATGACTTAACCACTTCAGCCGCCCACAAATAGAGCTTTCTTTTGGTGGTATTTGGTCACCTCTGCAATTTTTTGCGCTATAAACAAAAAAAGAGCGACAATTTTGAAAAACAAAAAAACGCAATATTTTTAACTTTTTGCTATAATAAATATCCCCCCCCCCCCACCGAAAAAATTAAAAATAAATTTCTTCATCAGTTTGGGCCGATATGTATTCGTCTACATATGTTTGGTAAAAAAAAAAAAAAAAAAAAATCGCAATAAGCGTATATTGATTGGTTTGCACAAAAGTTATAGCATCTACAAAATAGGGGATAGATTTATGGCATTTTTATTATTATTTTTTTTTTTTTTTACTAGTAATGGTGGTGATCTGCGATTTTTTGTGGGACAGATCAGACACTTTTGACACTTTTTTGGGACCATTGACATTTATACAGTGATCAGAGCTAAAAATAGCCACTGATTACTATATAAATGTTACTGGCAGGGAAAGGGCAAACACTAGGGGGCGATCAAGGGATTAAATGTGTTGCCTCAGTGTGTGCGGGCGCGCTCCTGAGTCCTGCTGCTGCGTCCATTGACACAGACAGCAGGACTCGTTCCTGCCCCCTGTTTTACTGGATTTGATTGACCGCAGTGGGAGCCAATGGCTGGGCTCCTTCTAATCGCTGGAAAAGATTAGGTTCAGGTAAGTAAAAGGTGGGCTCTGAGGGGCAGCTGCACCACAGAAGGTTTTTCACCTTAATGCATAGAATGCATTAAGGTGAAAAAACCTAGAGACTTTACAACTCCTTTAAGAATTAAGATGTGAATGGCAGTTGCAGAATAGCACAAAACCCACTTGCACTCTTATAGCAGATGATGCAAGTCTTAAAAAGGAGGGTCGCACATCGCTGGTATCATCCACAGGAAACTTTATTGGAGACTGTTTAGACAGAACATGGTTCTGCCATGGTGTTCTGTCTGAGCAGTCTCCAATAAAGGCTCTTGAATGATACTAGCAGTGAGTGACACTCATTTTCAACAGGCATAGAACTGTTACATAGTTACATAGTTGGCGAGGTTCAACCTGTGTGTGGAAACTGTATTACTCTTATAATTATTACAAGCAGATGTCCAACTCCCATCAGATCTCAAGATCCCCCCCCAACATCAGAAGTCAAGACTCCCTTGAAAGAAAGTGCAGGGTCTGGAGGAGGGCTGGAGTCTGCTGAATGCTAAGACCAGGGGAGGCGGAGATGAGGCGGGTGCTGCGGCTGCACAGAGAGTTGCAGAATCTGTAGAAGGAGTTCTGTTCTAGTCTCTGCTGCCAACTGCTGAGGGGGGGGGTCAAAGATGAGCCTCTCCGTGGCTGAGCAGAGAAGTGCAGGATCGGGCGGAGGAGTTCTGTCCTCCTCTCTGCTGCTGACTGTTGACACAAGGTAGGGGCGGAGACGAGGGGGGTCCTTCAGCTGCGGAGAGGTGCAAGGGCCAAATGAAATGGCCTGAAGGGCCATATCTGGCCCGCAGGCCTTGTGTTTGACATATGTGATCTAAATGCTACAGTAAGGGTAAAACAAAGTTCTGTAAAAATATAAGTAGATAGATCCGCGCTTAGGACAGAATGAGAGCTGCTGCCAATCTCTAATTAGTACCCCTAGGGGTCTAATTACATAGTAGGTAAGTAAAATGAGAATGAAAACGGCGCTGCCCTCTATATTATTAAGTAACAGGAAAAAAATGTCATAAGATTCAGACCTAAATCCAAATGACTCCGATGCACAAAAGCTCCACCAATATCAAAACTTAATACAGTCTAAACCAGAGTAGATCATATATTTAGAGATGACCAAAGTTTCAAAAAACACCATTACTTTAAAGACTACTGAATAAGGTGCATCCCCTCAGCGGGGTAAAAATGTTATCCAAATTGGAGTATAATAAATGAGTGAAGAAAAATTATTATGGTGAGCTGTGCGAAAAAAGAGGTGCAAAAAAAATTATTTTAATGAAATTAACCCCAGAGTTCAAAAATTTGGGGACAAAATGGCGCCCAAAAAAAATGTTTTGAATAGAAAAGAGTAAGTGTGAAATTTATTATCAGTGTAATGTACGTGTTGCCACTTCCATATATATATGTGCAAAGAAATAAGTGAGGTTGTGTTGGACTCCAATATTCAAAAATATTGGGACAGTATGGCGCTTGTGAAACATAAAGTGTCCTAATATGTGACAAACTAAATTATAATACAATTAAATCACTCCCTGTGCATAAATTACAATAAAAAAATAAAAATAAATATTCAGTTAATTCCAATTTCCTTTGTTTGTAACAGGTGATATAGTTGATTTCTAAAAAGTTTTTATATATAATCCATGCAGAAAAGAGTGTTGTAAACCAGGTGGGGAGAACAGAGTTCAGCTGTAAGTGCTGTTTATTTCACCCTGGAGGATACACCGCAGTGACTTCTGTGCGATTTTTCATAAGGTGACTTGAAGTGCTCGCCCCCCAGTGCTACCCCACTCACCAGAAATAATCACCTCTGCAGGGGTACCAAGCGACAGAGTGGGTGCTTTAGGGCGGATGATGTTCACTCCAAAGCTGCTTCCATTCCTCTGCTCTGTGCGGTCCTCACGGCTGTTCCAGGGAAATTAAGTGTTCTGATATGACCATACTACTCCAGCAGTGTACCACCTTTAAGCTGTTAGACTCTCCAGATAACCAAAGAAAAGAGAAACACAAGAGGCTGCCTTCGTGAAGTATGTCAAGTTGTTTATTCCAAATAAGCAAAGAAAGTCCAAAAGATAAAAGCCACAAAGTACTTAAGATTGAAACAGACAGCGCTGTGTGCAAGGAAGGGACCAGCAGCGATCTGCGAGCATGCGTCCCAGCTTGCGTTCCAGCGTCCACTTCCGGGTATGACGTGTGAGCGTGACTCCGCCTTACGCGTTTCGTCATAGGACTGTTTCAATCTTAAGTACTTTGTGGCTTTTATCTTTTGGACTTTTTTTGCTTATTTGGAATAAACAACTTGACATACTTCACGAAGGCAGCCCCTTGTGTTTCTCTTTTCTTTGGTTATCTGGAGAGTCTAACAGCTTAAAAGGTGGTACACTGCTGGAGTAGTATGGTTATATCAGAACACTTAATTTCCCTGGAACAGCCGTGAGGACCGCACAGAGCAGAGGAATGGAAGCAGCTTTGGAGTGAACATCATCCGCCCTAAAGCACCCACTCTGTCGCTTGGTACCCCTGCAGGGGTGATTATTTCTGGTGAGTGGGGTAGCACTGGGGGGCGAGCACTTCAAGTCACCTTATGAAAAATCGCACAGAAGTCACTGCGGTGTATCCTCCAGGGTGAAATAAACAGCACTTACAGCTGAACTCTGTTCTCCCCACCTGGTTTACAACACTCTTTTCTGCATGGATTATATATAAAAACTTTTTAGAAATCAACTATATCACCTGTTACAAACAAAGGAAATTGGAATTAACTGAATATTTATTTTTATTTTTTTATTGTAATTTATGCACAGGGAGTGATTTAATTGTATTATAATTTAGTTTGTCACATATTAGGACACTTTATGTTTCACAAGCGCCATACTGTCCCAATATTTTTGAATATTGGAGTCCAACACAACCTCACTTATTTCTTTGCACATATATATATGGAAGTGGCAACACGTACATTACACTGATAATAAATTTCACACTTACTCTTTTCTATTCAAAACATTTTTTTTGGGCGCCATTTTGTCCCCAAATTTTTGAACTCTGGGGTTAATTTCATTAAAATAATTTTTTTTGCACCTCTTTTTTCGCACAGCTCACCATAATAATTTTTCTTCACTCATTTATTATACTCCAATTTGGATAACATTTTTACCCCGCTGAGGGGATGCACCTTATTCAGTAGTCTTTAAAGTAATGGTGTTTTTTGAAACTTTGGTCATCTCTAAATATATGATCTACTCTGGTTTAGACTGTATTAAGTTTTGATATTGGTGGAGCTTTTATGCATCGGAGTCATTTGGATTTAGGTCTGAATCTTATGACATTTTTTTCCTGTTACTTAATAATATTATAGAGGGCAGCGCCGTTTTCATTCTCATTTTACTTAAAAACAAAGTTCTGTGCTAGCAGCACTAAGAGCGTGTGATCACTGTTGATTACAGCAGTGTTCAGGTAGAGGAGTTTCAGCTGCTACTTGTGTGTGAGAGCAGAGGTCCAGTCCAACTTTCCAATTCCCATCAGCACTGGGTTTTGTAACCCTTGCTGCGGCACTCAGCCAATAGAAAAGGGCACATTTTTTCTGTATTTGCAGCCTGAATGTACTACAGTAAAAACATTAAGATGGTTTAACTGAGCTTTAAGCAGTGCCAGTGACAATAAATCCTGTTCAATACATCAACATCCAACTCAATAGTGGCAAAGGTGATGGTGGGCAAAGAACACTTGGGAGGGATTTACTAAAACCGATGCACACACAGAATCTGGTGCAGATGTGCATGGTAACTACGTAATCAGCTTCTGGGTTTTATTGTCAAAGGTTAATTGAACAAGCTGAAGTTAGACGCTAAGTGTTACTATGCACAGCTAAACCAGATTATAATTGCACCAGTTTTAGTCAAAGTCCCTGTTCAGTTCTTTACCAATTTAACTTATGATGCATTTTCTTCTGGATTAGATAATGGAAAGTATTATAAGGGGATCCCTAAATTGTAAATTTTTCTCCACATTGCCAGAGGCTACTCCTCTCAATTTGTGCAAACGAAGTATGCAATGAGGGCTAAGGTGAATTTGGGAATGACGCACTCTACTAAATGAGCACACTGGTAGAAAGAAAAATCCATTCACACACTCATCAGTCTGGCTCCCATTTAAAATAGCAATAACATTATCACTACTAAACGGGTAAAGTGAAAAACATTATTATTATTATTATTTAAGATACTCATATAGCGCCGTCAATTTATGCAGCGCTTTACATATACATTGTACATTCATATCAGTCCCTACACTCAAGGAGCTTACAATCTAAGGTCCCTAACTCACATTCATACATACTAGGGTCAATTTAGACAGAAGCCAATTAACTTACCAGCATGTCTTTGGAGTGTGGGAGGAAACCGGAGTACCCGGAGGAAAACCACGCAGGCACAGGGAGAACATGCAAACTCCAGGCAGGTAGTGTCGTGGTTGGGATTCAAACCAGCGACCTTTTTTACTGCTAGGCGAGAGTGCTACCCACTACACCGCCCAAAAACATTGATTATTTGTGTTGTTCCTGAAGTTGATGAGTTAGAAGTAGAAAAAAATAGGCAATTTGAGTAAGGCTATTTTCACACTGGGGCGTTGGGGGCATCGGCGGTAAAGCCCCGCTAAAAATAGCAGAGCTTTACTGTAGTTTTTGCAGCACTTTTCAGCCACTAGTGGGGGGCTTTTAACCCCCGCTAGCGGCCGAAAAAGGGTTAAATGAGCCTGCAAAGCGGTGCTTTGCCAGTTCTTCGGCGGCGATGCGCATTGATTTCAATGGGCAGGGGCGCTGTAAAAGTGGTGTATACACAGTGCTCCTACAGCGCCTCAAAGATGCGGCTTGCAGGACTTTTTTTGGTGTCCTGTCAGCACATCGCCCCAGTGTGGAAGCATTCGGGCTTTCACACTGGAGTGAGAGGACAGGCAATTTACAGGCGCTTTGCAGCCTGGAAAAAAATGATTTGATCCCCTTCAAGTTTTGTAAGTTTGCCCACTTATAAAGAAGGGTCTATAACTTTTATCATAGGTGTATTTTAAATGATAGAGACAGAATATCAACCAAAAATCCAGGGGAAAAAAACACATGATAAAAACGTTATAAATTGAGTTGCAGTTCAGTGAGTAAAATAAGTAGAAAAGAGAAAGAGAAAAATTCTGAATGTGACCCTAAGAACACCATCCCTACAGTCAAGCACGGAGGTGGAAACATTATGCTCTGAGGCTGATTCTTTGCTAAAGGTACAGGTACTCTGCCTCATTGAGGGGCCAATGGACGGGGCCAAGTATTGTAAAATCAAGGATGAGAACCTTCTTCCCTCAGCCAGAACACTGAAGGTGGGTCGTGGATGGGTCTTTCAGCATAACAATGACCTAAAACATACTGCCAAGGTAACAAAGGACTGGCTCAAGAAGAAGCACATTAAGATCATGGAGTAGCCTAGCCAGTCTCCAGACCTTAATCCTATAGAAAATATATGGAGGGAGCTGAAACTTCGAGTTGCCAAGTGACAGCCAAGAAACCTTAAGGGTTTAGAGAAGATCTGTAAAAAAGAGTAGACCAAAATCCCTCCTGAGATTTGTGCAAACCTGGTCACCAACTACAAGAGACATCTCACCTTTATGCTTGCCAACAAGGGTTTCTCCACCAAGTCATCTTTTGCTTGGGGATCAAATACTTTTTTTACTCACAGAACTGCAACTTAATTTATAGCATTTGTTTTATGTGTTTTTTTTTGGATTTTAGTTGATATTCTGTGTCTATAATTTAAAATACACCTATGATACAACATTCTAGATCCTTCATGTCTTTGTAAGTGGGCAAACCTACAAAATCTGCATGCAGGGGATCAAATAATTCTTTTCCCCACTGTATACAGTATCTCACAAAAATGAGTACACCCCTCACATTTTTGTAAATATTTTATTATATCTTTTCATGTGACAACACTGAAGAAATGACACTTTGCTACAATGTAAAGTAGTGAGTGTACAGCTTGTATAACATTGTAAATTTGCTGTCCCCTCAAAATAACTCAACACACAGCCATTAATGTCTAAACTGCTGGCAACAAAAGTGAGTACACCCCTAAGAGAAAATGTCCAAATTGAGCCCAACGTTTCAATATTTTGTGTGGCCACCATTATTTTCCAGCTTTGCCTTAACCCTCTTGGGCATGGCGTTCACCAGAGCTTCACAGGTTGCCACTGGATTCCTCTTCCACTCCTCCATGATGACATCACAGAGCTGGTGGAGGTTAGAGACCCTGCACTCCTCCTCCTTCCATTTGAGGATGCCCCACAGATGCTCAATAGGGTTTAGGTCTGGAGACATGCTTGCCAGTCCATCACCTTTACCCTCAGCTTCTTTAGCAAGGCAGTGGTCGTCTTGGAGGTGTGTTCAGATTTTTAAAAAAAAAGCTGTTGTGTGGGAACTCAAACTTTCCCTAATATTCCAGATATATATAAAAAAAAAAAAACAAAACCAAAAAACACATTTTAAGTCCAGAAAAAGCCCATACAAGAAAACAATTGCAATTTACAGTGAAATTTAACACATTGATCCAGATTATAAAGATGGGCCCAGTAAAATTGAGTAAATTCTTCTCTCACAGTTGCATCTCCTACCTGTATTTCTGGCAATGGAGCCTGAAGCATTATACCAGCTTTTACATGTAGCTTAACGTTATAACGTGGGAAAAATCTACCACAGAAAAAAACTGTTCTTTTACATGCAAATTATTTAATCATTTATGGACAATTCACTCAGTAAAGCATGCAGCAAAAACACAGTATGCTTTACATGAAATGCATTCACTACTTCGCAAAGAGCAATGAGAATGCACAATAGAGAACAGCTGCTTTGTGTGGAGCACTTTAACACAGAGCAATTGGGGGTCGCTGTATACTAAAAACCTAATATATACAAGTATAAGCTTTGATGAGCAGCAGTTGGTAACAACCCTAATTTATTTGGCCCACTAGAAAATTAAAAAAACACTATACTAGACATAAATAGCCATTCATAAATGATTCAATGTGTGCTTTGATTGTACTTTTTTTTTAAGATAAGAATACTATATATTGAAAAATGTTGGATATAAATCAGACAGCAAAACATTGTATTACATTGTATTACTATTTGTAGATTCGAATATGCAGTATATTAAAGGGTGGCAAGTCAATATCTACTGTCACATACTGTACACACATATACACACACACATATATATATATATATATATATATATATACACATACATATACACATACATACACACACACACACGGTATAATTTTAGTGTCACAATTAACAATGTACATGCTAACAAAATGTGAAACGTGAAGAATGTATTCTCTACACAGAGCTAGCAACCATTGCCCTAAACAAATCTATGTACCCAATTCCACTGAAATGAAGGCTTTGCTATGGTAAAAGTTGTGCGTAAAAACTCACATTTCTTTAAAATCACGCCTACACAGATAAAAACACACAAAAAGGGTCAGTGTAGCCAATAGTGATATTTTAGTATTTCTTTAGTCACAGGTGGAGCTTAAACAGCTAGGTCACTCCCAGACCTTTTTATATATGTCTTGGACAGTTTAGGCCCCATTCACATTTGTGCGACCTGAAAGTCGCGCAACTTTGCAGCACCACTTTGATGATCTTGAGGTCTATGGACCATCACAATCGGACCAAAGTAGTGCAGGGACTACTTTGAAGTCGGACAGATATGAATAGTACTCATTGAAAATCATGGGGTACGACCTATCATTCGACTTTGCAGTCCCAAGTCGCAGGACAAGTCGCACAAGTGTGAATGGGGCCTTGGGGACTTTTTTTTTTTGTATAGTGTTTTTGTTTTGTTTGTTTTTTCACAGATCTAAACACTGGGTGCATTTTTTCCCTTTGACAATGCACACAACTGCGTAAAGATTCAGAATGTGGTGATGTGTTCACACCCACAGAAAATATTACATTAGAAAGTTTTGTTTGACTGCAGTAATATATGCGCATATATGTGTATATTCAATTATATACAAGCATAAACACCTAGATAGCCACAGAAGAAAATGAAGAATATTTTATGTGTGTATACACATATGCATGTTTACACATCTGTACACCCATACACACAAGGTCTTCACAAAACATTTATATTTGTTACTTAGAATTTTTCTAAGATCACACATCTAAACATCAGTAAATTATTACTTCCGTACACAAGAGACCTTAGATGTTTATTCCCTTCTTTGTGTGTTGCAGCACCTCCTGCTGCAATATACAAAATGTTCATATTGGCATAGTGTCAGGTTTGAACACCCAGAACCCCAAGAGCAGAGGTCTCCCAAAACTTTGTGCTTAGTGCTAAAAAATAATCTTATTCAGAGCTTAAACAAAAAAGGTGTATCTTCAGATAAAGACGCTGCACCACAGAGATTACCCGGATAATACACAAATACATAGTGTACATAAATAAGTGCGCTGCCGCTTTAAATAATAATAACATGAAATATAACACCAACTACGTGATGTGTTAAATGCTGCATCACCTTATTAGCATATAGAGAAGTCCATGTGAAAAAGTCAACTTCAACCTTATATAAAGTGAAAAAGTCCTATACAGGTGAACAACAGGTGCCAGCAATCCTTTGTGATAATACCTGTGATCCCTCACCAACACAAAACTGTATCCGCTTATCAGACTGTTACACCCCCAAAAAGAGAAGTCTAAAGCTCTTTAAATCACAAGGTTACCTGATTATACCACCGCAAAAAGACCACCAACTGCGCCGCTTTCAGTACCTCAATGGTTAACTGCTGCCAGTTATGGATAGGTCTAATGCCCGTTTGTCCTCACAGTAAACTCCAAAATACCGTGGGAGAAAAAGGATTCACAGTGCATTACCGTAAAAACAACTCTGTATTTTTAAAGGAATGCACTCAGAATATTTAGAATTTGCATATAACAATCCAGCATGCCGACTCGGCATGCATGATAGCGTCAATACCACGGCTCCACCACTACGCATTT
The DNA here is from genome assembly GCF_042186555.1 of Aquarana catesbeiana. Lineage (NCBI taxonomy): Eukaryota > Metazoa > Chordata > Amphibia > Anura > Ranidae > Aquarana > Aquarana catesbeiana. The sequence goes on from NC_133329.1 coordinate 244,183,591, forward strand.
TGTTCCCGTGAACCTCCTTGGGGGATGGGTTATTAAAGTGCCTACACTCTGAATGAAGGAACACAGGGGCCCATTTGGACAGCAGTATTGTCAGTCTAGGGGAAAGGAAGGGGGAGTGTAAGATGTACTAGCAGATTTACATACACTAACAAATTCAGGCCAAACTCCAACTCACACTTTATAAGCAGCTACAACAAACAGTGTTTTCCTCTTAGGTATTACATAAATAAAAGCAGATCATTGTAAGCACCCCTGTCAGTGGTAAATGGTTTCATTCCTGTAACTGAGCTTGTTCTTTAAAAAAAAAAAACAACAACAGACTTACTGCCCAGATCACCTGGTGAAAATAAAGGAAAGAAAACGAATGCAGCCACCACATCTAAGAATTGGTAAGCTGGAATAATAAATGTTTGCTTTTAGGTTTAATACCTCTTGAAAACATCAGAAAACAAGCAGACACTTACCAAAGTTGTCCAGATTGCCTGTTTCATTTTGTATTCCATATTTCCCATTGTAGTGAAGAAGTGTTAGACATTACCATAGATCACAGAAGGGAATATCTTCCATGAAAATCATGGATTCCTAGTTTGTGACTATGCTACAATCTTCCAGTCTACTAGCTGTATGAGCTTATTCATGGCCTGTTTGAGTCTGGGAGCTAGTTCCTTAAAAAAAAAAAAAAAACAGTATATTTTGGGAAAGGAACTGTAAAAACACAGGCCGGCCACTTCAAAGTAATCCTGATCTCCTGCCTCTTCCTCCAGCCACTGGAAAAGGAAGGAATATTAAAAGAGACAATTGAAAGAGCTACTAAAATAAATGCATAAATGCGTACACAACATTGAGTAAAGCCCAGTGTTGTGAACACCTTGTGTCTATGTGGTCATTTCCTTAGATAAGGCATGTATAGACTACAATTTTTTTTTTTTTTGTGCTGGTACAGGATGTAATAGCCCATCCCTGTGAAATTTCCTTCCTTCAGTACGTAAACTGCAAATTAGGGATGTGGTTTTTATGGCTGTATCAAAAACGGGTATATTAGATCACCCAGGAGCAGCTGCAGAATGTCATATCACTCTGGAGCAAAATATGAGATCACCGGGGAGAAAAACATTACCCGGAGAAGAACATATTACCCAGAAGAACATTAAAAAACATGGGAGTAAAATATGATATCACCGGGGAGAAAAACATTACCCGGAGAAGAACATATTACCCAGAAGAACATTAAAAAACATGGGAGTAAAATATGAGATCACCGGGGAGAAAAACATTACCCGGAGAAGAACATATTACCCAGAAGAACATTAAAAAACATGGGAGTAAAATATGATATCACCGGGGAGAAAAACATTACCCCAGAGCAAAATATATCACCCCTGGAGCAGAACATTATATCATCCAGGAACATAACATTTTTATCGCCCAAGAGTGGATTATTATATGAAACAAAAGCAGAACATTTTATGACACAGGAGAGTAGAACTTTATAGTACTGCTGCAGTTATACCCCAAAGTAACCGTTCTGTGCCCCTCTATACAGTGGGGGAAATTAATTATTTGATCCCTTGCAGATTTTGTAAGTTTGCCCATTCACAAAAAAATGATAGAGACAAAATATCAACCAAAAGCCCAGAAGAAACACATAAAACAAATGTTATAAATTGAGTTGCAGTTCAGTGAGTAAAATAAGTATTTGATCCCCAAGCAAAACAGGACTTACTTGGTGGAGAAACCCTTGTTGGCAAGCACAGAGGTTGCTCACTGAACTGCAACTTAATTTATAGCATTTGTATAATTTGTTTTTTTTTGGTTGATATTCTGTCTCTATCATTTAAAATACACCTATGATAAAAATGATAGGCCCTTCGTTTCTTTGTAAGTGGGCAAACTTACAAAATCTTTAGGGGATCAAATGATTCTTCCCCCCCATTGTACAACTATGTACTGCATATAGCATTCTTCCCCACATATACTGTAGGTACATATAGGTATCGTAGAATCCCTATCTATCTACATATATACACACAGTGAATATTTTATTCTATCTTTTCATGTGACAACACTGAAGAAATGACACTTTTCTACAATGTAAAGTAGTGAGTGTACAGCTTGTATAACAGTGTAAATTTGCTGCTCCCTAAAAATAACTCAACACACAGCCATTAATGTCTAAACTGCTGGCAACAAAAGTGAGCACACTCCTAGGTGAAAATGTCCAAATTGGGCCCAAAGTGCCAATATTTTGTGGCCACCATCATTTTCCAGCACTGCCTTAACCCTCTTGGGCATGGAGTTCACCAGAGCTTCACAGGTTGCCACTGGAGTCCTCTTCCATGATGACATCACAGAGCTGGTGGATGTTATGCCCCGTACACACGGTCGGATTTTCCCATGGAAAATGTGTGATAGGACCTTGTTGTCGGAAACCCCGACCGTGTGTAGGCTCCATCACACATTTTACATCAGATTTTCCGACACACAAAGTTTGAGAGCAGGCTATAAAATTTTCCGACAACAATATCCGTTGTCGGAATTTCTGATCGTGTGTACACAAATCCGACGCACAAAGTGCCACGCATGCTCAGAATAAATAAAGAGATGAAAGCTATTGGCTACTGCCCCGTTTATAGTCCCGACGTACGTGTTTTACGTCACCGCGTTCAGAATGATCGTATTTTCCGACAACTTTGTGTGATCGTGTGTATGCAAGACAAGTTTGAGCCAACATCCGTCAGAAAAAATCCTAGGATTTTGTTGTCGGAATGTCCAATCAATGTCCGACCGTGTGTACGGGGCATTAGAGATCTTGCGCTCCTCTACCTTCCATTTGATGATGTCCTACAGATGCTCAATAGGGTTTAGGTCTGGAGACATGCTTGGCTAGTCCATCACCTTTACCCTCAGCTTCTTTAAGGCAGTGGTCATCTTGGAGGTGTGTTTGGGGTCGTTATCATGTTAGAATACTGTCCTGCGGCCCAGTCTCCGGAAGGAGGGGATCATGTTCTGCTTCAGTATGTCATAGTACATGTTGACATTCATAGTTCCCTCAATGAACTGTAGCTCCCCAGTGTCGGCAGCACTCATGAAGACCCAGACCATGACACTCCCACCACTTTGCTTGACTGTAGGCAAGACACACTTGTCTTTGTACTCCTCATCTGGTTGACGCCACACACGCTTGACACCATCTGAACCAAACAAGTTTATCTTGGTCTCATCAGACCATAGGACATGGTTCCTGTAATCCATGTCCTTAGTCTGCTTGTCTTCAGCAAACTGTTTGCAGGCTTTCCTATGCATCATCTTTGTAAGAGGCTTCCTTCTGGAACGACAGCCATGCAGACCAATTTGATGCAGTGTGTGGCGTATGGTCTGAGAACTGACAGGCTGACCCCCCACCCCTTCAACCTCTGCAGCAATGCTGGCAGCACTCGTAGGTCTATTTACCAAAGACAACCTCTGGATAGGACGCTGAGCACGTGCACTCAACTTCTTTGGTCGACCATGGTGAGGCCTGTTCTGAGTGAACCTGTCCTGTTAAACCGCTGTATGGTCTTGGCCACCGTGCTGCAGCTCAGTTTCAGGGTCTTGGCAATCCTCTTATAACTTAGGCCATCTTTATGTAGAGCAACAATTTTTCTTTGCCATGAGGTGCCATGTTGAACTTCCAGTGACCAGTATGAGAGTGAGAGCGATAACACCAAATTTAACACACCTGCTCACACCTGAGATCTTGCAACACTAACAAGTCACATGACACCGGGGAGGAAAAATGGCTAATTGTGCCCAATTTGAACATTTTCACTTAGGGGTGTACTCACTTTTGTTGCCAGCGGTTTAGACATTAATGGCTGTGTGTTGAGTTATTTTGAGGGGACGGCAAATTTACACTGTTATACATTGTAGCAAAGTGTAATTTCTTCAGTATTGTCACATGAAAAGATATAATAAAATATTTACAAAAATGTGAGGGGTGTATTCACTTTTGTGAGATACTGTATATTCCAATTGTGCTGGGAAAGTAGTATACATCAAGTGGGTGTAAAGCATCGAACGTATCCAAACACCTATCTGAAGAAATAGTCTCCACACCCATACTATGCACACCCATGAAGGGCAGGGACCAAGGACAAACGTCTGCTTTTAATGAATTTAGCTTTTGTGTTGCATGTTTTTTCCCCCCCTTTTTTTTGGTTGAACTAAATGGATTTGTTTTGTTTTTCAACCAGACTAACTATGTAACTATGTGTCACAATGAATAAAAATAGTTTGCACCTTTAAAGTATTAACTATATGGGACACAAACCTGTCCTAATCTGTATAATTCTTCTGTATGTGCATTACTGTTATATGTCACTTTAAAGGTTTGAGACCTCATCCGCTCATTAGCTCTAGTTCATACACACGTTCTACAGGTTATTGCCACGTCTAGTATTGCAGCAGTAAACGCATCTATGTATCACCTCTGACTGACTTTAGATTTAACAACCTTGCCTTTAATTGCAAAAGCCATAAGGCTTTCATTTATAATAAATGCATTCATTTCTGGAAGGATAATATGTTTGCTGGGAACAATTGCTGTTTCTACCCTTGGAAAAGTGTCTCAATTTCATGAGATTTTTCAACATTTAATACATTTAATGTTAGCAAAAAACGTAAAAATATTATATTATATATACAGTATACACAAACACACATGAGAGTGTGTGTGTAGTAGTAGATAAAGAGCAGGTAGCACTAACAGTAGCTATGGGGGAGTTTCATTAAAGAATTTGTAAGGGTTTTTTCGCCTTAATACATTCTATGCATTAAGGTGAAAAATCTTCTGTGCTGTAGCTGTCCCCAGAGCCGATGTCTTTGGTCCTCATTGGATAGATTGATAGCAGTAAGAGCCAGGGGCGGGGCCAAGTCCTGCTGTCTGTGTCAAGGGACGCAGCAGCGGGACTCGGGGGCACACCCGCATGAGTGCCCCCATGGAAAGCGTCTCTCGGTGGGGGCACTTGGTGAAGAGGAGGGGCCAGGAGCACCGCTGGAGGGACCCAAGAAAAAGAGGAGCGGGGCCGCTCTGTGCAAAACCCTTACACAGAGCAGGTCGAAAAAAACCTAACCTTTACAATCACTTTAAACCTGGAGCACTCAGAGCCTGGTGCAGCTATTCATGGTAGCCAATCAGCTTCTAACTTCAGCTTGTTCAATTGCGCCTTGGCAAAAAAACCTGGATGCTGATTGGTTTCTACGCAAAGCTGCAACCGATTTTGCATGATCCAGTTTTAGTAAATAACCCCCTATATGTGCTCAGCAACCTGGTAAATCCACAGAACGACCAACATTATAACAAGCAGCTGAGGTTGCCGCAGAAAGAGCTGCGTTTAATTGCTCAAAATCAAAGCTGTACTGTATCCACTGCTTTGATTTTCATCAAAAACTGTTTTTGTCTACAAACTGTAGACAAAAGATAATGGCCACTTTTCTGATTGAAAGGGTTAACTTAGTTGCCCTTTCTTTTTAGTATCCAGTTCCGAATTCCAGGACATTTTGGTTCATTTCCTCAAGTGTCTTTATCTGTCAGTAAACACAGCAGTTTCAATAGGAAGTGATTCATCCTACCAGGGTAATATTAGGACTGTTATAAGTAAGAATCACTGTATGAGACATCCACCATTTTTAACTAGCTCTGCTCTCACTCTGGTGAACCAGAGCAATTTTTACATTTCCGCTACAGGCTTTTTGATTCACCGATAACTGTAGCATTATTTAAAGTGGTTGTCAAGCCACTCTGATCTCATTGTACTATTCGCTCTGCCTCCTAATCCTGTGTGCCCGTGTGTGTGATAAAAAAAAAAAGGCGAGTATACCTGATTTCAGAGAGCCACTCTGCGCGCACGTGACCGGCAGGCTCTCTCCTCTCCCCATCTGACAGAAGAAGAGAGCTGGCCCGTCACATGAGCGCTGAGTGGCGCTCTGAAATCAGGTATAATCTGCATTTTTTTCACACACACAGGGGCACACAGGATTAGGAGACAGAGTGGATAGTATTAAAATGTAGATATTTCAGCAGTGGGGGGGGGGGGGGGGTGGGGTGTGCGGTCACTGTCACTAGCTGACAGGTAGGGATGGGAGGGGGAAGAGCAGAGATGAGAGCAGACAGGGGACAGCAAATGACGGAGGCACATAAACTGACCACGGTGTCAGGGCTCAGCAGCCATGATATACCGTGGTCGGTTTACAGAGGGGAGGGTGGAACTAGGCAGGATCAGCCAGGTATTTCAGGTGATACGAGGGGGCCAAATTACACAGCACAAGCACTGTGCTGTATGACATGCTTTAAAGGGATGTGATCCATTTTTCTTTTTAGGGTAACAAACGCTTTAACATAATACATATGCTGTTCTTTTTAATGACAAACAAAGCTAATATTGTTTTAAACAATGAATAAAACTAATTATGTAAAAAATTTAAAAAAATAAAAAGTTTGACCAGTGTTCGTTTTAACCACTTACGGACCGCCCGCCGTCATTATACGGCGGCAATTTGAAAAGGAGTATCGTTGTTATGACAGCACCTAGCTGCCATAACCCCAGTATCCTCTTCTTCAGCGGGCGGTCTTCTTTCAGATAAAAGTGGTCTCTGCGGCGGACTCACCGCAAGATCACTTTTATCGGTGACAGGAGAGGGAACGCCCCTCCAGCCGCGCTCCTGTGGTCTCCGCCGCTTATCGGAGCCGCCGTTAGCGGCGGAGACAATCGGGTCCTTTCCCCTTCTTGGCTGGCAAATTTCTGCCGGGGTATGCAAACTTTTGAGCACAGCTGTAGGTAAGCAATATTTTCACATCCTACAGCAACAATTACCCCAAAAAAGTGAATAATGTACAAAAGTGCTTCACTTAAAAAAAGAAAAAAAAAAAAAAGAAGATCGATAGGCTGATTGTGCTTTTAAACCAAACAGATCCCTAACATGTCAGGTTTTAAAATTGCACACACTCGTAGAATGGTGACAAACAACAATACTTAAAGTGTTTGTTAACCCTAAGAATACAAACACTGCCAGACCCTCTATTAGAGCCTGGCAGAGTACAATGCAGTAGTCTTTCATAAAAACGAACTTTGTAAATACCGATTTACAACTATCTTCAGGCTTGTCACATGACTTGTATACGTCCGATGGATGTCTTCTGCAGGAGGGGCCGTGATCTCCCTCTGACGTCAGCCAGGGAGATAACGCCTCTCCTGCAGTAGCCCTGGAAACCTGGCCGAGAGTCATGTGACCGGCCTGAAGACAGCGCTAAAATGGTATTTACAGTGCTCATATTTATAAAAGAATAATGCAGCGTGGTATGCTAGGATGTCATAGAGGGGCTGGCAGTGTCCATTTACAATTTTTGATTTTGTTAATAGCGGCGGGGGTGGGGGGGGGCTGGGGGGGCTGGGGCAGAGACGGAGACACACAGACACAACATGACAGGCAGGAAGGAGGGGGTGAGGGGGGAGAGACGAGAGCAGAGAGTACAGCATATGATGGAGGGACGCACTTTGACCACGGTGATCAGGGCGGAGCAGTCCTGATTTTCGTGGTCTGTTTAGAGAGGCCATACAGGAAGTGGCAGATTCTGTTTTTTTTTTTTACAGTTTAGAGGGGGGCAGATTACAAAGCACAAGCGCTGTGCTGTGTAATCTGCTTTAAGGGACCAGGAAATCATTTTTTTTTTTTTTTTGGGTTAACAAACACTTTAACCACCTCAATACAGGGCACTTACACCCCATTCCTGCCCAGACCAATTTTCAGCTTTCAGCGCTCTCACACTTTGAATGACAATTACTCAGTCATGCAACACTGTATCTATATGAAATTTTGTCCTTTTTTTTTTTTTTACACAAATAGAGCTTTCTTTTAGTGGTATTTAATCACCGCTGGGTTCTTTATTTTTTGTGCTATAAAAGAAAAAAGACCAAGAAATCTGTAAAAAAAATGCATTTTTCTTCGTTTCTGTTATAAAATTTTGCAAATTAGTAATTTTTCTTCATATATTTTGGCCAAAATTTATACCGCTACACATCTTTAGTAAAAATAATCCAAATCGGTGGATATTATTTGGTCTTTGTGAAAGTTATAGAGTCCAAAAGCTATGGTGCCAATATCTGAAAATTGATCACACCTGAATTACTGACGGCCTATCTAATTTCTTGAGACCCTAACATGCCAGAAAAGTACAAATACCCCCCAAATTACCCCTTTTTGGAAAGTAGACATTCCAAGGTATTTAGAAAGATGCATGGTGAGTTTTTTGAAGTTGTCATTTTTTCCCACAATTCTTTGCAAAATCGAGTTTATTTTTTCTTTTTTTTTTCACAAAATTGTCATATTAGCAGGTTATTTCTCACACACAGCATATGCATACCACAAATTACACCCCAAAACACATTCTGCTATTACTCCCGAGTATGGCGATACCACATGTGTGAGACTTTTACACAGCGTGGCCACATACAGAGACCCAACATGCAGGGAGCACCTTCAGGCGTTCTGGCGCACCCAGGCCAATTCTGACATTTCTCTCCTACATGTAAAAATCATCATTTATTTGGTAGAAAATTACATAGAACCCCAAAGCATTATATATGTTTTTTTATCAAAGACCCTAGAGAATACAATGGCGGTCATTGCAACTTTTTATCTCGCACGGTATTTGCGCAGCAATTTTTCGAACGCATTTTTTTTGGAAAAAAAAAGTTTTGTGCTTTAAAAAAAACCAAAAGAGTAAAGTTAGCCCAATGTTTTTGCATAATGTAAAAGATGAAGTTACGCCGAGTAAATAGATACCCAACATGTCACCTTTCAAAATTGCACACGCTTGTAGAATGGCGCCAAACTTCGCTACTTAAAAATCCCCATAGGCGACGCTTTAAAAATTTTTACTGGTTACATGTTTTGAGTAACAGAGGAGGTCTAGGGCCAAAATAATTGCTCTCGCTATACGAATTGCAGCAATACCTCACATGTGTGGTTTGAACACCGTTTTCATATGTGGGCGGGACTTACGTATGCGTTTTTTTTTTATTGTTCATTTTACTTTATTTTAGTTTGAAGCTTTTTTCCAACAAAAAAAATTTTTGATCACTTTTATTCCTATTACAAGGAATGTAAACATCCCTTGTAATAGGAATATGGCATGACAGTGAGATAACTCCCCACATCTCACCTCTAGGCTGGGAAGCCTGAAAAAAAAAAAAAAAAAAGGGTCCTGGCTTCAATCGTAGCGGTGAGTCGGTAGAAGCACCGGAGGGCGGCAGGAGGGGGGACGCCCCCTCTCGCCTCCCGTAAGAACGATCAAGCAGTGGAACAGCCGCTATGATCATTCTTATGGTGTAGGGAATCGCCGGCTTAACCACTTCAGCCCCGGAAGGTTTTACCCCCTTCCTGACCAGAGCACTTTTTACAATTCGGCACTGCGTCGCTTTAACTGCTAATTGCGCGGTCATGCAATGCTGTACCCAAACGAAATTTGCGTCCTTTTCTTCCCACAAATAGAGCTTTCTTTTGATGGTATTTGATCACCTCTGCCGTTTTTATTTTTTGCGCTATAAACGGAAAAAGACCGAAAATTTTGAAAAAAAATGATATTTTCTACTTTTTGTTATAAAAAAAATCCAATAAACTCAATTTTAGTCATACATTTAGGCCAAAATGTATTCGGCCACATGTCTTTGGTAAAAAAAAATGTCAATAAGCGTATATTTATTGGTTTGCGCAAAAGTTATAGCGTCTACAAACTAGGGTACATTTTCTGGAATTTACACAGCTTTTATTTTATGACTGCCTATGTCATTTCATGAGGTGCTAAAATGGCAGGGCAGTACAAAACCCCCCCAAATGACCCCATTTTGGAAAGTAGACACCCCAAGGAAATTGCTGAGAGGCATGTTGAACCCATTGAATATTTTTTTTTTTTTGTCCCAAGTGATTGAATAATGACAAAAAAAAAAAAAAATTACAAAAAGTTGTCACTAAATGATATATTGCTCACACAGGCCATGCGCATATGTGGAATTGCACCCCAAAATACATGTAGCTGCTTCTCCTGAGTACGGAGATACCACATGTGTGGGACTTTTTGGGAGCCTAGCCGCGTACGGGGCCCCCGAAAACCAAGCACCGCCTTCAGGATTTCAAAGGGCATAAATTTTTGATTTCACTCCTCACTACCTATCACAGTTTTGAAGGCCATAAAATGCCAAGGTGGCACAAACCCCCCCCAAATGACCCCATTTTGGAAAGTAGACACCCCAAGCTATTTGCTGAGAGGCATGTTGAGTCCATGGAATATTTTATATTTTGACACAAGTTGCGGGAAAGTGACAATTTTTTTTTTTTTTTTTTTGCACAAAGTTGTCACAAAATGATATATTGCTCAAACATGCCATGGGCATATGTGGAATTACAACCCAAAATACATTCTGCTGCTTCTCCTGAGTACGGGGATACCGAAAACCAAGCACCGCCTTCAGGATTTCTAAGGGCATAAATTTTTGATTTCACTCCTCACTACCTATCACAATTTTGAAGGCCATAAAATGCCAAGATGGCACAAAACCCCCCCAAATGACCCCATTTTGGAAAGTAGACACCCCAAGCTATTTGCTGAGAGGCATGTTGAGTCCATGGAATATTTTATTTTTTGACACAAGTTGCAGGAAAGTGACAATTTTTTTTTTTTTTGCACAAAGTTGTCACTAAATGATATATTGCTCACACAGGCCATGGGCATATGTGGAATTGCACCCCAAAATACATTCTGCTGATTCTCCTGAGTACGGGGATACCACATGTGTGGGACTTTTTGGGAGCCTAGCCGTGTACGGGGCCCCGAAAACCCAGCACCGCCTTCAGGATTTCTAAGGGCGTAAAGTTGTGATTTCACTCCTCACTACCTATCACATTTTTGAAGGCCATAAAATGCCCAGATGGCACAAAACCCCCCCAAATGACCCCATTTTGGAAAGTAGACACCCCAAGCTATTTGCTGAGAGGTATGTTGAGTCCATGGAATATTGTATTTTTTGACACAAGTTGCGGGAAAGTGACAATTTTTTTTTTTTTTTTTTGCACAAAGTTGTCACTAAATGATATATTGCTCAAACATGCCATGGGCATATGTGGAATTACACCCCAAAATACATTCTGCTGCTTCTCCTGAGTACGGGGATACCACATGAGTGGCACTTTTTGGGTGCCTAGCTTCATACGGGGCCCCAAAATCCAATCACCGCCTTCAGGATTTCTAAGAGCGTTAATTTTTTATTTCACTCCTCACTACCCATCACAGTTTTGAAGGCCATAAAATGCCAAGATAGCACAAAACCCCCCAAAATGACCCCATTTTGGAAAGTAGACACCCCAAGCTATTTGCTGAGAGGCATGGTGAGTATTTTGCAGCTCTCATTTGTTTTTGAAAATGAAGAAAGACAAGAAAAACATATTTTTTTTTTCTTTTTTCAAATTTCAAAAGTTTGTGACAAAAAGTGAGGTCTGCAAAATACTCACTATACCTCTCAGCAAATAGCTTTGGGTGTCTATTTTCCAAAATGGGGTCATTTGGGGGGGGTTTGTGCCATCTGGGCATTCCATGGCCTCCGAAACTGTGATAGGCAGTGAAGAGTGAAATCAAAAATTTACGCCCTTAGAAAGCCTGAAGGCGGTGCTTGGTTTTCGGGGTCCCGTACGCGGCTAGGCTCCCAAAAAGTCTCACACATGTGGTATCCCCGTACTCAGGAGAAGCAACAGAATGCATTTTGGGGTGTAATTTCACATATTCCCATGGCATGTTTGAGCAATATATCATTTAGTGACAACTTTGTGCAAAAAAAAAAAAAAAAAAAAAATTGTCTTTTTCCCGCAACTTGTGTCACAATATAAAATATTCCATGGACTCGACATGCCTCTCAGCAAATAGCTTGGGGTGTCTACTTTCCAAAATGGGGTCATTTGGGGGGGTTTTGAACTGTCCTGGCATTTTATGCACAACATTTAGAAGCTTATGTCACACATCACCCACTCTTCTAACCACTTGAAGACAAAGCCCTTTCTGACACTTTTTGTTTACATGAAAAAATTATTTTTTTTTGCAAGAAAATTACTTTGAACCCCCAAACATTATATATTTTTTTAAAGCAAATGCCCTACAGATTAAAATGGTGGGTGTTTCATTTTTTTTATTCACACAGTATTTGCGCAGCGATTTTTCAAACGCATTTTTTGGGGAAAAAACACACTTTTTTAAATTTTAATGCACTAAAACACACTATATTGCCCAAATGTTTGATAAAATAAAAAAGATGATCTTAGGCCGAGTACATGGATACCAAACATGACATGCTTTAAAATTGCGCACAAACGTGCAGTGGCGACAAACTAAATACATTTTTAAAAGCCTTTAAAAGCCTTTACAGGTTACCACTTTAGATTTACAGAGGAGGTCTACTGCTAAAATGACTGCCCTCGATCTGACCTTCGCGGTGATACCTCACATGCATGGGGCAATTGCTGTTTACATTTGACGCCAGACCGACGCTTGCGTTCGCCTGTGCGCGAGAGCAGGGGGGGACAGGGGTGCTTTTTTTTTTTTTTTTTTTTTTTTTTTTTCTTTATTAATTTTTTAATTTTTTTTCTTATTTTTAAACTGTTCCTTTCATTTTTATTTTTTTTTTTATCATTTTTATTGTTATCTCAGGGAATGTAAATATCCCCTATGATAGCAATAGGTAGTGACAGGTACTCTTTTTTGAAAAAATTGGGGTCTATTAGACCCTAGATCTCTCCTCTGCCCTCAAAGCATCTGACCACAACAAGATCGGTGTGATAAAATGCTTTCCCAATTTCCCAATGGCGCTGTTTACATCCGGCGAAATCTAAGTCATGAAATGCTCGTAGCTTCCGGTTTCTTAGGCCATAGAGATGATTGGAGCCATTCTGGTCTCTGATCAGCTCTATGGTCAGCTGGCCGAATCACCGGCTGCATTCTCAGGTTCCCTGTTGGGCCAGGAGAGCCAGAGAAAAACATGGAAGACGGTGGGGGGGGGGGAGGAATCCCTCCCACTGCTTGTAAAAGCAGTCTAGAGGCTAATTAGCCGCTAGGATTGCTTTTACATGAAAGCCGACCGCTGGCTGAAAATAATGATACCAAGATGATACCTAAACCTGCAGGCATCATTCTGGTATAACCACTCAAAGTCCAGCAACATACCAGTACGTTGCTGGTCCTTGTATTGTAAACTTTTTTTTCATGCAGCCTGTGGGCTGAACGAAAAAAAGATATTGATCGGTGGGTATGCCCACCATTAGAATACCTCCCTTCATCCACCCACTTCTAATGATGGGCATACATGCACCATTTATATATGCCGAAGCATGGGGGCATCCTCCCGCAAAAGGCAGGAGCAAATTGCTCCTCCACCCACTGCTGCCCCCACGCTTCGGCATATATGCTGAAGTATGTAACTGTGGTGGTGAAATCACCTCCGACAGCGCTGGAGTCACGGCTTTATATATCGTGGGAGCAAGCGCTGTTGCTGTCAAGATAAATAAATCCGCGCTGCAACTGAATGGCGTACCTGCTAAGCAAATGATGGTTAACAAAAAAACAAAGTAACATTACAGTATATCAGTAATACTTACCATACCTGCAAAGCAAATACAAAAAAAAACATAGTAAAAAATAAAACATTTAACGCAACCTGTGCCTACCTAAAATATATATATGCCGAAGCATAGGGGCATCCTCCCGCAAAAGGCAGGAGCAAATTGCTCCTCTACCCACTGCTGCCCCCACGCTTCGGCATATATGCTGAAGTATGTAACTGTGGTGGTGAAATCACCTCCGACAGCGCTGGAGTCACGGCTTTATATATCGTGGGAGCAAACGCTGTTGCTGTCAAGATAAATAAATCCGCTCTGCAGCTGAATGGCGTACCTGAAAACAAAAAAGTGGTTAACAATAAAAAAACAAAGTATAAAAAAATTGCATACCTATAAAGCAAACATGATAAAAACATAACAATAAAACATTGCAGTATAGAATGCAGAACAATAGAGAGAGAATAGAGAGAGAGAACAATAAAACGACAACTATTTTTGGTTTTTTTATTTTATATTTTTTTTGTATTTTTATTTTTTTTGTATTTTTTTATTTTTTTTTAACACTTTTTTTAGTAACTTTAACTTTTAACTGTAACTGTACCAGGTTTGGGTCTCTCAAAATGCGATGGCATCTTGGGAGACCCTGTGTTAGTGTGCCTAGTCTGTGCCGTGCTGAACCCTACGCTAATACTCCACTAGTGTATGGTAGCGTTCAAAACATTCACCAATGCATAGACCAGGATTGTCAGGACAGGAGGGACAACAATACCGGGTGTCACGCCTAAATCCGCGCTTGCTGCAGACACGACATCTTTTTTGGGGGGCTCGTTGGGTAGGGGTACTCTGGAGGACATAAGGAAAATGCCTCCCATGCAGCCGGCTTACTGCATTTGGATTGGGAAGTTGAGGTGGAGCACCATCTGGAAACAGAAGGGCTCTGACGATCTCTTCCTGGAATTTAAGGAAGGATCCAGTCCGTCCTGAAGCTCTGTATAGCACATGAGCATTCAGCAAAGCCAATTGAAATAAATAAACAGACACTTTTTTGTACCAGCGTCTGGCCTTACGGGCAACTAGGTACGGCGCCAACAACTGGTCGTTGAGGTCCACCCCTCCCATATTAAGGTTGTATTCGTGGACACAGAGGGGTTTCTCCACAACACCAGTCGCCGTAGTAATTTGGGTCGTCGTGTCTGCATGAAGGGAGGTAAGAACGAAAACATTCTTATTGTCCCTCCACTTCATAGCGAGCAAATTATTATACTGCAAGCAGGCTCTCTCCCCCAGCCTAAGACGGGACTCTACAAGCCGCTGGGGAAAGCCCCGGCGATTAGGTCGCACGGTGCCACATGCTCCAATCTGATGATCAAACAAGTGACTAAAAAGTGGCACGCTCGTATAATAATTGTCCACGTACAAGTGGTACCCCTTTCCGAATAAGGGTGACACCAAGTCCCACACTATCTTGCCAGCGCTTCCTATGTAGTCAGGGCAGTTTATCGGCTCTACGTGACTATCTTTGCCCTCGTAAACCATAAATCTACATGTATAGCCTGTGGCCCTGTCACAGAGCTTATACATCTTGACCCCGTATCTGGCACGCTTGCTGGGAAGGTACTGTTTGAAGGACAAGCGGCCAGAAAACTTAATCAGGGACTCATCAACGCAGACAACTTGATGGGGGGTAAACAAGTCTGCAAAACGTTGGTTGAAGTGGTTTACGAGGGGCCGAATTTTGTAGAGCCGATCGTATGCAGGGTCTCCACGAGGACGACAGAGTTCATTGTCGTTGAAGTGCATGAACCGCAAAATCTGCTCGTATCGTGCCCTGGTCATGGAGGCAGAGAACACGGGCATATGGTGAATTGGGTCAGTGGACCAATATGACCGCAACTCACTCTTTTTGGTTATGCCCATGAGGAGGGAAAGGCCCAGAAAGATCTTAAATTCGGAGACCGTAATTGGTCTCCAATCTCTGGCAAGGGAGGACTGGGGAATAGTGGCGATGTGTTGACCAGCGTACAAATTGCTTTGGTCCACAATAGATCTATAGAGATCTTCGGTGAAAAACAGCGAATAAAAATCCAGTGGCGTAAAGTCAACTGTTTCCACCTGAATTCCGGGTTGGCCAGTGAAAGGGGGAAGTACGGGTGCTGCAGAAGTGGTGGGTTCCCAATTCGGATTGGGCGAATGCAGCAGGAAGGGCACTATGGGCACGACGGGCCTGTGTTCGTCTTCTTGGTGGCAGCGGGACGCTACTTGTGCTTGCCACCTCGCCAGCTTGAACTGCACTTATGGGACTCGCCACGTCACCACGTGATACTGCAGTGCTGGATGTACGACCAGGGTGTACTAGGCCGCTGGTGCTTGCCAGTTCACCAGAAGGAGTAGCGGCACTAGTACTTCTCTGCTCCATACGAGAGCCCTGCGGTTCTTGCACTTCAAGGACAGAAGAAGTTCGGGGTCTGGTACGCCTGACCCTAGCAGGGACCACAACTCCGTCGTCAGAGCTATCTGTCATGGAGCCGCTGTCCGCTACAGGTTCGTATTCTGAGCCTGAACTTGACAGATGAGTGACTTCCTCTTCACTATCTGTCATACTCAGAAACGTGTAGGCCTCTTCACTAGTGTACCTTCGATTGGCCATTTTGGCCTCTAAATTTAGGGGTACACTAGTGAGACTCACAGGCAAAAAAGCTCCTGACTGTTAGCGACTGATTCAAAACGCTACCAAAAAACTGTTAGCGATCGCAGGGATCAGGCCTGACTCTGCGAACGCTGCAGTTATGTGTGCTTAGTGTTTTGTAAGTGTCAGTTATCGATCGATACTGCACTTGGGTGGGCTGGGCTGGGCCGAGGGGCAAAACGCAGGTGCTAGCAGGTATCTGGGCTGATCCCGCTAACACTGTGTTTCAGGGAACCCTAAACTGCTGGGGAGTATAGATCTGATCGGATCAGATATCGATCCGTTCAGATACTATAGCACTAAGGGAGGTGTATGCTGCGTGCGTGGGTTTTAGCGGTACTGGCGCTAACCTGACGCTGCCTGGGGCGACGCAGACCTCATCAGATCCTAAAAACGTAACTTATATCACCGCCAGGCAATTAGGGGTTAAACCTTTATAAGGTAATAAATGGCGGGTGCCCTAAAACTATAATAAACTATAATAAACTATAATAAACTACAAAAAACAAACTAGCTAACCAGCGTCACCCGTAACACTTATACGGTGATCGCTGGTGAAAGGGTTAACTAGGGGGCAATCAAGGGGTTAAAACCTTTAGCAGGTAGTATATGGGGGTCCCTGTCGCTATAAAACACTGACAGCGAACCTATATACTTACCTCCCTAACTAGCGTCACCTGTGTCACTAATGCAGCGATCAGAAAAACGATCGCTTGGCGACACTGGCGACGGGGGGTAATCAAGGGTTTAACTTTTATTAGGGGGGGGTTAGGGGGGTACCCTGGACCTAAAGGGGGGTACCCTAGACCTAAAGGGGGCTAACCTAACTGCCCTAACACTTGTAACTGACACAAACTGACACCAATGCAAAAAAAAAAAAAAAACTGCTATTGGTGTCAGAGTGACAAGGGGTACAGGGGGGTGATTGGGGGGTGATCGGGGGGTGAAAAGTGTGCCTGCGTGTTCTACTGTAAGTGTAGTGTTGGTGCACTTACTTGGATGTCTTCTCTCCTCTGCGCCGGGACGAAAAGACCGGCTCGAGGAGGGATGACACCACTTCCTTTCCCTCTGTTTACATTACAGAGGGAAAGGAAGCGTTTTCATTCGCCGGGAGCGATCGGGAGGGGGCGGCCAACAATGGATGGCCTCCCCCTCACCTCTCATCGCCCGCGAACGAGAGCCGACCGCCTATGGCACCGGGGGGGGGTCCGATCGGACCCCCCACCCGCAGGAGGCAGATCACGTACAGGTACGTGATTCTGCCTGCCCGTGCCATTCTGCCGCCGTATATATGCGTTAGGCGGTCGGCAAGTGGTTAAAAAGCTGATATCTGAATGATGCCTGTAGCTGCAGACATCATTCAGATATCCCCGCACAAAGTCAAGGACGTCATATGACGGCGGGCGGGAAGTGGTTAAAATGCTTTTTTTTTTTTTTAACACAAGGTTTTCCATTTATACAATATTTCTAACACATAGCATGCTTGTAAATACCAAAAATGACACCCCAAAATAGATTCTCCTACTCCTCCTGAGTACGGCGATACCACATGTGTTAGACTTCCACAGCCTGGCCACATAGAGAGGCCGAGTACAGCCGAGTATGGTTGAGCATGGCTGGGTATGGCTAAGTATGGCTGGGTATAGCTGAGTATGTCAGGGTATGGCAGGGTATGGCTGAGTATGGCTGAGTATGGCAGGGTATGGCAGGGTATGGCAGGGTATGGCTGAATATGGCTGAATATGGCTGGGTATCACCGAGTATTGCAGAGTATGGCTGGGTATTGCAGAGTATGGCTGGGTATGGCAGAGTATTGCAGGGTATGGCAGAGTATTGCAGAGTTTTGGGGGGTATTGCAGAGTATGGCAGGGTATTGCCGAGTATGTCTGAACATGGCTGGGTATGGCAGAGTATGGCTGGGTATGGCTGTGTATGGCAGGGTATCGCAAAGTATTGCGGGGTATGGCAGAGTATTGCGGGGTATGGCAGAGTATTGCGGGGTATGGCAGAGTATTGCGGGGTATGGCAGAGTATTGCGGGGTATGGCAGAGTATTGCGGGGTATGGCAGAGTATTGCGGGGTATGGCAGAGTATTGCGGGGTATGGCAGAGTATTGCGGGGTATGGCAGAGTATTGCGGGGTATGGCAGAGTATTGCGGGGTATTGCAGAGTATTGCGGGGTATTGCAGAGTTTTGCTGGGTATTGCAGAGTATGCCTGAGCATGGCTGGGTATGGCAGAGTATCACCAAGTATTGCAGAGTATGGCTGGGTATGGTTGGGTATGGCAGAGTATTGCGGGGTATGGCAGAGTATTGCGGAGTATTGCGGGGTATTGCAGAGTATTGCGGGGTATTGCAGAGTATTGCGGGGTATTGCAGAGTATTGCAGGGTATTGCGGGTTATTGCAGAGTATTGCAGAGTATGGCAGGGTATTGCAGAGTATGGCGGGGTATTGCAGAGTATGGCAGGGTATTGCAGAGTATGGCAGGGTATTGCTGAGCATGGCTGGGTATGGCAGAGTATGGCTGGGTATCACCAAGTATTGCAGAGTATGGCTGGGTATGGCAGGGTATTGTGGGGTATGGCAAAGTATTGTTGGGTATTGCAGAGTATTGCGGGGTATTGCAGAGTATTGCGGGGTATTGCAGAGTATTGCAGGGTATTGCAGAGTATTGCAGGGTATTGCAGAGTATTGCAGAGTATTGGGGGGTATTGCAGAGTATTGCGGGGTATTGCAGAGTATTGCGGGGTATTGCAGAGTATTGCGGGTTATTGCAGAGTATTGCAGAGTATTGCAGGGTATTGCAGAGTATGGCGGGGTATTGCAGAGTATGGCAGGGTATTGCAGAGTATGGCAGGGTATTGCAGAGTATGGCGGGGTATTGCAGAGTATGGCGGGGTATTGCAGAGTATGGCTGAGCATGGCTGGGTATGGCAGAGTATGGCTGGGTATCACCAAGTATTGCAGAGTATGGCTGGGTATGGCAGGGTATTGTGGGGTATGGCAAAGTATTGTTGGGTATTGCAGAGTATTGCGGGGTATTGCAGAGTATTGCGGGGTATTGCAGAGTATTGCGGGGTATTGCAGAGTATTGCAGGGTATTGCAGAGTATTGCAGAGTATTGGGGGGTATTGCAGAGTATTGCGGGGTATTGCAGAGTATTGCGGGGTATTGCAGAGTATTGCAGAGTATTGGGGGGTATTGCAGAGTATTGCGGGGTATTGCGGGGTATTTCAGAGTATTGCAGGGTATTGCAGAGTATTGCGGGGTATTGCAGAGTATTGCACAGTATTGCGGGGTATTGCACAGTATTGTGGGGTATTGCAGAGTAGTGCAGGGTATTGCAGAGCATTGAGGGATGGCTGAGCATGAATGGATGGATGGCAGTTGTCACTGAGCAGCTCTGTGGGCACTACAGATGCAGCTCACAGCGCTGCTGCCATCCGATCCCTCCCCCCCTCCGCTCACAGTGTACCGATCGGTACAGAGAGGGGAGGAGTGGAACCGGCGTCATCTGTGTTTACATGTGATCGCTCCGTCATTTGACGGAGCGATCACATGGTAAACGACCGCGATTAGCGGCCATTTACCAGTATCCGTGATGCGCTCACGGATGTTCTCGGGTGCGCGCCCCAGGGGAGGACGTCACTGTATGCCCTCCCAGAGTTAAGCAACTGCCCTGTAGCCTTCATTTGGCTATGGGCCGGTTGTTAAGTGGTTAATCACTAGTGGGTTTTTTATAAATAAAAAAAGACCGTAAATTTTGTGAAAAAAATGCCTTTTTCTTTGTTTCTGTTATAAAATTTTGCAAATTAGTAATTTTTCTCCATACATTTTGGCCATAATTTATACTGCTACATAGCTTTGGTAAAAATAACCCAAATCAGTGTATATTATTTGGTCTTCGTGAAAGTTAGAGTGTCTACAAACTATGGTGCCAATCACTGAAAATTGATCACATCTTTTCAGGCCTTCAGTACATCAGGTGTATCTCATTTCTTGAGACACTAATGCTGCGTACACACGACCGGACTTTACGGCATACTTGGTTCGGCGGACCAGAGTCCGTCAGACAATTTGATCGTGTGTGGGCTCCAGCTGACTTTTTTTTCCCCAAAAGTTCGACGGACCTAGAAATGAAACATGTTTCAAATCTTTTAGACGGACTCGAGTCCGGTCGAAAAGTCCGCTCGTCTGTATGCTAGTCCGACGAACAAAAACCGGCGCTAGGGCAGCTATTGGCTACTGGCTATGAACTTCCTTGTTTTAGTCCGGTCGTACGTCATCACGTACGAATCCGTCGGACTTTGGATGATCGTGTGTAGGCAAGTCCGTTCATTCAGAAAGTCCGTCGTAAAGTCTGTCGAAAAGTCTGCAGGACAAAGTCTGCCGTAAAGTCTGCTCGTGTGTACGCAGCATAACAAGTCAGGAATGTACAAATACCCCCCAAATGACCCCTTTTTAGAAAGTAGACAGTCCAAGGTATTAAGTAAGTAGCATGGTGAGTTTTTTTAAGTTGTAATTTTTTCCCACAATTCTTTGCAATATGAAGTTTTTTTTTTTGTTTTTTTTACAAAATTGTCATATTATCAGGTTATTTCTTTCACAGAGCATATGCATACAATAAATTACACCCCAGAATACGTTCTGCTACTCTTCCCGAGTATGGCGATACCACATTTGTGAGTCTTTTACACAGCCTGACCACATACAGATGTGTACAGAATGACACATCTCATTTCTCAACCACCTATTACACTTTTGAAGGCCCTGGAGCACCAGGACAATGGAATTGCCCACAAAATGACCCCATTTTGGAAAGCAAACACCCCAACATATAATCTATGAGGCATGATGAGTCTTTTGAATGGTTCATTTTTTTCCAGAAGTTTTTGGAAAATGTGTAAAACAAAAAAATGAATACGCATTTTTTTTTTTTACACAAAGTTGTCAATTTAAAAGATATTTCTAACACATAGCAAGTATATAGCAAAAATTACGCCCCAAAATACATTCTGCTACTCTTCTCGAGTATGGCCATACCACATGTGTGAAACTTTTACACAGCCTGGCCACATACAGAGGCACAACATTGAAGTAGTACCTTCAGGCCTTCTAGGAGCATAAATTACACATCTCATTTCATTCCTACCCATCACAATTTTGAAGGTCCTTGAGCACCAGGACAGTGTACCCCACAAAATGACCCCATTTTGGAAAGCAAACACCCCAACGTATATTCTATGAAGCATGGGCTGCAGATAGGCACTCTGATGTGCTGCTGTTAGGTCACCTGAATCCAGATGACAGATGCACCCTGTTGGAGTCTGGAGTGCAACGCAAGGTAGTGGACCCTACGGCTGACTGCTGCGGATGGAGCACTAGGATATACAGGAGCAGGTACTCTGCAGTACCTGTACAAAGAAGAGTGAAGAGCTGGAAAATTATCACAGGTGTAAAATGTGTTATGTCAAAAGTACAAAGTGACCAACAGCTGTGAATGACAGTAAAAAAATGCCGATATATGATCAATCAATTAAGTGCTCATAAATAATTTACAAGATATGGTGAAAACAAATATAATAAAAAGCAGTTCATATAGTAAAAGTGGAGGTGAGAAATAAAGTCCAAAAATTAAGGTGTTCAATGCAGGAGTTCTGGATCAATATTCCGCCGCTAGTGCTGCCCACCACCTGGTGATAAAGTAATGGAGGCTTACCGGAAAGCCTGTGACCACCCTTATTCAGGGGGGTCAAAACAGGCTTAGTAGAGATGTATGGATCTCTGGAGATGTCCCGCTGGAAGCTCTGTGTGATGTCCTCCCACCCTCTTTCATGGACGGATAATCAGCAACAACAGGGCGCCAGTTTGGAGAATATAGTCCCAGGGGCACTTCCTATGTGGCTTCCAAAGAAGTCTGGCAAAGGTGAACCATAGAAGCTAGATCTCCGATGAAGAAGCTGTGGCTGTAATCTCCGAAAAATCCTCTGTAGGGCGCTGTTCCTCTTCTGTGACGAGAGTGGATATGACGCGTCTTCTCCGTAGGAAAGCTTTCCTACGGAGAAGACGCGTCATATCCGCTCTCGTCACAGAAGAGGAACAGCGTCTTACAGCAGCAGGACTCCCTTCACGGTTATTATATTATACATTTTTTTTTCTCATTTAATATTTATGCACCTAGCCCAATTCTTTTTTCTTCACTCTGTAGTACCTACACGGATGACAATGGGAGCTAAACCATGAGATTTCCCAGGGCACGGAGTCTAAGAGCCAGCGGGTGTTCATCAGAAGCCCCTAGTGGTGGGGATGGATTTAGCTGCAGTCTGGCTCCAGGTCGCAACCCCTAGGGCCTCCCAGCTCACACTCACGGTAGACTACAGGGAGGTAGAGAGGAAGCAGCAGACTGCGACAACAGAGCATAGTCAGGAGACAGCCAAAGGTCGGGGAAACAAGCAGGCAAGGATAGTTATGAGATAGCCAAAGATCGGGGTAACAAGCAGGTAAGGATAGTCAAGAACAAGCCAAGATTCGTAACTGGAATCAGACATAAAAGACACAGCAAGTCACACACGAAAGCTAAACACATAATGTTGATCAGCAGCGCTGGCTTGCAGTGCTCGTTTAATATAGAGTTCCCTAATAGGGGCTGGAGTGGAGCCATGCTTTGAGGAAAGATTACTTAAGCAGCCAGGTGAGAGTGGCTGACCTCTTAATCTAAACACATGGAGAGGTAAGCTGACAGACAAACATTACTGCATAACCATGACAGTACCCCCCCCCTCCTGGGCCCAGGCTTAAAGGGGAACTTCAGATGAAACCTCCTCAACAGACGAGACTCAAAGACCTCAGATGCAATGATCCAAGACCTCTCCTCTGGACCAAACCCTTTCCAATGTACGAGGTACTGAAGAATGCCTTTACGGAGCCGGGAATCCAGAACTTGACTAACCTCGTACTTTAGATTATCCTCAGAGACCGGAACTGAGGTAGGGAAAAGACGAGAGGACTTATTGAGGATTAAAGGCTTTTCAGGAATGGGTAAGGGCATGGGAAGACCATCAGGAGTCTGAGCAGGGTCCCCCAGTCTACTTGGATGAACTGTGACAGGTATTCGGGTACTCGGATGAACTGTGACAGTTACTCGTGTACTCGGATGAACTGTGACAGGTACTCAGATGGACTGTGTGTGACAGATACTCAAATGAACTGTGACAGGTACTTTGATGGGTGGTGACAGGTACTTTGATGGGTGGTGACAGGTCCTCTTTATTGGGGGGGGGGGCAATCAGTGTGGTTGGCGTACACTGTAGGCGATAACGAGATGTTACCAGCGGTGTCTCCGTGACACGCCACCACCGAAAGTACAGGGCTACGTGCACACGATCGCGCGCATGCCCTATTTAAATGGACGGATGTCATATGACGCTCACCCAGAACAATAGCCACGCTGCCTGGGCGTCATATGACAGCCGGTGGGCGAAAAGCAGTTAAAAAACCTTCATAGGCGATGCGTTAAAAAAATTTTTACAGGTTACCAGTTTAGAGTTACAAAGGAGGTCTAAAGATAGAATTATTGTTCTCACTACAACATTCGCTGTGATACCTCACATGTGGTGCGAACACCGTTTACATATGCGTGTATGACCTATATATGTGATCACCTCTGCGTGAGAGCACGGGGGATGAGGCTCTTTGAATTTTTTTATTAGTATTATTTAATTAACATTTTCTTTTTTTTTTAAACTCTCCCTTTAATTAATTTTTTTTTAATCACTTTTATTGCTGTCCCAAGAAATGTAAACATCCCTTGTGATAGCAATAAAGCATGACAGGTCCTCTATATGGAGACATCTGGGGTCTGTAAGACCCCAGATCTCTCCTCTACCCTTAAAGGTATGAGGTTAAAAAAAAAAAAAAAAAATCGATATCATGCTTTTAAAAATACTCGGTGCTTCCAGTCTCCTAGATCAGAGGTCTTCAAACTATGGCCCTCCAGTTTATCAGAAACTACAATTCCCATCATGCCTAGTCATGTCTGCGAATGTCAGAGTTTTACAATGCCTCATGGGATGTGTAGTTCCGCAACAGATGTAGTTTGGAGATGCCTGTCCTAGACCATAGAGATGATCAGAAGTTCTAGTTCTCGATCAGCCGGCGGAACCCCCAGCTTCAGTGCTGGGCTTCCTGATCGTACGGGAGAGGCCAGAGGGACACTGGTGGGTGACAGGAGATGACCCCACCCGCTGCCTGTAAAAGTGATCCAGCGGTAAACCAGTCGCTCGGATCACTTTTACAGGGGTAGGGATTCGCTAGCTGGAAATTTTAATACTGGGGTTGTGGCTTACAGCTGAAGCTATGGCCCCAGGATAACCACCAGAACACAATTACATATATATGTGTGATTGTGCAACAAGTAGTTAAAATGTTGGGCTTCAATTTGTTAGTAGTTGTCAGTACACACCTGCCATCATTTAAAGTGCCTCCGATTAACCCGAAATAAAGTTTGGCTGTAGTAGGTCTTTCCTAACATTTTCTTAGTCACATCCTACAGCAAAAGCCATGGTCCACAGAGAGCTTCCAAATCATCAGCGGGATCTCACTGTTAAAAGGTATCAGTCAGGAGAAGGGTACAAAAGAATTCCCAAGGCATTAGATATACCATGGAACACAGTGAATACAGTCATCATCAAGTGGAGAAAATATGGCACAACAGTGACATTAGGAGGAACTGGACGTCCCTCCAAGATTGACAAAAAGACGAGAAGAAAACTGGTCAGGGAGGCTGCCAAGAGGCCTACAGCAACATTAAAGGAGCTGTAGGAATATATGGCAAGTACTGGCTGTGTGGTACTTGTGAAAACAATCTCCCGTATTCTTCATATGTCTGGGCTATGGGGTAGAGTGGCAAGACGGAAGCCTTTTCTTACCAAGAAAAACATCCAAGCCTGGCTAAGTTTTGCACAAACACATCTGGAGTCTCCCAAAAGCATGTGGGAAAATGTGTTATGGTTTGATAAAACCAAGGTTGAACTTTTTGGCCATAATTCCAAAAGATAGGTTTGGCACAAAAACAACTCTGCAAAACACCATACCTACATTGAAGCATGGTGGTGGCAGCATCATGCTTTGGGGACGTTTTTCTTCAGCTGGAACAGGGGCCTTAGTCAAGGTAAAGAGAATTATGAACAGGTCCAAATACCAGTCAATATTGGCACAAAACCTTCAGGCTTCTGCTAGAAAGCAGGAACTTCATCTTTCAGCTTGACAACAACCCAAATCATACATCCAAATCAACAAAGGAATGGCTTCACCAGAAGCAGAAAAAAAGTTTTGGAATGGCCCAGCCAGAGCCCAGACCTGAATCCGATTGAAGATCTGTGGGGTGATCTGAAGAGGGCTGTGCACAGCAGATGCCCTCGCAATATGACAGATTTGAAGTGTTTTTGCAAAGAAGAGTGGGCAATATTGCCAAGCCAAGATGTACCATGTTGATAGACTCATACCCAAAATGACTGAGTGCTGTGATAAAATCAAAAGGTGCTTCAACAATGTATTAGTATAAATTAAAAAGTATAAAATTATTTCCCTCGACCTAAAAGATTCCAGTTTGTTGTTCAACTTGTTGTAAAATTTATAGGTCACATTAAAGGTGGAAAAAGTTCTGAAATGATTTATCTTTGTCTCATTTTTACGTCACAGACTTTTTTTATCCACTGAATATCTAAAACTGCTATTACCTCTAACACTGCTTTCCCCCAGACTGAAAATGCTGCTGTCCAAATGTGTCTCTGTTGCTCCTTCATCCAGAGTGGAGGCACTCTAATACAGGAGGTGTGTTACTGGCCAGACCACCAGATGAAAACAGGGAAGAAAGTGTAAAAAAAGGAAACTAACACAGCCACCATATTGAAGTATTGGTAAGCTGCAATACATTACATTTTTGGGTATGGGTTTAAGTGTGGAAACACTTGGTCTCAGGACAGCCCTGTGCATGCTTGTCTATTTTCTGCTCATAACTTTAGAGTTCGAGAAGGTTTTCAAGCTGGCACATCTCTTGAAATATATGTGTATAGGTGTAAATAATGAGGAGATGTTCTAGAGACCTAATTGTACCTCTGAACGTGTGTTTTACAGTTTATTGTGTATTTACCTAAAGCAGTCCACTGTGAGCACAACTTCAATTAAAATATGTATAAGACCATGAATGGCAATGAAGTAAAAGCAAAATCCTAGCACTGCTAGCCTTGTTTGTACTCATGTATTAAACATTTAAAAGCCATATTCCCCAATGGTGCTGCTGAATAATGCACAACCACATAAACTGGAATCCTGCAAAGCTATAACATACCAGGCTGTACATCTGAGTAACTGTTAAAGTACTATTTAACCCATATACAGTAATAAAAAAAAAGAAGAATTTAAAGTTTGACTCAAGGCAGATTATTAAAATGACAGTTTATTCCAGTAAAATATTTGAAATAACTTCAAATACAGCTAAAATTAAAACATTAACCCCTATTTAAATTAGCTTCCTGAAATCCCCTGCACTACAGAAAACAGATCAGGAGCGATTCGAGCTAATTAGACTTTGTAGCACTGCACAGTGCAGTTAATACATAGCTGGCAGCTTGCTGACAGGAGGAGGAAAGAGAGTGATGAGAGTGATTACCTCATTGTCCAATCAGGAGTCTGGGTTAGGTCTATGACAAAGCTGCACTGCAAGAAATACAGGCTGCTATCGCTAATCTCCTTATAAAAAAGTTAGTTGGCTCATCAGTTTCTTATTTTTACAGGTTTGTGGTTTGTTGATACTTTTCACTTGCGTGACAAGGTCACTTTAAATCAGACATTATAAGACCCCAGTGGTGCCATGCTACAAAAGCCTGGAATGCTCTGAAGAATTTCCCTTATGATGAGGAAACAGGTCTCTACAAACCACATATCAAAATGAGGAATACATTTCATCCGGCACGGTTTGTGAGCAGGGGGTAGAATTATAAATACAGTTTTTTTTCAGCCTGTAAACACTCCTCTCCTAATATGCCTGTAAACGCCTACATGTGTATGGACACATAAGCGAACATAGAGGTGCTTTCACAGACTGAAAAAAAGCCAAATGCCTGTAGAAGAGGTGTTTTATGAGCCCTGTGTGCATGAGCCCTTAGATGTGTCGCAGGAGAAGGCCTCATGGCTACCTGCAAGCATTTCTTAACAATGTCAGAGCGAGTCTGTCCCAATAGGAAGGCTTGGGCCAGGCTAACCCTCCTCCCATTGATATACAATGAAGAAGGCCAGGTTCTAAATCTGTAACTCTTTGTTAGTACAGAAAGTGTTTAAATCTAGTTTAAAACCCATAATTAGAGATCATCAGGACAATACAGACAGGGGTTATTATGGAAAACACAATTCTCCAGCCCCCTAATAGACAAAGTAGGCATTTCCAGTTCTGGAGTTATTACAAAAGAGCTTTTAGGCCTCATACACAGGGACGTTTTTACAGCAGCGTTTTTGATTTTTTTTGCAGCTTAAAAACGCCACTCCATGTTATTCAATGGCCTCATACACACCATGGGTCCGCTGTATGCAATGACTTATATTGGCATGGGGCGGGGCCACCCGATGACGTAATTTGGAGGCCATGGCCCTTGTGACGTCACCGCCTCATCATGCCTAGAGCAGTGATGTCACAAGGGGCGTGGCCTCCAAATTACGTCATCGTGTGGCTCCGCCCCATGCCAATATAAGTCATTGCACAGGGCAGACCCAGCATTGTACCGGGAGATCGCGTCGAGTCAACATCGAAAGAAGAAAAGAGGGAGAAGACCCAGCAAAAGAGTGAGAAGACCTGGCAAAAAAGCTAGAAGACAGTGGAGAGAGGAGACCCGGCAAAAGAGCAAGAAGACAGCGGAGAAAAAAGACAGCACAGAGAGGAAAAGAACCGAAGAGGGGAGAAGGACCGGCAGAGGTAGAAGACAGCACAGAGAGAAGAACCAGAGAGGGGAGAAGGACCGCCAGAGGTAGAAGACAGCGCAGAGAGGAGAAGAACCAGAGAGGGGAGAAGGATCGGCAGAGGTAGAAGACAGCGCAGAGAGAAGAACCAGAGAGGGGAGAAGGACCGGCAGAGGTAGAAGACAGCGCATAGAGGAGAAGAACCAGAGAGGGGAGAAGGATCGGCAGAGGGAGAAAACGTCGCCAGAAGAGGGAGAAGAGCCAGAGCTGCCTTAACCACTTGCCGACCGCGGCATGTACAAATACGTCTCTACTTTGGGGGCGGATATCGTTGTTATGGCAGCAGCTAGCTGCCATAACCCTGGTATCCCCGTTTTTGGCCGGCTACAAGATAAAAGTGGTCTCTGCGGCGGATTCGCCACAAGATCACTTTTATCGGTGGCGGGAGAGGGCCCCCCTCCTGCCGCGATCCGGTGCCCTCCACCACTTACCAGAGCCGTCGGCAGCAGCAGAGGCGATCGCGTCCTTTCCCTAGCTGTGCATGTAGACGAGTGAGGGGAAGATGGCCCCCACCCCTCTCCATGACACTGCAGGGCGGAAGCGATGTCAAAACGACACTTCTGCCCATACGTCTTAAAGCCACATATTTTCAATGTCATTTTTTCAAATTACTTTTTTTTTTTTTTTTTTAATTGCATTTAAGTCCAAATATGAGATCTGAGGACTTTTTGACCCCAGATCTCATATTTATATGAGATATATTTATATGCTTTTTTCTATTACAAGGGATGTTTGCATTCCTTGTAATAGGAATATTATTTTAAACCGTGTAAAAATAAATAAAATCAAGTAAAATAAAAAAAAAACATTTTTTAAATGCCCCGTCCCGACGAGCTCACGCGCAGAAGCGAACGCATACGTGAGTAGCACCCGCATATGAAAACGGTGGTCAAACCACACGTGAGGTATCGCCGCGATCGTTAGAGTGAGAGCAATAATTCTAGCCCTAGACCTTCTCTGTAACACAAAACATGCAACCTGTAGAATTTTTTAAACGTCGCCTATGGAGATTTTTGAGGGTAAAAGTTTGACGCCATTCCACGAGTGGGCGTAATTTTGAAGCGTGACATGTTGGGTATCAATTTACTTGGCGTAACATTATCTTTCACAATATAAAAAAAATTGGGCTAACTTTACTGTTGTCTTATTTTTTTATTCAAAAAAGTGAATTTTTTCCAAAAAAAGCGCGCTTGTAAGACTGCTGCGCAAATACGGTGTGAAAAAAAGTATTGCAATGACCGTCATTTTATTCTCTAGAATGTTAGAAAAAAAAAAAACAATATATAATGTTTGGGGGTTCTAAGTAATTTTGTAGCAAGAAAAAACAGTTTTCAACATTTAAACTCCAAAACAAGGCTGGTCTTTAAGTGGTTAATAAAATACTTTAAAAACCTGTGTAGTGTGTTTATTTTTTACACTTTTTTTTTTTGGTGAATGGGTAGGGATACTATGTACCCCATACTCATTCACCTAGGGTGGTGAGCCGGGATCTGGGGGCCCCCTTGTTAAAGAGGGCTTCCAGATTCCGATAACCCCCCTGCCTGCAGACCCTGACAACCCAAGGTGCTTTAGGGTGGGGGGCACAGAGCCCCCCTGCCCCAAAGCACCCACCCCCCCCATGTTGAGGGCATGTGGCCTAGTATGGTCCAGGAGGGGGGGGGGTGCTCCGCAGATTGGCAGATGAAATATCAGCGTCAACGGAGTGACATCATCACACCAGCAAATGATACCAAGATGTCCCCATTCCACATTGCTGCACTCATGCTGACAGTCTTCAATAGTCGGCCAGCTTTTACTGTCGTTAGTGCTAAATAAGTAGACTCTGGTAAACGGGACACACTTAGGAGACAGAATTGGAGTTAATTCCAAATTGGTAAACAGCAGTTGCCCTTCATTCAGCTAACTGCTCAAAGGAGGACTGGATTTTTGGTTCATCTGGTGAAGGTAGAGCCCTAATTTAGTTTCATCACTCCACTTCTATAGTGATGGTCATTACATTACTATGTCATCTCACTGTCCTGCTCCCTTCACATCCATGATACACTGCATATATGTGTTATATAGAAATGATCTATTAAGATATACCTATATGTGAAACTCCCGGAAACATCTCACATATACATTTGTGCTCACAAGTTTACACACCCTGGCAGAATTTATGATTTCTTGGCCATTTTTCAGAGAATATGAATGGTAACACAAAAACTTTCACTCATGATTAGTGTTTAACTGAAGCCATTTATTATCAATAAACTGTGTTTACTCTTTTTAAATCATAATGACAACAGAAACTTCCCAAATGACCCTGATCAAAAGGGTCATACCCTGGTGATTTTGGTCTGATAACATGCATACAAGTTGACACAAATTGGCTATTAAAAGGTAACCATCCTCACCTATGATCTGTTTGCTTGCAATTAGTGTGTGTGTATAAAAGGTCAATGAGTTTCTGGACTCCTGACAGACCCTTGAACCTTTCATCCAGTGCTGCACTGACGTTTCTGGATTCTGAGTCATGGTGAAAGCAAAAGAATTGTCAAACGATCTGCGGGAAAAGGTAATTGAACTGTATAAAACAGGAAAGAGATATAAAAAGATATCCAAGGAATTGAGAATGCCAATCAGCAGTGTTCAAACTCTAATCAAGAAGTGGAAAATGAGGGGTTCTGTTGAAACCAAACCCCGGTCAGGTACACCAACTAAAATTTCAGCCACAACTGCCAGGAAAATTGTTTGGGATGCAAAGAAAAACCCACAAAGAATGTCAGATGAAATACAGGACTTTCTGAAAACATGTGGTGTGGCTGTTTCAAGATGCACTAAAAGAAGGCACTTGAAGAAAGATGGGCTGCATGGTAAAATCGCCAGAAGAAAGCCAATACTACACAAATGCCACAAAGTATTGCACTTACAATCCGCCAAACAGCACAGAGGCGAGCCTCAAACCTTCTGGCACAAAGTCATTTATGCCGCGTACACACGGTCGGACTTTTCGTCAACGAAAGTCCGACAGACGCCGACGGACTAAAGCTGGCTGACAATCCGATCGTGTGTGGGCTTCCCCGGACTTTCAGCGGACTTTTCCAGCCGCAAATCTGACGGACTTTAGATTTGAAACATGCTTCAAATCTTTACGTCGTAACTACGCCGGACCCAGAAATCCACTCGTCTGTGTGCTAGTCCGACGGGCAAAAACCCACGCTAGGGCAGCTATTGGCTACTGGCTATCAACTTCCTTATTTTAGTCCGGTGTACGTCATCACGTACGAATCCGTCGGACTTTTGTGTGATCGTATGTAGGCAAGTCCGTTCGTAAGAAAGTCTGCTGCAAGTCTGCAAAAAGTCAGACAAAAGTCCATCGAAAGTCTGTCGGACAGACTGTCGGACAGACTGTCGGACAGACTGTCGGACAGACTGTCGGACAGACTGTCGGACAGACTGTCGGACAGACTGTCGGACAGACTGTCGGACAGACTGTCGGACTTTTGTAGCCGAAAAGTCCGACCGTGTGTACGCGGCATTAGAGTGATGAGACAAAAATTATGCTTTTTGGCCACAACCATAAATGCTACAATTGGAGAGGAGTCAACAAGACCTAACGCTTAATGCTATTTCTCTCTATTAGCCACCACTTCGAAGTGCATACTGTTGCAAGCCATATGAGATCAGAGTTTCATCATCATCCATTTCTACCATAGATCAGTTATAATATATGGAATGACATTTTTCAATGAATATTGATTACACTTGATGCAAGTCTTATGGTGGTTACCTACAGCATTATTAGATTTATCACGTTTATCAGCAGGGACTAATTGTCCCACATATATTTTGCCCTTGACATTATTTGTTCGAAATCATTTGAATTTCCTGGGATTCTACCACATTTAGTAACTGCATCTGAACTACACTGTGTTATTTTACAGTTCTCAATCATCAGTTAGCTATTGTTTTGAGGTACCAGTTTTAGAGCCATAGCCACTATTTGATGATCCCTCAAAATCTCATATATATTGGATCACTACCTGGATTGTTTTTAATATTTATTGTATGTGCGATTTATGTTGTCTATTTCTTTTGGAAGGTATTGATATATCCACACGGATGTTTTCCGTACCATTTTATTTAATTTTTCATTAAAATTTGATCTGATTACGCTGCTTGGTCATCTTTTTGCCTACTTTTGCAGTCTGTTATATTCAGCTGCTGCCTTTTTCTTTCAATAAGTAAAGAATGGGGTGAATGGCGCTCCCTTAAGGGGAGTATGTAAACTACGTGTGAGATACCAGTGCTAGCAAAACCACTGTAATGTTGTGCTTATAATGATAGATAAATTGAACCAACCCCCTGTAAGCATATACCTGTGTAAACACTAATCATTCAGTGTAAAATTCCATTGAAACAAACAATAAATAAAAATAGAACCATCAATATAAATAAAGCATAATATCCACATATATACTGAGGTAATCAACGGTGCTGAGCATATGTGCAAACGTGCCACAGAAAAAATATATTGGTATAAGAATATATATCTCCACACACAGGAGACACCGACCACACTCCAGACTGATCTCTGGTGATCCCCTTCTTGGATGTGGTGGCGGAGGTTGTGGTGCACAGATGACTGATCCGGATGTCCTGGGGTAGCGGATACAAGGGAAACGAGAGCCATTGCTACAGTGACTACAGGATACCATCTGTAAAGACTGCTTATGATATCCCATATTGCCTGTCACCCCTGCAGGGGTATAAGGAGCCGGTGAGTGGGGAGCCATAGGGGGAGCACAGGAATCACCAGACTGTTTGGAACTTTTCTGATAATAACATTTCCTTTTATAAAATTAATAATTAATAATAATATATATATATATTTTTTTTTTTTATACCAATATATTTTTCTGTGGCACGTTTGCACATATGCTCAGCACCGTTGATTACCTCAGTATATATGTGGACGTTATGCTTTATTTATATTGATGGTTCTATTTTTATTTATTGTATGATTTACTGAATGATTAGTGTTTACACAGGTATATGCTTACAGGGGGTTGGTTCAATTTATCTATCATTATAAGCACAACATTACAGTGGTTTTGCTAGCACTGGTATCTCACACATAGTTTACATACTTCCCTTAAGGGAGCGCCATTCACCCCATTCTTTACTTATTTAAATACTTTAGCCCCCCGTGGGTCTAATAGGGGAGGCTGCATACCTTTGTCCTTTTTCTCTCTTTTTTCTCCATTCCTAAGTGCGGAGTCTGTGTGGCCTTTTTCTTTCATCTAGCTTCTTTATTGGCATAGACCACACCTAACAGGTGAGTCTGCGAACTGCACAATCCCCATTCTTGGGTTATTGCTTACCCACATTTTTATAACTACAGATATACAGTATGTGCTTTGATCAGATTTCATAAGTGAGCTTTACAACCACTTTAAGTTATGCTGTGTGAATGAGAACAAGTAACAAATAAAAAAATATTTGTTATTCCAAATTAGCTGAACAAGTGGAAACACAATTTAAAGAAAAAAGGCTTACTAACATTAATCAAATTGACTTGTATTCTTTGTGCAACCTCCATATGGGAAACAGAGTGCCCTAGTGTATTTGGCATAAAAATCCCTATCATTGAAAAGTACCAAACCCCAAAAATGGGAATTTAAAGGCAATTCAAAAAATTTATATATAAAAAAAATACAAAAATGTATTGTTACAAAATACGACACATAAAAACAGTATTCTTGTAGAAACAAACCACAAGAAAAACACAGATGCATACATGGAAATGTTATATTATAGTACAATTATAAACAGACGTGGTGAAATCCTACTACATAGGCATGAACCATACAAACAGATAGCCTAGAAGGTAAGTAGTAGAGAGGTCCAACGCGTTTCGAGAAAGTGCATACAATATACTCTTCATCAGGGAAAGTTATCACCTCTGAAATGTAGAATTTAATATAAGTACATTGAAGTACAAAATTAGCATTAACCATTGAAGCAATTAATAACAGCGTATACATAAACACCTATCAATACAAAAAGAATATATACAAAAAATATATGCGCATAATAAACTTACATATCGAGTAAATTGGTCTGGAACAAAGATTTCCCTGGCATCCAGAGCTCATCCTTAAAGTTTGCAAATGCCTTTCATCACACAAAAAGGGCCATAGGGTAAAGAACCCAACAGGGGCAACAAAAAAGGGCGATCCAATGAAAGTCCCACTCCTTATGGAGAAAAAAATCTGTAATCAAAGATTTTTTGATTTCAGTTAAAAAAAAAAAACACGTAAACAACAATATATAAGTGTCTCAAACAAGACAGAGCCAAGCCATCAGGGCATGGAGAACAGGTTTTGCAGGGATCATGTCTTGAGCTGCCTCTATATTCGCTCTGGGTAAGCATACCACCGATGAATGATGGCCTTCTGAAGGCAACCTGTGGAGATGTAACAAGGCCCTTGAGGATAGGGTCCTCGGTGATAATGGACCAATGTTTGGTGATGATTTTTCTCACCCTTTCGTGTTCGTTTGAATATCGCAAAATGATTCTTGTAGTATCATCATTTTCTTCTTTTTGGTTTTAAAGATCAACTCATGTCTATCCAGGTCTTTAACATGATTAAAGGCTTTCTTAAGGGAGGATTTAGTATATCCCCTAGATAATAATCTTTTACTTAGTTCATCTGCCTCTTGTTGGAAAGTTTCCAACATGGTACAGTTACGTCTTAGACGTAAGAATTGACTGAAAGGTATGGACCTCTTCAGAGGCTCAGGATGGAAACTGTCGGCATGTAGCAAAGTGTTGCCGGAAGTGTCTTTCCTGTTAAGCCTGCTGGTAAGTCGGCCATCCTGATCCTTGATGATACAAATGTCCAAAAAGTTAATCTTATGGTGATCATATGACATTGTAAAAAATAAGTTGAATTCATTGCCTTCAAACATTGCTTCAACATCTCCTCAGGGCCGTCCCAAATCAGAAACATATCATCAATGGGGGGCGTGGCCAACTGCCGGGCAAGATGGACGTGTAACTACACAGCTCCTGCACCGACCGGAATATAAACCGACATCCCCGCTATTCTAGTAACCCCCAGCGACTACTCAGACCACCGGAACACTGGCTCACTCCCACACACCA
Organism: Aquarana catesbeiana; assembly: GCF_042186555.1. Classification (NCBI taxonomy): domain Eukaryota; kingdom Metazoa; phylum Chordata; class Amphibia; order Anura; family Ranidae; genus Aquarana; species Aquarana catesbeiana. The sequence goes on from NC_133329.1 coordinate 244,219,073, forward strand.
TCCGAGATGAACCGCAAACGGAAAGAATACCGTCAGCCTAAGAAACTGACAGATTATTACACACAGCCGAAAATCCAAGATGGCGCCCGCGGCCCTGAATGCGGAACTTCGGCGGCCTATACAGATCTCCCTGATGCAGATGACCTGCTAATATCTCCACAACTCCACTCTCTTGATGCCTTACCATCATCCCCTGCTTCCTCGACCGGCAACAGCCCAGCAAAAACGCGGATGCGCCTGGATGCAGATTCAGCAGTATATGAGGTGAGCCCTGTGCCTGATGCAGCCCCAGCTCATCCATCCCCCATAGCAGCCTTCCCTACCACAAACCAGCCTGTATTAGACACTACAATGAAGGAGATGCTCATCTCTCTTCAGAGCTACCTTCACAATGACATCTCCAATATGTTCCTCAGATTCTCCTCACAAATGAACCATATGGGACATAAAATGCACATTGTTGAGAAACAGATGGGGGAAATGACCGAAACGGTCAATGATCTGGTAGATGCCCATGATCATACACGAGATGAACAGCAATGGATGAGGGCCAAAATGGCGGACCTCGAGGACAGGTCCCGCCGTAATAATGTCAAGATCAGAGGGGTCCCTGAGTCTGTCCTACCGCATGATCTAAACACATATGCCAGGAAACTGATTTCCACACTCCTGCCTGATCTCACCCCCATGGAAACCATAATCGATCGCATTCACCCCTCCCTAAACCCCCCGCATCTCCCGGCCAAAGTCCCACGTGATATTCTGATGAGAATTCATTTTTTTCATGCTAAAGACCAACTTCTGTTCAAATCTGGACCAGCTACCTGCCCCGTATACTCACCTCCAATTGTACGCTGACCTCTCACAGCATACTCGTCAATTAAGGAGACAACTGAACACCATTACCAAACCACTTATTAACCACAAGATCCCCTACCAATGGGGCTTTCCCACCAAGATCATAGTCACCAAGAATGGGACCAAGCATAATATCTCCACAGTGGAGGAAGGCCTCAAATGACTCCACCTATGGGGAATTATTCCCGATCCTCCTAAATCAGCACAACTAAACCGCAGAGAAAACTCTCCACACTCCACTGACAACCGTCACTCCGGTAAGCACTAACCTATACCTGAATAGTGGGCCCACATATGACCCACCTTACCACAACTCCGGTCGGATGCCTTGCTCGTTGCAAATTGCTCCACGAACTTACACCCCACAACACAGCAGTACCAGTTTTACTTAACTGCTGTCAGTTCTTGTATTTTTGTTTACCTTTTTTCCCTACTAAACTTTATTTTCTCATCACCCTAAAGTTTTCTTTACCCAACATCTCTTCTTCCTGAGAGCACGCGGGAGAAAAAGGACACGAGTACCTCGAACACCGGACCTTTCTACGTAACAGCACCTATCTACTAACTGTGAGTAAGAACTTGTCACATATTCTATCCTACACCATCCGCCAAGATGACCAAATTCCTCTCACTAAACGCCAAAGGGCTAAATCACCCAGTAAAAAGAGCCTCACTATGGCGCACAGCCCAGAAATCCTCATGTGACATCATCTGTGTGCAAGAAACGCACTTTAAAAGATCTGCAATGCCGCACTGCAGAAACAAATCTTTTCCCAACATTTACCATGCTCCAGGCCCCACTAAGAAAAATGGAGTTCTAATCGCAATCAAACATACAATGAACTTTACGCTACATAACAGTGTGGTTGAGGAAGACGGCAGATATCTGGCCCTAGATTGTACCCTAGACAATGCTAGATACACTATTGTCACGGTGTATGCGCCCAACACTAAACAAATCAAATTCCTTTCTAAGCTGATGCCCAAAATCGCCAAATTCCGCCATGGAAACCTCGTTATCTGCAGAGATTTCAACATCGTCCCAGACAACTCCTAGATGCCTCCTCACGCACAACTAGACTTACTTCACCTATGGGACAGTTCCTAAGAAACCATGACTTATATGATGTATGGAGATGCCACCATCCCACTGAGAGGGACTACTCCTTCCTTTCCCATCGACACAATTCATACACCAGAATCGATTACTTCCTAGTCGACAAGTGGACTCTACCAAAAATTTCGGAGTCATCTTTAGACACGATAACATGGTCTGACCATGCCCCAGTGTCTATAACCATCAAGTCTTTGCCTACTTCCTCACCTACGAAGCTATGGAGAGCCAATGCCTCAATTATTCAATCACCTGAACATTCAGACACAATCCGCAAACATTTGGAAGAATTTTTTGATCTAAACCAGGGTTCTACGTCGAGCAACACTATTTTATGGAATGCTCACAAAGCGGTCATCAGAGGGATTCTTATCCAAATAGGAGCTAGAGAGAAAAGGAGGAGAAACATATCATCAATGTATCGTTGCCATAAAATGATATATTGTGTAAATATGGCCAACTGATCATTAGACAAAAATGTCTTCTCCCACTCCCCCAGGTACAGGTTTGCATTTGAGGAAGCGCAGCACGTCCCCATAGCAACCCCCTGTACCTGGAGGTACTGGGAACCTTTAAATAAGAAAACATTGTGTCTTAAAATAAAATCTAACATCTGAAGCACAAATGTATTAAATTTCCACTCAGTGGTTGCCTTTTGTTACTGCAGCCACCCCTAAGTCCTGGGGAATGCTGTTGTACAAAGACTCGTAACCAAGATCGCAGAGTCTGGAATCTCCATATTTTCCACTATTTGCAGTAAATGAATGGTGTTCTTCGGTCCTCCACGCTCCAAGTTTTGGCACCTATGGTTTTGGCACCAATGTGAGGAGTTCTTTGCCTATGTCATCTCCAGGCACCTCCTATTTCACCAATCACAGATCGTCCTGGGGTTCATAAAGAAGATGCCAGGGGCTGTAAGGGCGTCTTTCTACTTTCACACTTGGTGTGCATAGGATCACATTTAAGGAGATCTTATTGTCCCAACAACGAAGGTGCCATTACACCCCTTTTGTCCAGTTTGGGATTTGGGCACTATGCACTCCATAGAGGGTAAGTCTGGCACCTCAAATATGCTTTTGAGAATAAATCCCATTTTGTCCCTGCATGCAAGTTAAGCTCCCATATTGTTTGGTGCCTCCAGTGATGCAGCCTCCTCCTTGATGGGTTGGCAGTTGTTTTCTGGGGTTATGTCCTTACTGGGGTGAACTTTTCTGCTTGCCTTTCTCTATGGAACTCTGTGATATGTGGCTCACTCTTTGTACGGTTGCCGGCCCCCTCTGTGTGGGGAGCATTTGGGGACCCAGTGTTTCTTTCACCCTTGAGGGGTGAGCTGTGGTAACTCCACTGCTCTCCGTGCCCTGGTGGCTTGGCTCTGTCTTGTTTGAGACACTTATATATTGTTGTTTACGTGCTTTTTTTAACTGAAATAAAATAATCTTTGATTACAGATTATTTCTCCATAAGGAGTGGGACCTTCATTGGCTTGTTGGATTCTTTACCCTATGGCCCCTTTTGTGCAATGAAAGGCATTTGCAAACTTTAAGGATGAGCTCTGGATGCCAGGGAAATCTTTGTTCCAGACCAATTTACTTCATATGCAAGTTTATTATGTGCATATATTATTTGTATATGTTCTTTTTGTATTGATAGGTGTTTATGTATACACTGTTATTAATTGCTTCAATGGTTAATGTTAGGTTTGTACTTCAATGTACTTATATCATATTCTACATTTCAGAGGTTATAACTGTCCCTGATGAAGAGTATATTGTATGCACTTTCTCGAAACGCGTTGGACCTCTCTACTACTTACCTTCTAGGCTATCCGTTTGTATGGTTCATGCCTATGTAGTAGGATTTCACCACCTCTGTTTACAATTGTACTATAATATAACATTTCCATGTATACATCTGTGCTTTTCTTGTGGTTTGTTTCTACAAGAATTCTGTTTTTATGTGCCGTATTTTGTAACAATAAATTTTTGTATTTTATATATATATATATATATATATATATATATATATATATATATATATATATATATATATATATATATATATATATATATATATAAATTCTTTATTATATTATGTATTATTCTTTTTTTGAATTGCCTTTAAAATCCCATTTTTGAGGTTTGGTACTTTTCAAAATTTTAAGGGATGACGGCAATCTACACAACCTATGGGAGTCTATTATTTAAAAGTCCCTATCATTGCATCAAAACATACTTTTCTCTGAATGTACAAAATATCTGGTTCTGTGGCTACACCTTAAAATAGATTTAAGCCTTAACAGAATCACATTTTTTCCTAAAGCTCTGTGAAAAACTAACAGTTTTGAATATAAAATAGGATTTTTAGTATCAACTGTAAAATTATTTTCTAGGAGTTCATTGAGGGACAAAGGAAGTCTTTAAGCTTCAGGTTATCCTGTCACCTACAGGAAGATTAGACACTGGCAAACAAAAAAAGCTTATGGCCAGCCTAGGTTAACCGCTCTTACTACTAACATGCCTCAGATTTGTAGCAAAGCAGTACTGAGAACATGATCACAAAACACAGAGGGCAGGGAGCCGTCTCCTTCAATGTACTCCAATAAAATAACTTTACACTGAGCACAAAAATCATATTTTCTTTCTTGTAAACTGAGATCTTTAACCTTTGGGCTGTCCGAAAAGCCAAAACTGAGGGATAGTCAACAGAGCAAACAAATGCTATCAGGCCCTGGAAAAAAACAAACAACAGAAAACTAGGGATTACCTATAGATTAAAAGGCCCACCGAAAAGGAGCTTACACCCAAAGCTGGCATCAGATGAGGCCAAAACATCCACCTGGTAGAACTTGTGCACATGTGAAAAAAACTACCAGGTGGCAGCCTTGCAAATCTGGGAAACAACGGCTTGAAGCTGAAAAGCCCAAGATGCATTCACATATCTAGCAGAGTGATGAAACCAAAAGCTTGGATGATGCCACTTAGAGATGGTGGAACGAGAAGTGCACCCTTTTGGGCTCCATCTAGAATGACAAAATGGGAATCAGTCTTTCAGAAAAGAGCAGTGGTTGAGAGATGGAATATACCAGTGGTCTATGAGCCTAAGTGGAATTTCTGAACCTGAATGAAGACTTTCAGCGCTATGAGATCCAGAATGGGGCAAATGCCCTTTTGGTACTGGGAACACATAAGAGAATGGAGTAAATCCCCTGAAACCATGCTGCCACAAGAAATGGAGCAATGACACCTTGATCCAGAACACCTGAGAGGGCTGGATGATGATCTGCTACCCTGTAAGAAAATGTAGGAGGGTTGAAGGTGAGCCCTGGGATGCAACCTTCTGCATCCAAGCATCAGAGATGCAAGCAATCCAGGTGTCCTCAAAGGTTAACAAATATCCGTTTGAAAAGTGCAGAAGATTTAGCAGACTTTAAGTGCCAGACAGACAGCAAAACTTGGAGAGTCTTAGGGGTTAAGGGGATAGAGAAACAAGAGGGATATTTATCAACATTCAGAGAGAGAAGACTTTGATCTGGTCCTTAGGCTTCTTCCCCTGAGGAAGATGGGAGCTTTCGCCACTAGTGGCATTCTTGATGATGTGGTCAAGAGCTGGTCTGAAGAGACATTGGCAAAGGCTATGCAACCCAAAAAAAATGTTTACGCAAGTTCAGCACTTTAGCAAAAGTGTCCTATGCATATGTACTGGCAAATATGATAAATTAAACGGTAGTCTTCCTGCAAACTGTCACAATAACACAAGCTGTCTTAAGCAATCCTAAAAAGTCAAACATGACTTGCAAGCAGGAACGGCAGCACGAAGATGTTTCCTTGACAGTGTATGACAAGGGAAAGCGCAAAGCATGTGCACAACACTCCACCCAGAATGTGATGTTAGTACTCAGTCCTACAGTATTAATCATCTATGTGGCAAAACCAATGGGAATGGGGAATAAAGGCACCCATCAACATTGCTGTGGCAATGCCAGAAGCTCTGGACCTGCAAAATGCTCCGCAGAGGACTTTTACTAGAACAGAGTCTGATAAGCACCAAATGAAAAACCCAGTGCCCAAACGTCACTTCCACTTTTGTCTGCAATGTCCAGTCCAGCGGGGTCAGGCCTTCCTGCACACAGCTACAGGTGGCTCCAGCTGCATAAACAAGGTAATCATTCATGTTGTACGGGCCGCAATAATACAAGCAAGGTTCATTCACAAACACTTCCTGTCCTATGGTGGCACTGCTTGCTCAGTACAGCTGAAGCATCGTCACCTTTTCTTGTGCACACCAAAGTTGAAGCCGCTATTTCAGCAGAGTGCATTGGCACATTCTGCTGCAGAGAATGTATGTCGAGGAATTAACTAAACTCCCTGCGCCAATATAATGGCTCAGGGAACGGTCACAAGTGGCCTGTGGCGCATTAACTAAGCAGACAGACCTGTTTCAGGTTCATATGAGCTATCTATACAACCTGTGATAGTTTCTATTTCAGGGTGAATTAGAAAGTGGCACAGGTTCTCCCCTAATTAACAGAGAGAATACAGCAATTTTTCATATAGAAAACTGCGACGGATTCCCACCAGGTGTGACCTCCATAGACAGCTCACATCCCTCTCTCTTCTCGTGCAGTGATTACACTACAAAAGCAAAACATGCAAAGTTAACAACACTCCTCCTTCCTCACGCTTTGAGCCAAGTGGGTGGGCAGGGATGGCAGAGAGATCAAAGCATGGAGCTCCAGCTCTCCATTGAAAGAGAGGTGTGTTCTGTCCTGCCCACACCACACCATGTACAGTGGGGCAAAAAAGTATTTAGTCAGCCACCAATTGTGCAAGTTCTCCCACTTAAAAAGATGAGAGGCCTGTAATTGTCATTATAGGTTTACCTCAACTATGAGAGACAAAATGTGGAAACAAATCCAGACAATCACATTGTCTGATTTGGAAAGAATTTATTTGCAAATTATGGTGGAAAATAAGTATTTTGTCAATATCAAAAGTTCCACTCAATACTTTGTTATATATCCTTTGTTGGCAATGACAGAGGTCAAACGTTTTCTGTAAGTCTTCACAAGGTTGTCACACACTGTTGTTGCCCAGGCGGTGAGTTTGGGATCATTGTCATGCTGAAAGACCCAGCCATGTTTCATCTTCAATGGCCTTGCTGGTGGGAGGAGGTTTGCACTCAAAATCTTACGATACATGGCCCCATTCATTCTTTCATGTACACGGATCAGTCGTCCTGTTCCCTTTGCAGAGAAACAGCCCCAAAGCATGATGTTGCCACCCCCATGCTTCACAGTAGGTATGGTGTTCTTTGGTTGCAACTCAGCATTCTTTCTCCTCCAAACACGACGAACTAGGCTGAAGCCTCGCCTAAAAATTCCTGCCTGCAGCTCCCCAGGACCGGCGCTGACACCGCGCCGGTCCTGAGGAGCTGCGGACAGGAGTTTTTAGGTGAGGCCGTGGCTTCGGCCTACTCCGCAAGGCCGGACACCGCGGACTAGGCCGAAGCCGCGGCCTCGCCTTAAAACTCCTGCCCGCAGCTCCTCAGGACCGGCACGGTGTCCATCAAAAAAAAAAATAACTCGATTCGAATCGTGAATCAAGTTTTTTTTAAACAAAGTCGCAGATTTTTTTTTTCTTTTTGAGAAAATCGCCCAGCTCTACCTATGATGACAATTACAGGCCTCTCTCATCTTTTCTTTTCTCTCATCTCTCATCAGTGGGAGAACTTGCACAATTGGTTCGCTGACTTAATACTTTTTTGCCCCACTGTACATAAAGCCAAAACCTTTTCAGTTTTGGGTATCATAAGGAAGTGTGTAAGAGACCATGTCACCAAAATAAAAATTTGCACTGGCCACAGCTTGGCCCACTAAGATCTGAAGGACAGTAAACTGGTCCTTTGTTAAGAAAGTTTGGAGACCCCTGCTATAGAGTGTTACTAGAGTGAGATCTCTGAGTCTTTTGGGGCTGCGGACATGCCATCCAAGATAGCAATGCTAAGCTGTCTATGGACAGATATTTTTTTGTTGTTTACCCAGCACACACGTAAGGTGGATGGTAGGATCCCCCTACTGAGACATTGCATGCTGACGTTGGGACTTGCTGCTGTTAGAATACACTGATCAGCTTCTGCAGCCACTGGTTGACAAAAGTCTTCTAGCGTGTTCCTTCAGCAGAAGTTGATCAAACTATCGACAATTTTACATTTGTGGGACCACACAGCGTTTGGCTCACTGTTGTGGTGCAGCCTTACTGAACTAAAACCCCAATTTCAAAAAAGTTGATACGCTGTGTAAAATCTACATAAAAACAGAGTACAATGATTTGCAAATCTCATTAACCCATATTTTATTCACAATAGAAAATAGTGTAATTTTAAGAAAAAAAGGTCATTTTGAAATTGAGGACAGCAAAACATCTAAAAAAAAAGTTGGTACCAACAAGGAAGAGCTGAAAAAACATTTTTCAAGTATGTAATTAGGTTAATTGGCAACAGGTCAATAACATGATTGGGTATAAAAAAAATCATCTGAGAGAGTCAGGGCGTCTCAAAAGTAAAGATGGGCAGAGGTTCATCAATCTCTAAAAGCTGCGTCTAAAAGTTGTCAAATAATTTAAAATAATGTTCCTCAGCATAAAATTGCAAAGACTTCAGTACAGTATGGGCTTTTGCAAAGTTAAACAAATCGAAATTTGACATTATTTTTTGGCAACCATGGGCGCTGCATCCTCTGGACTAAAGAGGAGAGAGGCCTTCCAGCTTGTTATCAGTGCTCAGTTTTTAAAGCATACATCTCTTGATGGTATGGAGTTGCACTAGTGTGAATGGAATGGGCAGCCTGCACATCTTGAAAGGCACCATCAATGCTGAAAAATAGATCCAGGTTTTAGAGCAGCATATGCTCCCATTCGGAATTTGTCGTTTTCAGGGAAGGCCTTGCATATTTCAGCAGGACAATGCAAAACTGCATACTGCATCTGTGACAACAGCATGGCTTAATAGAATAGAAGAGTCCAGTTGCTTAACTGGACTGCCTGCAGTCCAGAGCTTTTACCAACTTAAAATATTCAGCGCATCTTGAAACGAAAAATATGACAAAGACAACCCAGGAATGTTGAGCACTTAACCACTTCAGCCCCAGAAGATTTTACTCCCTTCCTGACCAGAGCATTTTTTGCGATTCAGCACTGCGTTGCTTTAACTGACAATTGCACGGTCGTGCGACGTTGCACCCAAACAAAATTGACATCCTTTTTTTCTCACAAATAGAGCTTTCTTTTGGTGGCATTTGATCACCTCTGTGGTTTTTATTTTTTGCCCTATAAACAAAGAAAGAGCGACAATTTTGAAAAAAAAAAAGCAATATTTTTTACTTTTTGCTGTAATAAATATCCCCCAAAAATATTAAAAATAACAAATTTCTTCCTCAGTTTAGGCCAATATGTATTCTTCTACATGTTTTTGGTAAAAAAAAAAAAAAAAATCACAATGAGCGTATATTGATTGGTTTGCACAAAATTTATAGCGTCTACAAAATAAGGGATAGATTTATGGCATTTTTATTATTCATTTTTTTTATTAGTAATGGCGGCGATCTGTGATTTTTATCGTGACTGTGACATTGCGGTGGACACATCGGACACTTTTGACATTATTTTGGGACCATTGACATTTATAGAGTGATCAGTGCTATAAAAATGCACCGATTACTTAGTAAATGACACTGGCAGGGAAGGGTTTAAACACCAGGGGGTGATCAAGGAGTTAACTGTGTTCCCTCACGGTGTTCTAACTGTAGGGGGGATGGGCTCACTAGAACATGACAGAGATCACTGCTCCAGATCACTGGGAGCAGTAGATCTCTGTCATGTTGCTAGGCAGAAAAGGGAAATGTCTTGTTTACATAGGCATCTCCCTGTTCTGCCTCTCCGTGCCACGATTGCGGAACACTGGCAGACATAGAGTCCGTGGGATCCGCGGGCACGTTCACGCGGCACACGGCCAGTGCACGCGCCCACTAGTCCGCGATTTAAAGGGGACATACAGGTACGCCCATTTGCGCAGCCGTGCCAGTGTACCGACGTATATCGTCGTGCGCTGGTCGGCAAGCGGTTAAAATCCTATATCAGGCAAAAATGGGGCAAAATTCCTCTCCCAAAATGCCAGCAACTGTTCTCCTCAGCTCCCAGACAGTTACAGAATGTTGTGAAAAGCAGAGGGGATGATACACCCTGTCCCAACTTTTTTTTCGAAACGTGTTGCTGCCATCAATTTCAAGATTACCTTATGTTTTTTCTTAAAATTGTACATTTTCTCATTTTAAACATTTGATATGTTTTCTACTGTGAATAAAAAAATTGATTTATAAGATTTGGAAATCATTGCATTCTGTTTTTATGTCAATTTTATACAGCATACTAACTATTTTGGAATTGGGGTTGTAAATAAGCAAGTTTGACAGGCTGCGCCACCCTGCCACCTGATTAACAATGCTTGTGGCACCACTTGAAGCAGGAAAAGAACCATGTAAATATTATGGGGATCGTCGCTCTGCCCAACCAGCCCATGCAGTCATAAGGGGCGTGGCTTAGCGGTGACATGTAGGCCGAGGCCGCTCCTTATCTTGCACAGGCTGAGTGGGCAGCATGGCAATCCCCACACAATGACATGGTTTAGGCGGTGCCGCCCATTAAACTCTGCACCCTGAGTTAAAGCTGCCGCAGCTACAAAGCAAAGCGTCTCAGTAGCAGCAAGTGTACAGTCCTGTCCGGCTATATTGTTAAAATTGGGGTGGGCACATGGGAGAGGGGTTTCAGTAAAACCACAGCTCACTCTGCTTTTACTGCCCCCCCCCCAAGCACCCATCTGAAAGAGCCCTTACTGTTAATGTATCTCGGTGCAAGGTCTAACAGTCTCAATGTTGATAAGGAAGACTAGGTGACTGCAGTTTTATATAGTTGATGTAATACACGGTACAATCACAGCAAATGAAATATAACATAGAGGATACGTTTATTTTGGATACAGAGGTCGCCTACACCCTTTCCTTAGATCTGAACTACAACTTTAGATGGCTACAAGATCCTCTATTTGTAGTGTAGCCAGAGGTCACGTGACCTGCTACAGTGAGTAATGGTGATTGTTTTCATCTATAACCCAGCCTATAGCTGCAAAATTTAGCTGTGTGAGCTTTTAGGCTGCTGAGGCTCTAAGCAGACACGGCACAAAAGAGAGAATCGTTTAATCCATCTGAATGATGGGCTCCTGCTATATTTTATTGTTGCAGAGACTAACAGAGGGCAATGGGAAGCTTCATATCTAAAGTACACTTATCCTTTAAGGTAAACATTACATTTATAATTCATAAGATAAGCTCACAAAAAAAAAAAAAAGAAAAGATTATAGTTTCCATTTAAATTCTTTCAGACATCACTAGACCAATTTATCTGGGACCAAACGAAGCCACAAATAAACAGGTCAGATATATACAGATAAAATAAGAAAGATTAAACTTCCTAATCTTAATCTCTATTACTGGAAAGCACATTTAATTTAGTTTACATGCAGAAACGCAAAATCATTCTCTATACCATGGTTTTTATTCCCAACCCCTACTACCTCCCTTGTTTGTCATCCGGTGCCCAGGAAAAGGATGAGGAACTACACCGCGCCCCCTCCCCAATCCTGCTAACCTATAAAGGTAGAATGAATATACTGCCCTGCACCGGTTCTCCTCCTCCTTGCCCTAGCTGCTTATAAACAGCATGGAAAATAAAACAAAAGCAGCCGGCATTGAAACTCCTAAAAAGAATATAATGAGCATATAGCATTGAAATGTATGTAGTGTCCCAAACTCCTGCTGCTATGAAGATACAGTAGGTTGGCACCAAGAAAAAAAAAAAAAAACACAACTTCGCAGGGCATGGAGAACCTAGGGGATGGCAAATAATAGAGTCTCTAGGGCCCATTAAAGATAGCCCATAGCAATTAGGGGTATTGAATATAATCGCAACATCGATGCATCGCGATTCAGACGTTCGCGATTCTGCATCAGTGCTGAGAGTCGGCTGAATCGATCGCTGATGATGTCACCCGGTGCTCCGTGTGGTGCTCTGCCCCTCCTGGAGAAACACAGAGGCAGAGCCTGCCTGGTGGATAAAGCCCCCTCCACTTCCCTGCCCACCGCAGTATGTAGTGAGATGGACACTGAAGCAAAAAGACAGCTGATGAGCTGACAGCCAGTAGAGTGAAGGGGGAGGAGCCCAAGGAGACCCCACGTCAGAAGAGGCTTCACTGGAGGCACCGGAATGGAGAAGAGAGGCAGAGACAGACTGAGCATGGAGGAGGGGGAATTGACTGACACCGAGAGCAGGTGAGTGCCAGTGTCACTGATCCCATCCATCCCACCATCCCTCTGCCACTGATCCCATCCCCATCACCATTCCTCTGCCATTGATCCCATCCCCACCACCATCCCTCTACCACTGATCCCATCCCCACCACCATCCCTCTGCCTGATCCCATCCCACCCCCACCACATCCGTCTGCCTGATCCCATCCCCCCCGCCACCATCCCTCTGCCCCTGATTCCATCCATCCCTCTGCCTCTGATCCCATCAATCCCACCAACCATTTGCAACTGATCCCATCCAACCCCCAACACCATCCCTCTGCCCCTGATCCCATCCATCCTTCTGCTACTAATCCCATCCATCCCACCATCCTTCTGCCTCTGATCCCATCCATCCTACCATCCTTCTCCCCTTGATCCCATCCATCCCTCTGTCACTGATCCCATCCAACCCCCACCACCATCCCTCTGCCCCTGATCCCATCCATCCCTCTGCCACTAATCCCATTCATCCTTCTGCCACTAATCCCATCCATCCTTCTGCCACTAATCCCATCCATCCTTCTGCCACTAATCCCATCCATCCCACAATCCTTCTGCCACTGATCCCATCCCTCTCCCTGATCCTATCCATCCCACCATCCCTCTGCCACTGATCCCATCCCACCACCATCCCACTGCCCCTGATCCCACCCATGCCACCATCCCTCTGCTACTGATCCCATCCCATCCCCACCACCATCCCTCTGCCACCGATCCCATTCCATCCCCACCACCAGTGGGGGCTGGTGCTCAAAATTTGGGGGGGGGGGGGGGGGGGCAAACAAACTGAAAAAGTCTGAAAAATACTTTTCTTTAAAAACATCAATTGCAGCCTCACTGTGCCTATGAAATTCAGCCACTTTGCCCATCAAATGCAGCCACTGTGCCCATCATATGCAGCCACTGCGCCCATCATATGCAGCCACTGCGCCCATCAAATGCAGCCACTGTGCCCATCATATGCAGCCACTGCGCCCATCATATGCAGCCACTGCGCCCATCATATGCAGCCACTGCGCCCATCATATGCAGCCACTGTGCCCATCATATGAAGCCACTGTGCCCATCAAATAAAGCCACTGTGCCCAGCATATGAAGCCACTGTGCCCAGCAACTGCAGTCACTGTGCCCATCAAATACAGCCACTTTGCCATCATATGCAGCCACTGTGCCCAGCATATGCAGCCACTGTGCCCACCAAATACAGCCACTCTGTCCATCATGTGCAGCCACTGTGCCCACCAAATACAGTCACTGTGCCCATCATGTGTAGCCACTGTACCCACCAAATACAGCCACTGTGCCCATCCTATCCTCATCCTCCGGCTTCTCTCCTGTCGATCTATGTATGGATGGATGATGCTGTCCCCCTTCCCCATACACCCCTCTCCTCTCTCCTAGGCCTTAGATCTCAGCACAGACTCAGGTAGAAGTAGTGGGCACAGCAGTGCCATGCCTGCCCTCCCTGCCCCCCCGGACCCACTCATTGGATGTGGCACCCTGAACCCCACCATCGGATCTGCCGGCCACCTGGAAGCGCTGCCCAGAGCCTACATGTTGCAGACTATGATCTTCCTCTTCAGTCTTCACCTTCTTCTTCTACAGCCTGAGCAACTCTTCCTTTGACCCTCAGCCCTGCCCACGATTGTACGGAAAGAGCTCTGCGGACTATCATCAGCTGGAGCTCAGCCCGGGGAGAATGAACAGGATGCGGGACTCCTTGGCTCCTCTTCCTAAGTGCCAGGCATCCAATAGGGGTGGCCTGGCGCTTTAGCCAATCAGGAAACTGCCTCCTGATTGGCGGAGAGAAAGATTAGTTTGAAAATAGCAAAAACTAATTTGCTATCGTCACAATTTGGTGGGATCTCTGCACCCTGAGCCCACCCTATTTTGAAGCCTATTAGAGCCTCTGGCTCTAATCAGGTGCTTCAAAAATTACCACCGCCTCCCACCCCCGCCAAAGGAATCATGTGTCCGGCGTCCTGAAAGGGGCCAGGCGCATGGAAGGGGGGGCGGCGCCCATGCACCCACAATGCACAGGCCACCACTGCCTTCCACCATTCCTCTGCCTAATCTCATCCCCCCCACCACCATCCCTCTGTCACTATCACTTATATTTTGTGGATTTAGGACGGGAATGCACTTCAAGTCTTTGTTAAAACAATCTACTGAGCAGCCCAGAACTAGTTTGTGAGAGTGCCAGTCTATTCCACATTTTCACAGCTCTTACGGCAAAGAAGTCTTTGTTTTTCCTCTAGATGTAAAGAATGCCCCTTTTTTCTCTGTAATGAACTAAATGTGAATAACTTGTAGCCCTCTTTTGGGATGAGAATTACCCACCCCAAATAGGATATTGTGCTATTAGCAAATTAAAATAAAAAAAGAGTTCATCTGACTGCTTGAATTTTTAGAAAATCATGGGCATTAATCGTGATGCATTGCGGAATTGAAGATAAGATAATCGTATTTGCATCGAATCGTGAGACCAGTGAAGATGCGCACCCCTAATAGCAATATATGCATGTAATAAGTCCAATACTGCAGCGAACATATTCACAAGTGCCCACAAATAATTATAATTATTAAATTACTAAGATCAATAGGCCATATACCATGTCCTGTATAACTTGATAAAAGGAACATGTCCTTAAAGTGGAGTTCCACCCAAAAATGGAACTTCTACTTTTTGGATTCCTCCCCCCCTGCGAGGAGGGAGCAGATACCTGTCTAATACAGGTATTTGCTCCCACTTCCTGGCATAGCTCACCGCGGCGCTTGCGGTGACCTATGCCACTTCTGGCGCCTACCCCGTCCTCCCCCGCTGTATTCTGTGAGACACAGAACACAGCAGGGATCTGAGAGGACGCACAGCGCGACTCGAGCATGCGCAGTAGGGAACCAGGAAGTGAAGCCGCACGGCTTCACTTCCTTATTCCCTTACCGAGGATGGCGGCGGCAGCAGCCGAGAGCCGAAGGACGGATCGGCTTCGGCTGCCCACATCGCAGGCTGCCCTCACCGCAAGCGCCGCGGTGAGCTATGCCAGGAAGTGGGAGCAAATACCTGTATTAGACAGGTATCTGCTCCCTCCTCCCCCCTGAAAGGTGCCAAAACGTCATCTGTCTTAGCAAGTGATTTTCCACGAAAAGCGTACCTTAGATATTTGCAACTCAAACACTTTGCTGCTTTCTCTACTACAAGTTCTCCTTCCTCTTCATTAACTTTTTATGAATCTAAATGCAGTTATGACCACAGAAGTAAATCTCCTCTCTCATCAATGTAGAATAGATGCATCTTTAAAACTGCACTTACCAAAGGGCCAAAGGAGTATCCAAGCAATGTTTAAATGGACAATAAACCTGAGCCTTCCTTAGAGCCTTAGGGGAAAAAAAAAGTTAAATTCAAACCAGAGTACCTCTCTGTATTATTAAAAATCTGCATCAAAAAGTCCATACCATGTTAACATAGAACATACCTGTAAAGGCTATTGCATAAACATTACGATTTACCTGCCTATGCCATTTATAGGCCAGCATCTTAGTTCAGGTAGAAGATGCTGACCCTGGTTGATACCAGAATAGTGTCGGAGATAGGAAGGTGAAAGTATCATTAGCAAGAGTGCTATTATCTCCTTGAAGAACGAGAAATAAGGTGTTACATTGCTTCAATGCACTTAACATGAAAATTATATCTTATGCTAGATCTGCTTTAACCCTTTCATGGCCAAGAGAAAAACAAGAGAAAAACAAACCCTAATGCCCAGACCCAGTTTTGCAATTTGCAACATGTGCTAGTAAAATTGTACATATAATCACAACCAGTGGCAAACAATTCAAACCACCACCCGCCCCCCCTCCCGCTCGGATCAACCACACCCTCCAGGCGGCGGCTTCACCCTGCGTCTCCTCCTCCTCTGCTTCACCAATAGGTTCGCTTCTCCTCTCAACTCATCCATACAGGACACCGCCTCCCTAATCAATGCTCCTGGCCCCTAATCTACATGCAAGGCGTCGGATACATGGATTCCAATTGGGTTTTTTTTTTCTTTTGAAGCACGTAATTAGAGCTTGAGGCTCTAATTGGCTTCAAAAAAGGGTGGGCGCGGGCCTGATTGGCCAAGAGAAGAAGCGAACCTATTGGCCACAAAGGAGACACAGGGGAAGCCGCCGTGAAGCCGAGGAGGAGGAGACGCAGGGTGAAGGCTCCGCCCGGAGGGTGTGGGTGATCTCACTGGGAGGGGGGGTGGGTGGTGGTTTGGATTGTTTGCCACTGGTTGCGATATGTACAATTTTACTAGCACATGTTGCAAATTGCAAAACTGGGTCTGGGCATAAGGGTTTGTTTTTCTCTTTCTGCCCACCTCACTCGCCATCAACAGATAAGTTTTGTCTATTTGCCTAACTAATTTTGTGAGTGGCATTGCTTCTTCGCTAACTTTCTGTTACACTTTTTTTTCCTGGAATGTCAGTTAATGCTTAGGTTTAAAACCTCAATAAAAAATTTTATGAAAAAAAAAAATATGTATATAGAGCCAATCCTTTCATGTTGATTTATAACTATTAAGAACTTGAGTCTGGCACCTTAAACCTTTATAAATCCCTTTTGAGTCCCAGCACTTTTTTTCAGAGTGCAAAATCTGGTGCAGCTGGGCATGGCAGCCAATCAGTTTTTAACTTCAGCTTGTTCAATTAAGCTTTGACAAAAAAAAAAAATTGTAGCCGATTGGTTTCTATGCAGAGTTGCACCAGATTTTGAACTCCCAAGTTTTAGTAAATCAACCCCAAGGTCTTAACATTTCTAGTTTGTTTTGCAGTCAAACAAGACAATTGTAATTCAGTATTTTGGTTGATATTTTCTTTTGATTGCAAACTCTAAATGTTTTTTTTTTTTTTTTTTTTTTTTTTAGAAATGAGAGAAAAAAAAAATGGTGAAAATTAAGAAAAAAGCTATTTTGTTACGATTTTGACTAAAAACAAATGTAGTAGATGAAGCTCTGTGTTTTATTCTGAAAGAAAATTAATAATTTGCCTGGAATCAAAAAATACCAAAATTTGTCTGTTTTTTCCATGTAATTTGGACAATACAGTGCTGACCAACTTCCCTGTCCCTGCTGAAGAAAAGCATCCCCACAACATAATGCTGCCACCACCACGTTTCACTGTGGAGAAGGTGTGTTCAGGGTGTTAATTTGCAGTGTTAATTTTCCGCCACACATAACGTTTTGCTTTAAGGCCAAAAAGTTAAATTTTGGTCTCATCAGACCAGAGCACCTTCTTTCACATGTTTGCTGTATCCCCCACATGGCTTCTCGCAAACTGCAAACAGGACTTCTTATGGCATGGCTTTCATTTTACCAATGGCTATGTTCTTGCCACTTTTCCATAAAGGCCAGATTTGTGGAGTGCACAACTAATAGTTGTCCTGTGGACAGATTCTCCCACCTGAGCTGTGGATCTTGTGGATTTTGGTTGTAACATGACAAAATGTGGAAAATGTCAAGAGGTGTGAATACTTTTTCAAGGCACTGTATATGGTGTAGAAAAAATGGTGTGCCTTACCCCTTCCCTTTTTGGAGTTAAGGATTTTTATAACCCTTGGTGGATGCTGGGCAGGACAAAGGCTACTGAATGTTGTTTTTAACTCAGTACATCGCTTTGTTATGCTTATCACTGGACAATTGATCGTGAGTAATTCATTTATATAAATAAATGTGGTAAAAACCAATATGATTGTTAATTACAATTTATGACATATGTTCAAATTGTATTATAGAGATGTGACACTCTATACACCCCTGATGAATGAGACTTGGTTTCTCTAAAATGCATCGGGTGAAGGAAGACACATCGTACCATCTATTATTCTTAGGATAGTTACCGTATTAGCAATATTGTATGCCGTACTCATGTTTTTTCAATCTTTGATTTTGTACCAATTAAAAACGGTCTTACTTTTTAAACACATACAGTGAGGAAAAAAGTATTTGATCCTCTGCTGATTTTGTACATTTACCCACTGGCAAAGAAATGATCAGTCTAAAATTTTAATGGTAGGTGTATTTTAAACAGTGAGACAGAAGAACAAAAATATCCAGAAAAACACATTTCAAAAAAGTTATAAATTGATTTGCATTTTAATGAGTGAAAAAAGTATTTGATCCCCGATCAGCAAGATTTCTGGCTCCCAGGTGTCTTCTATACAGGCAACAATCTGAGATTAGGAGCATTCTCTTAAAAGGGAGTGCTCTTCATCTCATCTTGAACATTTGAATGATTCAGAGGAGAACTGTGTGAAGGGGTTGTAGTCAGATGAGACCAAAATCGAGTTCTTTGGCATCAACTCAACTCGCGGGGGTTTGGAGAAGGAGGAATGCTGCCTATGACCCCAAGAACACCATCCCCACCATCAAACATGAGAGGTGGAAACATTATGCTTTGGGGGTGTTTTTCAGCTAAGGGGACAGGACAAATTTACCACATCAAAAGGAACGATGGACCAGGCCACGTACTGTCAAATCTTGAGTGAGAACCTCCTTCCCTCAGCCAGGGCATTGAAAGTGGGTCGAGGATGGATATTCAAGCATGACAATGACCCAAAACACATGGCCAAGGCAACAAAGGAGGAGCTCAAGAAGAAGCACATTAAGATCCTGGAGTGGCGTAGCCAGTCTCCAGACCTTAATCCCATAGCAAATATGTGGAGGGAGCTGAAGGGTCGAGTTACCAAACATCGGCCTCAAAACCCTAATGACTTGGAGAGGAACTGCAAAGAGAAGTGGGACAAAATCCCTCCTAAGATGTGTGCAAACCTGGTGGCCAACTGCAAGAAACGTCTGACCTCTGCGATTGCCAACAAGGGTATTGCCACCAAGTATTAGGTCATGGTTTGCGAAGGGGTCAAATACTTATTTCATGCATTAAAATGCAAATCAATTTATAACTTTTTTGAAATGCGTTTTTCTAGATGTTTTTGTTGTTATTCTGTCTCTCCCTGTTAAAATAAACCTAACATTAAAATGATCAACTGATCATTTCTTTGTCAGTGGGCAAACATACAAAATCAGCAAGGGATCAAATACTTGTTTCCCTCACTGTATGCAAGTGTTGTTACAATAGTGCCTCATAAAGCCCCACTAAGGGGAATGTACATTTTTTCAGTTAGCTTACTAGGGATGTGGCACTGGTGAGAATACAACCAACACTATAGAGATAGTACAATGACATGACAACAAAGGCCTTGTCTTTGAAAAAATGTAGAAAACCATTAAAAAATGCACTACTTGGAACAGAAAACAGTTTGATGTGTTTATTTGCACAAAAGAACTTCAAACTCAACTAAAAAAAGAATCTATCTATCTTGCTATGCTGTGTCAAAAATTGATGCCAACAATAAATACATGCACGAAGCACAGAGCTACTATGGAAAAAAATCAATAAATAAAATAAAACAAAATATATTTCCTATATATGTGATGTGGTAGGCTGTGAATGTTGTGAACGTTTGTAACTAATGGTTTTAAAGGGTTACTTGAAATTTAGGCAAAAAATGCAAAAAATAGGATTTTTTAAAACAGCTTACCTGTAAAATCCTTTTCTTTCGAAGGACATCACGGGACACAGAGCCACAGTAATTACTGATGGGTTATATAGGTATCACTGGTGATTGGACACTGGCACACCCTATCAGGAAGTTCAACCCCCTATATAATCCCTCCCCCTTGCAGGGATACCTCAGTTTTGTAGCCAAGCAATATAGTGTATTAGAAGAGGGGCGGGACCTCTGTGTCCCGTGATGTCCTTCGAAAGAAAAGGATTTTACAGGTAAGCTGTTTTAAAAAATCCTATTTTCTTTCTCGAACATCACGGGACACAGAGCCACAGTAATTACTGATGGGATGTCCCAGAGCAATGCTACCTGAGGGGGGGGGACCACGACCAAGTAGGGTGCAATCAGACCTGAGGACCCTGTACCGCTGCCTGCAGCACACTACGCCCAAAGGCGATATCCTCATGCCTTCTCACATCCACCTGATAGAATCTGGTGAATGTATGAACTGAAGACCAGGTTGCGGCCTTGCTGATTTGAGCCATAGAGGCCCGGTGATGCACTGCCCAAGAAGCACCAATAGCCCTTGTGGAATGTGCCCTGATCTGAAACGGAGGAATCTTCTGTTTCAAACCGTAAGCTTGAATGATCAACTGTCGAATCCATTTAGCAATGGTAGCTTTTGACGCTGCCTGTCCTCTATTGGGACCCTCTGGCAGCACAAACAAAACATCCGTCTTGCGGATCTGAGCAGTTGTCCCTAGATAGGCCTTAACTGCTCTTACTACATCCAACGAATGTAGAGATCTCTCTTTCGGAGAACAGGGATCTGGAAAAAAGGAAGGCAGAACAATGTCTTGGTTTAAATGAAAATCAGAAACCACCTTCGGTAAAAAACTAGGATGAGGGCGTAGTACCACTCTATCCTTGTGTATAATCAAATAAGGCTCCTTACAGAAAAGAGCTGCTAATTCTGATACTCTTCTAGCAGAAGAGATGGCCACCAGAAAAATTAACTTCCTTGTCAACAAGACCAAAGGAATCTGACTTATTGGTTCAAAAGGCTGTCTTTGTAACACAGCCAGGACCAAGTTCAAGTCCCAGGGGTTTAGGGGCGCTTTAACCGGAGGATTAAGACGCATCACCACCTGCATAAAATTTCGGACCAAAGAATGCGAAGCAAGTGGCCGCTGAAATAATACTGATAAAGCAGAGACCTGGCCCTTGATGGTACTCAAGGCCAGCTTCATCTCTAATCCTAATTGTAGAAAATCAAGAATTCTACCTATGACATATTTCCTGGGATGCCAACCTCTGGATTCACACCAGGTTATATAAGCTTTCCAGACTCTATGATAAATCATCCTGGAAGCTGGCTTCCTTGCATTAATCAAGGTAGATATGACAGGACCTGAGAGCCCACGACTCTTCAGAACGTGGGTCTCAATAGCCAAACCGTCAAATTTAGCGTTTGTAAGGCAGGATGGAACACTGGACCTTGAGATAACAGGTCTGGACGTACCGGTAGGGTCCACGGGGAACCCACCGTCATCCTTACTATTTCTGCATACCAAGTCCTTCTGGGCCAAGCGGGGGCCACCAGAAGTACCGACTTCCTTTCCTACCTGATCCTGCGAAGGAGTCGTGGTAGTAGCAGAATAGGCGGGAATGCATAAATCAGTGAGAACCGATGCCACGGAATCACCAACGCATCCGTCCCGCATGCAAGAGGATCTTTTGTCCTTGCCACAAATCTGTCTATCTTTGTGTAGAATCGGGATGCAAAGAGATCTACATCTGGAACCCCCATCTTTGGCATATGGCCCAAAAGACGTCGGGATGCAGAGACCATTCCCCTGGAAGTAACTGCTGGCGGCTTAGATAGTCCGCCTGCCAATTCTCTATTCCCGGGATGAAAACTGCCGATATGCATGGCACATGCATCTCTGCCCAGACTAAGATCTGGTTCACCTCCTTTTGAGCAGCTCGGCTCTGGGTGCCTCCCTGATGATTGATATAAGCCACTGCTGTGGCATTGTCGGACTGGATCCTGACCGGACAACCCTGTAGCCTGATAGTCCAGGCTTTTAGAGCTAAATGTATCGCCCGGATCTTCAGAATGTTGATGGGTAAGGTCCTCTCTGTCTTGGACCATATCCCTTGGACCGCAGCCTGTTCCAGAACTGCTCCCCAACCTGACAGACTGGCATCTGTTGTTACCACCGTCCAGGTAACCGGTAGAAAGGATTTCCCCTTCTGCAGGTTCTCGGGTATGAGTCACCAATTGAGGCTCTGACGCACCGCATGCGACAGGCGCATCGGAAAGTCTAATGCCTGAACCTTCTTGTTCCAGGTCGACAGAATACTGTGTTGCAGCATTCTTGAGTGAAACTGAGCATAGGGAACTGCTTCGAATGAAGACACCATCTTCCCTAGTAGCCTCACACAAAGGCGGACTGAGGGACCCTTCTTGGTCCTTACTGTCAGAATCAGCTCTCTCAAAGCAGTGATCTTTGCCTGGGGTAGAAATATTTTCTCCTGGCTTGTATCTATAATCAGACCTAAATACTTCAGTCTTCTTACTGGTTTTAGGAAAGACTTTTCTAAGTTGAGGATCCAACCCAGGTGTTCTAGATACCTGACTGTGGTCCTCAAGTTTCCATTCAAAGAGGCTACCGACCGGTCTATCAAGAGCAGGTCGTCTAGGTATGCTATGACAGCTATACCCTGAGCCCTTAATCTGGCCAGAGGAGGAGCCAAGATTTTTGTGAACACTCGAGATGCAGTGGCTATCCCGAAAGGCAGAGCCACAAACTGGAAATGGCGCCCTCCTACCTCGAAGCGCAGAAACTTCTGATGAGCAGGAAAAATGGGCACATGCAGATATGCATCTCTGATGTCTATTGATGCCAGAAATTCTCCTCCCTACAGGGTGGGAACTACTGTTCAAATTGATTCCATGCGGAAGGATTGAATCCTTAGGAATCGGTTCAGATCCCTTAAGTCCAGAATGGGCCTGACATCCCCATTTGGCTTTTGGACCGTAAAAGGGTTGGAATAGAAGCCCAATCCCTGGTCCTTTGCGGGAACTATCATAATGACCTCCTGCGACAAAAGTCGCCCTAACGCTAGAAGGAGCGACTGGTACTTCTCTGGGTCTCTGGAACACCTGATCTGAGGAACCGAGGAGAGGGGAATTCCTGAAACTCCAGCTTGTACCCTAAGGTTACCGTGGAGATTACCCATCTGTCCTGGAAGTCCTCCTGCCAGAGCTCTGAGAACTGTCGCAGTCTTCCCCCACTCGAGTGAGCGGGGGCGCCCCCTCATGCAGAGGTCTTAGTGTTTTGCCTAGTAGGCTTCTTTCCCCAGGACCTCTTTTGTCCCTGGGGTTGACTCTTGTCTCTGGACCCCGATGGAGGCGGCCGTCGAGACTGCCTGGAGGCTGAAGCCCCCGGCGCTGGAGAAAGAGTCCGTTTGAAAGAGGGACGCTTACTCTTCTTCTTGACAGGTAAGAGAGTGCTTTTCCCACAAGAGATTCTCTTGATATAGTTATCCAAGTCCTCTCCAAACAACCTTGCACCACGAAATGGAAACCCAGCCAGTAGCTTCTTACATGGTGCTTCGGCTGACCAATTTTTCAACCATAGGATTCTACGTATATGCACCAACCCCAGTGAAAGACGGGAGGTTTGCACGATAGAATCTCTAATGGCGTCAACCACAAAGCATAAGGCCGCTGGAAGGTTAGCAAACCCCTGGGTCTGCTGTTCAGGTAATACTTTGATGACCTGCTTAACATGGTCTCTTAAGTATTGACAGACTCCAATCGCTGCTACTGCAGGTTGGGCCACTGATCCTGCTAAGGAGAAACCATCCTTCAATAGGGATTCCATCCTTTTATCTACAGGATCCCTGAGCATTGTCTACAGGACAAGTCAGGCTATTATTTACGGAGGAAATGGCGGCATCAATAACCGGTATTCCCCACATTTTAATAAACTTTTCTTCCATCGGATAAAGTGTTGAAAACTTTCTCGGCGGAAAAAAACGTTTGTCTGGGTGATCCCACTCAGAATAAATAAGCTTTTCAAGTAAAGTATGAACAGGAAAAGCATGTGCTGCTTGGAAAGGTTTCAGTGACCCCAAAGCAGAAGAGGATTCTTTAGCAGTTTCAGGTATGGGCAACTTAAATGTGGAGCGGACCAATCCAGTGAGGATCTGCACTAAGACTTTCTCCTCTTGGGAAGTCGCAGAGGGTCCCTCTCCACCTGAATCCTCCGAAGAGGAATCATCCATCCCATCCCGATCCTCTGAAAGGGATTCATCTCCTTTATCCCAGAGCTCCTCTGTCTGAGGGTCTTGGGGAACAGAGGAAAGCCTAGTGCGTTTTCTTCCACTGAGTGAAGACGTAATCACGGCCATTAATCTTTCCTCTAGACCATTAATGGTTGAGGAAAAAACCTCTTGTGTAATATATACAGGGGCTGAAGTGCCAGAAGCAGGTGTAGCCCCTGACCCCGATGGCTCTCCCTGGCTAGCCGTCCCTGGCCCATCTTTTAGGGGGGGGAGGATGCTGCCGACAGGGGGCCCTCAGAACCTGAACGAGATCCCCTAGTGTCTCTGGTTCCTGGGGTGCTTGAACCTCTTCTACCCATAGTGCAAAGCAACAAGGTGTGAGGTATACAAATGAACACTGCCCGCTGAGCGATGTAGTCTGGCTAAAAGCCTTGCTACCCAATGCTCAGTCTGGTGTTACTTCAGTAAATGCTGCCTAGGAGAATGCCCGTGTCCCACCTTACATGCGACCGTCAGCTCTGTGTCTCTCAGAAGGCTGTGTGCACCTGTACAGAGTGCCTCTAATAGCCTGCAGCTGGCCTGAGTGGGGAGTCTAAGCACTCAGTGCTGACGTCCCGCCCCTCCCCCTCTACCGCCCCCCCTTCGAGTTTTGAAAAAAAAAACAGGCGCTTCCCGCGCTGCCGACTCTCCTGTCATGTCTCTGGAGGAAGGCTGGGAGCGGGGGGGGGGGGGGGGGGGGGAGACTGGTACAAGTTCTGCCTGAACGGCTAGATTCAGAGATGGTGGCCATTAGGCCGCAGAGTCCGGGTGGTATAACCACTTTCTAGACCCCTGCGGCCCCTCTCTAGCCTGGGGGGGAACATTCAAACATGAGAAATCCCCCTTTCCACCTTACCTGTTTGCAGCCTGCTTGATACGCTGGGACATAAACAGCGATTACAACACCTGAGACAGACATGTCAGCATGTGTAGGTTTGTGCTCTTGCAGCCCCCGGTGGTCACAATAGGCATAGCATGCATTTACCTTAAAGGAGAAAAGCCACTAGAACTCAAAAATTCTGTGGAATCTCCTCTTACCTTATCCAGCCGCAGGGTGCTGTTTACACAGACCCAATCTTCACCTCTCACGGTGGGCTCCGTTTGAAAAAACCGTCAGAGACTGGGGCCCCCATCAGTAAGGGGATCCAACAGTTCTGGGACCGTAAAGCACCTCGCCAGAAATTAGGAAGTTTAAAGCCATTTTCTGATCTGCGGGGTCCAGCTCTCTAAAAAGAGAAGCGTTACGGGTAAAACCTCGTTTCTTCGGACACGAGGCCCGGGTACCATTCAATTCGGCCATGAAAAGACACTTTGAATGGATCCGGTTCGCCTGGCTTGCCCCAGTATAGGATCTTAGGATATTCCCTTTGGAGCTCAGCACAGGACATCTTTACACGTCCATCACCTAAGACACTGGCGTAAAAACTGAGGTATCCCTGCAAGGGGGAGGGATTATATAGGGGGTTGAACTTCCTGATAGGGTGTGCCAGTGTCCAATCACCAGTGATACCTATATAACCCATCAGTAATTACTGTGGCTCTGTGTCCCGTGATGTTCGAGAAAGAAAAATAGTTTCTAGTTGTTTTATTTATTCAGTTTCTTATACATATAAATAGGGAATGGTGCAATAAAATATGCTCTACTCCTCCTCCACCTAAATGAGAACACCACATAAATATGCTTTTTCTGCTTGATAAGAATATGGTAGGGCCTAAAATATGAGTGCATTTAGTCTGTCAATTGCTGAAAACTGCCATGTCAGTTTTTTGGCAACACCCTGTATTTACAGTGGCAAGTTTCAGAAACTACTCCAAAATGACTCTATTTTGATAAATAGACCCCCCTTGGACTTCCTATTTTTCAAAATTTATTAGCAGCAATAATAAAAAAAATTAACTACAGGAACCCAGAAAAGACCACACAATTACTCTAAGTAGACCCCCCCCCCCCCAAAAGGTTTTTGGCAAGAGGTATAACTTGGAATTATTCAGAATGCACTTGGCAGCAGTACTAAAATACAATTTAAATACTGATGTATCAACAAAAGCATATATTCAGTGTTGTGTTTCGCAAAAACTGCATCCAACATTACATTTAACTACTTCTCCCATGCACAAGGATATGTTATCAATATGCCACAGTCATTTGGTGGGAAAACTACAGGGACCCAAAACAAATGAGTGCCTTGTGGCTGTCAATGGCTGCAAACTGCCATGTGGGGTTTTTGGCCCTGTATTGCAATTACCTTGTGGCTGTCAATGGCTGAAAACTGCCATGTGGGGTTTTTGGCCCTGTATTGCAATTACGATGGTTCCAAGTGACAAGATTTCAGAAATGACTCCAAAGCAAATATATTTAGACAAATATTTAGATAATTCGACCATTGACAGCCAGAATGCACTCCCATGTTTCTGGACCCTACCATGTTCTCACCAAGCAACTTGTCTGATACAAGTGGGCATGGGAAAGGTAGCCAAACTGCCCCCCCTCCAAAAAAAAAAAAAAATGGGGCATAAGTTTTGACTTTTTTTTTTTAAATCAGAAAAAAGTTTATCAAAGAACAAAACAGAAATACATCCATCCAGATATTATGTGCAGCAATAAATCTAAGTACAGCTGATGATATATTGTATATAAATCACAAATGATTAAAAGGTACCATCGTATTGGGTGGCTTTAGTGATACCGCATGGTGTTACATCCTCAGTGTGCAACTATACTGATCTGTATGTCCTTAACTTTAGTGCATACAGGGGATAAAATAGAAAAGGGAAAAGGGAAAAACAAATAAAAATTCTATACCCAAGTATAGTGGAAACGTCTACTAATATGATGTGAATGTACAATGTATATGTAAAGCGATGCGTAAATTGACGGCGCTATATAAGTACCTGAAATAAATATAAATAAATAAATATTTTAAATTAGCTACCATAGCTCAGTAGTCAATTCCTAAAATGGGAACTGCTTGCCACTCCTTAAGTTACAGTTTTGCCCCAACATCTACCAATTCACATTTGTAGTAGTCTGTCCTTCCCCAACTGGATTGGACCCAGTCCAGGTGTGTCCAGCCATGGTTGCCACAAGGAGTAGAATTTTTTAAGTACATTTCTATGTTGGTAAGTGAGTTTTTCACGTATTAATGTACGGTTTACCACATCAACCTATTGCTTCCCCATTGGTACCTGTGGAGTTATCCAATGCCGTGCGATCATTTTGCGCACTATGTACAATAGACGCAATTCTGCAGTATGGCCGTTCGACAAAAGTGAGGGTATCTCCAAGGCACCGAGCAAGCAAACAACTGGATCCTGTGGCAGTGGAAATTGAAATACTTGTGAGATAGTAGAGAGGAGAGGATATAGTGTCAGTAACAAAATAATTTCGGGCATTTCCACAACAAATGCAACAAATCTCCATTATTTCTTTTTTTTTTTCAAATATAACTTTTAACACCAACAGGCAAAATCAGGTCAATATAGCAAAAAGACGATATAACATATAAATTACAGCTGAAATATAACCTCATTCATCTAATATATATCGGAACCGATCAGTAGAGTCGCCTATGAAGCCAATCTCTAACCGGCTCCACTACATGTTGTCTTCTAGAGGGGGTACATAAAAGAAATTCAAATAGCAGACCTGACATCACTCGTTCCTTTTTCCTATTTCCAAAATAGAACTAAAAGAAAAGGGTGTGGAACAGAAAAGAAAGAGAGGGGAGAAAAGAGGGGGGAGGGGAGAGAAAGAATGAAGGGAATAAGCAGCGGGAGGGTGTGTAGAAAGGAAGAGAGGGGACTGGGTTATTTCTTTTTTTATTTTATTTCCATTATTTCTTTTACATTTTGTGCATAGTGGCGTATCTCTGAATACCCACTTATGAGGTAGTGCTGACGTCCTGTATACTCTGTGTATTAAGAATAGGTGGGATAATCTATGTGATGCTGAAACCGACTCCAAGGGGGCGGAGGTCAGGCATAGGTCCCATGTTTCCCCGTCTATAGATCCCAGATCTTTTTCCTACCCTCTTCTGCTGGGGAGTTTGGAAGCGTCATGTGTGGATTTCAATAGTCTAGCATAAACTCTTGAGATCATTCCTTTCCTATCCTCCATCAACAGCACATCAGTCATCAGGGGATGTGTCGTGGATGCGAGCAAAGATATTCTATTCTCCCTCTGAATGGTGTGCCTAAGCTGCAGATATTTATAAAATTGGGTTCTAGGGAGGGCGGACTCCTCTTGTAGCTCCATAAAGGATTTAAATATGGTGCCGCTGAATAGATGGGAGATATATCGAATGCCCACCCTCTCCCAGAAATGAGTCCTTAAGTTTGAGCAGTTCTTTCTAATATTTATTCCTCCATATGAGAGTAAATGTACAAACTCCCCAGACACGAGGAATAGTATATTTTCATAAGGTGTTTAATAGGAGTATTGTGGGGAGTGTTTGTGATAAATGTGAGAACCCTGCCTCAAAGTGGGACAGTGCCAGAATTAAGGAACCATCTGGTACCAAAGACCTGACGAGGTCTGTTACATCTTCGCAACCCCAGTTACCCAATTGTTGGGTTTGGGAGGCCACAAAGTAGAATCTGGAGTGCGGAACTGCCAATCCACCTTGATTTTTGGTGAATTGCAATGTGTATAAGCTGATACGTGCTATTTTATTACCCCATATTAAAGCTCTAAACTGAGAGTCTATTTGGGCAAACTGTTTATGTGGTATCCATGTGGGAGCGTTATGGAATATATATAGAAGTTGCGGAGCCCATACCATTTTAATTAAATTGGCCCTCCCAGTGGCTGATAGTGGAAGTTTGGTCCATGCCGAACATTTGGTCCTGAATTTGCCAAGCAAAGGAACCAGATTCAGCTTAATGTATTGACTTGGGTCCTGAGTCACTTGCATTCCAAGGTACCGGAATTCAGTGACCTTTTGTACAACCGCTGCACAGCTGGGTAAGGGTCGTGTCAATGGATCTAGGGGCATGAGCACTGATTTACTCCAATTAATGTTGAACCCTGACAAATCTCCAAAGTCAGCTATTAGTTGCATCACATTCCTCAAAGAATTGTCATTGTCCCCCAGATAAATCAAAGTGTCATCCGCATATAAGGAGATGGCGTCTTTTTGGGTACACCGAAGAAAACCTACGATATTTTGTGAGGCTCTAACATGGATGGCCAAGGGCTCCAGAGCCATGGCAAACAGCAGGGGTGAAAGTGGGCACCCCTGCCATGTGCCCCTAAAAAGCCTAAAGGGTTCTGATATGTCCCTATTAATTCCCATTCTTGGGGAAGGAGTGGTATATAGCAGCTGTACCCATTTGAGGAAGGAGGGGCCTACCCCAAATCTTGTCAATACTTCCCATGAATAAGGCCACTGAACGCTGTTGAACGCTTTAGCCACGTCTAAAGAGAAGATACCGGAGTTGTCAGTAGGTAACTGTAAGTTTAAAAATAGTCTGTGTAGGCTTTGGGACATGGATCTCGTCGGTATGAAACCAGACTGGTCTTTATGGATCACTTTTTGGATGCATTTGGCTAACCTATTAGCCAATACCCTAGCCAGAACTTTGACGTCAAATTTAAGTAGCGAGATCTCTACGAGTCTGGTGAAAGGGCTCCTTTCCTGGTTTTAAGAGAACGACTATAAGCGCATCACACTCATAGAGGGGGGAAGTTTCCCTGTTTCAAATGCCTTATTGTAGACTTGAAGGAGAGTTGGAATTAATTGTGCGGTATATCACTTGTAGACTTCGGACAGTAAGCCATCGGCTCCAGGCGCCCGTCCATTTTGTGCATGAGCCAAATCTACGAGGAGCTTATCCTCAGTCAATGGGGCATTGAGCAGGCTTGCGTCCGAAGTGGACAAACGTGGTATAGGATATCTATCTAAGAAGGAATGGAGGTCATCAGATGAGGGTTGAACTTTGGATGTATAGACATCCTGAAAATAATCCTTAACCACTTCAGCCCCGATAGAATTTACCCCCTCCCTGACCAGAGCACTGACCAGAGCACTTTTTGCGATTCAGCATTGCGTCGCTTTAACTGAAAATTCCGCGGTCTTGCGACGTGGCTCCCAAACAAAATTGACGTCCTTTTTTTCCTCACAAACAGAGCTTTCTTTTGGTGGTATTTGATCACCTCTGAGGTTTTTATTTTTTGCGCTATAAACAAAAAAATAGCGACAGTTTTGAAAAAAAACGCATTATTTTTTACTTTTTGCTATAATAAATATCACCAAAAATATATAAAAAAACATTTCTTTCCTCAGTTTAGGCCGATACATATTCTTCTACATATTTTTGGTAAAAAAAAAAAAAAAAAAAAATCGCAATAAGCGTTTATTGATTGGTTTGCACAAAAGTTATAGCGTCTACAAAATAGGGGATAGTTTTATGGCATTTTTATTGATAATTTTTTATTTTTTTTACTAGTAATGGCGGCGATCAGCGATTTTTATCGTGACTGCAACATTATGGCAGACACATCAGACAATTCTGACACATTTAAAGTCCCCTAGGACCAAGATCGGTATGCCAGGAAAGCGGGTTACAAAGTCAACCAGTGTTGTAAGGAGACAGGCTGAAAATGGTGGAGGAATGTACGTCCCTGCTAATATATACTTTGTCCCATAAAGGGAACACAATATAAATACATAGCGACCATCCGGGTCAGTTTTAACTTCCATGCAGGAAAATTGTGTACCCCTTCGAATCAGGACACTCACTCCCCTAAACCGAGTATACCAGAGCATGGAATTGGTGACAAAACTGTCTTAGGGCAAATAGAGGAATAGAAGTCGGGGGGGAGATGAGTCTCCTGTAGACAAATCACATCTGCATTTAAACGCTTGATCGTGCAGAGCACAGCCAATCGCTTAACCGGGTTGTTTAAGCCCCGGACATTCCAGGACATACTCTGGTAAGTTTAGACATTGCATTAGTATTACAGTAAAATCATAAATAGATCCTGTAATTGGTGTACGGCCCAATTCCAGGGCAATGGGATAGCATACAGTCAGGCGATTATACCAGCGAGAAGAAGCGATCCCCAAGTTCAGTAAACGATCCGTTGGAGGTAAGGAAAAAATCAAAGTGGAATAAAGGAACAACAAAAAGAGCCATGGTAAAAAACTCAAAAAAAGAAAACATAAGTTGGCTAGGGGTCTATGCCAGACCATCCTGGGGGCAACAGTGGAAGCACACACCAGTGTCATACAACTTCTCAACAGCGAGGACGAAAGCCGTAGCCTTTAAACAAAAATTATGGCAGAAACAGTGGGTTCCGCCTTGACATGGATGTCAGTGGACAAGATGAAGCTTGCAAGCTTGCATTCAGCGCAAATATAGTACCTTTCATGATGGGGCAGGACGTCTGTTGCGTGCCTCATGGAGCAATCGTTCTTCCCGGTCCAGCCATTGTGTAGCTGCAAACGGTGTATCAAAGAATTGGACCGAACCTAGCGATTCGACTTGCAGGCGAGCCAGGAATAACATAGCATACTTTAATTCCAGATCCCTGAGGCGTCGTTTTACATCTATGAATTTAGCTCTTTGTTTCTGCAGGTCTGCTGAGAAATCTGGAAAAAGAGATATCTTGGCATTATCGATCTTCAAAGCTGCAGGTCTGGTTCTGGCATTGTAAAGGAACGCATCTCTATCCTTATAATTAAGGAGTTTGAACAGTAATGGTCGCGGTGGGGCTCCTGCTTGTGGAGGCCTAGCCAGAATCCTGTGCGCCCTCACCACTGAAAACATTGGAGAGAACACCTTTGTCGAAGATGGTAATGAGCCACTTCAATAAATTCAACAGGATTCTTGCCTTCCACTCTCTCAGGTAGACCTATGGCACTCACATTATTGCATTTCATCCTCTTCTCGAAATCATCTAAATGAGAGGCGTGCTGTGCTGTGAGGGGAGTATTGTAAGTGAGGTCCCGTTGCATGGGCGCCATGTCATCTTCTATGGAACTCACTCTCCCCTCTAGAGCTGATGTTCTCTCCCTCAGCTTTTGGGTGTTTTGACCCCCTTTATCTCTGTGGTAAGGCCAGCTTTGGATAGGTTACAGGTATTCACTGCAATGAAAATGTCCCGTAGTGTGGGTTCACTCACGGTGCCCGGAGCGGTGAGTTCAGGGGGCCTAGCAAAGATATCCCCTGGAGTACTCACTGTGTCCCAGTCGAATCCTGTGCCGCTGTTCTCCTCCAGCGGTACTGTGTCATCTGCTTCGGATAAGCCCCCTGACGAGTGTTCCGGATTGCCAGCAGAGGCTGTGGGGTCCGTGGATAGCGGCATGGAAAACACCTTTTCAGCTGCCTCTCTGTGTCTGTCATTAGCAGACCGTGGGAGAGGCAGCCATTTTGGACCATGAGGTCCGTGGACCTAGCCGTATTCTGTCGATTTGTGGATGCCATCGAGCATATGTCGGCCAGACAAGGATAGTACCGAGCTCTGCGGGTCTTTCGACGGCCACTGACCTGTAGCCGGTAGGTTGTATATCATGTCCTCAGGATTACAGAGCGGATTCTCGGCGGAGAGAACTGAAGGTGCATCTGGCTACATCCGCTGTCTGGCCACGCCCCTTGATTTGGACTTTAAACTCCAATTTTTTTCAGAATTCACAAACATCAATATTATGAAAATGTAAATACAAATTTTTCAACAAACACGTACATTCAGTGTCAGGTTTCACAAATACATGGTAAAAACTGCATCCAACTATACGTTCGGCTACCTTTCCCATGCCCACTTGTACCAGACAAGTTGCTTGGTGAGAACATGGTAGGGTCCAGAAACATGGGAGTGCATTCTGGCTGTCAATGACTGAAAACTGATTTGTGAATTTTTTGGTACTCTATTGTATTTACTTAGTAGAAGAGGAAGGACCCCAAAAACTAGTCCAAGAGTACTTATTTTAGAAAAATAAGCCCCCCGCAAAGGTTTGCTAGGGGTAAAATTAGGCAATAAGACAGAGGGATGGAAGAATGATTTCTGGGGAATGCTTTAGGGACAATATAAGTATTTTTTAAACATGAAGGGCAAAAAAATGAAAAAAAAATATATAAAAAGTGCTCAACCTGTGGCCCTTGAAGCTTTCTTATGTGGCCCTCAACCTCAAACCGGGGAAGAGCATCCTCCGGATTGGCAACCCATTCATTGCAATCTGGGCTTGCTGACTTGCCAAATGGATAAATGGAATACCGCGCCAATCCAACAAATGAAGCAGCCAACACTACAAAACGACTGTATTTGTGCACATTAACTAAATAAAAAGTGTAGCGCTATGATGATGAAACAGATGTAGGGTGTAGGACAGAAGGAAGCCTGTTTACATTTGAAGAAACCAATAACTTCATCTAATCCAAAACCTATATGTGCTAGATAGTGCCGTGAATATGGATATGACATCCAATATCATCACTCGTGTAAATAAGAAGATGCTCTATCTCGCTAGGAAGAGCAGAAAACATCAAAAAAAAAAAAACTGAAAGTATAAAAAGGTTAATATTGATTACAACATCCAAACTTATCAGTGATAAAGAAAATATATAGTGTCAGAAGTGTCCATAATGCAAATGGATGAAACTCCCAAATAAACAATATAAACATATTAGTCCATATGTTATACGGTGTGGTTGGCCCAAATTAAATCCCAGGCGGGTGGCATCACAAGGAACTATCCAATTTTCAGTAAAAGATGGAATACTCTTACCGACTTTGATGGACTCACAGGCCTTTGGCGGTGAGTCAACTAGGCTTGTACTGTCTTATGATGGATGACAGTGACAGGATGGCTTGTACTCCGGAAGGGTTCTCCCTCAGATGGGGGGCCAGGAATCCGCCCAAAAAGGTCTCCGCAGTCTCCGTCTTTGTCAGCATGCATGGACCATATGTGAGGAAAAAACAAGGAACCTCCACATGGTGTAAATCCAAAAAAACTATTTTTCCAATAGCATTTATTAGATCACTCAAGATCCTCAAACAGTCCAACAAAGTTAAAATTAGCAGAATCGATTCGGGTAATACAAAGTAGATAAAAGTTGGTAAGCGTGGTAAAGGTGGCTGGGTACAGCAAAAAAACCCGACCGGTTTCGTCTACAAAGACTTCGGCTGGGGTATATGCTGTCCTGCCACCTCCACGCTTTTATACATACATAATAGTAATCCATTAAAAACAGCTGTTACAGCGTCGTGCACGCTGACTTCCTGAAACAATGGCGTGCGTTCCAACCTTAGTCATGTGTTATCGAAATTAGCCAATGGGGAGACGAAATATTGGGTCCGCCTCTACCCACCAAGCCTCGATGTGGATAACGTCACGCTATGCGCACTCATTGAACAAGAGAGTGCGTTCCTCAGTAAATCACCCAATCGGAGCCAACGCCGTATGACGTACACACGACCAACATCATGTGGTAACGTCTGACGTGCTGGTAGGTATACATCATTGTATTATACCGAAAGTAAAACACACATCGCGGAGGCTGTTGGAGCGCAGATGCGTTCCAAAAGGGTCATAGAGGAAGGAAGTAATAAATGTACAAGTTAAAATAAAATAAAATTACGGCTATCATTATACTCTGCCGCAATAGTAGAAGTAAGACCCCAGACTTGGAGTGTAATTAGATACCCCGTTAATTAAACTAAACTATCAATTCTGGAAGTCAGTAAGCATTACGGCAGCATTATACTTATTCTTAAATATATACATATATGCATTAAATATGCATACATATATATATACTTTAATACTCATCTCAAATTATATCAAGTCATGGCACATATGTAATTAATGTCCCTGGAAGGAACAGGGAACCATGCTAGAAATCAATATTAACAGTATTTCTCTAATTAATTTAAAATTATAAAAAAAAATATATATAAAAAAAAATTTATTTTTCTTGAGCATAATGTTAATGGTAGAACTAATCTCTATATGTAAGGGGCCACCTTATATTAATTGAAAATAAACCCACAAAAGTGTCCTAACATACATGGGGTTGATTTCAACCAATAATATTATCAGTATAGCTAGGAGTAAATGAATAAAAGGAAAGAATCAAGATTGATTGATGAATGAATTGATGTCCCACTCAACATTCAACCCATATGGCGTGAAACATCTTAATTGATAAATCCAAAAAGTTTCAAGCCTTGATACTCCTCTTATGCATGACTCTCCTCTCCAGTGGGGGGTAAATTTGTCTATTATTTGAAACTTAGTGCCAGTAGGATCTCGATTGTGACAAACTAAATAGTGGTTGGGAACACTATGATTTGTACGTCCCTTTTTAATAGATTTAATATGTTCATTGACCCTTATAGCAAAAGTACGAATAGTCCGCCCCACATACTGCTTCCCGCAAGGACAAGTGATGAGATATACGATGTATCTCGTGGAACATGTAACAAAATGTTTAACCAAATATTCTTTCCCCGTGATGGTTGATCTGAAGGTATCAATCTTCCGAGATTTAAGTGTATTGTATTTACACACCCTACATTTTCGACATGGAAAAAAGCCCTTCATATTTTGGAAAAATGAAGGGACAACTGGGGGGTCAGTTACATTGGGTGCAATTTGTCCCCTAAGGGGCATAGCCCCTCTGTAGATCACCCCAGCTTGTTCCGGGAGCACTGGTCCAAGGACGATATCGTTTTTCAGAACATTCCAGTGCCTACGGAAGATATCCTTAACTTGTTTGTGTTGAGTAGAAAAATTCGTAAGGAAGGACCATTTATGTTTATTTTCTACAATGGGTTTAGGTTGTTCAGAGATAAGTGAATTCCTATCTACTAAGGCGACATTATGTATCACTTCATCTATCTCAGATGCATCATACCCTTTATCAATAAATCTCAACTTCAACACATCAGCTTGGTTGAAATAATCGGTGAGTTTTGAGCAGTTGCGTCTAATCCGCAACATCTGACTCCGGGGAATAGATTTTAGCCATGCTGCGTGATGGCAGCTGTCGATCGGAATGTACCCATTCCGATCGGTGGCCTTGAAAAAAGTTTTGGTGGTGAGGTGGTTATCAACCACTGAAATCTCTAGATCGAGGAAATGAATGGTCGACTGACTGGCCTCATAGGTCAACTCTATCCCGATCTGGTTGTTGTTCAAGAAGCGTATAAAATCGTCCAGAGATTCCATGCTACCTTTCCATAGGAGGAGGATGTCGTCGATGTACCTAGCCCACAACACCAGTTGCGGAGGGTCTAGGGCATAGACGACATCCTCCTCCCATTTGGCCATAAATATATTGGCCAGACTAGGGGCAAACTTTGCCCCCATCGCTACCCCCTTTTTTTGGAGGTAGAAATCTCCACTGTACCAGAAGTAGTTGTGTTTGGTGGCAAAACACAATAAATCCATAATGAACCTCTTCTGAGTACCTGGAATTGTACCATTCCTGGACAGGAAAGAGTGGACCGCTTCAAAACCTGCATTGTGGGGTATACAAGTGTAAAGCGCCTTAACATCCGCTGTAGCAAGAATAAGGTCCTCACTGTATGTGACACGTTCAAGTTTGGCAATAGTGTCCTTAGTGTCCCTTAAGTAAGACGGTGTGGATTTCACTAGCGGTTGGAGAAAGAAATCGATATATTTCCCGATACGGGATGTTATAGAATTTATGCCACTTATAATGGGGCGACCAGGGGGTTGGGTGACATTTTTGTGGACTTTCGGTAAGTAGTAAATGATAGGAATACGTGGGACTAATATGTTTATATTGTTTATTTGGGAGTTTCATCCATTTGCATTATGGACACTTCTGACACTATATATTTTCTTTATCACTGATAAGTTTGGATGTTGTAATCAATATTAACCTTTTTATACTTTCAGTTTTTTTTTTTTGATGTTTTCTGCTCTTCCTAGCGAGATAGAGCATCTTCTTATTTACACGAGTGATGATATTGGATGTCATATCCATGTTCACGGCACTATCTAGCACATATAGGTTTTGGATTAGATGAAGTTATTGGTTTCTTCAAATGTAAACAGGCTTCCTTCTGTCCTACACCCTACATCTGTTTCATCATCATAGCGCTACACTTTTTATTTAGTTAATGTGCACAAATACAGTCGTTTTGTAGTGTTGGCTGCTTCATTTGTTGGATTGGCGCGGTATTCCATTTATCCATTTTGCTGACTTTTCCGACTTTATTACTGCTGCCTTTCCTTGTTTCTATAGTCAAGGGTTGAAATTATAATAATGGATATCTTTGACTATCGGAGCAATCGTACGTTTAACATCGAAGGTGTTTTTACACCCCTGAATAGTGATTCCGAAATAGGAGGGCTATTTTTAAGGCTAAAAAATCTGATGGTTTCCGAGCTTCACTTGGAATGGGACATAGCCTTTCTTGAGCAATATATGAAGGAGCGTTTAGTCCCAAGAGGTTTGAGATGGAATATCCATCCCCAACAGGGTGAATTAGACCTCGAATCCTGGTTCCGTTATTTTAACGAGGCAGGACTCTCCCTACTTGGGTTCCTAATTGAAAAAAAGCGTTTAAGGAAAATAACCTTGGACACAGAAATCAAAGAAATCAGGGATAAGCTCCTCCCCCATAAAAAATCAGCTGAATATAACTCACTCTCTACTAACCTTAAAGACCATTTAGAAAAGGAAGAACGTGAACAGAGGGTTAAAAAACAGAAAAAGTACACAAGGGACATCTGTGACTATAAGAATGGATGTGTGTTTAATTGGCAGGATAAAAATCCACCAATCACGCCCCCAGAGACAGGGCAAGCACCCATTAACAGTCTAGCCCCTCCAAGTTCACAACAAACAATGAATAGAATTGTACCTAATAAACATGATGTATACCATTCACCAGTTAGACCCTTCACACCCATACCCCAACATAAGAACCCAACCTCCAATAATGGGGGAAGGGGGAGGAATAACAGAGGTAGGGCAAAGGGAAGTAGGAACCAAAGACCATATCATGAATATCATAGACAGGATCCGTCCCCCTGGAGAAGAAATAATGACCATCACGATCATTACTCAGATTATCAATACCCTCAGAGAACTCCGGTTCATACACAGAACAGGTTCTCACCTCTTAGAGAGAGAAGATTTAATGATGACCCATATTCCAGATACCCCTACTCTGACAGGGATGATGGATATCATATGAGATCACCATTTAATTACAATCAGAACCTGCCAGGACCATCCTTGAGGAAGGATTTTCACAAGGAGGGGGAAAACTACTCAAGAAACCCAAATCCGGGCGCGGCACCCGAGGGGGGTGGCGCGCCAGGAAAAAGAAAACGTGTCTAAAAGACAGTGGCATTTTTAATTTGAGCAACGTAGAACTAACAAAAGCCGAAAAATCAGTACTTGATAAAGGGCTGAAATATGTACCCCCAAAAAAATTAAATAAATTTTCAACTTTCATAGATGTACATAAATACATCAGGAAGTTGAATATCCAAAGATATATCATGTCCAATCCTATCAAACCTCGGACTATTGATATTACATCACATGCTGTCCATTCAGGCCTAGCTAACCCATCGCTGTTCAATCCTCCTTGTTCAGTGGCACCCTCTATTAAAGTATTTCGAGATCTGGTCCTTAAAGATCTCGATAAGCTACCAGATAAAAAAATATATAATGATCCCAACCTAAAAATTGGGCTTAAATCCCTTTGTGAACGTAAAAACCTTGTCATTCGTCCAGCTGACAAGGGGGGTGGGATCGTTATTCTCGATAAAGCAGATTACCATACGGAGATGATGAGAATTCTTGGCGACACAGACACCTACCTTAAACTAACTAAAAACCCTACATTTGAGTTTAAGAAAATTTTGGTGGACTTGATAGACACTGATTCTCAGCTGGGAATTCTCGACAAGAAGGAGAAAAGTTTCCTTGTCCCAACTGCCCCACGTATTCCTATCATTTACTACTTACCGAAAGTCCACAAAAATGTCACCCAACCCCCTGGTCGCCCCATTATAAGTGGCATAAATTCTATAACATCCCGTATCGGGAAATATATCGATTTCTTTCTCCAACCGCTAGTGAAATCCACACCGTCTTACTTAAGGGACACTAAGGACACTATTGCCAAACTTGAACGTGTCACATACAGTGAGGACCTTATTCTTGCTACAGCGGATGTTAAGGCGCTTTACACTTGTATACCCCACAATGCAGGTTTTGAAGCGGTCCACTCTTTCCTGTCCAGGAATGGTACAATTCCAGGTACTCAGAAGAGGTTCATTATGGATTTATTGTGTTTTGCCACCAAACACAACTACTTCTGGTA
Organism: Aquarana catesbeiana; assembly: GCF_042186555.1. NCBI lineage: Eukaryota > Metazoa > Chordata > Amphibia > Anura > Ranidae > Aquarana > Aquarana catesbeiana. The sequence continues at coordinate 244,258,632 of NC_133329.1, forward strand.
CAGTGGAGATTTCTACCTCCAAAAAAAGGGGGTAGCGATGGGGGCAAAGTTTGCCCCTAGTCTGGCCAATATATTTATGGCCAAATGGGAGGAGGATGTCGTCTATGCCCTAGACCCTCCGCAACTGGTGTTGTGGGCTAGGTACATCGACGACATCCTCCTCCTATGGAAAGGTAGCATGGAATCTCTGGACGATTTTATACGCTTCTTGAACAACAACCAGATCGGGATAGAGTTGACCTATGAGGCCAGTCAGTCGACCATTCATTTCCTCGATCTAGAGATTTCAGTGGTTGACAACCACCTCACCACCAAAACTTTTTTCAAGGCCACCGATCGGAATGGGTACATTCCGATCGACAGCTGCCATCACGCAGCATGGCTAAAATCTATTCCCCGGAGTCAGATGTTGCGGATTAGACGCAACTGCTCAAAACTCACCGATTATTTCAACCAAGCTGATGTGTTGAAGTTGAGATTTATTGATAAAGGGTATGATGCATCTGAGATAGATGAAGTGATACATAATGTCGCCTTAGTAGATAGGAATTCACTTATCTCTGAACAACCTAAACCCATTGTAGAAAATAAACATAAATGGTCCTTCCTTACGAATTTTTCTACTCAACACAAACAAGTTAAGGATATCTTCCGTAGGCACTGGAATGTTCTGAAAAACGATATCGTCCTTGGACCAGTGCTCCCGGAACAAGCTGGGGTGATCTACAGAGGGGCTATGCCCCTTAGGGGACAAATTGCACCCAATGTAACTGACCCCCCAGTTGTCCCTTCATTTTTCCAAAATATGAAGGGCTTTTTTCCATGTCGAAAATGTAGGGTGTGTAAATACAATACACTTAAATCTCGGAAGATTGATACCTTCAGATCAACCATCACGGGGAAAGAATATTTGGTTAAACATTTTGTTACATGTTCCACGAGATACATCGTATATCTCATCACTTGTCCTTGCGGGAAGCAGTATGTGGGGCGGACTATTCGTACTTTTGCTATAAGGGTCAATGAACATATTAAATCTATTAAAAAGGGACGTACAAATCATAGTGTTCCCAACCACTATTTAGTTTGTCACAATCGAGATCCTACTGGCACTAAGTTTCAAATAATAGACAAATTTACCCCCCACTGGAGAGGAGAGTCATGCATAAGAGGAGTATCAAGGCTTGAAACTTTTTGGATTTATCAATTAAGATGTTTCACGCCATATGGGTTGAATGTTGAGTGGGACATCAATTCATTCATCAATCAATCTTGATTCTTTCCTTTTATTCATTTACTCCTAGCTATACTGATAATATTATTGGTTGAAATCAACCCCATGTATGTTAGGACACTTTTGTGGGTTTATTTTCAATTAATATAAGGTGGCCCCTTACATATAGAGATTAGTTCTACCATTAACATTATGCTCAAGAAAAATAAAATTTTTTTTATATATATTTTTTTTTATAATTTTAAATTAATTAGAGAAATACTGTTAATATTGATTTCTAGCATGGTTCCCTGTTCCTTCCAGGGACATTAATTACATATGTGCCATGACTTGATATAATTTGAGATGAGTATTAAAGTATATATATATGTATGCATATTTAATGCATATATGTATATATTTAAGAATAAGTATAATGCTGCCGTAATGCTTACTGACTTCCAGAATTGATAGTTTAGTTTAATTAACGGGGTATCCAATTACACTCCAAGTCTGGGGTCTTACTTCTACTATTGCGGCAGAGTATAATGATAGCCGTAATTTTATTTTATTTTAACTTGTACATTTATTACTTCCTTCCTCTATGACCCTTTTGGAACGCATCTGCGCTCCAACAGCCTCCGCGATGTGTGTTTTACTTTCGGTATAATACAATGATGTATACCTACCAGCACGTCAGACGTTACCACATGATGTTGGTCGTGTGTACGTCATACGGCGTTGGCTCCGATTGGGTGATTTACTGAGGAACGCACTCTCTTGTTCAATGAGTGCGCATAGCGTGACGTTATCCACATCGAGGCTTGGTGGGTAGAGGCGGACCCAATATTTCGTCTCCCCATTGGCTAATTTCGATAACACATGACTAAGGTTGGAACGCACGCCATTGTTTCAGGAAGTCAGCGTGCACAACGCTGTAACAGCTGTTTTTAATGGATTACTATTATGTATGTATAAAAGCGTGGAGGTGGCAGGACAGCATATACCCCAGCCGAAGTCTTTGTAGACGAAACCGGTCGGGTTTTTTTGCTGTACCCAGCCACCTTTACCACGCTTACCAACTTTTATCTACTTTGTATTACCCGAATCGATTCTGCTAATTTTAACTTTGTTGGACTGTTTGAGGATCTTGAGTGATCTAATAAATGCTATTGGAAAAATAGTTTTTTTGGATTTACACCATGTGGAGGTTCCTTGTTTTTTCCTCACATATGGTCCATGCATGCTGACAAAGACGGAGACTGCGGAGACCTTTTTGGGCGGATTCCTGGCCCCCCATCTGAGGGAGAACCCTTCCGGAGTACAAGCCATCCTGTCACTGTCATCCATCATAAGACAGTACAAGCCTAGTTGACTCACCGCCAAAGGCCTGTGAGTCCATCAAAGTCGGTAAGAGTATTCCATCTTTTACTGAAAATTGGATAGTTCCTTGTGATGCCACCCGCCTGGGATTTAATTTGGGCCAACCACACCGTATAACATATGGACTAATATGTTTATATTGTTTATTTGGGAGTTTCATCCATTTGCATTATGGACACTTCTGACACTATATATTTTCTTTATCACTGATAAGTTTGGATGTTGTAATCAATATTAACCTTTTTATACTTTCAGTTTTTTTTTTTTTGATGTTTTCTGCTCTTCCTAGCGAGATAGAGCATCTTCTTATTTACACGAGTGATGATATTGGATGTCATATCCATATTCACGGCACTATCTAGCACATATAGGTTTTGGATTAGATGAAGTTATTGGTTTCTTCAAATGTAAACAGGCTTCCTTCTGTCCTACACCCTACATCTGTTTCATCATCATAGCGCTACACTTTTTATTTAGTTAATTTGCTGACTTGCCATCCCTGTGCATCAAAGTGCATCGAGCTGGCAGCGGAGGAAACAGGCAGCTGCGGAGAGAGCAAGAGCCACATAAGCCGATGCTTCCTTTCTAGCGCCAGCTTCAGTAACAGGCGGAGTGATACTAAGTGCACTTCGCCTCGGACCTTTCTAGAAGCCTGGAGACGGAGAGCGATGCTAGCAGAAGCTGGAAGGGTAAAAGAAGGTCAGTGTATTAAACACATACACTGTGCTTTTGCAATGGTCATATTAGCCCGCTTAAAAGGGTTAACAACTATTAGGCTACTTTCACAACTGATCCGTGGGTGCAGCACAGTGCACCTGTGGCTTTCCTGTGGGTTAGTTGCACTGAGCCATAGACTTCAATTATATCCTGCGGGTTTGGTGTGCTTTCTGAAAGTGCATCAAAACTCCTGAATGCAGGAATTCTGATGTGTTTTCAGAAAGTGCACCACACCCGCCAGTTATAATTGAAGTTTATGGCAAAGCGTAGCTAACCTGCAGGAAAGCTGTGCTACACCCGCTGTGCGGGTAAACCGCAGCACATCAATCTGAAAGCAGATTTATAGAATCTCAGGCCAGTAAGAGCGCGTTTACATTTGCAGTTTGAGGGGCAGTAAAACCCCATATTTGAGATGTGTTTTTATCACACACACACCCAACCACTGGTGTAGCCTCAGGGGTTGCAATGGCGACCCCCCCCCCCCTCCTTCCCCCCTATGCTCCAGGGGGACCCTATGCGACCTTCCTGTCACATTCTGTTTTACACTGGAACAGGAGGGACGGCGGGGGTGGCATATACAGGACCCGATCACCTCTATTTTCATCCTGCAACTGCTGAAAGTCGACTTCTCCCATCCCGCCGGCATTCAGCGACTGCAGGAGGAAAATGTTCATTATGCTATTCAAAATATTAATAAAATAAAATAAAAAATTTGAAATTCTGAACTATTTTATTTCATTATGGCCTGTGACCGGTTACTAAATCACTTAAGTGGCCTTTGCTCTTCAAAAGGTTGAGCACCTCTGCCTTAAAGCATTTATCCACGTAAAGACCAGGATTAGCAAGAGATTTCTGGCAAAAGCATGGCGAGTTACCTTTTTAGGGGTCTTTGACTTGTATTTCTGTGTTAGATAAGAAATACTGCAAATTGTTTGCTGGCAACCTGCTCATTGATTGCAATTGTGACTACGTTCTCTCAAATCAGAGATCAAAATAGCAAGGACTAATGCGCAAAAACCACAACCTCTTATATGTGACCCTAAGCAAAAATAGTAAATAGTGGTACCAGATAGAAAGCAGCCAACATAGATGGGTGCACTCAACACCCCATTCTGTCTTAGTACTCAAATCAGAGATGTTACAACTGCTTTAATGTCTTAAGAACAAGGTCCAATTGCCAGCTTGCTTATACTATATACAACAAAGGCATTAAACATGGCCAGTGGCAGTAGGCAAATCCTAAACGTTTTGTACAAAGCTTTAAATATAATTAATTGTAATTTGTTATACACAAAGGCCCTTCGGTATTTTCATGGAAGCTGAGGGCTCTCACAGTGGGTTGATTAGGCACAATTTGTTATATCACAATTTTACAAAATCTCACTGCAAGTAGTTCACTGGCGCAGTAATTGACGGTTTCCCCCTTCTTAATTATTTTTTAATTTTTATTTTATTTTTTGGTTTCCCCCTTTTTTAATGCAACAATGTAAGAGTTGTTTCTGGATTCGTTAATATGTTCTAACTGTGCCACACACCATGGTCTGCTTTTCACAAAGATGTTTGAAAAGGTGGGATGCTGGTATAATTGTCCAGATAATTGTGATATCCCTGATTTAAAAGGGGGGGGGGGGCACTGAATCCCACACAGTGGGGGAGGGGTATTATAATCCTCAATGACGACACAATCTGCTAAGCTTTTTTCCACAGAGCCACAGATAACAAGTCCCAGCCTTAGGACCACCCACTCCAACGCATTTCATAGTCATAGAGACTTTGTAGATACTTGTTATAAGCAAAGCATTGAAACACAAAAAAGACATAAAAATGAAGTACAATTACCAATGTGATAAAGACCAATCCAATCAGTGGGGTCCACTTCTTCCTTTATATCCCAGAAGATGATAAGTTCCTGAGACTGACCAAGTATATATTCATACATGCTGGCTGTCAGGCTGGAACGACTGTCAGAGGTTACCAGGTCAGTGTCACTGTTGGCTCGCTGAAAGTTCAAGTTCTCAGTCATTGCACTTTCAGATGCAAAACTTTGGAGATTCTCTGGACCCAGTGTATAACGAAGTTGTGGGTTACGCTGTCGTAGGAGACAATGTTCTCGAGCAGAACTGGCCATGATCTATAGGTCACTCAAAAATCTAGAAAAACAAGAGAAGTAGATAAAGTTACTTTATTTAAATGTAATAAAATAAATCTTGAAATTAATGTGGACAACAGCTTGTATTTTAGGCTTATTTGAAATAATCTCACCACAGTGTATCAGTGTTTAAGATAAAAGAATGTGTTTTAAGGGTCCTATCACACGTGGGCACTTCACTCTGTTTAGCAGGGGATCCAAGAGAATATCACCTACGGAATCAGAGCTGATCAGGACAGATGTCAGTTTTTTGACATGCAAGCCTATTCAGTTTCTGTGCACATTTTGACAGGAAATGTGGTTGACTTATGATGGCTCTATAGGCGGCCAGATGTGTCTGTTTACATCAGCCTACCTCCAATTCTTCACGTTGAAGTCCAAAAAACAGGAAAGGATGCAATCACTTTTTCCTTTTTTTTTCCAGATCTGGACAGATTCAGTGGTAAGTGGAAGTAAACGGACACAAGTCCTTTTACATTTGCCTGCCCATAGACCTGCATGGAGCTCCTGATCAGATCCACCTGAAAAGCTGGTGGTTGTGATGAGAAACCCCACGTCAAAGACACCAAAATTATATGAAATCTTTTATCCATATGAGGTATATTTTTTCTCAAATCATTAAATTCCAGTTGGCTCTTGTATTGCAAAAAATATAGCACAGAAATAAATTGATGCCAACAATACAAGTTGCATGCCTAACAAAGGAAACTGTATATTTCCATGCGAATAACCACCTGTCCTAGCAGGCATCATCCCTTTGTGCTTCCCCTACATAAATAAATGCAGCGCTAAGTGTCATTAACTATGCGTTTTTCTGTGGTTAAACAAAAATATAATCAAACGTTTTCAGTGATTATACAAACATATAATTAAACATATCACCTTTCATAGGTAATAAGGATGTTCATCTGAAAAAATGTGATGGTGATTCAAAAAATATAAGTGAAAATAAACAACAAATTATAAGTGCAGGTCTATGGGCAGGCAAATGTTAATGACACTTAGCGCTGCATTTATTTATTTATCACATTTTGTATACGGGTATCATACTGGTGATGCTGGCTGCTGATTTACACTTTTAAGAGAAAACATTTTTTAGTAGCGCAACAATACTTTTCTCTCTTTCTTGTTTACACTTCCCCTACATAAGTTGTTCTTTATAGACCCCTAATAAATTTCTCATGGTTAAATACCTACCCGCAGCCCGATCCCAAAAGCTTCACAGGATGGCTGTAAAACCACAAAGAAAGTCTGTGCAAACACCAGACATGGCCACACAATGAAGTTCACTAAAAGAGGGAGGAAGGGAAGTATCAGTAGCAGCGCTTAATAAATATTTAACCCTATCTGTCAATATTCTCATATGATCCAAATGTCCATAAAACAGTACAGCTATGTGGTTCATGTACAGCTTAAATTCAATCAGGGTTCCCATCACCACAACCCGTGAGACCTCTCCCCTATGGTAGTGAACTCACCAGAAATCCTAAGACAATGCACTTGTATTACAACCTGTGCTTTGCATCAGGAGGCGTCCTTCCATCTGATTGATGGTTCCTGTAGACAGAATCCAGCCAGCAAGGTCAGCAGCCTCCTATAGCTTTGAGATTGTTGCTTTGTTAGACAAATATCATTACAAATCTGTAGACACCTTTAATTTACAAAGATGAGAATTTCTGCCAGATGAGATATTGATCCCAACAGAGGTATTCCATAACCTGATTTTGAGATGGTTAACCAAATATTCCTTGGGCCACATGCACCCTGGGCAGTGAGCATTTTGGTGCAGGCAAAAGGCATGGATCTGGACTGAATAGCTGCTATGGATCTGCCAATACAGGAGTGGCTAGCTGGATGCTGTCTACAGGAACCATTAATCAGATGGAAGGACGCCTCCCGATGTAAAGCACAGATTGTAATACAAGCGCATTGTTTTAGGATTTCTGGTGAGTTCATTACCATAGGGGAGAGGTCTCACGAGGTGTGGTGACGCGAACCCTGATTGGATTTAAGCTGTACATGAACCACATTGATGGACTCTTTTATGTTCTTTAATTGAACTATGGACATTTGAAACATATGGGAATATTGACACATAGGGTTAAATATTTATTAAGCGCTGCTAATGTTATATCTTAGATTTAACATATGTGTGATGAATTGTTTAATCTATAGTAGCTGCTAATCGTGCTAATTTTATATATACACTAGAGAGAATGCTATGAGCGCTGGGAGAGAAGCATCTTTTAACACTGGTTGAATGATTTACTTTTTGTGATTTGGGTACTTAGCAAACAGGTTGCATTGAAAGGGGTAGGGGATTTAATAACGATCAAGTAAAAAAAACAAACAAACAAAAAAACAAACAAACTTGTCCTTTCAGAGCTTTAGTAAGAACTGTTGCAGAATCTGGCTTACATTTATGCATAAAGCACAAACTACTTTTCAGTAAAAAGGCATCAAAAATGGTTAATGCATACTGGAAAAACCAATGAATTTAGAACAAAACAGAAAAATTGCAACAGTTCAGCAATAAAAGGAACCGCACACAATGACAGTGACTACTCTAGCACCACCTACTGTCGATTAATAATAAGATGCAGTTTAATTTATTTATTACAGGTAATTATATACCACGGCCAATTTTTACGCAGCGCTTTACACATATATTGTACATTCACATCAGTCCCTGCCCTCAAGGGGCTTACAATCTAAGGTCCCTAACTCACATTCATACATTGACCTACTAGGGCTAATTTATACAGGAGCCAATTAACCTACCAGCATGTCTTTAGAGTGTGGGAGGAAACTGGAGTACCCAGAGGAAATCCATGCAAGAACAAGAAAAACATGCAAACTCCAGGCAGGTAGTGTCGTGGTTGGTATTTGAACTCACGATCCTAGTGCTGCTAAACAGAAGTGCTGACCACTTAGCCACTGTGCTGCCCTTTTTCTGTATATCACTATAATTAAACTTTGATTTAATTTCCAGTGGCAAAGGATACATACCACAGTACTGCAGCCAAAGCTTGGGCTGACCGACATATACAGGAAGGTACAGATGATTATTAAGTAATTGCCCTAATAATATACATGAGAAAAAAAATGCTTTTTACAGTTTACCTGAGCTGTTTTGGGCAGTCCTAGCTAAAGGATGCTTAGGATATAGCAGATGGTCTACCTTACTTTCTCTCGTTCAAATGTTTTATTGAAAAGATCATCAGATAACATTACAGGTAATATATATAGAAAAAAGAAAAAATACCATTGTGTTGAGATAAGTATAGTACAGATAAGGACAATACTAGGTTAACATGGCCTATCCAATGATAATCTGTGTAACTAAAATCAAATTAAAGCAGTAAGACAATAACTTATCGAGCTGTTTAAGAGTCAAACTTATGTACATAAACTCAGTCTATTCAAAATATACAATCAATAGTCACTCAATAATAGGACATCATGTTCATCCTACTGCTGAGTTCCGGTCTAGTTACATCACTTGTAGTAGGTGATGCTGTCCAAACACAATGGAGGGTACCTGAGAGAAAGGGTAACATGAGTAAGGAGAGGAAGGAAGCACAGAAAAGAGCAAGAAAAGACAAGAAAGAGAGGGGGGAGAGAAGTAGGGGTCCTCGAAGGTAGAGCTACTCCCAAAATGATATTGATAAGAACGTACGGTTGAGTCCCTTCTACCATGGCAAAAGTATCCATTCTTCGAAGCCTGGCAGCAGACGGTGTGTAATCCATGGTTTCCATAAATTGTCGAATTTGCCAAGGTTGTCCTCATCCAAGGTTTCCATCTTTGCGTGTAGCAGAGTACGGTTCATTCTGTGTTTGGTCTTTGCTATATTCAATGTAGGTGATTTCCACGCCTTAGCTATGGGCTGTTTCGTGGCTGTTAAGAGCTGAATGAGTAGTTTATGTGTTAAAGATTCCGGTCTCAGGTTTAAAAGGAACATTGCTGGGTTTGTTGTGAGGGATCATTCAAACATCTCCCAGGCAAGCATGAAAACAGCTTTCCAAAATCCTTGCGCCACTGGACAACTCTACCAGATGTATATGTGTGTACCCAGTTCAGAACAACCGCGAAAACAGAGAGCCGAGTGATCGGGTGCAAACTTGGCAATTCTGGCAGGGACTAAGTACCAGCGTGTAAGCACCTTGTACGTAGCTTTAACCGCCATTACATTTGGTGAGGAAGACTTTGTTGCAGAACATATCTCAGACCATTCTGCAGTTTCAAAAGTGCGACATGGGTCATTCTCCCACTTAGCAATATATGAGGGTGGATCTGCATCTAGTTTAGTGAGCAACTGGGAGTAGAGTGTTGAAATTAGCCCTCTAAAGTGTGGATTATACAAATTTGTTCAAACTGGGAAAGTTGGTTCAGGATAGCATTTGTATTCATGTAGAGGATAAAAAAAAATCTTTATTTGTAGATAGCAGAATATTTCAGATTGGGGGAGCCCAAAGGACTCACATAGGTGTGAAAAGGGTAGAAGTGATGTCTCCGAGACCATGTTGTATAGGCGGATGAGGCCGGCTGTGGAAAAGCCGCAGGAGATTCCCAGGCTGGGTAGAAGGCGGGATTCCTGAGGAATGAAAGGAGTGGGTTATGTGAAGACTGTAGTCCGTATGTGGATTTATGACTGTCCCATACTGATAGAGAATGTTTAGTGATTGTGTTGATTAAATTCTTACACGCTGCTAGGCGTAGCCATAGAAGATTGGATACTGAGAAGGGCTCACAGTCAACCGCTTCTATCGCAACCCATAGAGGGATCTCTTTTGTAGTGTGATATTTAGACAAATGTGCCAATTGAGCAGCCTTGTACTATGTTGCAAAATTAAGAAAGCCCCCACGCAAATTGGGGAGATATAGGGTGTGTTTAGACAGTCTCGGTTTAACTATTCCCCAAGTAAATTGTGTTGTTCTCTGTTGTATGATTCTTAAAAAATGAGCAGGAACAGATTTCGGGAGGACTCTGAACAGGTATAAAAATTTAGGAAGTACTGCCATTTTGATTATGTTAATTTTCCCGAACCAGGAAAGTAGGAGGGAGGACCGTCTCATCAACAAGTCCGTAATCTGTTTCAACAGGGCTGGATAATTGGCTGCAAATAGACCAGAAGTAAGTAAGAAGTAAGGAAGACGATGCGGAGGCCATGTAAAAGGAAGTGCTGCTTGCGCCATACGTAACTCTGCCTTGGTAGGAGAAATATTTAGTGCCATGGATTTCTGGACATTAACATTAAGACCTGAAATAGAGGCAAACGTTTTGAGAATGATCATAAGATTAGGGGCAGTGATCTGCGGGGATGATAGAAAAAGGAGGATATCATCTGCAAATAAGCATAGTTTGTGTTGATATCCACCTAGTTCTATGCCGGTGATCGAGGGTTTAGTCCTAATCCGTTTCTCTAAGGGTTCTCTAAGGGCAAACAGGAGGGGGGGAGAGTGGGCACCCCTGACGTGTGCCCCTCCCTATATTGAACTATCTGATTTGTAGCCCACATATTTTATGTATGCTCTAGGCTTATTGTATAGTGCAGAGACCCATTGCAAGAAGTGAGGGCCGAAGCCCCATTTCCGGAGGGTGAAGTACATATAGGACCAGGATATGGTGTTGAATGCTTTTTTAATGTCTAGTGAAAGAAAGCAGGAATGAATGCGGCGTGTTTTGGCAGCATGTGATAAGAGGATCGCTAATATCATTAGCTTGACAAACAGGTATGAATCCTACTTGGTCCCGGTGAATAAGATTTCCAAAGAAGCTGTTTACCCTGGAAGCGAGAATTTTAGCTAGAATCTTGATGTCCAAATTCAAAAGGGAAATAGGATGATAGTTCGTCCAGATTGTGTCATCTGTATGGGGTTTGAGAAGCATAAAAATGATCGCTGTCAGAGTTTCCTGTCTAAAGGAATGTCCTACAAGAAGGTGTTGGCTAGAACAGGGGACAAGGGTTCCGAGAACATAAGAAAACAGAGAGCAGGGAATCCATCAGGGCCGGGTCTCTTATTTATTTTCCACATTTTGATAGTATTGGACACCTCGTCAGCTGAGATAGGACCCTCCAGCGTTTCTAACTGTATTTGAGATAGCGATGGGAGAGAGATGGGAGAAAAAAAGTCCTAAATCCACGCTCAGATGAGTATAGAGTAGCTAGATGTGTAGCTAGATGTGACCTTAACTTCTGAAGTATCCTAACTGGGTTGCTGGAATATGTGTCTGTGCATACCTTAAGGTGTATGGGTTTAGAGGGTTTGTGAAACGACATAAGTGTACGAGCCAATAGAGTGCCTGATTTATAAGATTTATTGTAGTAATTATGATGGGTTCGCTGTAGAGTTTTATCCGCCGACTCTGTGAGAAACAAATCAAATTCCAGTCTAACCTTGTCTAGCTTAACCACTTGTATAACGACGACAGCAGGTCGGCTCTCCAGCACGAATCGCCGTAGCTGTACGGCGGCTCGCGCAAGCGCTGTTGCAAGCGGGCGCAAGCTATGGGAGCGTGCCCGCAGGTCGGGCAGACTCAATCTCAGCCGGTGACCCGCGAACGCCTTGTACACAGGCAGAACGGGGAACTGCCTATGTAAACGAGGCATTTTCCTGTTCTGCCTAGTGACATGCCAGAGATCTACTGTACCCAGTGATCGGGAACAGTGATCTCCGTCATGTCCCAGTAAGCCCATCCCCCTACAGATAAAAGATGCTGAGGGAATACAGTTAACCCCTTGATCGCCCCTAGCGTTAACCCCTTCCCTACCAGTGTAATTTTTACATTGATCAGTGCATTTTTTTAGCACTGATCAATGTAATAATGTCACTAATACCCAAAAACTGTCATTTGGGGTCAGATTTGTCTGCCGCAATGTCGCAGTCCCGCTAAAAATCGCAGATCGCCACCATTAGTAGTAAAAACAATTAAAAAAAAAAAAAAAAGGCCCTAAATCTTTCCCCTATTTTGTCGACGCGATAACTTCTGCGCAAAGAAATCAATATTGTGCCATGCTGTCCACCTCCCACATGGTGGATCCCGGGAGCGGGGAGAAGTAGGACTGGATCGGGAGACCCTGTGGATTAAGGTGTTCTAAGGATCCCCCCTGTTTCTGCGATCTGCTGGCTCAATTTCTGCCCATCGGCCTGAAGCTGTGTCCCCGTTAGAAGCTTCACTAGAGTAGGTCCATGGACAGCAGAGAGATCACATGTCCATCAAGCTCAGCATCCAGCCATGCCCAACGCCATTGAATCTTCAGGATCCGGATCTGGGGATCTAAAGCATCCTCGCTTGTTTGAGCTTTGGTGATCCTTCTTTTGACTCGATTGACAACTTGCACGAGGCTGATCTGTGGCGTGAGTCCTCCTGGCCCTGTGGAGGATCCACCAGATGCAGGTCTTGGAGGGTGTTCTGCAAGTTGTCCGCAGATCGACATATATGTTTGGAGCCTTGATATGTGAAAACACACAGCAAAGGTGAAGCTCCATTGGTAGGTTATTTGGTTGTGCTGTAATATTTGAACCAGGGGCCCGTCATTTGTTGATGGTTAGTTGAGACAAGTCGGCAAAGAGTTGATAGTTAGGTTCTTGGAAAGTCAGAGACTCTCTTCCTCTTGCTGCAGCCAGAAGCTGTTCCTTTGTACAATAATAATGGAATTTAGCCCTGATGTCACGGGGCGGGCCCTCTGACTTTTTGGGGGTCAAGGCCTTATGGACTCTGTCCATCTCGAGACATTCTACTGGGATGGCTGGTTGTAGTGTACTGGAATAGAGCCATCATTGTAGCTTGTAGGTCTATCACGTATTCAGGAATACCTCTTATGCGTAAATTAGAGTGCCTCGCACGGTTTTCATAGTCTTCTAAACGGACTGCAGCATCAGGTTTTCTTCTTTAAGGTTTTCAATCTCTGCTGTGTAGTTCAGGGTATAATTCTCTATATCATCTACCAGTGTTTCAAGCTCTGTCATGGGATGTCCTAGTTCCCTGATCTCTTTAGTGAGGCGATTGGTTATATGGTCTGAGGTGTGCTTTAAAGCCTTTTAGATCACTTGTTCTATTTGTATTAGTATTGCAGGGGTGTACCGTCACAAATGGCGACCCATCACATTTCGTTACCCGCTGGAGTGCGCATGCGCAACGCCGCCATATGCGTTCCAACACTTTTACGACAGTTGTAAGACACCACTTTGCAACAGGGCACCTTGCGGGCTCGCTTTGCTCGCCATGCTTCGGGCATGGCCTCGCTTCGCTCAGCATTATTATAATCTATCTCTATGTCCACTTGGATGGTGGCGCTTGAACCTGGACTTAGGGGTGGAGCCACATAATAACTGCGCAAGAGCAGTTCAACGTTAGTTCCGTGGTGTCTTACAACCATCGTAAAAGTGTTGGAACGCATATGGCGGCGTCACGCATGCGCACTCCAGTGGGTAGCGAAATGTGACGCTACAGGGGGATGCCCTTTCACCCTGGGAGGTATCCTGTGAACTTTCAGGGTCAAAATCATCCTCCTCTGAGTGAGATTGGGATGGTGGTGTTGCCTTTAAGGCTCTCACATTGCCGTGCGTTGAGGCTGAGGAAGATGGCGCTGGCAAATTTTTAGCTGGAGCACAGGCCAGTGCATCCTTGACGGGTTTTGTCCTAATTTTTGGCCGAGGACCGCCAAGTACAATGCCGCTGTGACTGGGGACGCTGTGCGGAGCTTCAGGCAGACATGTCTGCTCTGCTCAGCTCCACGCATGTATGCCCCTGGTCTACCTTACTTTATATACATATACTTATTATTGTAAACAAGCAAAGTGCAGCGCTATAAGTATATGACATAAAAAGAAATAAAGACCCACCAAGTGACATAACATCAATCAGTAGATATAAATGAACAAAATCAATCAATAATATACAAGGAAAATATATATGTGACATAAAAAGAGATAAGGTCCCATCAAGTGACATAACATCAATCAGTAGATATAAATAGACAAAATCAATCAATGATGGACAAGGAACTTAGATCACAGATGCATGTGAAAAAATATAAGAAAGAGTCCAGAAAGAACCATGGAATTATATTGAGTCCATAAAAATAAAAAAAACCCCATCCAGGAAAGATGTGATACGGAGTATTAGTAGATAATCCACCAAGGAGTGTAGGAGTAGAGTCTGCTTACCGTACGGCGATGACTGCTGTTACGGCAGTCTCGCCCAGCATAGGGATTATGGTCTCCCAAAACCAAAAGGTATAAAGCGGGACCAGTAGCTTTAGCAATCCATCATAACCGGAAATAGAAAGCAAAACACATCCATAGCGCAATAACGTATGATAAAAGGTTTTAATGGAATAAAGGAATTGCACTTACAATTTAGTAGAAAAAATATAGCATGAGAGGTATTAAACACAGCGGCGGTGTCTCCGTGTACCGCGATTCACTTCCTGTACTGCAAAGCCCATCCGAGAACGTGATGATATCACCGTCGTAGGCTCCTCCCTACGCGTTTCGTCACAATAGGACGTCGTCTGGGGATTGGCCGGGTGACAAGTCATCACGCTTGGGCATATAAATACATAGGAAGCGCCATTTTGACTATTGGCAAATGTGATATGTATGATGGAAATGAATCCAAAGGGGCCATATTAACTTCTGGCCATTAATAATAAACCTATGTGAAATCAGGAAGTAACAGGAGGCAAGATCGCCATCTTGTGTCTCAAGAGAGACAAATCCCTCTGCAAAACAGGTTTACACCTCTTTCACACTACTCAGATCCCTATTTTGAGGATAACCCAGTTATTTCTCGGCATCCTAACCAATTTAGAGGCCCCCCTAGAGATGACTATCAGGACTCCCCACACAACTATCTAGAACCTAATCAGACTCGTTTTTTTCCCCAGGGCAATCACAAAACCAAAAGGGGTTACGACGAAAGAGAGGCATCAGAGGGGGGAGGAGGCTCAGGTCCAAAAAAAAGAAAACAGTAGACATTAGTGGTGTCTTCAATTTAAGTCAAGTTCAACTTTCTGAAGGTGAACAGAAGGTTCTTAGTTTAGGTCTCAAGTTTGCACCTCCACATAGGTTGAATAAATTCGAAACTTTTATCGATATACATAAATTCATAAGGAAGATTAACATCAAAAGACATTTCATCCTTAATCCTATCGGTAATCGAAGTCAGATTCTATCTACCAACACACCTTCTTCTGTAGTTAACCCTACCGACTCTAACCCCATGGCAAACACAAATGGTAATTCTATTAGACACACTAATTTTTCAAATGCCTCATTATTCAACCCCCCAGGCTTTACCGCCCCTCCTATACAGGTCTTTAAGGAGATGGTCATTAAAGATCTGATGGCACTTAACATCCCAAGAAATAATACCAATAATGACCTCCAACACCATCTTAAACAAATCTGTGAACGCAATGAGATAGTAATACGCCCTGCGGATAAGGGTGGGGGGGTAGTCATTTTAGACAAATCTAGTTACCTGGAGGAAATGCATAGACTGCTATCGGATCGCACTACTTATTCTCCATTAGCATTCAATCCTACAATTAAATTTAAGAGAGAATTGCAGAGCCTTGTTGATAAAGGATATCAACAGGGAATCCTAAATAAAAAAGAAAAGACATACCTGGTCCCCTCAGCTCCGAGGGTACCAGTTATGTACTATTTACCAAAAATACACAAAAATTTGACTCATCCACCAGGCCGCCCGATTATCAGTGGCATAGAATCTGTCACGGCAAGGATCGGGAAGTATGTGGACAACTTCCTTCAACCCTTAGTAGTTTTGACACCTTCATATCTGAAAGACACTACTCAAGTTATTAATCTACTTGAAGGGTTTGAATGGAGAGATGGCTACATCTTAGCTACGGCGGATGTAGCCTCTCTCTATACTATCATTTCCCATCAACAAGGTTTTGAGGCAGTCAATTATTATCTTGACCAGGACTCTACACTATCAGGAATACAGAAACAATTTATTATGGCACTCCTCAATTTCGCAACAAGCCATAACTATTTCTGGTTTGGGGGCGATTTCTTCTTGCAAACATGTGGAGTGGCTATGGGCGCAAAATTTGCGCCCAGCCTGGCCAATTTATTTATGGCCAGGTGGGAAAAAGAAGTCATTGATATCAATCCCCCCAAAGAACTGCGCCTATGGAGAAGATATATCGATGATGTCCTCCTTGTGTGGGACGGAGATATACCATCTCTTCACAACTTCTTCTCCAAACTTAATTCTAATAATAGGGGCATTTCTCTGCAGTTTGAGGCCAGTCAATCGGGAATTCATTTTCTTGACCTAAACATCATGGTTGCTAACGGGCATTTAACCACCAACACACATTTCAAAGAGACGGACAGAAACGCATATATACCACTCTCCAGTTGCCACCATCCGTCATGGTTGAATTCTGTCCCTCAAAGCCAATTTCAACGTATAAGACGTAATTGCACCAGTCTTTCAGACTACCACTCACAAGCCTTGGTACTTAAACAACGATTTTTGGACAAAGGATATCTGGGGAACGATATTGACATCACTATTAACAAAGTTGCCACTATGGATTGGTCTCTGATGCTGAGTGGAAACAGAGAACATAATCCTGGGCTCACCAATAAATTTGAGTGGTCCATGATTACAGGTTATTCCAATCAGCATTAGTCTATCAAAAAAATTTTTCGGAACATGAAAGGGTTCTTTCCCTGTCGTAGATGTAAAATCTGCCAGATTAATTCCTTCAGGGGTAGAAAATGTGAAACCTTTAGCTCAACAGTTACAAGCAAGGTATACAACATAGAATCCTTTATAACATGCTCTACCCAGTATGTTGTCTACCTAATCCAATGTCCTTGCTCAAAGCAGTATATTGGATGCACTAAACGCGAGTTACACGTGCGTCTTTCTGAACATGTTGCTAATATCAAGCGAGGATTCACAAAACACAACCTTTCTAGGCACTATGCCAAATACCACAATAAAAAATTAAAAGGTACCCTGTTTTTAGCTATTGACAGAATACGTCCCCACTGGAGAGGAACTAACATGGTCAGATCCATCTCCAGACTTGAAACCAGATGGATCTTTGACATTTTATCCTCCAGACCACAAGGGTTAAACGTAGAGTGGGACATAAACTGCTTTATTAATAATGCATAAAAGCGGTTTACTACCTTCTGCGTTTGTCCCTTTACATTTGATTTTATGCCATAAGTTTTTATTATTAAGATCATATTATCAGAAATATTATCAGAAATATGTTTTAATTTTTCTTATTTTTTTATTTGATTTGTTCGACCCATGTTGGGTCTTTTTTGGGGATTAGACATAAGCTTATCTGTATCCATTTATTCGTGGCAGATGTATCTGTTGTGCCCCCTTTTCCTTCCTGTGCAAAGCCTTATCCGCAAGTCTCCTTTATTTCCACAAGATGGCGATCTTGCCTCCTGTTACTTCCTGATTTCACATAGGTTTATTATTAATGGCCAGAAGTTAATATGGCCCCTTTGGATTCATCTCCATCATACATATCACATATGCCAATAGTCAAAATGGCGCTTCCTATGTATTTATATGCCCAAGCGTGATGACTTGTCACCCGGCCAATCCCCAGACGACGTCCTATCGTGACGAAACGTGTAGGGAGGAGCCTACGACGGTGACGTCATCACGTTCTCGGATGGGCTTTGCAGTACAGGAAGTGAATCGCGGTACACGGAGACACCGCCGCTGTGTTTAATACCTCTCATGCTATATTTTTTCTACTAAATTGTAAGTGCAATTCCTTTATTCCATTAAAACCTTTTATCATACGTTATTGCGCTATGGATGTGTTTTGCTTTCTATTTCCGGTTATGATGGATTGCTAAAGCTACTGGTCCCGCTTTATACCTTTGGTTTTGGGAGACCATAATCCCTATGCTGGGCGAGACTGCCGTAACAGCAGTCATCGCCGTCCGATAAGCAGACTCTACTCATACACTCCTTGGTGGATTATCTACTAATACTCCGTATCACATCTTTCCTGGATGGGGTTTTTTTTATTTTTATGGACTCAATATAATTCCATGGTTCTTTCTGGACTCTTTCTTATATTTTTTCACATGCATCTGTGATCTAAGTTCCTTGTCCATCATTGATTGATTTTGTCTATTTATATCTACTGATTGATGTTATGTCACTTGGTAGGACTTTATTTCTTTTATGTCATATACTTATAGCGCTGCACTTTGCTTGTTTACCATACTTTAGGAGTCAGATACTGGACTTTTCCTAGGTGCTGGCAGCTTTTTTTCCCACATTAGTTTTTTGTTTTTTATATCTGAGTGCAGCTTTGACCCTAGTTTTGGTTACTATATATATATCATATACTTATTATCTGATCAATCTAATCATCTTATGTCTTCTGATTCAATAAAAAAAAAAAAAAATCACAAGGATTTACAACTCTGAGGCGTGTTATATTTCCATTGTGATGCTGAAAGCTTCCTATTTATTCATATAATATATATATATATATATATATATATATATATATATATATATATATATATATATTCATATAGTTAAAATAAAAGCTCCCCTCAATTGATCATAAAAAATATAATGCCATCCAGGCCAATTCTGGCACTCCGCTCCTACATGTAAATATCATAATTTTGCTAGAAAATTACTCGGAACCCCCAAACATTATATATATATTTTTTTTAGTAGAGAATAAAATGGCAATCTATGCAGCTTTTTATGTCACACAGTATTTGCGCAGCAATTTTTCATAAGCGTTTTTTTTTTTTTGGAAAAAAAACAGCTTCATGAATAAAAAAAAAAACAAAACACTAAAGTTAGCCCAATAATGTGAAAGATGATGTTACGCCGAGTAAATAGATACCTAACACGTCACGCTTTAAAATTGCGCACACTTGCAGAATGGCGCCAAACTGTGGTACTTAAAAATCTCCATAGGCAACGCTTAAAATTTTTTTAATCATTTTTTACAGAGGAGGTCTTGGGATAGATCTGTTGCTCTCGCTCTAACGTTCACGGCGATACCTCACATAAGTGGAATGATCTCTATTTAAATATGTGGGTACGACGTATGTATGCGTTTACTTCTGTGTATGAGCATTGTTTTTTTTTATTGTTTATTTTATTTCATTTTTTTATTTTTACACTTTCCCTTTACATTTTTTTTTATCACTATGATTCTTATTACAAGGAATGTAAACATCCCTTGTAATGTGACTAGTGCAGAACAGGTCCTCTTTATGGAGAGATGTGGGGTCAATAAGACCCCACATCTCTCCTCCAGGCTGGAAAGCCTGAGATTAAAAAAAAAATAATCTCGGCTTTCCAGCTGAGTATTCAGCTGAGTATTCCAGCAGTATTTAAAATGCCAGGTCGGACGTGACATCATAACGTCGCGCCCGGGCTTCCAACAGTCATGGAGACTGCCAGGTCCCCTGCCGCTGCCTGTAAGAATAATCAAGCAGCTGAACAGCCACTATTCTTACGGTACAGGGAATTGCCGGCTGAAAAGATCAATCTTGGGTTGATGCCTGTAGGTGCAGGCATCATCCTGGTATAACCACTGAAATGGGAGGACGTCCATTTAGGTCCACCAGGCTGGAAGTTGTTAAACTCACATAATTAAAAACTTATCAATAAATGCTGTATTTTATGCTGTTAATACTCACTAAGCCACTATGGGATTCATTTTCTGTATTCTGTAAAAAACCTGGTTGATCCTCCTGTTCTCTGTTCCTCCCTGCTGTCCATGTCTCCATTGCACCTGGGGATTCTGAAGAGTGGCTGTTGGCAGCTAGTGCACATGCTCAGATTTCAGTGAGTTTCCATGCTGAGCATTTCCTCCCTAATCACATCTGAGCAGCACATGACTTGAGTCACACATGTGGGTGTATACACAGTGATAAATGACAACCCCTCCCTCCCTCCTCCTCCATGCCAACTAATTAGCTAAACACAATGGGGTGGGATATTACATCTTGATTGATGGAGGAAGCCTCCTCTCTGTTTTTCAATTCTAAGCGCACACACACACACCAAAGGGGCTGAAGGGGTGGGACGCACAATGTTATTGCCAAAGAAGAATAATGATTAAAACAATTTAAAACAGTTTATTGAGATTAATCTTTTATTTTTTTTTTTACAGGTAGAAAATCATTTTTACTCTGCATCCCAAAGGCTTTTTTTTTTTTCTAGGACTGGAATCTCCTTCCGCTGAGGTTTCCCTGCAGACAGGCTGGGAAAGAGTTGGATCACGTGACAGCTGTATATTGAGTAGGGAAAAAAGGTACTCACTTTAACAGTATTGAAAGTATTCAATAAAATGAGGTGTGAATTGGGACTGTGTTGTGTGCCAACATCCCAGAATGTTCTATCATAAAACATGATACACAGTGGGTCTATGGGACATTTTAGGCCCAAAAGCAAAACATGTATATTAAAAATCCAATATGTTACAACAAAAGTAAACATTTCTTATAAGCATGTCCACCAGATTTCACATTGGATATAGTAATATGCATGGAGATTGTCCAAGAAAAGAACAACACGTTTTGAACTGATCTTCAGGGTGCAAGGACACTTGCATATTGTATGAGTGAGCAAGATACTTAGCCAAATGCACATAAAAACATTCCATCCAGAAAGGCACTCGAGGAAAGGAGCACACGTAGCGACCCAAGAACAAACACATACGCATACTACAGCAGAAGTTTCCTGAAAGCAGATATATCTTGGAGTCTCAACCAATCACAAAGGCTGAGATGAGTGATACTAATGTTGGATTTTCATTATACATGTTTTGCTTTTAAAAAGACCTATAAACCCATTGTATGACATTTCATATGGTATTGAAAGTATACAATTCGAATTTGAGCTTGGGGCGATTTCTCTCATGTCTATTCCAACACATTCCACAAAATTTCAATGGAAATGAACTCAGGTCCCAATTTAGTTAAAGATACTAAATGTATTGAATATGTTCTTAAAGTGGTTGTAAACCCTTCACAACAACTTTATGCTACAGGTAAGCCTATAATAAGGCTTACCTGTAGCTACCCAGGATATCTCCTAAACCTTCTAAACGATGACATTGGCACATGCGCACTGGGGCAAACTGAAGCAATGGCACGTAAGTGCCATTGCTTCAGCCTACGTGCCGTTACCGGCAGCTCCCGCGCGCATGCGTGTGAGTGACGTCATCGCGGCTCCGGCCAATCACAGCGCCGGAGCCGCGATACCAGAAAGTAACCCCCGGGAGAGATGTCGCCGGCCGGAGGGGGAGAAGAGGACGGCTGCTGGGGCTTCGTTCTCGGGTAAGTAATTCATAATGAGCTAGTATGCTATGCATACTAGCTCATTATGCCTTTGTCTTGCAGGGTTTACAACCACTTTAGGACGTGTTTTATCTTTTTGCATCTCAAGCTATAGCAAGTTGATCCTCCAAAGGGAAACTTTATGGATTGAACGCCTTGATGCCATACATGCACCTGGCATCAATAAAACACGGTCCTATAAACCCTTTTATAAGAATGTTAACATTACTTTAAATTATATACAGTATACATTGACTTGGGTTCTCAGTCTATGTCAGTACATAAGATATCTCCCTTTTGTTTTCTTTTCCATTTTTGTCATTTGTTAATGTATTTTTTTCTTGGTTCAATTTATACTTTTTAAAGTTTTCTATAATTACCTGAAAGGTCTACAGGAATAGGCTTGGTACTGTTGGCTTCCTATATTAGAAAGGGCTCCCAGTTCATGAACTGTATCTATAAAAGTCCAATATAAAGATATCATGTAATTTGTAAATTGAAGCTATTCTTGTTTTGGACAGATTTGTTTTGTTTATATAATGTTATTGTTACTGTTGCCTATGTTGTTTACTATAACACTGTTATACATGATGGTGATGTCCTTTCTCTATGTGTTGGTTTTGCGGTATGGTTCAGAACTCCAGCAGAGGCTAGATCCCCCAGCTATATGGCCACCCAGCGCCCCTGTCTCTAATCACTTCCCATGGTTGGAGCTGCGGCGATTGGAGGATTGGATGGGAGGTTCCTTCCTTTTCTGGTCCTCCTTTGCTGCTGCTGCATTGGCCCGAGGCCTCCGCGTCAGCGCCTGTGGCCAGTCCAGACGATGTCATTTCCGGGCGTCCAGACGGACGTGTATCTAAACAGACGCATTGGCGTCCAGTCTATTTGTCATTACCACGCAGAGGTTCTACAAACGATAACGCTATGCCTGAATGTTCTGTTTAGTGTAGGTTTTGAAGCTTTTTGTTTAGTTTTGACTCAGTTTTTTCCTCTGGCTGTAGGAGTATTATAATTGTATCCTTTCTTCTTATTCCCTCCAGCTTTGAACAATTAATTCTTTGTAGGCTATACTGCAGCCATACTAGCTACTTGATAACCTGCCATTTCTATATATTGGTATGTCCGGATGGTCATGCGTTCCCTCGCCATCCCAAAGGCTTAACGTATGGGTTGTATATTCTTGACACCAATGTGTGAGTTTCTTGGTAAGTATATACATTCTTAACTTTTTTGCAATATGACCAATGGTTTGGTGAAAATTTTGAGTGCATATATATATATATATATTGTAATAGTGAGAGTCCCTGTCACTATGAAAATGGGGTTAAAGTGGACATAGGGTATGCACATTTGCTTGGGGCAAGGCTTCAGAGCATTTGCAGCTTTCTCCAGATTTTGAGATCCACCAGCATGTCTGCACAGGTCTGTCAGAGTAGACAGAGGGTCCAAGCCTATGGGCTGGAAAAGGAAGCTGAAAAAGAGTGCTGAGGTACTGGGTGTACAGGAACTCTGTTATATAGAGCCGAGAGGGCTGAAGCATAAGTCTGAGCAGCAGTGCTGCTAAAGAGAGCCAGGTGGCTTGGTATTTTTGATTGAACTTACATTGTTGCTGTGGAAAGCTGAAACTCCTGTGTTGGCAACTCTTCTGTTATCGGACATTTTCTTTCTTTAATAAAAGTGGGCCTACAAGCCCTTAAAACTGCATATCTGGCGTGGACTCAGCTCACTGGTAAGCTCTACCTTTAAGCTAAACCAACCCCCGATGTTACAAGTGGTGTTCAAATGCGGGCAACAGAGGGTGAAATCCGGGTCCTTGCTCCACAGTGAGTTCAAGTCAGTAACTATTGGCTGTGTGTGGAAATACAGCCAGGCAAAAGGCATTGCGTGTTGCAGGTGGTGTACCTGTGAATGAAAAGTCAAATTTTTTTTTTTTCTCTGCTATGAACTGTGTTTGTGTGCATGAGACAGCACAATCTGTGTGTGCACTGTGCAGGTGAGGAAAGCTTGCATGAAGTGAAAAGCAACTTCCTTTAAAGTGACAGTGCTTCATTTTTTTGCTAGAGGCCGCAAAAGTGCAGTGGAGTGACTGCGAATATGGAAAGTCCACCAGTGTTTGAATCGGCTGTGGACTGATGCAAGCGGCACCTGACAGCGCTGAACCAAGCTACAGAGGAAAGAAAGCCAACCCTCAGTGTAAGGGGAGAGCGGCTGGATGTTCATAACTGGAAGAGGGGTGTTGTTGCCCCTGGCAACGCTCGTGCATGTATGCCAGAATGCTGTTTGCGGTGCAGCGAGTGGGGGCATGCTGTCTCCAAGTGCCCTTTGTCACAGCTTCCAGTACAAAGTGGCATGGCCAGACAAAGGTCTGCAACAGTGTTTGGGAAACCGATACATCATGTTGGAGAGAGCCAGCAAAGTTCTGCTGGGAGAGTGCGATCTCCCATGGCGACGAGAGTGAAAGTGGTGCCGGACAGGAGGAGCTGCAGAGGAGATTTGGCTCAGCGTCCCCGCAAAGAGGCTTGTGCGTTTCAGCCAGCTGGGAATAACCAGGAGAGAAGCGCTCTGGGAAAAAGTCGTCCAGTACCATGCCTGGAATGTGGCCAGCTGGGGCGTGGCATGTTTTCTTGTCCTAGGTTCTGGAATTCAGCTGGAGATAATATTGCTGAGAAAAAGTCTTTATCTGCGGGCCCAGATTCCTGTGAAAATATGTTCGCAGTCACCCCTAGCAACAAGAAGGAGTTTCCTGTTGTGTCGGCAGGTGGTGCTAAACAGTGGGAGATGCCTGCTGTAGTTTCATCCCGTGGCCACCAGGGGGAGTTGGCCAGTAAAAGTGCAGCAGAGGATTGGTTCATAAGACAACGTACTCAAACGAAGATGGTGACCCCAACTACTGCGGTGGGTAAGACTGACTTTAATGAAGTGATGGATGGAACTGCTGATTTCCGGTATAAAAGGACTGGTTACAAGACTATCCCTGATGATTTGAGAGTGACCCCAGTTAGTGGGGCCACTGAATGTGTTCTTGAGGGTGACTTGTCCCTGTGCAGTACCCTGTGCAGTGGGGAGGCAGGGGTTAAAGTAAAACCTGCACCTGTGTGTGCATCTCAAGAGGAAAATAGTGATGTGTCTAATGTCTGCCAGTCTCAAGTTGGCGGTGGGCTAGGACAGCCTGCAAGAGGTACAAATGCTGTCAATGTTGATGATTATGGAAAATGTATTGCTGTTGGGAAACCCCCAGGTTCTTGCAGAGCAAAAGCTGTAGTCAAAAACGGGCCATTGCCCATAGCAACGGGTGGTAAGATAGCACAATTGTCCCTAGACATCTCCAGGGAACTTCATGTATTGGAGTCGGAGGTTGCCCTGGACAACTGCAATGTCACTCTGGTGGGACAGTGTGGAACTGTACCGTGTAATGGTAATATGTTAGTACAAGCTGTTAGTACTAAAAATGTGCAGGTAAATGGTGGGTTAACACAACCTGTGAAAAATACAAAAGGTGTGTGAGGTTTATGAAGCACCAGCCGAGCAAGGTGGTGAATGTGGTGTATTGCAACCTACTATGCTAAAACACATATTGCCACAATCTGACATGATTTACAATGACTTGTGTAATGAGTCTGCAACTAAGCCAGTCTGTTCTTATGTGTCTCCTTGGGCGGATGGATCAGTGCTGAAGAGTACCGCTGCAGGGAGCACGCATACAACTGATTGGGATAGTTGGGGTAAAAATCTTATCTCCCTGATAGATGAGGTTTTTATGCACAAAAATAAGGTGGACACTGTTTCTGCTGTGCCAGCAGGAGGGACTGCAGAACAGCTTGTACCTGAGGGCGCAGTGGCTGCTGCAGGGGCTAACCCTCATGAGCAGGATGAACCAAATAAGGGTGAGCGCACAGCAGAGACATTATCCGTGACCCACAAAACTGAGGTTGACATGGAGTGTCAAAGTGACGTTGTCACTGGTAATGTTCTGGAGCAGTTCACTGATACTGAGCCTGAGAAGTTGGGTATGAGTCCAGCACCTGGCAGCGCTCTGGGTGAGCACCAGGCTGTGGTTACCTCCAGCTGGGAGGATGTTTGTTTGACAATTGCAACTTCTCAAGTCTCAGCAAATGAGTCTGTCTGCATTCCCAATGTAATGAAAGTCCCCAGAAAGGACTTGGGTCTGGGATCAAGGGGCTGGTCTGTAACCAAAGCATTAAAGGAGATGCTTAAACTTTGGGATGTACAGCCAATTTATATTGGGGTGTCTCCTCCACAGTCAGACGGCCTGGTACTGTGGAGTACCACTAGGTGGAGCACTAAATGGCAGGCTGTACAGAACAAAGGAGAACAAGACAGAAATGGTTTATTCTTGAAAGTATTACTTTTGTTAAAAGTTGCTTCTGGGTATGCTGCTGGGTTAATTCCTGAAAAAATGGTATATGGGAGATGCTTTGGAGAAACTAAAATTAGTCAATGTCTGAGGTTTCACCTCCTAACAGCCCGATGGGAAGCATTTCTGCGGCTATGGTCCAGGGTGGTGCTGGTCAGTTGTCGGTGAAGGGCGCGTATACTGCACCGGTGGACAAACCACGTGAGATGGAAGGGCCGAGCATGGACCAGAAAACAGCAGAAATCCTGACCGGGGCTCAGACAGAGGTGGTTAAAGAGACTGGGGTCACTAGTCCAATAATAGGTTTATGTGACAAACCTGATATGGTCCCTGAGACAGGGAAATGGGTAAAAAGTGCAATAAGGTTGGTACGCGGATCAGACGAGAGCTCGCCTGTTCCGGTTTTGGATAGAAATCCAGGTGGTAGTAAAGGTCAAGTGGTAGGACAGCTGTCTGCAGAGTGGGTGAACCCAGGGGAGGTGACATCCTGTGAGGTTCCCGTGGGTGATGGCGGCCCTCCGGTATGTGTGCCCTTTGCAGACTCTGCCCTACCAAATGCTGAAAAAAAAGGCATTGGTGACATGTGCAACATTGAGAGGTGTAATGTTGGTTTGAAAATGTCTGTCAATGATGAACCAAGTAATGTGTTAGTGGTACATTATAATGTGGTGTCCAAAGGTACAGGTAAACCTGGTAAACAATTAGTGACTGCTGAGTCAGGTACCAGAAATAAGAGGAGGGGTCCCGTTATAAACACCATAGAAATAGGCCCTCTACAGTCTCAGAACAGTAATGCTGAGAGAGGTTTTGGGAAACCAGGAAACTAGAAGCGTGGAGGCAAAAGAGTTGGTAAACCCAAGAGACCTATTGTGATGGGGAAAACGGGTACCAGTGAGGGAAAAGGTGGTTACTCATCAGGCGTAGTGTCTGGAGCAGGTTCTCTTCAGAATCAGGAAACTGAGTTGGAAGGAAGTAGCAGGAAAGGCAGGGGGCCAACAGAAAAGAAATGTGAGCTCAGGAACCCCCAAGGACAGAGGGAGCAGGCTGAGTATAGGGAAATGTAGGACCCTGTTAAGATCCAGGGTGGGACGTACCTGGAAGCCCACCCGAAAAAAAGGTTGGGCCTACGTGGCTGACAGCCAGCACAGAGGTGTCCCAACCATGACAGGTGCTGGTGTTCCTCCCTCCGGATCGAAACAAAGGGGGGGGGGGAATATGTAATAGTGAGAGTCCCTGTCACTATGAAAATGGGGTTAAAGTGGACATAGGGTATGCACATTTGCTTGGGGCAAGGCTTCAGAGCATAAATGTGGACTGGAGAAAACTGCTTTTGCAGCTTTCTCCAGATTTTGAAATCCACCAGCATATTGACTGGTCAGGTGTGTGTTGGGCTATTTGTAGACACCTGACCATAGTTCTGGGCTCCACCCTCCCGAGGAGTCCAGGCAAGCAAGGGAGAAGTGTGCATGTCTGCACAGGTCTGTCAGAGTAGACAGAGGGTCCAAGCCTGTGGGCTGGAAAAGGAAGCTGAAAAAGAGTGCTGAGGTACTGGGTGTACAGGAACTCTGTTATAGAGCCGAGAGGGCTGAAGCATAAGTCTAAGCAGCAGTGCTGCTAAAGAGAGCCAGGTGGCTTGGTATTTTTGATTGAACTTACATTGTTGCTGTGGAAAGCTGAAACCCCTGTGTAGGCAACTCTTCTGTTATCGGACATTTTCTTTCTTTAATAAAAGTGGGCCTACAAGCCCTTAAAACTGCATATCTGCCGTGGACTCAGCTCACTGGTAAGCTCTACCTTTAAGCTAAACCAAACCCCGATGTTACAATATATTATATATATATATATAGTTATGTGCTATCTGCTATTATCCTCCATGTTTGATGTTTATCGCAATGTTTGCAATGTAAGTGTTATCTTACAGAGGAACATACAATGTATATTACTACCCATAGTATCAGACTAAATTAGGAGTACACTGTGCTTCATTGTAGTTGGGCTGTGCTGTTTATGGACCATCTACATGTTGAGTCATGGACAATCACCATATAAAACTTAGCATACATTGTTCACTGTTTTAGAAGATGTTGAGCTTATTACTGGTTTTTCATGTATGATAGATTTTCATGCTCCTGAAGAAGCGCTGACGCGCGCAACATGTAGAGCACACCTATTATATGTCGCAACCATAAACTGCATTTAAGTATCTGGAACACTATTTGTCCATCCTAGGACACTTTTTACTTCTGTATATGGCATTATTGATAGAATTAGTGGTGTGAGTGCTTTGTAGGCAATTTGTCATAATGTGTTTTTTCAATTGATTATATATGTATACATAATGTTTTTTTAATGATATTTAAAAAATGACACTATATTTTAAGAAACTTGAGGTGTATGGGTGTGTCAATAAAGTCCAATTTCAATATATGTACAAATATTTCCCAGTAGTCAGGACATTGGTGTATCCACAGTGCCACCCTGTGATGATACACTTTATCCAATTTCAAATGTTTGCCTTTGGGTAGGCTGGCATGCATCTGAAGTATCAAAGAAACATTGTTCAACAGAGCTCTCTCTGGCTGTTTCCTCAACAGGAGGTGGTCTAGGTATAACACAATGGGGAAGCCACAAGAACTAAACAGGGATAACAATGGAGCCAGCACCTTGATGAACAGCTGAGGTTCAGTGGAGCCAGCAATGGGTAGGGCCACAAGTTGGCAGTGTTGGAGTCCAATGGCAAAGCGTATAAAACAATGATGTACTGGAAAGGTGTCCACAGATGACATTTTTGATGTCCACAGATGCCAGAAAGACTCCCTGGCAGATGGAGACAATGGCAGACCTGGTACATTCCATGCAAATTATCTAGGCTTGAATGAAGACATTCAGAACCTTGAGAATCAAGATAGGCTGAATGCCCCCATTTTGGTTTGGGAAAAGTGAAGAGGTTGAAATCAAATCCCTATAACCGTTCTGCCTCAGCAATGATGCCTTCATCCAAAAGACCCACTGGAAAAGATCTGATAGATGGAGACGCAGGAAGGTTGGAAATAAGTGAATGGGAAGGGGGCAGGAAAAGTAACTCGCGTTTGTAGCCCTGGAACACCACCTCCTGCACCCAGGCTTCTAGAAAGCAAGTTGTCCAAGTGTCCGATCTGGCAGACTTGGAGTTCCAGATTTTGCAGGTAAAGTTTGGGGGCTTCAACACTGAAGTCAAAGCAGTGAAACAACAAATGGGCAGAATCAGGTGCAGGGCGGGACTTGCCAGGGAGAACAGATCTCTAAAAAGGGCTTCCAACCATTTATGGGATTCAGTCATTAAAAGATGTTGCTTCCCCCACAGCATGGCAATCAGGAAGAGCAAACAACTTATTAGGGTGCTTCAAGTCGCTGCAGAAAAGAGTTGGAAAAGCAGGTGCATAAACTCTTTGCAGCCTTAGAAGTTTTTTAATGACCCAAGGCTTGAAACAACACTATTAAAAGCAACAGGCTAATCCCCTGGTGTGCACTGCATCCAAAATGGTCATTTTAAATCGGGAAGTAATAGCAGTAGAACGTGACTCTTCAGAGGTAAGCGTATCAGTAAAGGATGTAGGCAAGTCAGAATCAGTGTCTGTGACCAAATTAAATGCAGAATCAGCTGAAAGAGCAGAAGTATGTTTGCGGCCTGTGCAGTTACAGTGGCAAGTGGCGGGAAAAATAGAATGGGGAGGTGTCTCCACTATCCATTATAAGCCCCAATACGAATTCCCACAGTGTCCTGAAGAAGCTCACGTGATCCGGTGAGCGAAATGCATGGACGTCATCATGTCATGTGACCAGGCTTTGCAGTTCATCCTAATGGCTTGTTCCTCTGCCACCCCACACCGCTCCATGTGGATCTGACAGCGTCTATGAAGATTTCATGCAAATCATCAGCGCTTTGGCACTGACATCAGCAGCCACGCCAGAGACTACAGAAGGGGAGACGCACAGGATTACAATTGCCAGGAAACAGCTGGTTACGCAGAGATCAAGATTTAGCGGAACACTGGGTGAGACTGCGCATGGGACATAGTTCTCGAAGTTATCTGTCAACTGTTCCACACTGTTGCACTGTCATGTGGCTACATTCCCACCTGTATTTGCAGTTGTACTGCTTTCTTCTCTCTCCTGCCCCCCCCCCCCGTAATCTATGTATTGACTGCAGGCCTTCCAATGCTGCTGTTTGAGTTCTGTCCATATCAGCGCCTGCTTGCAAATCAGCTGTCCCAATTTACCCATATTGCCACAATACCCAGTGGCTCATTTCTATACGGACCTGCTGACATCTCTGCCGCCCCCCCCCACCACCACCACCACCACTTGTCATCTGTTGCTGCCCCCCTTCTCTTTGTGGCCACCGGGGACCATCCACTAACGCTGTTTTTGCCTCTGCACAATGCTAGCCCCACCAGTTCCCTGGTATGTGTGGGTTGAATGACTGAGAGCCCGGTTTGTTTTTACTAGCTGGTGACAATGTTGTGGAGAATAGCTTTATCTTTGGTGAAGGTTTTGACTTTTTTCATCTTTTTGATATCGAATTAAAACTTTTTTCAACAATAAATAACTTTTTGTTTAAATACATATGCTGCAGTGTGTTCTTTTTGGAGCCTCATTCTCTCAGCTCTGGCTCTAAGTTAACCACAGCTGAACTCTTTTGTATATCGCCTATTTTGGCTCCAGGAACCCCCCCACTGGGGGCGAGTTGGTGGTGCATTTCTCTGTATAAACACTTATTAAAGCGGAGTTTCACCCAAAAATGGAACTTCCGCTGTTCGGATCCCCCCCCCCCTTCTTCAGTGTCAAATTTGAAATGACTACATCTTTTACATGAAAATCTTTGTTCATCTTTGTTGTTCTAATGCCACAGAAGGTCCTGAGATGAGTAAAGGGTGACTCCTGCTGGAAAAATGTTCCTGGGAATGACACCTTGAGGCCTTGAGGGGGGAGCCATGACGCAAACCCAAGGGAGACTTCCAGTGAACACTGCAAGAAAGATCTGAGGTGCCAGCCCAAAGACCCAAGCCTAGCCCAATGCATCAGTTCCAGTCTTTCTGTGGATGTCAAGTTCTGTCCTTACAAAGAGGCAAGTTTTTGGGGTGGAGAATCTTCTGTTTACATGGATGACTACAGAATCATATTTTAAAAGTTTAGGAAATGAGATTAAGGAGTGAAATAATGTGGACTTTTCCTTTTTTATATACTGGAAATTTTATGGACATTCATAAGCCATACAAGAGAGACTTTTTTTTGTGTGTTCTTTTTTGGGGCTATTTTCCATTGACCTACAGACTATCATGCCATCTCCCGCTTGCTTTTATGGACTGTCACACCCTTTCCCCTTGCTATACAGCTGAGATCTTAATAGCTACTAATTCCGATGTCTTTATTGTTCTCTATTTTTGTATGCTTAGGATAGTGGTACATTTATAGGAAAGTAATTCAGGTGAATGTTAAGGGCATATTAAGGGCAACAGGGTTTGTAGTTTTCTTCTGTGACAAAAGAGGTGGTTGAAAGGGTCTTTTAAAAAGCCCCCCTAATGTCTACACTGCTTTGTGCGATGGTATTGAAACCCAAGGCTGAATTACGCCTTTAAATGTATTATTTTTCTTAGCAGTAAGTTTTAAATATATTATTGCTTAACAAGTAAGCTTGTGTTGAATTTGAAACTCGATATGAGGAATTTGCATATGTACCAAACAATGTGTCTTGGCTGACAGGAAACCATAGGGTTTTTTTATATATTCTAAGTGACCTAATAGTTTTGCTTAGATACAGTTATGCAAAGAATTCTAAATATATGTATCATTATAATTGGTTAATTGAATAAGTAGGTTTATAAAGGAAACATGTCATTTCGAACATGTATGTACCCCTTATTGGTGGAAAATAATTAATAACTCCCATCTCATTCTGTGTATTTAAAGAGGAACTGCAGTCTGCACACATAATTTGTAATAAAAACATCTTTGCCATTCTGAAGCTTCCCTCCAACCACTTTGCACATTATTTTATATATACTGCGATTCTGTACTTACCAAACATGCTGCAGAAATTTCCCTCCACTGAATCTGGCTGCAACCATTTTAACTGTGGGCAGCTGAAGCTGTTGCCTGTTCACTTCCTTGATTTACATGGACACACACCTCCAGCTCTGCAGCTCTCATTGGCCCTCTTATTACTCATCCCCCCCGCCTTCCTGGCAAACTCTCACGAGGGTGAGAGAGAGCTGTGCAGGAAAAAAAATGTTTTACTATCCAAAGTTTAAACAACAAGGGCAGAAGATTTAATAGATGGAAAGTTCAAAAAAATGACTGAAGTTCCACTTTAAAAGGGGTTGTAAACCCTCGTATGCATTAAGGTGAAAAAACACATGGCAGTGACCGGCCCCCTAGCCCCCCCGTTTTACTTAACTGAGCCCTGTATTTCCAACGGTGGGGACGTGCTGTCCCTCTCTCCCCTGGGTCCCAGCTCTTGATTGGATAGATTGATAGCAGCACAGCCACTGGCTCCTGCTGCTGTCAATCAAATCCAATGATGCGGGCACCGGGGGGGGCGGGGCCGAGTATGGCATTCATGTCTATGGACGCTAATGCTGGACTCAGGAATGCACCCACAAGGTAACCCCCCCCGGGAGAGCACCTCTCCTTGGGGGTTATCTGATGCGGGGAGGAGCTGCAAGAGCCGCCAAGGGACCCCAATAGAGGATGTTCAGGGCCACACTGTGCAAAACGAGCTGCACAGTGGAGGTAAGTATGATATGTTTGTTATTTTAAAAAAATTAAAAAACGAGCCTTTACAATCACTTTAAGATCATGTACAAGACAAAAATAAATTGAACAGTGTGTAGACCTGATCTGTGTTGGTCATTTTTATATATACGCTGTTCCCTGCGCAGATCTGGGTGTGGCAAATGGGGAAATGCTGGCAAAAAGGTAGTGTAATTAGACAATAAGGTGATAGTAACGACTAGAAGTTATAGGTTAAAGAAGTATCCTAAACAGGGACTATTTAAACAACACAGAAATCTTACTTAAAGTTCCTTAATCCTAAATAGGATATTTCTTCCCTCAAAACGTATGTCAGTAATCTTATGATACCGCATGGCCTATGAGAACGAGTCATTCCAGCACAACACCTGCATACATAGAAATTTATGAATGAATGGAAGAAACTATGTATTGATCAAGGTTTAGCTGTTATGAAACTTATTATCGAGGAAGACAGCCTAGATAGCAGTCTAGACAGCCAGTAGAATTGAAAACTCAGATTGAGGAGAGCACCAAACTTCTCGAGCCACATAAGGATAAACCCAAATTTGGCAGGCATAATGAACTCCTGAAAAAGGAGATTGATAAAGTTCAGGGAAACCTCCGGGCAACCAAGCAGTCCATGTTTCAGCGTGATTTGGACGACTGGACACGCAGAGAGATTTCTGACCTAACTGCTAATCGGGGACATAATGGTTCGAGAAGACGTCGCTATCGATCACATTCCTCCATGAGGGGGGCCCATACTTCATCAGAGAGTGATGGAGCGGAATCTCGATCCGTTGTTTTTTTAAACTAAGAGATTCCTCCTCTAGATGAGACACCCCCATTACGGGGAATATTGAAGCCATCCACAGTAAACAAGGGACTAAACAGTCGAAACGGAAAAGGCGGAGGAGGAAAGTCCGTGATAAAAGAATTGAACAAGACAGTAACCAGGAGTCAGAGATGAAAGTAGACATTTCAGAGGAAGCAATAGGGCCCTTTGAGGGTGGCACAGGCACCATGGAGATTATTAACCTCTCTGTGTTTAATCATCAGGACAGAAGAAGTTTACCTGAGACTTGTTCACTCGGATGGATCTAGTCTCCCTGGTAAGGTGCCATGCTCCCGGGATGCCAGAGAACAACAAGCCCTGGATGACCTATTCTCTTTGATGGAGGACTCCTTTAATGACATGCAGAGTGAGAGCCCTCCCCTCCAAAAATCATGGAAGAGACAAGCTCATCTTGATAGTAGATCTACCAAGATGCCCCAGCTCAGGAACAATCGGTGGATTGGGATTTTTTTTTATCTCGTCTAAGAGGATCTTAAGACGATCAGTTGGGACAGAATTACAAGTGATAACCTCCTCCCTGATGAACAGTTGGCACTTAAAGAACTTGATGCACCTAACCTAATCATCAAGTTCAGCGGTAAAGGAGGCAATGTGGTCCTCCTATCCGAACAACAATATTATGAGGAGTAAATTCTGAGACAATTAGGTGACCACTCTACGTATCATAAACTTAAATCTAATCAGTTTCCCCCTCGTGGTCAATTCCCTAAATTTTAAACTTCACCTGTCCTTTAAAACACATCTACTAACCAAGAAGGAACGAAATGACCTTATGGTTAAGGAATACAACATACCCACCACATACATACTCCCCAAGGTCCATAAAAATCTAACCAAGCCTCCTGGGAGGCCCATAATTTCAGCTATCAAGGGCCCCCTTAAGCGGACGGGTAAATTCCTAGACGCCCTGATTAAGGAAATGGTCAGCGATTTGCCATCCTAGAGATGTTCTCTCCAGGATTGCTGAAGTGGAGGTGCAGGATGGGGCAATACTGGTCGGTATTGATGTAGAGTCCCTCTACACCTCCATCCCCCATCAATGGGGGGTGGCCGTGGTGGCCCACTTCCGGGAGAAGAAATTCCCTAATATGGGTTCACAAAATTAGTTTATTCTAGAACTCCTTGACTTTGCCCTTACCCACAACTGCTTTCACTTTTCTGGAGCCAACTACCAGCAGATAAGGGGGACCTCTATGGGGGGAACCATGGGAACCTGCGTACGCCTGTCTCCATCTGGGATGGTGGGAGGAGAACCTTGTTTACCGTTTGCCGACGTCTGTGGCTGAGGTACATTGACGATGTCTTTGTCATCTGGGATGGGACTGTTAACGACCTACAGAACTTTATTTCTGATTTGAATACCAACAACAGGAATATTAAACTTATTTATACTTGGGATTTCAAAAAACTCGTTCTTGATTTGTCCATTTCTGCCTGTAATGGCAGACTTGAGGCAAAAACTTTCAGAAAGGAGACAGCTGCAAATACACTCTAGCTGGCCACAAGTCAACATCCATCATCACTCATCAAGGACATTCTCACGATTCGGCTTCTCTGTATACGCAGGAATTGTTCTGCAGATGCTGAATATCGATCTGAAACAGAAGACCTCTATCAGAGATTCAGGAACAGGGGTTATTTGCATAAAACCATCAGGCATGCAGCGAACAAAGCTTCTTCCTCGAAACTGGAGGATCTTCATTCATCTCCGGTCCACATCATTACTCAATATGGATCCCAAGCATTGGCTTTGTCCCAATTTCACCGATGCAGACAGGCAAAAGGTTTATTCCATCAGTTTATTAACTGTAGTACTGCAGGGGTCCGTTATATACTTGAGTGTCCCTGCAAAAAATTCTACGTTGGAAAAAGGAAGCGCCAATTGCGTCTCCGCATCGTGGAAATTTAAGTAGCATCAGGAATCCTAGGACAACCTGAGCGAGCTCCTATAGCCCATTTTGATACCTTTCATAATTCTTCTCCTGATGGTCTCAAGGTAAAAGGTTTTTGCCCTGACCCTTTCCATCCGCAGGGGTGACTTTGATACAGTTCACCTGCGGAAGGAAAAAGAGTGGATTTTTCGGCTGCAGACAATGTTTCTCAAGGGGCTTAACACTGAGCTTAGTTTACAGGTATTCTTAGACCCTTAGGTGGGTCTTTACCCAGTAACTAGCTCGGATCATTAAGAAGATCAGTAAAATCTTGTGGGTTGGAGTTCCCCTCTATCTCCTTCCCCTTTAAATCTAAATGTAAATTTTCTCTGTACTTTGTTCTGGTGTATCCTGCTGTGGATCTTTGCTATTATGCCTGTCTGAATGGAATGCCCAGTTGGATTAAAAAGTAAAGATTGTGCTCTCATATTCTGCATATTCTATCCAAAACTCATTACACTCACGTATTACTATTTGAT
The DNA here is from genome assembly GCF_042186555.1 of Aquarana catesbeiana. Classification (NCBI taxonomy): domain Eukaryota; kingdom Metazoa; phylum Chordata; class Amphibia; order Anura; family Ranidae; genus Aquarana; species Aquarana catesbeiana. Next base: position 244,294,860 of record NC_133329.1, read on the forward strand.
CTATTTGTTAAATCATGATGTGGCACCTTAATACCATGGTGGGAAAAATTGAAAGGGGAGGTGTCTCCACTATCCATTATAAGCCCTGATACGAATTCCCACGGTGTCCTGAAGAAGCTCACGTGACCCGGTGAGTGAAATGCATTGATGTCATCACGTCATGTGACGGGGCTTTGCAGTTAATTCTAATGGCTTGTTCCTCTGCCACCTCACACCGCTCCATGTGGATCTGGCAGTGTCTATGAAGATTTCATGCAAAGCATCAGTGCTTTCGCACAGACGTCCGCAGTCACACCAGAGACTATGGAAGGGGAGACACACAGGATTAGTTACCAGGAAACAGCTGGTCTGGCAGAGATCAAGATTTAGGGGAACACTGAGTGAGACTGCGCATGGGACACAGTTCCCGAAGTTATTGATGCTAAGCTGACCAAAATTGCACCGCACTGCACATGCGCAAGAACAGCAGGTGCATGCTGGGTGGCCAGCATGCACGGAATCCAGGAAAAAGAACACTGTGGCTTCAGATGCCCACACTGGAGATGACCGCGCTGTGCAGAAACTTCACAAAGTAAGAAAACAATGCTGCACAGATAGAAAACTGGGCATAGTTTACAGCAAACATTTGTAACATGCACGAGGCATGAGTATTCTATTCTATTTTTATCTTAAAAGTCATATTTCGGACGGAACTCCGCTTTAAGTGGTTAAGCAGACCAAAAAGGAAAAAATAAGTGAAGTACTTTGTTAAATTTACACTTTAAACAAATGTTTGTAGCTGGGATAACACTTTTATTTAAAACCACTGAAACTAAATTCTGATTGGCTGGAATAAATAAGTGTTCTTTATACATTGCGGTCTGCTGTACAAAACCCTCATTCTTCTTTTCACAAACTGGTAGATATTTCATATAGCAGTAACTTTAGGTTTATTCGACTTTGTTCAATGCTTGGGTTTGACATATGCACAAGTGGTTTTCCCCTTTTGATGATCACCATAGCAATTTAATTAAATACAATTTTGTGAACACCAATGCAGGCTTCAAATCTCAGGGTCATCTATCTAGTAAAAATCCTAACTTTAATGCATAATTCCATGTAAGCAGCTTAATACAATCAGGTATTTCTGAGGATCAGAATACTATCACATAAAATATAATATGCACTCCCATTAATCTGTTATAACAGAAAAACCACCTTGCTCAGGACAAATATCTCCCATGTTTTTTTCATTTGACTTTTATTTCAAGTACTATATACAGTACGTAAACTGTTTTTATTGCTGCACTCTTTCAAATATAGACAAAGATAAAGGGCTTTATATACAATACAGTTGTGCCTTAAAGAGGAACTGCAGTCTGCTCACATAATTTGTAATAAAAATTTGTAAGCTTCCCTCCAACCACTTTGCATATTATTTTATATATACTGTGATTCTGTACTTGCCAAATATGCTGCAGAAATCTCGCTCCACTAAGTCTGGCTGCAACCATTTTAACTGTGGGCAGCTGAAGCTGCTGCCTGTTCACTTCCTGGATTTACACACACACACACACACACACACACACACAGATGCACACCTCCAGCTCTGCAGCTCTCATTGGCCCTCTTATGACTCATCCCCCCTTCCTTCCTGGCAAACTCTCACAAGAGTGAGAGAAAGCTGTGCATGAGGTCATAAGCCTAGGTTAACCACTTGCCGACCGCCTAACGCACATATACGGCGGCAGAATGGCACGGGCAGGCAGAATCTCGGACCCCCCCCCCGGTGCCAGCGGCGGTCGGCATTTGACTGGGAGCGTCGGGAGGCGAGGGGGAGACCATCCGATCGTGGCCCCCCCCTCGCGATCGCTCCCAGCCAATCGGAATCCTCCCCTGCCTGTGTGTAGTTTCACACAGGCAGAGGATGTGATGTCATCTCTCCTCGGCTCGGCAGTTTCCGTTCCAGCGCCGAGGAGAGAAGACATGTAAGTGCACAACACACTACACACACACAGTAGAGCATGCCAGGCATACTTTACACCCCCGATCCCCCCCAATCACCCCCCCCTGTCACAAACTGACAGCAAGCAGTATTTTTTTATTTATTTTCTTATTACTGCATGGTGTCAGTTTGTGACAGTTACAGTGTTAGGGCAGTGAGTGTTAGGCCCCCTTTAGGTCTAGGATACCCCCCTAACCCCCCCTAATAAAGCTTTAACCCCTTGATCACCCCCTGTCACCAGTGTCACTAAGCGATCATTTTTCTGATCGCTGTATTAGTGTCGCTGGTGACGCTAGTTAGGGAGGTAAATATTTAGGTTCGCCGTCAGCATTTTATAGCGACAGGGACCCCCATATACTATCTAATAAATGTTTTAACCCCTTGATTGCCCCCTAGTTAACCCTTTCACCACTGATCACCGTATAACCGTTACGGGTGACGCTGGTTAGTTCGTTTATTTTTTATAGTGTCAGGGCACCCGCCGTTTATTACCGAATAAAGGTTTAGCCCCCTGATCGCCCGGCGGTGATATGCGTCGCCCCAGGCAGCGTCAGATTAGCGCCAGTACCGCTAACACCCACGCACGCAGCATACGCCTCCCTTAGTGGTATAGTATCTGTACGGATCAATATCTGATCCGATCAGATCTATACTAGTGTCCCCAGCAGTTTAGGGTTCCCAAAAACGCAGTGTTAGCGGGATCAGCCCAGATACCCGCTAGCACCTGCGTTTTTCCCCTCTGCCCGGCCCAGCCCACCCAAGTGCAGTATCGATCGATCACTGTCACTTACAAAACACTAAACGCATAACTGCAGCGTTCACAGAGTCAGGCCTGATCCCTGCGATCGCTAACAGTTTTCTTGGTAGCGTTTTGGTGAACTGGCAAGCACCAGCCCCAGGCAGCGTCAGGTTAGCGCCAGTACCGCTAACACCCACGCACGCAGCGTACACCTCCCTTAGTGGTATAGTATCTGAACGGATCAATATCTGATCCGATCAGATCTATACTAGCGTCCCCAGCAGTTTAGGGTTCCCAAACACGCAGTGTTAGCGGGATCAGCCCAGATACCTGCTAGCACCTGCGTTTTGCCCCTCCGCCCGGCCCAGCCCACCCAAGTGCAGTATCGATCGATCACTGTCACTTACAAAACACTAAACGCATAACTGCAGCGTTCGCAGAGTCAGGCCTGATCCCTGCGATCGCTAACAGTTTTTTTGGTAGCGTTTTGGCGAACTGGCAAGCACCAGCGGCCTAGTACACCCCGGTCGTAGTCAAACCAGCACTGCAGTAACACTTGGTGACGTGGCGAGTCCCATAAGTGCAGTTCAAGCTGGTGAGGTGGCAAGCACAAGTAGTGTCCCGCTGCCACCAAAAAGACAAACACAGGCCCGTCGTGCCCATAGTGCCCTTCCTGCTGCGTTCGCCAATCCTAATTGGGAACCCACCGCTTCTGCAGCGCCCGTACTTCCCCCATTCACATCCCCAACCAAATGCAGTCGGCTGCATGAGAGGCATTTTCTTTATGTCCTCCTGAGTACCCCTACCCAGCGAACCCCCCCAAAAAAGATGTCGTGTCTGCAGCAAGCGCAGATATAGGCGTGACACCCGCTATTATTGTCCCTCCTGTCCTGACAATCCTGGTCTTTGCATTGGTGAATGTTTTGAACGCTACCATTCACTAGTTGAGTATTAGCGTAGGGTACAGCATTGCACAGACTAGGCACACTTTCACAGGGTCTCCCAAGATGCCATCGCATTTTGAGAGACCCGAACCTGGAGTGTAAAAAAAAAAAAAAACACAAAAATATAAAATAAAAAAAAAATAGTTGTCGTTTTATTGTTCTCTCTCTCTCTATTCTCTCTCTCTTGTTCTGCTCTTTTTTACTGTATTCTATTCTGCAATGTTTTATTGTTATTATGTTTTATCATGTTTGTTTTTCAGGTATGCAATTTTTTATACCTTACCGTTTACTGTGCTTTATTGTTAACCATTTTTTTGTCTTCAGGTACGCCATTCACGACTTTGAGTGGTTATACCAGAATGATGCCTGCAGGTTTAGGTATCATCTTGGTATCATTCTTTTCAGCCAGCGATCGGCTTTCATGCAAAAGCAATCCTAGCAGCTAATTAGCCTCTAGACTGCTTTTACAAGCAGTGGGAGGGAATGCCCCCCCCCCCCCAACATCTTCCGTGTTTTTCTCTGGCTCTCCTGTCTCAACAGGGAACCTGAGAATGCAGCCGGTGATTCAGCCAGCTGACCATAGAGCTGATCAGAGACCAGAGTGGCTCCAAACATCTCTATGGCCTAAGAAACCGGAAGCTACGAGCATTTTATGACTTAGATTTCGCCGGATGTAAACAGCGCCATTGGGAAATTGGGAAAGCATTTTATCACACCGATCTTGGTGTGGTCAGATGCTTTGAGGGCAGAGGAGAAATCTAGGGTCTAATAGACCCCAATTTTTGCAAAAAAGAGTACCTGTCACTACCTATTGCTATGATAGGGGATATTTACATTCCCTGAGATAACAATAAAAATGATTTAAAAAAAAAAAAAATGAAAGGAACAGTTTAAAAATAAGATAAAAAAATAATAATAATAAAGAAAAAAAAAAAAAAAAAAGCACCCCTGTCCCCCCTGCTCTCGCGCTAAGGCGAACGCAAGCGTCGGTCTGGCGTCAAATGTAAACAGCAATTGCACCATGCATGTGAGGTATCACCGCGAACGTCAGATCGAGGGCAGTAATTTTAGCAGTAGACCTCCTCTGTAAATCTAAAGTGGTAACCTGTAAAGGCTTTTAAAAATGTATTTAGTTTGTCGCCACTGCACGTTTGTGCGCAATTTTAAAGCATGTCATGTTTGGTATCCATGTACTCGGCCTAAGATCATCTTTTTTATTTCATCAAACAATTGGGCAATATAGTGTGTTTTAGTGCATTAAAATTTAAAAAAGTGTGTTTTTTCCCCAAAAAATGCGTTTGAAAAATCGCTGCGCAAATACTGTGTGAAAAAAAAAAATGAAACACCCACCATTTTAATCTGTAGGGCATTTGCTTTAAAAAAATATATAATGTTTGGGGGTTCAAAGTAATTTTCTTGCAAAAAAAAATTATTTTTTTATGTAATCAAAAAGTGTCAGAAAGGGCTTTGTCTTCAAGTGGTTAGAAGAGTGGGTGATGTGTGACATAAGCTTCTAGATGTTGTGCATAAAATGCCAGGACAGTTCAAAACCCCCCCAAATGACCCCATTTTGGAAAGTAGACACCCCAAGCTATTTGCTGAGAGGCATGTCGAGTCCATGGAATATTTTATATTGTGACACAAGTTGCGGGAAAGAGACAATTTTTTATTTTTTTTATTTTTTTTTGCGCAAAGTTGTCACTAAATGATATATTGCTCAAACATGCCATGGGAATATGTGAAATTACACCCCAAAATACATTCTGTTGCTTCTCCTGAGTACGGGGATACCACATGTGTGAGACTTTTTGGGAGCCTAGCCGCGCACGGGACCCCGAAAACCAAGCACCGCCTTCAGGCTTTCTAAGGCCGTAAATTTTTGATTTCACTCTTCACTGCCTATCACAGTTTCGGAGGCCATGGAATGCCCAGGTGGCAAAAAACCCCCCCAAATGACCCCATTTTGGAAAGTAGACACCCCAAGCTATTTGATGAGAGGTATAGTGAGTATTTTGCAGACCTCACTTTTTGTCACAAAGTTTTGAAAATTGAAAAAAGAAAAAAAAAAATTTTTTTTCTCGTCTTTCTTTATTTTCAAAAACAAATGAGAGCTGCAAAATACTCACCATGCCTCTCAGCAAATAGCTTGGGGTGTCTACTTTCCAAAATGGGGTCATTTGGGGGGGGTTTGTGCCACCTGGGCATTCCATGGCCTCCGGAACTGTGATAGGTAGTGAGGCCTCCGGAACTGTGATAGGTAGTAAAATCAAAAATGTACGCCCTTAGAAATCCTGAAGGCAGTGATTGGTTTTCGGGGCCCCGTACGCGGCTAGGCTCTCAAAAAGTCCCACACATGTGGTATCCCCGTACTCAGGAGAAGCAGCTAAATGTATTTTGGGGTGCAATTCCACATATGCCCATGGCCTGTGTGAGCAATATATCATTTAGTGACAACTTTTTGTAATTTTTTTTTTTTTTTTGTCATTATTCAATCACTTGGGACAAAAAAAATGAATATTCAATGGGCTCAACATGCCTCTCAGCAAATTCCTTGGGGTGTCTACTTTCCAAAATGGGGTCATTTGTGGGGGTTTTGTACTGCCCTGCCATTTTAGCACCTCAAGAAACGACATAGGCAGTCATAAATTAAAGGCTGTGTAAATTCCAGAAAATGTACCCTAGTTTGTAGGCGCTATAACTTTTGCGCAAACCAATAAATATACACTTATTGACATTTTTTCTACCAAAGACATGTGGCTGAATACATTTTGGCCTAAATGTATGACTAAAATTTAGTTTATTGGATTTTTTTTAGAACAAAAAGTAGAAAATATCATTTTTTTTTCAAAATTTTCGGTCTTTTTCCGTGTATAGCGCAAAAAATAAAAACGGCAGAGGTGATCAAATACCATCAAAAGAAAGCTCTATTTGTGGGAAGAAAAGGACGCAAATTTCGTTTGGGTACAGCATTGCATGACCGCGCAATTAGCAGTTAAAGCGACGCAGTGCCGAATTGTAAAAAGTGCTCTGGTCAGGAAGGGGGTAAAACCTTCCGGGGCTGAAGTGGTTAATGACCAGACAAGAAACAGGAAGTGGGCTGTATAAGGTATTTACTGGCAGAAAAACAATGTTTTATTATCCAAAGTTAAAACAACAAGAGCAGAAGATTTAATAAATGGAAAGTTGAAAAAAAATCACTGAAGTTTCGCTTTAATATTCTTCTGGACCTACATCCCACTTCTACACTTTTGTTTCAATATATTGTATACATAGCACTAAGGATTATCAATCTATCCAATAGGTCTATTATACATTGGTTACATTACTGTGGGTTATGTTGTAGTGGTTTTGTTGCAGATATATGTTAAATAAATCTATCATGGAAATAGACCTGCTTTTTCATAACCCTAAAGCATATATAATCTATGAAACAGGTCACTCTGCCATATGTTCTTTTCTGGTTTGCTCCCTGTGGGCTGTGGATGGATCCATGGTGACAGGGGAATTCTCTCACTTTCCTCCCACTTTACCCAGTATTGCATTTCTACTTCATGTTGACTTTGCTTTTTTTCACATGACCTCAGCTGCTGGTCACTGTAAGCTGCTGCTTCTTTGCTGTAGAATTTTACGTTAGTGGCCAGTATTATAGGTATTATAACTTCTATTTTAATAACAGATGTTTTTAACCACTTTCATACCGGGCCCTTTTACCCCCAGGCCAATTTTCAGCTTTCAGCGCTCTCATACTTTTAATGTTAATTACTCAGTCATGCAACCCTGTAGCCAAACAACATTTTATACATATATTTTTTAAACAGATAACGCTTTCTTTTGTTGGTAATTATTCATCCCTGGAGTTTTTATTTTGCGATATAAGTAAAAAAAGACCGAAAGTAAAAAAAAAAAAAAAAAAAGGAGGTTTTCTTAGTTTCTATTATAAAATTTTGCAAATAAGTAACTTTTCTTCATAAATTTAGGCCAAAATTTATACTGTTACATACATTGATAATCTGCACTGATGGCGGCTATGACAGGCACACTGATAGGCTGTACTGATGGCTGCTGTGACGAGTAGACAGATAGGCTGCACTGATGGCAGCCATAACAGGTACACTTTATTCCAGGGCAATCAGGGCACTGTTGTGAACAGTAAAGAAGGGGTTAAAACGGTAACTCACTGTTCCGGAATATCTCTTCCTCACACAGGATCGGTGTGTGAGGCGAAGAAGCCGCTAACAACGGGTTACAGGTCTTTGTTTACACTTGCGATCGGCTGTGATTGGACATAGTGATCACATGGTTAAGAACTGCGGTCATTGGCTCTTTACCTTGATTGGTGATGCGCTGTGCCTGATGGGACACAGCTCACCACCGCTCACCGCACTGCAGAACCCTGGAGTGCACACGAGCAGCAAGACTGGGAGGACATCATATGACGTCCACCTGGAAAGTCCTGTCTGGCCTATAGTACAATGCTGGGAACTGGTTAAACTGTTTATATGGTGATTATGCTAAAGTATACCTAAAGCCCACATTTTGGATAGGGAAGAGAAGGGTCACAAGTGCTGTCAGTATTTTTAACAATCTGTGTCTCATTAGGGAGATTTCTCCTTACTTCCTGTCCTATACACTCAGCGGGAAGTTTAACTTTCCAATAGGAGGGAGTTGTTACATGAACATATGTCCCTATTGGAAGATGTCCATTCTATTCCCGACCTGGAGGCAAACCAATATTTTACCCTAATTTTCATTCCCAGTGACATTGGTGATCGGGATGATTAGAGAGGGTAAGTTTTCCTAACAGAGATACAGATGGCAATTAAAATATGTGGACAGTGGTTCTAATCCCTCGCAATTCCGAATCAAAAAAAAAATGGTCATACTTTAAAGCAAACCTGTGATTTTCTCAAACTTCTCTAGTCTGAGCTTACAGAGCAGTAATCATTCTCCTTGCCCCCTTTTGAAAGGGCTGAGCCATCCGCCAAGCACCAAGCTTTTGGAGAAATACTGAGCATTTTCTTTGCTCCTTGCAGCTAAGAAGTGAAGCTGGAGAACAAAAAAGGAGGTGGGTATTTGCTGCTGGGGAGGGGGAATACAAGCCATCCTGTTGCTTTGCACTGCATGGGCAAAGCACACGTTTCATTTAATGCCTACCTAGTATTTAGCTAGATGTAACATACGGCATGGGCAAATGCACATGAAGGGATGTCTCGTCTGACAAACTGCCCATGTTTTGATGCAAATTTAACCAGGACCCAAAGCCAAAGATTGTGCAACTTGCCGATTTGAAAAAGTGGGGTTCGAGTGGTCACTACCTCCAAAAAGTGTTAGTTTAACTTTACTGACTTGACCAAGCATTATAGCATCATCAGTATATCAACATACTGTGCTCCTTTTTCACCTGCTAATTTCATTGCCCTCTCCTCTCCATCCTGCAGGCGGCAGGACATGCCAAGCATTGGATGCCCAAAAAACCTCACAAACAACCCTGTAGCCAAACAAAAAACCTCACAAACAAGCGATTGGCTTCATGTCTCGTAGCTTAGCATTCTGAAAGATCAAAAGAGAGTGGACAGAGCATGCATGGGTAGGGAACAAAGCCGAGTGCTTGTTCGTGGGTTACTGGGGCCATGCATCCAACACTTAGTACGTACTGCCATCTGTAGGATGGAGATGGTAGGGCAATGAGATAAGCATCTGAAAAAGGAAGCATTTGCTTAAAACAAACAATGTTACCCCACTAAGAATTGGAAAAACAGAAGGAATTGTTCCTAAAATGAAAAATGTCAGAAATAAAATTCTACTAGTGTATACCCAGCTTTAAGTGCTTCTAAAGGCTCAAGGTTTTTTTACCTAAATTCATTCTATAAAAACCTTCTGTGTGCAGCAGCCCCCTAATACTTAGCTGAACCCCATCTCGATCCAGCGATCTGCACAAGAGCCTCGGCTCTCCAGGGACTCTCCCTCATTGGTTGAGACAGCAACGGGAGCCATTGGAGCTGAGGCGCGGCTGTGTGAATGGACTCAGAGCCGCGGCTCTGAAATGAGCCTGCTTACGTGCCCCCATTGCAAGCTGCTTGCTCTGGGGGCACTCAGGAGGAGGGAGGGGCCAAGAGCGCCAGCGAGGGACCCAAAAAATGGAGGATCAGGGCTGCTCTGTACAAAACCACTACACAGAGCAGATAAGTATGACATGTTTGTTATTTCGCCTCTTCTCAGGTCTCCCACTGGCGCTAAAAAGCCTAAAAAGGTAACTTAATACTGAAAGGAAATAAGGGCACTTTTTTTTTATCTTACTATTTTAAAGTAGTATTAAACCCAATATATTGCAGCTTACCAATCATTAGATGTGGTGGCTGCATTAGTTAACTTTTCTTTGCCTCTGTTTTCACCTGGTGATCTGGTTAGTAACACATCTATATTAGTGAGAAACAGTGGAGGAATAAGCATAGGAGGCACAGCAGGAGGCAGCATTATCAGTCTGGAGGGAGGGTAGTATTAAATGTATTAGCAGATTTAAAACCACTAACAAATTGAAGCCAAAGTTCTTTACCACCAACCCCGACCCCCCCCGCGCAGTCTTCTGGGATGTGTCACAGGTCCCAGAAGACTGCCGGACTATTCACAAAACACAGCACTGCTCGAAAGCGACATGAGTGCCCTTACAATAAGTGTCCTTACAGTATCTGTAGCTGCTGACTTTCATTTTTTTTTATTTTCCAGCGTAAACAGCCAGTTTAACACCAGGCCAATTGTGACATTTCTCTCCTACATGTAAAAATCTGTATTTTTTTTGCTAGTACTTACAACCCCCCCCCAACATTATATATGTTTGTTTTTTTAGCAAAGACCCTAAAGAATAAAATGGTGGTCGTTGCAATTTATGTCACACAGCATTTGTGCAGCAATTTTTTAGGTTCAATATATTTTTATTGTTTTCACGTTATAAACATAAAGGTACAAGAACTAGATCAGAGCCCAAACAGAGGGTGTACTGATCTAAAAATGAAATGTGTAAACATCAACATATTGCATTCCTTTACATACATAAAGATGATTGAAAAAGGTGTCTATCACAAGAAGATTCTGATATAATGCTAACTTTTGTATGTCTGCCCACTCCACTGGCGTGGGAGCCCCAATGGGATCCTGCTGCTCCGGGAGCCAGGGGGGCAGAAATATCTATACGTCAGAACCAGGGTTAATAGCGATTTCAAGTGTCTTGGTTGCCTATATTATATATATCGGCCGTCAAGAGTATTTATTAGCACACGGAATGACTATCAAAAAAAAGGTAGGGATAGGAAGGATGAAAGAGCAGAAAAGGGAAGAAAAAGAATGATATAGAGGGGAAAGCCCAGAGGAGGGCAGTGGGGGGGGGGGGGGGGGGGTCGAGGCAGCGGGCCTCACATCCTTGCAGGCACAGATAGGTTAAAAGGGGAGTTAGGAGATTCCCATCTCTTAAGATGTATTTGCTGGTGAGAGTCTGTTTTTCAATTTGTCTGAAGTAGAGTAATGCCTCCAGATACTCCAGATAAACGAAAATGTTGCTTCTTTTTCTATGGATTTAGCCTGCATTTCCTCCATGAGCATGATGTCATTTATCTCAGCCACCCATTCAATGAGGGATGGAGGAGAGGTAGTTTTCCAGTGTCTGGGGATTGTCTCGTCGCACTTAGGAAAAATTTGAGGAGGCTATGTTTTGGGATTTAATGGTCCCGGGCAGTATGGAAAGAAGTGCTATAGCAGAGGAGGGCGTGAGGGATTTGTCATATATTTCATTATAGATTTGAAAAATTTGCGTCCAGAAAGGCCGGATCACATCACAGTCCCACCAGACATGCTTATACATACCCGTTGCAGAGTTACATCTCCAGCAGTTATCGGTTGCCGAAGGGAACATATTCCTGAGAGTAGTTGGTACCCGATACCACCTTGATAGCAATTTATAATTTTTTTCTTGAGTGTAACTCGAGATGGACGATCTATGGGTAAAGAGAAAAGCTTTACCCCATTCCGCCTCTGTAAAGTCTCTCCCGAGCTCCTCTGACCATGTAGTGGTGTATTTAGGAAGAGTGTTTTATGTCTGGTCTAGAGACAGCTTATAGACCAGTGATAGGGTATGTCGTGGGGTATCTGTGAAGGTGCATAGTTGCTCAAATCCAGTCAGAGGTCTATGTATTAGATTGGAGCCGTGAAGTTTCTTGGAATAGGAGGTTTAATGTAGACGGGTAAGCCATGTAACCCTAGAAGCGGCAGTACTGTGATGAGTCACGAAGGTGCCGTTCTCAGCATCTACAAGTTGTCATGCTGTGGGCCAGGGGTCTCTAGTATAGTTTTCCAAGCTGTGTGCAAGTCTACCTTCTGGGAGGGCTGGATTGTCGAATAGGGGAGTGAGGGGGCTCAGTTCGGTGGACAATGTGTATGTCTCCCTTCTTCGGTACCATACCGCCAAGGCATCTCTGGTGAGGGGGATAACATTGGAATGGATTTGAGTTTTATCGAATCCCCAGAGGAGTGCCCTGAGGTCGTCCGAGGACATATCTTGTTCCACCAAGGTTGATGCTTTAGTCAGAGGGCGAGGGAACCACTCCAATACTCGTGAGATCACTGCTGAGTTATGGTATACCTCAAAATCAGGTAGGCCAACCCCTCCTTTATAGGTGGGGGCACAAAAAAGCTTGTGTTTCAATCTGGGGTGGTTCCCTTTCCATACAAAGCGAATTGCCATGGTGCGGAGGGCACGGAAGAAGGCAGATGGGAGAGCAATCGGAAGAGCTTGAAATAAATAAAGTAGTTTTGGAAGTCTGTCCATTTTTAATGTGCTCATACGTCCAAACCATGACACCGGTAGGTCTTTCCATTCCTCAGAGAGGCGTCGCAGCTTAGTTAGGAGAGGGCTAAAGTTTAGGGCGTAGATCTCACATATACATCTGGGAATAGCTGTACCCAGATATGATATGGAACGCATCTGCCATTGAAATAGAAAGTTGATTTTGAGAGATGTCAGGGTATTTTGTGTTAGTGAAAGATTCAGTGCTTCTGTTTTGGAAACGTTTAACTTATAGTTGCTAAAGTGGCCGAACCTATTAATCTCGGTGAGTATTGAAGGGATGCTGATGTGGGGTTGGGTTACATAGAGAAGTAAGTCATCCGCGTATAAGGAAGGTTTACATTGGGAAGAGGGTGTCTGAATGCCGTGTATATTTGGATTCATCCTGATGGCTTGGGCTAAGTGTTCAATTACTAGGGCAAACAGTAGAGGGGAAAGCGGACAACCTTGCCTCGTAGCATTAGTGATTGAAAATTTGTCTGATTGTGTACCATTCGTCAAGATAGTGGCTGTCGGTTTCGAGTAAAGGGAAATGATACGTGCTAGCATTCTAGGGCCTAATCCTATCTGAGAGAGGGTGGATTGAAGAAAGGACCAACTGACCCTATCAAAAGCTTTCTCTGCATCGCAGGAAAGAAGGCAGGTTGGAGTACGAGTACGTTGAGCATATGTTATTAGGTGTATAGTTTTGGTGGTGTTATCCCTAGCCTCTCGACCAGGGACAAATCCCACTTGGTCTCTGTGTATAATGTTGGGTAAGAATGGTGATATTCGACTGGCAAGAATCTTGGCGAAGAGCTTCAAGTCAATGTTTTTTTTTTACTTTCAAAATCTTTTATTCGTTTTTTGAAACAACAAAAAATAGAATACAGAATCTGTATCAAAAGATCATGTTACATCAGTTTTTAAACAGCAAACCCCTGAGGGGGATAGACAGCTAACAGTAAGAAGGCTAAAGAAAACTGTCTAAGTATTGCAGAGAGGATCAATAGCTATTAAATTATTACTGGAACATATATAAAGAAGGATCATTAGGATCATTGACCGTTTCCTAGAGAGGCCCTAGGGGATCCCACCGGCACCCCAAAAGGGATCATGCTGTGCACAGGGGGAGCCCCCGCGCCTCCCTTCTCCTGCGATTGTCTTAAAGCCCTAGGGTCCAAAATATCGTTTCATATTAATTACTGAGGGATATAAACTTTCTGTGTGAAACAAAAAACAAAAATCAGGTATTTGTCCCGATACCAAAAATCTCTGAGCAAGAAATATATTACATCATTTACAGAAGGATCTGTCCTAGTCTCCCCCAGCGGGTGAACACAATCAAAAGAAACTAGAACTAGAAGAGTAGGAGAGAATTAGAGAAGGGAGGAAAGTAAGAAAGGAAGTTTAGCCGGCCATCTGGAGGGGCCCCCGCCCCGCAAATTGTCCACTTTTAGTTTTGGGGTTGGACTCCGGGTATGAGAGAGATACCAACGAACTGTGCCCAAGGCTCCCAGATAGCTTCAAATTGCGTTTTTTTGTCATCTAGAATGCTTGCTAATTTCTCCTGGGCCATAATCCAGGAAATTTTACGAATTACTGCTTTCACCGAGACTTTGGGCTGTTTACAAGCCTTAGCAATGGTGAGTTTTGCACCTAGGAGGATGAAGTGTATAAGTTTACGTGAATGCTTCAGAGTCTTGGGCAAGTTATCATTGAGAAGGGCTATGGCCGGGGATTTCGGATTTGAATCTGCGTTATTTTCCGGATCAGGGAGAATATCTTACCCCAGAAGGGCCTCAGTCTAGGGCATTCCCACCAGACATGAGCCATTGAGCCCAAGAGCTGACACCCACGAAAACACTTGGGGTCAGCTGTTGGGAACATTCTGGAAAGCTTGGCAGGGGTAAAATACCATCTTGTCATAACCTTAATACTTCCTTCGATTAAGGAAATATTTTTGATGCCTTTAAAGGCTCTGTCAAAGGAGCTTCTCCATTTAGAGGCTTCCCATTCTATGGCAAGTTCCCTTTCCCAGTCAAGCATATAAGGAGTCTTTTGGGTGTGGAGGGCAAGTGACTGGTAGATAACGGAGATCCCCCCCTCTGTTCCAAAGATAATTCATATGGCATAAAGGCGTTATGTAAGGGAGTACCTCCTCTCCAGAGTTGGCAGAGGAAATTTCTTATTTGGTGGAATCTAAAACGCTCAGAGTTCGGAATTTCAAGAAGCCTTACACCTAGTTCCAAGGAAATTGGTCCCTCATTCGTGAAAAAATGTCCGATTCGGTACAGTCCCTTGTCCAGCCACCAACGAAAAGCCTTAATATCCAACCCAGGGGCAAAATCAGTTCAAGTCAATGTTTAATAGGGATATCGGTCTATAGTTAGGACATAAAGCGGGATCCTTGCCCGGTTTCGGGATAACTACAATTTGGGCTTGGAGGAGGGTTGCAGAAGGGTTTATAGTCCCGTCTATCGCGGCAAATGCCTTCGCTAAGAGAAGTGATAATAATAGTGGGAATGTTTTATAAAAACGTGGGGAAAACCCGTCCAGACCAGGGCTCTTGCCAGATTTGAGGTTTTTTATGGCCTGTATAAAGTGTGTCAGAAAGGGAAGAATCCAGCTCTTCCGAATCGGAAGAAGGGATGGTGGGGAGGGCGGTTTCTTGGATGTACGAAGGGAGGTCTTGCGGAGGGGTATTTCCGTGGGGTTTGAATGTTGGTGTCTGTGGGGTAGATTATATAGAGTAGCGTAATATTGGTGGAATTCCTCAGCTATTGCTGAGTTATTCATTAATTTCCCTTTAGTGGCTGAATTGATAAAAGGGATAGGTTTCCTGAGTTGACGGGGCTGTAACGTATTTGCTAAGTGTCTACCACATTTATTAGCTTGAGAGTAGTGTACGAAACGTCCCTTACTCTTTGCTACCAAGGCACGTTCTGCAAAAATTTGCAGGAGATCTCTCCTGGCACTAGTCAGGTCTAGTTGTGTGACCGTGTCAGGGTTCTGTTTATGTGAGTCTTCCAATGCAGCAATGGTGGCGAGGAGGCGTGCAATGTCCGCCGTACGCTCTCGTTTTAGTCTGGAGCCATGTTGGATAAATTTGCCCCTGAGAACAAATTTAAGTGCTTCCCATTTTATAAGCGGATTAGTATCATCATGTGCATGATCGGTTACAAAGTGTTTAATAGTCTGTATGATGTCCTGCACACACACTGAGTCAAATAATAGGTTATCATTGAGTCTCCAGGAGGCTCTGGCTTTACATGACGGGATCTTCCCTAGACTCAAATGGACGGGAGCGTGGTCAGACCAAAGAGTAAGGCCTATGGAAGTATCCGGTTTATAGTCCAGTAACGTTTGGGAGATGAAAATGTAACCTAGTCTACTGTAGGATGAGTGTGCGGGGGAGTAGTATGTGTAGTCTTTGGCAGAGGGGTGAAGAACTCTCCACACATCCACCAAAGAAAGCTCAGCGAGAATTGTTCGCATTTTGTTCAGAGAAGCTGGGGAAATAGAGGACTTACCAGTTGAAGTATCAAGACGGGGTATCAAGGCGGCATTGAGATCTCCTACCAGGATCATGTTGATCATGCTGAAGCGTTTCAGGGGAGATGTAACCAAAGAGAGAAATTGTAGTTGATCCTCATTGGGAGAGTATATGTTAATGACCGTATACATCATATTCAAGTATGACAATTTGAGAAAAACATATCTCCCTTGTGGGTCTATGTAGGAATCTAGCACAGCTGAACGTGACGTGGGATGCAATAGAGACCCCTTTGGACTTAGCCGATGGATTAGTGCTGTGGAACCAGGTGGGGTATTGCTTATGTAGGAAATGCAGGACTGTGTCTGACCTAAAGTGGGTCTCTTGGAAAAGGAGAATTTGCGTGCGGAGTTTATGGAAATGGTACAAAATTTGCCGTCTCTTCTCCGGGGTATTGAGGCCCCTACAATTAAAAAGAGGAGACTTTCAAGGAGGGTTGTGTTGCCATAAGAGAGAAAATGTAAGAGGAGTATTAGCTTGGATACCAGTGAGACCCGCTGCCTCAAAACAGGGTAAGGGGGGAAGGAGAGAGAGGTGGAGAGATCGCCATCCAGTGGTGAACATAGGGAGAAGAGAAATAGGCAAAGTGAAGGTGAGATAAAAAAGGAAATAAAGAGAATCAAGGCCAATGGGGCCTAACTATAGTGTATAAAAAAACCACTAAGGGTGCTGAAAAAACCTAAGAGGGGGTACGCGTCAGCGCACAGAGGAGCCCGCACACACCGGGCAACAGTAACCTATTTTTAATGTAACGTGGTAGCTCAGGACCCCTCATTGCAGCTCATATTTGTGTATCTATTCTCATAAAGGCCACCCCAGGGGGGGGACCCCGGGGAAGCACAGTGCATGATGACAGCATAGAGGGTCTGTCACTTGGCTTTAGACAGGTCAAGTATAACCAATTATTAACAAGAGGGGAGGGGGGGAGGGGGATGGGAGGAGTGAGGTAAGTAGATACTGACAGGTATAACCATTATTCATAAGATTATCACATTACCGATGTGTAAAATAAAACAGAATAAAGTCTGCCAATGCAATCAAAAGTATGAAAATGGCATATCCGTTCAGAGTCCCAACATAACTAGGAACCGGGACGACATCACGGGCTGGAGGCCTGTGAAGAAAAAGAGTGGTTAGTCAAGGGGTGGGGGGGGGGAAGGATTCAGCCGGCTGTCGATTTGGAAGCTTCTGCTTTAGAACGTTTGTTCTTCTTGGATTGTTTTTGCCAGCCAGTGGTGGTCTGAAATCCAGGAGTTGCCGCATGAAGTGGCCAGTCCGGTAACGGGATTTGTGGTAGCTCGAATGTTCCTAGGAACTTTGGTAAATCTCCTAATGTACGGAAAGTTGCTGACTTCCCTTCATGAGATGCAGACAGGTTAAATGGGAATCCCCAGCGATATTTGACGTATTTTGCTTGTAGGGCTCCAGTAAGGTGTTTCAGAGCCCGACGCATGTCCAGGGTCAGCTTAGACATACCCGGGAGCAAGGATATTTGAGTGCCATTAAAGAAGATGGATTCCTGAGTACGTGCGGCTTGCATAATGGCGTCTTTGATCGCGTAGAAGTGTACTCTACAGATAACGTCTCTGGGGTGTTCCAGATTCGGATTTCTAGGGCCCAGAGCTCTGTGCACCCGGTCCAACTCCAGAGGGGCATCTTTGTCCTTCTGCATCAGGTCGTTGAATATGGCTATAACTGCAGGGGCCAGGTCTTTGGTCTCCACGGACTCAGGAAGGCCGCGGATGCGTATGTTATTACGTCTGGCCATATTTTCTTGGTCATCCTGGCGGTATATTGATTGTTGTATTTACAGGGTATGCTCATGCAGAATAGTTTCATGGGTTTGTAGGGTGGAGACAGTCTCTTCTACACTGTGCTCCACTTCCTCCAGCCTGTTAGTGACATCCCTGCACGGCTCTGCTATTTCTTGCTTATATGAACGCTCCATTCTTTGCACGCAGGCCTCAAAGTCATGCTTGTTTGGGAGGGCCTTGATGTAAGCCTCCATGTCCCAGCTATTAAATGATCTGTGGGAGTCTGGGGAGTGGCAAGCTGAACGAACTGACTCGTTCTCTGAGTCTGCATGGGATCTAGCATGCTGTCTGTTTCTGGTGTGGGGTGTGGAGCGCTGTGAAGTAGCTCCCTGTGAGCCTGTATGTGAGCCTGAGGAGCGGGTCGGCGCCATCTTGAATGATGGGGGGGGCACGGTGTTGCGATCTCAATCGGGTGAAGAATCTGTCTATATCCCCCTCTTTTTGTGGATCTGGGGTATGCTGAGTTTCTCCCCCACCTCTCCTCCCCATTACAGACCTGTTGTCCAAAGCTGTGAAGCGGTGTGAGCCTCGGAGTGTCCGGTGTGTGCGAGACACGTCTGCTCACTCCATGCGCTAGGCCACGCCCCCTGCAGCAATTTTGTAAACACAATTTTTGGGGGAAAAAATACTTTAATACATTTTAATGCAAAAAAATACAATATATAACCCATTTATTTGTAAGGTATAAAAGATGATGTTACATCGAGTAAATAGACACCTAACACGGCATGCTTTAAAATTGGGCACACTTGGTGAATGGCACCAAACTACTGGTACTTTAAAATCTCCATGAACGATGCTTCAAAATTTTTTACAGGCTATCAGTTTAGAGTTACAGAGGTCTAGGGCTACAATTATTGCTCTCGCTATAATGTTATGTTACTTATGTATGCGTTCGCTTCAGCGTGCGAGCATGAATGAGAGGCTTTAAAAAAAAAAAACAAAAAAATGTATTACACAATGGCTTCAGAGGCAACAAATGATATCCTATATTCGTACTAGAGCTGTACGATTCTGGACAAAATGAGAATCACAATTTTTTTACTTAGAATAAAAAGATCACGATTCTCACGGCATAAAATCTTTCACATTATACAAAAAAAAAAAAAAAACTGGCTAACTCTACTGGTTAGTTTTTTTCAATTCATTAAAGTGTATTTTTTCCCAAATAACTGCATTTGAATGACTGCTGCACAAATACAGTGCGACATAAAATATTGCAACAACCACCATTTTATTCTCTAGGGTCTCTACTAAAAAAAAAACAAAAAAAAAAAATATTATATATATATATATATATATATATATATATATATATATATATATAATGCTTGGGGTTCATGCTGCTTCAGGCCGATCCCCCAACACATGTGGTTTCCCAACTCTAGTCTCTCATACATATTGCCTCTAATCCCAACCTCGCCCCTGTATACACAGGCCTGGAGTTGGGTCACTCCATTTCACCTATGGACTGGCAAAAGTGCTTCATTCTGACCCATAAACTATCTTTAGCCTCCAAAAATCAAGAAAAGTTGATGACTCACTGGTACAGATGCCCCTCGACTTTACATTATATCAACCCGACACTTCCGGACACCTGTTAGGGCTGCCTGTCATCCAGGGGTACTTTACTCCACATATGGTGGGAATACTCCAAAGACATTCTGGTAGGTTAATTGGATCCTGTCTAAATTGTCCCTAGTATGTATGAATGTAAGTTGGGAACCTTAGATTGTAAGCTCCTTGAGGGTAAGGACTGATGTGAATGTACAATGTATATGTAAAAGCTCTGCGTAAATTGACTGCGCTATATAAGTACCTGAAATAAATAATAATAATGCCCTCCTGTACGAAAATTCTGGCAAACAACCTTCGATCTGTACTGCAGACTTATGGCAACCTCAATTACACCCTCTCCTGATGTAGTTCTACTATCTATGCCCTCCCTGGCCCGCTCAAATCAGTCAAAAAAAGATGTACTACACCACTTTCTGGCAGCAGCTAGGACGGTTATACCCAGACACTGGAAGTTGACGAGCATACCTTCCCTGGGGGATTGGGCAGTTGAGGTGGCCCAAATTAACGATCTGGAATGACTGTTGTCACAGGAATCGGGTAAGGAGGAACAATTTTCCACTACATGGACCTCATGGTCTATGTTTCGTTATTCCACGGGATTCATCTCCTGGGCTGAGGGTGATTCTACCAATACCACTGGTTAGCCTAGGTGGAGTGCCCCTTCCTTATAATTTATTTTACCTTAATATCT
The DNA here is from genome assembly GCF_042186555.1 of Aquarana catesbeiana. NCBI lineage: Eukaryota > Metazoa > Chordata > Amphibia > Anura > Ranidae > Aquarana > Aquarana catesbeiana. The sequence goes on from NC_133329.1 coordinate 244,314,978, forward strand.
TATCCCCTTTTTCTTTTCCTTCTCTCTTCTTGCTATGTTTAAGTGCTATATGAATATTCAAACTACAATCCCTAGTCTTGCCACAAAAGGAACTATGTGATCCAAACAGCATTCCCCTTCACGAGAAAATTACGATCAACACAATATCAAACGCCTTTTTGTTTTCTAAACAAGTGGGCACCGCTCATTGAGTAGACAATGGAATTCACTGAGTTCTATTGTGTTCTGCAAGGTGTTATCACGCCTTATATGCCTATTTGTTTAACCATATCCGTTGAGTTTTACGAATTCTATGTACCCTACGATCATAAGATGCTTTACATTTATTACTTAACACTATGTTTGTTTATTACATACTTTTCTTCAATAAAATAAGATTGAACTAAAAAAAAAAAAAAAAAACATAATTTTGTTTTTTTTTTATTTTTTTTTATTTTTTTTACACTGCTCCTCTATTTTTTTTTTATCACTTTTATTTCTATCACAAGAAATCTAAACATCCCTTGTGATAAAAAATAAGGCATGACAGGTCCTCTTTATGGAGATATCTCCCCTACCCTGGTAAGCGTGAGATTTAAAAAAAAAATAGATTGTTGTTTACATCTGCCAGAGGCGGAAGTGACATCATGACATCGCTTCCGGCCTCCCAGGGTCAGAGATGGCCGGGGACCATCCGGTCCTCACCCAGCTCTGTGGTAACCGGGCGCCGCTGCCAGATCGGATCTCCGGCTTCCCAATCACACGGGAGAGCCTGGAGAGGAACCGATAAACGGCAGGGGGGGGGGGGGGGGGGAAACAAACCTCTCCCACTGTCTGTAAAAGCAATCCAGTGGCAACTTAGCACCTAGGATGACTTTTACATTACAGGGAATCGCCGGCTGAAAAAAAAGATATCTGGATGATCCCTGTAGCTGCAGGCATCATCCAGATACAGCCACTTCAAGTCCACTACGTCATATGACTGCATGCAGGCGGGAAGTGGTTTGTCTCATCCATGTAAACTGACACATTCTGCTGGAGAGCTTGTGCTGTGAAAAACAACAGACTTGCTGGCTGGATAACCAGATGAAAATAGAAGAAAAAAAAAGCCTAAAAACAAGGGAAAAATAATACAGCCATTACATCTAAGAGTTAGCAAGCTACAATAAAATAAATGTTTGCTTTTGTGTATAATACTGCTTTAACCAATTGCTGCCCGCCGTCATATGACGGCGGGACGGTGCAGCTGCTGTTCTGGGCCGCCGTCATATGACGGCGCAGCCTTCCAGGCAGCCCAGGGGGCGCGCGCCGCATCGCTCGGGTCTTGGTGCGCGTGCCCGGCGGCCGCGATGTCCGCCGGGCACCCGCGATTGCCGGTAACCAAGCAGGACCGTGGATCTGTGTGTGTAAACACACAGATCCACGTCCTGTCAGATGGGAGGAGACCGATGGTGTGTTCCTTGTACATAGGAACACCGATCGGTCTCCTCCCCTTGTGAATCCCCTCCCCCCACAGTTAGAATCACTCCCTAGCAACACATTAACCCCTACAGCGCCCCCTCCTGGTTAACCCCTTCATTGCCAGTCACATTTATACAGTAATCAATGCATTTTTATAGCACGGATCGCTGTATAAATGTGAATGGTCCCAAAAATGTGTCAAAATTGTCCGATGTGTCCGCCGCAATATCGCAGTTACGATAAAAATCGCAGATCGCCGCCATTACTAGTAAAAAAAAATAATAATAAAAATGCTATAAATCTATCCCCTTATTTTGTAGACGCTATAACTTTTGCGCAAACCAATAAATATACGCTTATTGCGATATTTTTTACCAAAAATATGTAGAAGAATACGAATTGGCCTAAACTGAGGAAAAAATTTGTTTAAAAAAAAAATGTGGATACTTATTATAGCAAAATGTAAAAAATATTGTGTTTTTTTCAAACTTGTCACTTTTGTTTTGTTTATAGCACAAGAAATAAAAAACGCAGGGGTGATCAAATACCACCAAAAGAAAGCTCTATTAGTGGGGAAAAAATGATAAAAATTTCATTTGGGTACAGTGTAGTATGACCGCGCAATTGTTATTCAAAGTGCGACAGCGCTGAAAGCTGAAAATTGGCTTGGGCAGGAAGGGGGTGAAAATGCCCTGTATGGAAGTAGTTAATGTATGGGAGGTTAGACATTTACATTTATTTGCTGACAAGTAAGAATTTTAAGGGGACAGATCTTCTTTTTGTAGTTTCCATCCGGCCTACTCACTTTTTTTAGGCTGCTTTCACACTGCTCCAACGGAAAAACGAGTACGCATTAGCGCATGAAGCATGGTCATGTGACTCAAAAAAAAAAAAAAAAACACCAAAAAATTGTTTTTGGTGCATTTTCAATGCATTTCAATGGGGAGGTGGGTTTTTGGTGCGATTTTACCAAACATTCACCAAAAAAAGAAACTGAACGGTGTGAAGAGTTCCATGAGGTTTAAGGGAAATTTTTTATGGATTTTTCTTCCTCTCAAAAAACAATCAGTGTGAAAGGGCCCTTAAACTTTGCTTGCTGCCATTCATGATGTGTACAGATATGAAATGGTTATGTACAGGAAATTTTTCCTGGAGGCACCTAACCGTACTGCAACTACTAGACATGCAAAGCACAGATCAATGCAGCAATGTGAGAAAAGAGTCATGCAAGTATAGTGTAAGCTTGAGTGAGAAGATTTACAAATTAAAAGTGTATATGATTACTTAAAATATGTAGGGAAAAATATATACTGGAATTTGTGAGCACATTTTTACTGTTATTAGTAATATGTCAGAATATCCATGATTTTTAAGTTAATTTATGCTTTCAGGAGTTAGTATGATAAAACAAACAAAAATGGAAATGCAGCAGGTAACGAAAATCATCAACATTCCGTTCAATATGTGCCTAAACAGTGACCAGGGTGGCAGATTTATTTGATTCCATTTTTATCAGTAATGTTTTACTTTCAATTTTTTACATTCCAATCAGAATTTCCTACTGTCAGAAATAACTTTGTAAAAAGACCTGTGTATTTTTCTATTTCAATGTTTTTATTAATGGTTTTAAAACCATTTCCAGGCCAGGCCTTTTCTGGCACCTTTTGTTTTGTAACAATCATTTTTTTTGCTAGAAAATTACTTAGAACCCCCAAACATTATATATATTTTTTAAAGCAGAGGTTTCAGAGAATAAATTCATGGGTTTTGCAATTTATTTGTCACATGGTATTTGCGCAGTGGTTTTTCAAACGCTATTTTTTGGGAAAGAACACACTTTATTTAATTTTAATGCAAAAAAAAAAAAAAACACAAAAAACTTAACCTATTTTTTTTTTTTGTAGAATATCAAAGATGATGTTATGCCAAAGAATCGATATCAAACACATCACACTTTAAAATTGTGCACGCCATGCAACAGCGACAAACTATGTACATTTTACTATCCATAGGCGACGCTTCAAAAGCCTTTACAGGTTGCCACTTTAGATTTATACAGGTTGTCTGGTTTTAGAATTAATGCCCATGATCTGACGTTCATGGCGCTAACTCACGTGTGGGATGATTGCTGTTTGCATGCGTGCGGGACCAACGTGTACATTCCCCTTTGTGGGGCAGTTAGATTTTTTTTTATACGTTTTTTTTTATTTTTACACTGTTGCTTTAAAAAAAAAAAAATTGATCACTTTTATGTTTACACTCCTTGTGAGAGCAATATGCATGTGACAGGTACTCTTTATGGAAAGACCTGGGGTCTATACCTCAAATCCCTCCTCTGCCCTTAAAGGTATTCTATCACAGCATGATCAGTGTTTTTCAATGCATTTGATTTTTAAAAATGGCACTGTTAACATCCAGGTAATTCAGAAGTAATATCAGGTCATCGCTTCAGGGTTACCATATCCGAGTGCCGTTTAAAAACGATCTGGGCTTTGTTCGGCTCTCCGATCAGCCTGTGGAAGTGCCAGCTGGTCGCTCGGGTCTTCTGGTGGCACAGGAGAGCCCGAGAAAGTGGTGGCCTCTAGGACTGCTTTTACAAGAGAGCTGACCGCCCGCTCTAAAAAACGGTACTGGGGTGATCCCAGTATAACCACTTGAAGACCAGCGATGTACGGTTACGTTACTGGCTGGCAAGTGGTTATATAAAAATAGATAACAATGCATCCATAGACCTTCAATGTTAAGTTTAGGTAAATCTCGCAACACAGGCAAGACACAGCTGAGGAAAACAGACAATAATAGTGTATATAGTAGATACAGCAAACTTATAATGGTTGAAATAGACCATCAAACATCAACCAGGGATGGTCAAGTAGGAAACTAAGGAATGGTGTGCTTAATCAAAGAGCATGGATCAGATAAGCCAGGGACAAAAACCTGCTCTGGAGGATGGCAGAAAGAGAACAAGTTACAACATTATATTTGTCCCATCAAAAGCGAGAGAAGAAAAAAAGGGGGGGAGAGGGAGCAGGAAAAGAAGAGCCAGAAGAGAGGTACAGTCCACCAGAGCATAAAACCAAACCACCCTAGCAAAAACGGTTTAGGAAAGGGATTCATGTAGCCAATCCACGGGTTCCAAATCTGCTCAAACCTTGTAGAAGTGTCACGTAAGATGCTAACCAACTTTCCATTGATCATTATGCATGAAAGTTTGCATTTCACCACTACTGGACTCTTCCAAGCAGTTGCAATGGTGATACAGTGAAAAGAAACAAAGAAACTGCTCTCTTATATCATAAAATACAGGTCACCATAGTAAACATTAGTGAACAAATACATCTTCATTTAAATTATAAATAAATACATAAAAATTGTGAAGTCCATATATAGATCCCACACGTGAATAACTCCCTCAGTGAGTATAGTAATGGTTCCTCTCCATCTGCATGCAGACACACAATGCACTCACCAGACATAATTGACCCCTATTACAGGGAGTCAAATTACGCATTTGGAAAAATCCAAAGATGTCATACATGAGGTCACAGGAATAAATCCAAACCGCTGCTGTCATCCATTCAATATACACAGTTAGGTCTAGATATACAGTATTTGGACACAAGCACAACTTTAGTTTTTTTCAGGTAATTACCAAAACACATTCAAGCTATAGTTATATAATGGATATGGGCCGAAAGTGCACACTCTCAGGTTTAATTTGAGGGTGTGTACATTCAAATCAGAGGAAGGGTTTAGGAATTACAGCTCTTTAGAATAGCCATCCCCCTTTTTAAAGGGACCAAAAGTAATGGGACAATTGAATCAAAAGTAGTTTCATGGCCAGATGTGGGCTACTCCTTCCTTATTTCTTCATCAATTAAGCAGGTAAAAAGGTCTGCAGTTGATTCTAAGTGTGGTAATTGCATTTGGAATCTATTGCTGTGAACCTACATCATGCGTTCAAAGGAGCTGTCCATGCAAGTGAAACAGGCCATTGTAAGGCTTCAAAAATTAAACAAATTCATCAGAGAGATAGCTGCAACATTAGGAGTGGCCAAATCAACCGTTTGGTACATTCTAGTGTACATTCTGAGCTCTGGTGAGCTCAGCAACATAAAAAGGCCTGGACGTCCACGATAGACAACAGTGGTGGATGATCGCAGGATTCTATCTATGGTAAAGAAAAACCTATTCACAGCATCCAGACAAGTGAAGGACACTCTCCAGGAGGTGGGCGTATCATTGTCAAAGTCTACAATCAAGAGAAGACTTCACAAGAGCAAATACAGAGGGTTCACCACAAGGTGCAAACCATTCATAAGCCCGAAGAATAGCCAGATTAGACTTTGCCAAAAACATCTAAAAAAGCCAGATGAAACTAAAATTAATATGTACCAGAATGACAGGAAGAAAAAAGCGTGGAGAAGGCTTGCAACAGCTCATGATCCAAAGCACACTACGTCATCTGTAAAACATGGTGGAGGCAGTGTGATGGCATGGGCATGCATGGCTTCAGATGGCACTGGGTCATTGGTGTTTATTGATGAATTGACAGAAGGCAGAAGCAGCTGGATGAATTCTGCAGTGTTTGGAGATATACTGTCAGCCCAATGCAGCAAAGTTGATTGGACGGCATTTCACAGTACAGATGGACAATGATCCAAAACACACTGCAAAAGTAACCTAGGGGTTTTTGAAGGAAAAGAAGTGGAATATTCTGCAAAGGCCGAGTCAATCACCTGATCTCAATCCAATTGAGCATGCATTTCACTTGCTGAAGGTAAAACTAAAAGGCTGAAAGACCCACAAACAAAGAACAACTGAAGACAGCTGCAGTTAGAGCCTGGCAAAGCATCAGAAAGGAGGAAACCCAGTCTTTGATAATGTCCATGGGTTCCAGACTTCAGGCAATCATTGCCAGTAAAGGATTCTCAACAAAATATTAAAAATAAACATTTTATCTATTATATTAATTTGTCCAATTACATTTGAGCCCCTGAAAATGGAGGGACTGTGTATAAAAATGGTTGCAGTTCCTAAAATTTTTACTTGATATTTATGTTCAACCCCTTTAAAGCTAAAGGCCCGCACTTATATATATGGACCTAACTGTATGTAGATAGTGTATTCAAAGCTCCATTATTGCCATATAGAGAGGGAGAGAAAAGAACGCTCTCATGGTGCAGTAATTCAAATAATTTATTTAAAAAATGTTGTCTTGCACTTACATCAAAGAAGACAAGAATCAGCATGTATTGTATAGGAATCACCGGTTAGCGCTCCACCTGCGTTCCATCTGACCGGAAATTATGTATCTCAAACACCACCCAACGTCGTTTCATCAGCCTACGTCTGACACAGACGTAAGCTGACGAAACAGCATTGGGTGGTATTTGAGATGTTATTTCTGGTCAGCTGGAACGCAGGTGCATCGCTAACCGGCGAATCCTATACAATTCATGCTGATCCTTGTCTTCTTTGATGTAAGTGCAAGACAACCTTTTTTTAAATAATTGATTTGAATTACTGCACCATGAGAGCTTTCTACATATACTACATATATATTGGACAGATGACAGCAGCGGTTTGGATTCATTCCTGTGACCTATGTATGACATCTTGGATTTTCCCATATGCGGAATTTGACTCCCTGTAATAGGGGTCAATTAAGTCTGGTGAGTGCATTGTGTGTCTGCATGGAGAGAAACCTTTCCTATACTCACTGATGACGTTATTCAAGTGTGGGATCTATATATGGACTTCACAATTTTTCTGTATTTTTTTTATTTAAATGAAGACGTATTTATTTATTTCTTCACTATTGTTTATTCACTATGGTGACATGTATTTTTTTGATACAAGAGTTACGTTCCTTTGTTTCTTTTCACGTTATAGGTGTTTTTTACATTTTACAACACGCAGCTCTTTATTGTAGTTTATTTGTTTTTTGGTCATTGATTTGCACGGGTTTGGAACCTATTGGTTCCTAGATTTTCTTTCAATGGCGATACAGTATATCAAAGTCTGAGTAGATCTGGGAGCTTCTTCAATGGGTAGCAGTGCTACTCTGGGGATTTTAAATTACATTAATCATGGTCACAGAATAGATAAGGGCGTGAACTCATATCCACAACCGTCTGACCTTGGGCATCATCACCACTTATGGTATATCGTTTCCTCTTGCCCACATCCCGGAAACAGACCACAGAGGAGCCAGCTATTGTCGACTAACAATCAAGAACTACATACCAATGAGCAGTACCTTATAGCCAGACTCTATAAGGGAGACATTAATAATGCCTTTGTGAATCCTTATAGATAAGTCGCCCCAGTCCTCCTCATCTATCTTTGATCCTATATTTCTTTCCCAAGCTAGAACGTACAGGAGTTTACCGGAAGTGGCAACAAACAACTTATACAGGCCCGAGATGCCCCTTTCTGAGTTACACAAGCTGTCTGTGTGGAAATGTCAGTAGTACTCCATTTTAGGGAGTGGAGAAAATTGAGAATTTGATGCATGTGGTTAAGCTCAGCGCCAGGCACCTCAAGCTGTTGTGTAAAATGCGTGGTGGGGCATATCCCCCCTGTGGTCCAGAAAGTGGTCTATACGGCAAAGGCCTTTGTTTATCCACCATTTGAGTTCCCGTGGGCAGAGGCCTGGAGAAAATTCCTGATTATTGAATAATGGTCCTACTGAAAAGTGGGGAGATTGGAGTGTGAGTCTCACAAATGTAAGGAAGGGCACAGAGTAGAACAAAAAATTGCCTTCTGATGTTTGGAGGATACCACATTAAAGTGATTGTAAAGTCGAAATGGTATTCTTTTTTAAATAACAAACATGTTATACTTACCTGCTCTGTGCAATGGAATTGCACAGAGCGGCCCTGAACCTCCTCTTCTCCAGTCCCCCACCCACGCTCCTGGCTCCTCCTCTTGTTGGTGTGCCACCATAGGTAGCCGCTTTCTATCGTGGCACACCTGCTTGCGCACTACCAAGCCATGCTGCCTGTGTCCCTTGACATAGACAGTGAAGTTCGGCCCCATCCCGCTCCCTCATCATAGGATTTGACTGACAACAGTGCAAACCATTGGCTCCCGCTGCCCTCAGCCAAGCCTGTGAGAGCGGAGAGAAGAGAAGAGGAGAGAGCCTCTGCTAACGGGCACTGCACTGGATTGAGCAAAGGCTCAGGTAAGTATAAGGGGGGTGATACTTTAACTTAAACATTTTTGACCTTAATGCAAGGAATGCACGAAAATGATGACGAAAATATTTTCAGCAACAAAATTAACACTGGTCGGTGTAAGGAATGAAGGTCCAATTTAAATAAGTTAGAATGGTAATCATACCGAGTGCAAATAATCATTTGTGCTTTCAAAATTTACTATCTATACTCTGCATCAACCACAGTTTCAACAGAAGTCTATAAATTATGGAACACACAAAAATATAATAAATCTTTAAAAATTAGGCTTGTTGCACCTAATATTTTTACCCCATAGCATTACATAAATACTGCTTATTATTTATTTCTAATAAAATTACCCTTTTTATACCTGTAAAAACTCTGCGCCAGCACCATCCCTTGTTTCCGTCTCTGCTCAGTAATATAAAAAGAGAACATTGCCAGATGACAAGTACATACTTCTGAGAAGTACTTCTGCCAATGAATTGCATAGATGCTGAAAAAGGCTTAGCTTTGTTCCAGGGGTGCTTCTTTAAAATGAAAAGTAATGAGGAAATGTAGAAAATCTACACTAACACTAAAAGCTGCAATGCAGGACTGAAAAGATAACACAGATAATGTGTGTCAGTGAAAGATGTGTAAATATTTAGTATTATTTTCACTTACAATGGTTCTACTCTTTAAGACTAACTATTGGAGTATCACAAATGATAAAAATAAAACAGGTGAAAGAATTACACATTAGAAGTCAATGAGAAAGCCGCTGCTTAAAGCATAGCTCCACCTAAAAGGGGAAGTTCCACTTTAAGGACTCGTCCCCCAGTCCTTCTGAAGAATCTGCACTTTTAAGGAGCGGGTACCAAATTTTGACAGCCTAGGCGGTTGGAAACGGAAGTTCTCCTCCCTCATCCTCCCCCCCGGCAGTCTTCTGGGACACCAACATGACTGCATCCATTATTCACGATGTGCATCGCTGCTCGCACATGTGCAGTGGGCACCCGGCTGTGAAGCCGCAAGCTGTCACAGCCAGGTGCCCATAGTGAAGATGCCAGCGCAGAGGAACGAAGTCAGAAGGTGAGACTGACTGGGGCGAGAACACTGCTGGATCGCGGGACAGGCGAGTGGCTGTTTTTTAAAAGTCAGCAGCTACAGTTTTTTTAGCTGCTGACTTTTATTTTTTTTCACAGGTACGGTACCGCAACTCCGTTTTAAGGTAAATTATAGTAAAAATGTTTTTTTTTTTTGTTGGGGATAGAGTAGAAAAGGGGTAGAACCTTTTCCTTTTTTTTTTTTTTTTTTTTTGCTGTGTCCCTGGAGAGATTCACCCTCTCCTATTTGTCCTGGTGACCACTGTCACTGGGACATAAAGTGATACAAAATCCAAAACATTCCAACCAGATCATAATTTTTCATTGTTTTTTTTTTCCTGTGAAAACCTGTGATTTACTCACTTTCAGTTGCATTACCAGAACAGAAAGATAAGGCAAAAAAAATAAGAAACTAAAAAAGTTTTGACTTTAGATATGCTTTATAGTGGAAGAAAATCCTGAATTTAACTGTTCCTAAAAATGTTCCCTCCCCCTCCTCCTACCTATCCTGCCTAACCTATATAAAAAAAGATGTGTGTACTTACCTCGTTTCAATCTGCTTCTCTGCAGTCACGTGATCCTACAGCTCCGACTCAGGTAGCACTCAATAACGACTGGTAATTCAAGGAGACATGACATTGCCCAGCCGTTGTCGGTGCTCCCTTCTATCCCCTGCAGCAACTGCTCACTGACACGGGGGGCAAGAGCTGCAGGATCACATGATCGGACTGGAGTGGAATTTAAAAAAAAGGTAAGAAAGACAAGTACACTGATAAATTTTAAATGGGTTAGGCTGCATAAGTAGGAGGAGGGGGAGGGCACATATTTAACAATAGTTATGCCCCGTACACACAGATTTTCCAGCATCAAATGTTGGATGTGAGCTTGTTGGCGGAAAGTCCGACCGTGTGTATGCTCCATCGAACATTTGTTGTCAGACTTTTCGCCAACAAATGTTGGCTAGCAGGTTCTCAAATTTTCCGCCACCAAAACTTTGTTGTCGGAATATCCGATCGTGTGTACACAAGTCTGTCACAAAAAAGTTCATGCATGCTCGGCTCGTCGTACGTCTTGTACGTCATCACGTTCCCAAGTCGTAATTGTTGGCCAACATTTGTGTGACCGTGTGTATGCAAGACAAGTTGGAGCCAACAACCTTCGAACAAAAATCCACGGTTTTGTTTCGGAAAGTCCGATCGTGTGTACAGGGTATTAGACTAAAGCTGGCTATACATTATACAGTTTTCTTGTTCAATTTCATTTAGATTTACCAAAACCATATACAATGATGTCAAACCTAAAGACTTTGAATTTGTATGCAATCAAGCAGGCCCTTGCACTACACAGTTGAAGGTAAATCTAAAGGAAATTGAACAAGAAAACTGTATGGTCAGCTTTAGGTTTTTCTTCCAGTTTAACCTTACTCAGGTTGTCCTGAAGCACTAGTTCCATATTCTAAAAACTTTACCTTAGCAAGGCAATGCATTTGAAATCCTGTGTCCAGTACTGCGGTCATTTCAATGTGTAACGAAAGATGATGGATGCAAATCTCTTCTATCGACTCTGGAAAATATTAATATACATAAATTATATGCAGCAGCTTTGTAAATATTATATTTTTTTTATCTATTTAAAATCACACCAAAAGTTACTTGCCAATCACATAAATAAAATCTAAAGCTGTAAGAAAATTTCAGTTTTCTCAAAGTACCAGAGTGATTTATATCAGTGGTTCTCATCCCTGTCCTCAAGTACCTCCAACAGGCCATGTTTTGGGAATTTCTGTTAGATAAAATAACGGTCCAAAATACAAAGCCATTGACTCTGATTTAAAGCACCTGTTCAAGATAAAGGAAAACATGCAAATGTGGCCTGTTGGGGGTACTTAAGGACAGGGTTGGGAACCACTAATTTACATTACTGTGCAAAAGTTTTAGGCACTTGTGAATAAAACGCTATCAATAAAAGTGATTGTAAAAGGTAAATTAAATTAAAAAATAAATTAAAAAAAACAAAAACAAAAATGTCTATACTCTGTGCAATGGAATTGCAAAGAGCAGCTGCGAACCTCCTTTTCGGGTCCCCTGCCGGCTCTCCTGGCCCCTCCCCTCTGTCCAGTGCCTCCCTAGGAAAGCTGCAAGGAATGCATTAAGGTAAAAAATATTTAGGCTTTACAACCAGTTTAAGAATGCTTTCAGAAAAAAAGTCTTAATAGTTTATTTCTATCAATTAACAAAATGGAAAGTACCGTATTTATTGGCGCATAACATGCACTTTTTTCCCCTGAAAACAGAGGACAAACAGTGCCTGCGTGTTATACGCCGATACTATGTTTTACCAACAGGGGGCGGGGATCGGGCGGTTCGCCCCGGGAGCCACTCATTGGGGAGTGTCAGCCCGCCTCTCCTGGCCCTGGGACAGCACTGCCTACATAGTCTAAACTTGATAAAAAAAAATCACTTGCCAGCCCCTTACCCTCCTGTGTCAGTGTCATTATAAAACAAAGCTTGTAAATATCTCAATAGCTCAGTTTTTTCTGGCTGCTCTCCTCCTCCTCCTAGCCTTAGCTTTAGATTGGAGGAGGAGAGCGTTCACATGACCATCTATGTAATGTCAGAGAGCAGTCATGTGACCAGGTCAGTGGAAAAAAACTGAGCTATTGTGGTATATGGAAGCTTCATTTTACAATATAAGTGACACAGGAGGAGCAATGAGGAAGGGGCTGGCAGTGATTTTTTTCTTAACTGTAGAGAATGCTGGCAGCGCTGTTCCAGGAGACAGGGGATCTCCTGGGAGTGCAGGGGGAGGGGGGCTGTATACTGGATGGGAGGCTGTGTACTGGATGGGGGGCTGTGTACTGGGGAGGGGGGCTGTATACTGGATGTGGGGCTGTGTACTGGGGAGGGGGGCTGTATACTGGATGTGGGGCTGTATACTGGATGTGGGGGCTGTGTACTGGATGGGGGCTGTATACTGGATGGGGGGCTGTGTACTGGGGAGGGGGGCTGTATACCGGATGGGGGGCTGTGTACTGGGGAGGAGGGCTGTGTACTGGGGAGGGGGATGGGGACTATGTACTCTAAAGGGGGCTGCGGAAAAAAATTCCTTAAACTTCCCTCTTAAAATTGGGATGCGTGTTATACGCCTGTGCGTGTTATATGCCGATAAATACAGGTATATGAACAGAAGAGAGATCCAAATCAAATCAATATTTAGTGTGACCATCCTTTGCCTTCAAAACATCAATTCTTCTAGGTAAACTTGCACACAGTTTTTGAGAGAACTGGGCAGGCAGGTTTTTCCAAACATCACGGAGAACGAACCACAGATGTTCTGTTGGATGTAGGATGCCTCAAATGCTTCGGTCTCTTCATGTAATCCCAGACAGAATCTATGATGTTGAGATCAGGGCTCTGTGGGGGCCAAACCACCACTTCCAGCACTCCTTGATCTTCTTTATGTTGAAGTTACTTCTTATTGACATTGGCTGTATGTTTGGAGTTGTTGTCCTTCTGCAGAATACATTTAGAGCCAACCACATGCCTCTCTGATGGTATGAAACAAAAGCAGGTGCAGCGCTCACTTCAGGGAACATATATATCCAAGCAAAGAGTCGGATTGATTGGCTAGATAGCGGTGACATTTAAAAGCATCTTATGTGTTTCAGTGAATGGCCTTAAAGAGGAGGTCCACCTTAAAAAAAAATTATTAAAAGCCAGCAGCTACAAATACTGCACTTTTAATAAATGGACACATACCTGTCCCAGGGTCCAGCGCTGTCGGCAGCCAAAGCCCGATCAATCGCTCGGCTCTCGGCTGCCCCCGCCGTCATCCTCGTTGCGGCTTCACTGCCCGGTTCCCTACTGCGCATGCGCGAGTCACGCTGCGCCTCTGCACTGGTCCCCGTTGTGTTCTGGGAACTGTGTTTCCCAGAACACAATGGGGGGGGGGGGGGCCGGCATCTGCGGATATTCTGCGGCTATCTAAGCCCGGAAGTGGCTGCAGATACCTGTATTAGACAGGTATCTGCACCCCCCTGAAAGGTGCCACTTGTGGCACCGGAGGGGGGGAGGAATCCGATGAGCGGAAGTTCCACTTTAGGGTGGAACTTCGCTTTAATTATAGCCTATGATGAGGGCTATTTGCCGAAATGCACAAGATGCTTTTAAATGTCACCGCTATGTAGCCAGTAAAAATTTGACCAGGTATGTTCCAGTTTCCGGCTCTTCATACTTGTTTGCTTCCTGATGGTATGGCATGATGGATAAGTATCTGCATGTATATCTCAGCATTGAGGACACCATTGATCCTGACAAAATCTCCAACTCCATTTGCAGAAATGCAGCTCCAAACCTGCAAGGAACCTCCACCATGCTTCACTGTTGCCTGCAGAAACTCATTATTGTACCGCTCTTTAGCCCTTCGGCAAGCAAACTTCCTCCTGCTATAGCCAAATATTTAATCTCATCAATCCAGAGAACCTGCTGCGATTTTACTGCACCTGAAAATGACACAGGATTCACAGTAACGCCTAATGCAAGGTTCCAGACTTTCTGAGCAGAGAAAGCTGTGTTTTTGAGTTTCTCAGGATTCTGTAAATCTGGATTGGGGCCTGGAGCTTGAATATTCCAAAGTGCCTTGTGTGGGACGGAACCTTTAATTCTGTGTCTGGATTTTACTGAATGCCTACAGCTTGTAAGTACACGGGTGTGCAGGGTCGTTATATACTCAAGCCTGAGGATAGCTCAGGGCAACCTGTTTGGAGAAAGCTCAAATATTGGAGACAGAAGGTCACAGCCAGGGGTCAGAGGTTCCCCAACCAGTAGTCATGAAACAGGAGGTCTCATACCAGGAGTCAGGTCGGCTCCTATCAGGGTATCAGAAGAACCACTATCCAGAGGCCAGGAGTGGGCCGTGCAGCACGGTGCTGTGACGAAAGGCTAAGTGAGCCAACTGAACCAGGAGAGCTGGGCAACGCAGTCAGAGGGACTGGTAAGGAAAGCAGGGGTGCTGCTTACAAGTAAGCCAGGTGGCTTGGCACTTTCTGTTGACTTTTCCATGTTGATGGAGGAAACCCCTGCGTGGGCAACTGATTTCTATGTGAACTTTTCCGTTCCGTTTAATAAGTGGACTGTCACACCCTACAATGCAGTTTGGACTGACATAACTCATAAAACATAATGTACACACCTATTTAATTTTTTTTTTTATCAGACACTCTCATGTGCTCTCCTAACAATAACAACATACAGCCATTAAAATAGCAAATGGAACTATAGAGGGCAGTGGGCTTACAATATGACTTTCTGATCTGACAAGCATTGCTTTTGTCACCTTCCCAAAATGTATGTACCAAGTCCTGTGTTATAGCTCCTTCGCCTTCATGGCATGGTATTCACTGGGCTGCAAACGTGGTTCATATAAGTTGCACATGCTTTGCCTCACTCCCGCCCTCTCCTTATTCCACTTCACCTTCATATTTTCCATGTAGATGTACACACATTCACCTAGTATTGGCTAAAGATGTTTTATACTTTTGCTACAATTCTTTATTTTTGTTTGGATAGATATCTGTATAGATACTACTGTTACCAACATAAAATGTCAGCACTCTTTTTTCGCTTATAAAAAAACAAAAAACAAAATTGACAAAAAAAGGTACAGTAAAATCTTGGTTTGAGAGCGTTTTGCAAGACAAGCAAAATTTTAAAATAAAATTTTGACTTGATATACAAGAGATGTCTTGATATACAAGTAGTGTCATGTCACAACGGAGTATAAAAGAGAAGAGAGGCGCCTCTAAGTGTATCAATATGGTTACATTTAATGAAGGTACAACTTTTAGCAACTCGCATGGTTGATGATTAATAGAGAGGCACATCTAAGTATGCAGGCATCCGGGGTAAAGCTGTTCACATAGACCATCCTCCACACCATCGACGTCGTCCCTTCCACGCTGCGATCAATGGAGCAGTTTAAGCCTCGCTTTCAGATAGTTCTACTGCAGGGTAGTCTTCTCAGTCACGATTGCAGACTGACAGCAGTGAGAGCCGGCGGTGCGGAGGATGGTCTATGTTGACAGCTTTACCCCGGATGCCTGCATACTTAGAAGTACCTCTTTTAATCATCAACCATGTGAGTTGCTAAATATTGTACCTTCGTTAACTTCTTGCCGACCAGCCGCCGCAGTTTTACTGCGGCAGAATGGCACGGCTGGGAGAAACAACGTTATGTTACGTCGCTTTGCCCTGTGACCATTAGGGGCTCCCGCGATCGCTCGTGACACAGCGAGAACCGGAAACTGTGTGTGTAAACACACAGATCCCGGTTTTCTGAAGGGAGAAGAGACAGATCGTGTGTTCATACAAAGTATAGACAGCGATCTGTCATCTCCCCTAGATAGCCCCCTCCCCCTTTCAGTTAGAACACACTAGAGAAAACATTTAACCCCTTGACAGCCCCCTAGTGTTAACCCCTTCCCTGCCAGTGACATTTTTACAGTAATCAGTGCATTTTTATAGCACTGATTGCTGTATAAATGCCAATGGTCCCAAAAATGTGTCAAAAGTGTCCGATGTGTCTGTCATAATGTCGCAGTCCCAATAAAAATCGCAGATCGCCGCCATTGCTAGTAAAAAAAAAAAAAAATAATAAAAATGCTATAAATCTATCCCCTATTTTGTAGATGCTATAACTTTTGCACAAACCAATCAATATACTCTTATTGCAAAAATTTTTTTACCAAAAATACATAGAATACATAAACTGAAAAAAAATTAGCTTTTTTAAAAAAAAAAAAAAAAAAAAAAAAATGGGGATATTTATTATAGCAAAAAGAACAAAATACTGCGTTTTTCTTCAAAATTGTCGCTCTTTTTTTTGTTTATAGCGCAAAAAATAAAAACCGCAGAGATGATCAAATACCACCAAAAGAAAGCTTGATGGGTGCAGCGTTGCACGACTGTGCAATTGTCAGTTAAAGCGAAGCAGTACCGAATCGCAAAAAATAGCCTGGTCATTCAGCAGCCAAATCTTCCTCGGCTGAAGCGGTTAAATGTAACCATTTTGCTACACTTAGGAGGCGCCTCTCTTCTTTTTTATACTCTCTAGCTCCTGCTGGATTTTGCTTCTAATTCCCATTTGGAGGCTTCCCTTTGTGGATGGACATTTTATAGTTACACAACCTATCACATTACTATAATCTTTTTATATGGACTATAAACTGAAGGACCTATGAATAAATTGTTGCGGTACGAATCATTTCAGTTTCTGTCATTTCTTTTGGGGAAATTTGCTTTGATATACAAGTGCTTTGGATTACAAGCATGTTTCCGGAACGAATTATGCTCGCAATCCAAGGTTTTACTGTAATAGAATAACATTTTCACTTTACTTGGGGTGTCTTTAGCATGCAATAGGCTCATCCTCTTAAGGAGCCATGCACACTGGATGTTATAAAAAAAGCCAGTAGCTTTAGCTGTAGATTGCCACGTTAAAAACACGTTTTGCAGCGTTTTTTAGTTTGTTTTTTTTTTAGCAAAACTTTTTTCCCCAAAAAAGCTCATAAACTGCAAATAAATGTATTTATATTTATTTTTTATAAGTAGCAAGTATCTGATTGGTGATAACTAACACTAGCATAAAAAATAGGAAAATTGTTATGTTCGATAAGCACCTGAACACTTATGTTCCATAACATTACTTAACATTTACTTAGGAATCCATGAGAAATATT
Source organism: Aquarana catesbeiana (assembly GCF_042186555.1). Taxonomy (NCBI): domain Eukaryota; kingdom Metazoa; phylum Chordata; class Amphibia; order Anura; family Ranidae; genus Aquarana; species Aquarana catesbeiana. Next base: position 244,332,425 of record NC_133329.1, read on the forward strand.
TGGTTCTGGATACTGGTGCTAGGCAAACAATATAAAGAACCATTTAATCCAGTGGAGACTATGCAGCAACAATGATTTAATATCGGAAACAATAAACCACAGGATGGAAAGAAATCTGCAGGAGAAGTAACAACAAAGCCACAGGAGGGAAACAATGAAACCACAGGACCACAGTGAACAAATAAACTCCAAAGGTTACAGGTTACTTCAGTGCCACAGGAAAGGAGTAGCCGCCTTACTAGACCGGGAATAAAAATATCCCAAAGAAAAGGATGCCGTTTTACAAAGAAAGTTAAAGTGTATGACATTTAAAAAATCATTCCTAAAACATACACTAAATATATAACTGAATGTTTTCTTAATTTATATTTTTGTTTGTACATTTGTGATTGCACATTTTGGGGTGTATTGCAATGGTCTTAATGAAATTATATGCCTATCTTCCTCTAAATACCCACCAGTTTTTTTTTATTTAGATTATTTATTTACTGTAGAGGTTTATAGCAAGAAAAATGGCACATTCATTAGCCATCACTGTGCTATTTTCACCAGAGATTTTGCCAAAATACTGCCACAACCACATCTACAGTTTAATCATATTAATCTAAATTATCCTCCTATTATTGTTCCTTTAATTTATTCCACACATATACAATTTATTACTGTTTGTGCTCTGTCTGGAGCATAAACTGACAAAGCACTGTAGAGGCATGGCCAAATTCATGCCAAAGAAATGAGAGCTTAAAGGGATTGTAAACATGTTATATATACCTGCTCGGTGCAATGGTCTTGCATAGAGCAGCCCCCATCCTTCTTTTCTCGGGTCCCCGCTGGAGCTCCTGGCTCCTCCCTCTGCCACTTGCTATGGGGGCACTCATGTTGGCTTGTTCCCGAGCTGACTCCATAGACACACAGAGCGCGACTTGGCCATGCCCCCCCCCCCCTGCTCCCTCCTCACTGGCAGTGATTGACAGCAGCGGGAGCCAATTGTTCTGAGCCTATGAGGAGAGAGAGAGAGAGAGAGAGAGAGAGAGAGAGAGAGAGAGAGAGAGAGAGAGAGAGAGAGAGAGAGAGAGAGAGAGAGAGAGAGAGAGAGAGAGAGAGAGAGAGAGAGAGAGAGAGAGAGAGAGAGAGAGAGAGAGAGAGAGAGAGAGAGAGAGAGAGAGAGACTGATCCTATGCACATCGCTGGATTGCGATCAGGCTCAGGTAAGTAAAGAGGGGTTGCTGCACTCAGTAGGATTTTTGCCTTAATGCAGAGAATGCATTAAAATAGAAGTAAAGGAAAACATTTTTTTGCAGGTTTATATTTATCTTAGTCCGATGCTGTATCTGTCCCCCGGCGACATTGCATTGAGAAATGAGCGATCGAACACTGCTGAGGGCTCGGTTCTCACAGCTCCGCTACCAGAGAGCTGCTGACTGTCAATCAGCAGCTCTCTGCTCCTCCTTGCTCACTGAATCGCTGGGCTGTGGAGGGGCGCAGAGTGGCCATCTAAGGCTCTCAGGGGCTTGCTGAGAGGCTGAGACGGGTATGAGTCCAGGTACCTGGCGGATCCAAACTTCCATTGTGGGGATGATGTGGTGCTTGGACTGATTTCTGTGACGTCAGCAGAGAGTGGACTTCAGCCCGCTCTTTGCTGAAAACGTGTCACAGGAGTGCGAAACGAATTGCTATCCTGTGATCCATAGGAGAAGTGCAGCCAAAACGAGCTTTGGCTGGACTTCTCCTTTTAGGCAAAAAAAATAAATAAACGCTTTAAAATCACTTTAAAGTATTACTAAACGCAAAACTTTTTATTCCCTTTTTTTTTTTGGATAGTGTGAGGGAGCGTTATAACCAGTTTTCTTTTTTTGTTTTGCCATCTTTGTCCCATTGAGAGATTTCCTTTCACTTTCTGTCCTATAACCAAAACAGGAAGTAAGACTTATGCCACTTGTTCCAGCCTCCCACCCCAAACCTGATTGACTCTTGTTCAATCACTACCCTCCACCACTTCCACACCTAGTGACCTATGCCCCACAGTTAACACAAGCACTAAGGCCTCTTTCACATGGACGATCCGTATGTCCGTTTTTCATCCTTCCGTTTTCGGATGAAAAACGGACATACATTCATCCCTATGGAGCGTCGGATGTCAGCGGTGACATGTCCGCTGACATCCGACCCCGCTCCGATCCGAAAAGTGTAACGGAGGAAAAACCTACTTTTCCATCCGTTTTCGGATCGGATCGGGTGACGACGGACACTACGGTTCGTCGTCATCAATCCCCCCATAGGGGAGAGCGGCGCTCTGACAGGTCCGTCGCTGCACAGTGTGCAGCGATGCACCTGTCATCTTCCTGCTCAGCGGGGATCGGCGGAGCGATCCCCGCTGAGCCAGCGGATGTTCACGGGACGGATCATCACTGATCCGCCCCCTGAGAAAGAGGCCTTAGAGTGACGAGCACCTGTGGCCCACACCTCTAGACTGACAAGCTTCCATATTCTACTTTCCCAACCTAATGAACAATCCTAACCACCATCTGTGAGGAACTCATTACCTCTGCTCTCTTGCAGCCTCGCATCATTGCAGACTGCCCCTGACAGATCAGCACCAACATTCACATCAATCGGGTTCAAAGTCATGTGAGCCCACCCCTGCACCTTTATTTTTCCTATCCACCCCCACTTTTCTCTGAGTCATGACCACCCACACACCCTATGGTCACCAGCATCCCCTATCAAACCCATAACCATCAAGCTAATCTCTAGACTTACGTATATCTAAAACCCTTTTCTACCACAAGTCTCCCAGTATGCCACCTCCCAGTGAGGGCCACATGCAACCTCAAGCAGTCCTAATCCTTAGTCCCAAGAATGTGCTGCCTACACTGCTACAGAACTGACCATCACCAGAGATCCTCAAAAATGATCACTTTCTAGATGCCCCACATGCATGTCCTCACAAACATCCAGCCACCCACTAGTCACAGAGCATTCATCAATTGTATACTGTATTTTTTTTTTTTTACAAAAAATATTTATTAAAAATAATATATAATAAAAATAAATACATTTAAAAAATACTTTATTACTTCCATTCCCAATGTTGCTGAACTGTTATGTCCCTCCATTTACATCAAAGTGTTAGTAAGGCTGACTAACTGATCTTTAAAACATTCCCTCCCCCTTCCTCCTACCTATCCTGCATAGCCTGTATAAAAAAGATCTGTGTACTTACCTTTTTTTTTAATCCGGTCCAGTCTTGCAATGCAGCAGCTCTGGCTACCCTATGCAAGTCAGCACTCGACAACCGCTATGATTTCCCCCAGCCGTGATGTCCCCCTTAGGCTCCCATGGCCCAACTGTTGTCGGCGATCCCTCCTTCTTCCTGCAAAAGCTGCTCTTTGACACAGGGGAGCCGGAGCTGCTGGATCACTAGACTAGACCAGATTTAAAAAAGGTAAGTACACAGATCTTTTTATACAGGGTATGCGTGACATGTAGGAGAAGGGGGGAGGCAGCATTTTTTAAGAATAATTATAGTTAGCCTTTTCTTCTATTTCAAATATGTGAACCAATGACTATAAATTCACATTCCTTTGTTATCAGTATGTAAAGCTTTTTTGAACAAACTCTCCCTACCAAGGAAAAGAGGAGAAGACTTGCATGCATGACATGGCAGGATTTGCCGTGCATTTCAGTCTGTATCCCCTTCTGCCCTCTGAATTATGAATGTTTCCTGCTGCCCATACTGAATCATTTAAAAGTCAACACTAATGAAAAGATTAGTGTTTATCATTGCAGTTAAATCATTCAAAAGCAAGGCTACTGTAAAGCTTTTGATTTAATCTCCTATTAAAAACGATAAAAATGGTTTTAGACCTTGTGATATAATGGTTATTCAGATTGAAAACAATGTTTTCTGTTTTTGTTTCTAAATTTCCATTTTTCTTTTATGCATCCTGTGAAAAGTAACTACAGATAATAATTCTCTGAAATAGTAGTACCAGCTACAATAAAGCAGTTCAACATACATTTTCTGATAAAGCAAATAATAAGCTTTGAAATTTTAATACCTCCCGCTCATCATTTCTGACTTTCTACATCCTCTGTCTTATTGCTGCCTTAATTTCTGTATGTCTTTCCTTCTCTTATCAAATACTTAAAAGAGAAGTATGGGATTTGTGCTGCATCTATCGATGCTGCATCTGTCCGCCAAGGGCTCTAACACTGAGAACCGAGCGATCAAACACCACCGATTACTCGGTTCTCACAGCTCCCTGAGCAGAGAGCTAGTGACTGGCAGTCATCGTCCTCTGCTCTGTTCCCACCCTGTGCTCACTTGAGAGCTGGCCTGTGGAGGGGGCAGTAGCAGCCAGCTTGCTGAGACCCTTCAATGGGTGACGATCCAGGCATGTGGCCAGATCCCGACTTCATTGTCGGGATCTTGCCCAAGCCTGGACCAGCTCTGCGATGTCAGCCGACACAATGGGCTTCAGCCCACTTTCTGCTGAAAACGGATCACAGGAGTGCAGTTCAATCCCTAGTAGAAGTACAGCCAAACAAGCTTTGGCTGTAGTTCTTTAAAAGGATAAGTTCAGCTTTGGAACATGTTACGTATGTCACCCATATTTAGGGCCAATTCACATGAGATCTGGGTGCAGTGCAATTTCAGCCTATTAATTATAAATTAATTATAAATTAATTATAAATGAGCTGAAATCACGTCGCACCAAAAAGCAGGTAAAGCACTACTTTAAAAAGATGCAGGGTCTTCCGGTTCCGGCGCCGCATGGAGTAGCTGTCTCTCCTCACAGCTCCCGCAACTAGGACAAAAACCTGCTTAAAAAACCGGCCCAGAAGCCCGAATCCACCCTCGGCTACCTCGGGCACCAGTACCCACTACATGGACCGCTTTGTAGAAGTCCGCGGCCCCCGCACCAATACGGCCCAGACGGCGCCGCCGGCCCAGCCGCAAATCGAGGCCCCGGCTTCGGCCTACACGGACCTGCACACAGGCGCGCAGCCAGCAGACATGGAAGTAAGTGGCAGCGCAGCCCCACACACATCTCCACAAGCCTCCCAAGCTCAGCCACAACCTCAAGCCGCCTCTCCTCAAGCCCCTCTCTTTCAGGCTTTTCAAATATCAGCCCCCTCTCCACAGCATGCAGGGGACCATACTACAGAGCGTATAGCTCAGGCAGTAGCAGCTCTCCTGTCCCCCATGATTTCAACATCTGTGGAAAAAGCTGTAAATGCGGGGATGAAACAAATTAAGGCCCAGCTAGGAGAACATAACACCAGGCTACATGAGCTAGAACACCGCCTATCAAGTATGGAAGAAGAGATGTACCAAGCCCAAGCCACAGAACAAGCGCAGGACAAGACAAACCAATACATAATACAAAAACTCGACGATTTGGAAAATAGGTCCAGAAGGAGCAACCTGCGATTCGTGGGGATACCCGAATCGCTACAATCATCTGCTTTATCAGACTTTTGCTCCCAACGCATCCCTGAGGCGCTAGGCCTAACAGGCCCCTGCACGGTAGAACGCGCCCACAGAATGGGACCATATAATGAAGAGCGCAAGAACCCTCGCCCCATCATTGCTAAATATCTGAACTACTCTGACAAAGCTCTTATTCTCCAAAAATTTAGACAAACCCGCACACTCCAAATCGATGGTGTGAAGGTTCTGATTTTTGCCGACTACTCCATCGAGGTCTCAAAAAAAACGCAAAGCCTTCCAACAGATATGCACAGAACTCTTCAAGCAACAAATCAAATTCACTCTAGCATTCCCAGCCACCCTACGCCTCAAGACACCCAGCGGTGACCAGCTATCCTTTCAGAATCCACCAGAAGCGGAAGCCTACGTGCGATCGTTACTCTCCAACACTCAACAGCACACCCCCTCCAAGGGCACCCCACTCAATCGCTCCCTGGACCAACGGAGCCCACGCAAGGACTCTCCCAAACGCTTCAGATCCTCATTTCCGGACCAGCATCGCTTCACTCCTCGCTGAACTGACACTTGCAACCGCTGTCGCGGGCTACCCAATCTACGGACAGTTCCCCAACTTGTCCCTTCTCAGGTTTTCTACCTTCCTTTTATGGTATTACGTAATGTATAATGCTATTTTGTTATGACTGTTCTCAGTTCTCAGAGTTATTATTTTTTTTTTTCAAACACTTGTTTGAACACAGTTTTCTTATACGGTTATGTCCTCCTGGCCTCACTGTGTACGGCAACATGCATCCCCCCTCCCCCCCTAAATTCTAGCCTCAAGCACATGTATAGACGCCTGTAACCCTTCCAAGGGCTAATTGGGCCCCAAACCGTAACTGTCCTGTTATGGGAGTTGACCTACACAGTGAATCCATGCAGAAAAAAGTGAAGTTCTCAGGCTTAATGGTTATGTTATCTTTTATGTTGCCTCCCTTCTATGTCATACCCCCCCCCCTCCTTCTACCCCCTTATACAGGGCCCACACCATCTCCCCCACACATCTAATATGCCCATTTGCTCATTATGAAAATGGCATGCTTCCTGCCATAGTTGGTATTTCAACTCACCATCCACAAAATGTTAAATTGACATTATCTGCCCATACCCCTCACAAGCCCCCCCTAACATGAAAATAATCTCCTGGAACGTGAAGGGTCTCAGATCCCCCCAAAAAAGAATGAAAATTCTCAGACATCTTAAACGGCTCAAAACCAATATAGCCCTACTTCAGGAGTCACACCTATCAGCTCCAGACTTCCATTGTATGAAGAAGCTCTGGGTTGGCACTGTTCTAGGCTCTGAGGCAGCAGGACGCAAAGCTGGCGTCCTCCTACTCATACACAAAAATCTCCCCTGCTCAATCCTGTCGACAAAAACTGATAATCAGGGCCGTTTGCTCACTACACATGTCAAAATAGGCTCCAAAGAGCTCATAATCACAAATGTCTATGCCCCCAACAGCCCAAGCAAGCAATTCTATTCCGAGCTCTCCAGTTGGCTTCTAGAAAACACTCACCTCCCCCACCTAATCGGAGGGGACTTCAATGACACCCTCCATCAGATAGACGCCAGATCCTCACCAAAAAGTCCAAATCTACGCATCAACCCTCCCGCCCCTTCCCTCTTCGCAAACACCATGGAATCTATTCATCTCCAGGATCTTTGGCGCCTCTCTCACCCAACAGACAGGGAATTCACATTCTACTCCAACCCACACAAAATATTCACAAGGATAGACTATTTCTTTGGCTCTGACAACTTAATCCCTTTCCTCCAGAACACCACAATACACGACATAACCATCTCCGACCACGCACCTATAGAGGTAACCCTCCATAATCTAAACTTACCCCCACATCCCAACATCTGGCGGTTCCCTTCCTTCCTTCATAACACTGACTTCCAACAATACATGTCCGATGCATGGACAGAATACTCTTCAAACAATGCCCCCCACATACACGACCCCAACCTATTCTGGGACGCTGGTAAAGCTTTCCTGAGAGGCCGTATCATCTCCTATGCAACCTCCTTTAAACGCAACATCCTGTCTAAATATAAAGCAGCCAGCTCACGCCTACACCAGGCACAACGAGCACTATATACCACAGACTCCCCAGCCAATCGATTGGAATGGCAGGCAGCAAAAAGGGATTTCGACACATGGGTAAACACCCTTGAACACATCAAACAGGCTCACTTAGAAGCCACCTTTCATAAATTTGGAAACAAAGCGGGTAAACTCTTATCCAGACTATTCAAAGGCCCATTCCGCCCTACCCACATTACATCATTCCGCGACAGTAAAGGCACCCCTCATTCCACTCCACAGGCAATTAACAAAGTCATGCAACAATTTTACTCTACACTCTACGCCCCAGATCCCATAGATGCACAAAAAGCACGCGCTTTTCTAGGGAAAATAAACATGCCCAAGATTTCCACACTACAACTAGAAACCCTTAACGCTCCTATAACCCCCACCGAAATATCAACAACCATCCGCCACTTGACTCTCTCCAAGGCCCCAGGCCCAGACGGCTTCACTAGTGAATTTTACAGGACCCTACAACCCCTTCTGGAACCCATCCTCCTCCAACTATACCGGAATATCTGGTCAGGGGGTGCGTACATACAGTCGGGGAATCAGGCTCTTATAAAATTACTATCTAAAATAATTATCTAAAAAGGGCAAAGACCCCCAAGAACCAGGCTCATACAGGCCCATATCACTTCTCAACCTAGATGTGAAAATCCTCTCTAAAATTATAGCCACCAGGCTGGCAGATATTATTCCTTCTTTAATTCACCCCGCTCAATCAGGCTTTGTTAAAGGCAGAACCGCCACCCTCAATATTCGAAAAGTCATGTTGGCCTAGAACATGCACTTCATCACCCAAACACTAACCACGCCATTATCACATTAGATGCAGAAAAGGCCTTCGATAACGTAAGTTTCGACTGGCTATCTATGACAATGTCAGAGATGGGATTCACAGGCCCATTCCACCACCTCATCACTGCCATGTACACAGCCCCATCAGCAAAATTAGTGGTAGCAGGCCTCGTGTCAGAAGAATTTCGTCTTCACAAGGGCACTCGCCAAGGATGTCCTCTATCCCCGCTCCTTTTTAACATCGCCCTAGAACCCCTGTCCAGATATCTAACACTAACAGCCCCCTTACATGGCATAAAAATAGGCACACATGATCTACGCACATCCCTATTTGCTGATGATGTCCTCATATTTTCGGCCAACCCCCCCTTAGATATGATAACCATTAAAAGGGTGTTTGATGAATTCCGCTTGTGCTCTGGCCTTCGCATCAACTACAGCAAAAGCGAAATTCTCCCCATCGGCACCCACTCTGTACCACAATGGACCCAACAATCTATTTTCCCTGTCGCGAAATCCCATATCACCTACTTAGGAATAAAAATAGGAAAACTCCCCTCATCACTATATCACCTAAATTACCCTCCTCTGCTGTCGAAAATATCTCAAGAATTAAATGCCTGGATGGACCTGCCCCTCTCGCTTTTGGGAAGATGTCACCTAATAAAAATGGTCAGTTTCGCAAGACTACTATACCCATTGCAAACTATTCCGCTACTACTTCTTCATAAAGATGTGACTTCGCTCAATTCTTCCTTATCAAAATTCCTTTGGCGAAACAAACGACCACGTATATCTCTAAAAAAACTACATCTTCCCAGGCGCGAAGGGGGCATCAGTTTACCACACATTAGATTGTATAATATAGCATGCTTGCGTAGAACCAGCATAGACTGGATAACGCAATCCTCCCGCTACTCAAATTTCTCCCTGGAATCTGATATGGCCTACCCTTACTCATTAGCGGGCCTCCTCCACTGCAGATGGAAGTCAGTCCCCCCCCCTCACCAACATAATCTCTTATTAAGAGACACAGCTGTGGCTTGGAGAGAAGCAAGGAAAATACAGGGACTAGAACATAAACCTTTCAAAATATGGGAACGGAAAGGCCTAACAAAATTCTCCTCCCTTTGCAACATTCAGACGGGTCGACCACTGCCATTTACCAACATTGCGGAAACCTTCGCTCTACCCACTATGCATACCTTCCATTACGAGCAATGCATCAGCTTCTTAAAGAAGACTTGTAAACAAGCAGATAAAAGGTTTCCAACAAACATCATAGACCTGATGATATCAAACAACTCATACAAAACCTCGGACATCTACAAACCCCTCCTACTTAAATCATCTCCACCTCTTTCAGCATCATCGATAAAAAACTGGAATAAAGACTTCCCGGATTCTAACTTAGTGGAAAAAATCTTGCAAGGCCTCAACTCCGTACAAAAGCTGACACCCAATGAAGTATGGAGAGAAACGCAATTGAAAATAGCCCACAGAGCTTATATGCCCTTTTCATCGTCAAAAACAGACATGAGCAAAGCCTTCTGCCCACTATGCCACATCCGGAAACCTTCCCTGGCCCATCGCTTCTGGGACTGCTCCTATATCTCAACTTTTTGGGACCAAGTTCTGGCCTACATATTCGAAGTGACCCTATTAAAACTACCCAAGGACCCGCTACTCCTCATCTTCGGCTACTGGGATCCAATACTCCTACCCTGGTCAAAAACCGCCAACAGCAACACAAGCCCCTCAGGGAACTTAAAAGTCAACGCCTCACACAAAGGGTGGTCCTTAACCTGTCTTCTAATCGCAAGAAGAACCATCTTGAAAAATTGGATCTCTCCATTGTACCCCAAAATCACCCAAGTCAAACGAGAGCTCTTACATCTACTTATCAAAGACCGCATTAATACGGACTTCAAACAGAAAACCTCCTCAGACCGCTTTCACTTCAAATGGCACACCTTTATGCTCTCATCTCTCTCCCAAGAAGAAATAGCAAATTTGAGCCAATCCACCTTCTCCTACCACGACTCCTATCAGCCGATGCAAAACAAGAAAATCCCCCCACAAGAGGTGAACTCCAAAATCATCCTAAACCACCCTGGCCACGGCATAGGCCACTGAACTCACTAATCCAAAATCGCTAACAGATCTCCATGTAACCGAATATTACCAGCTACCCTATTTTTATTATTTTCTTAATATGGTAAAATGTTTATGATCGATCAGATAATATACCCCCACCAACCGTCTTTTTCTCATACATTACATGGCCCTTCCCCCACCCCCTCCCCTGGTTTGAGTTCTTTTCCCACTTTCAGGTATCTCATTGATATTAAATAATCTAGTATTCACAGAAACTGTCTAATCGGATCCATCCAGGCATCTACCATATTAGTCAACTATCTACTCTGTTAGGATTTGTCGAATTTTGTCCATTCACCATCCCTTATAGGCATATACTCCTGAAAATTATTGTCCCTCTTCTAGACTTAAGTTAATACCGATATGTCTCTCTTATCTGTGAATGTCCAAGAATATCAAAATGTCTGTATACAATACTATATTTTATACCTTTTATTGTATGTTGAAAAGCGAAATAAAAACTTTTTGAAAAAAAAAAGATGCAGGAACTGGATCGCATGGTACTACTGTACCATGCGATCCAGTGCAGGCAAATGCACTGAGTTTGTGACCTGCATTGGGGGTAACATTAAAGGTAAAGAAGAATTATGGGCAATGTTTTTTTTTTTTCCATTGTGGATAGAATGGAGGGAGGGCATAACAACTGTTGGCTTTTGCCATGTGTGTTCCATTGGGGAGATATCCCTTCACTTCCTATCCCATAGCAAAAACAGGGATTGAGAAGAAATCCCTGCAAATTAAGGGAATCCCTTGGGGACCCCCAGTTCACTGGAACTAGAACTATAAATACTATATAGATTTTCTTTTACTTTCATTTTCAATAACGGTAAACAGGACAAATAGAGGGTGAATATGGGAGGCTCCGCCCACACAGCCATATCATTCATTCACGGTTTCCTGTGAATGAATAAACTACAAGTACCATCTGCCACCAGGGCACATGGACTTGTAGTTTCAAAGGGCTGCGGGCTGATGAGCTCTTAGTTCACCAACATGTCCTCCGGCTTTCAAAGCCTGTACAGAACAGAGGTACAGGCTGAAAGCCATGTCTGAAGGAACCCACATTGCACCCGTAATCTATTGATCCAAACTCCCGTAGGTAAAACTAATAAATGGACATTTTTTTTTCTGCAAAAATGTGCATTTATTATTTTTTCTATAAAGGTGAACTTATTCTTTGATTTGTATGTATATTCTCTTATGTCTTCTGCATCCCGCATTCAAATGCATGCGCCTTCCTATGGGTCACCTCAAAAGGTGCTGGCACGTGACCTGTGTCGTGATATAAAAAGTGTGGCCTTGCCTTTATCATGCAAATGTTTACAACCTGACATTTTAATGAAACAGAATAAGTGAACTCTAGACAAACATTTAAATACATAATGAAATACATTCAAAAGAGCCGTTTTACCTGCCAAATATTTTCTGTACTGCAGCAAAGTAATAAGACTAGGTCTTGTCCCTGCCACAGCCTATGATTGGACAGTGAGGCAGCAGTAGCACAAACAAGAGCTTATCTGTAACTTAGCTCTCTCCCCTGCTGCTTCTCCCTTTCCCAAGTTTAGCTCTGCTGCACAAGGGATTGCAAAAGCCTGATAGCAACTCAAACTCAGACGCTTACGCTGATTTCAGTATCTTCTTCAATTGGTATTTCTGTATCTGCCTAGCGCTTAGCTTTAATAAGTCTGATTTCGCAGTTTAAAACTGGCATAGTGGTCTTGAAAAAGGCGTCCCAATTGGAGACTACATAATTGATATATATAGATATATCCACCATCAACATAATGATATGGCAAATGTTTTATTGCAAGGACTGCACAAAGGACAAACAAACAAGACATCAGTGGCAAATGGAGGAAAAATGACTTAACCATGAGTTTAAGTAGTCAGTGTCTTAGTAAGTAGTTACATAGGTTGAAAAACTAGTTGAACCAATAAAAACAAAAAGAAAACAAGATCATACAATCCCATATACTCAATCCTATACCCACAGTTGATCCAGAGAAAGGCAAAAAAACCCAGCAAAGCATGATCCAATTTTCTACAGCAGGGAAAAATTCCTTTCTGATCCGCCAAGAGGGAACTCGGATATTCCCTAGATCAAATTTACCTATAAATGTTAGTACCAAGTTATATTATGTACATTTAGGAAAGAATCCAGGCCTTTTTTTAAAGCAATCTACTGAGCTGGACAGAACCACCTCTGTCAAGAGTCTATTCCACATTTTCACAGCTCTTACTGTGAAGAAACCTTTCCATATTTGGAAATTAAATCTCTTTTCTTCTAGGCGTAGAGTGCCCCCTTGTCCTCTCTGATTACCTTAAAGTGAATAACTCAGCACCAAGTTCACTATATGGATCCCTTATGTATTTATACATGTTGATCATATCCCCCTCAATCTCCTCTTCTCAAGCGAGAATAAATTCAGTTCCTCTAATCTTTCCTCATAGCTGAGCTCCTCCATGCCTCTTATCAGTTTGGTTACCCTTCTCTGCACTTTCTCAGTTCCCGGATATCCTTTTTGAGAACTGGTGCCCAAAACTGAACTGCATACTCCAGATGAGGTCTTACTAATGATTTGTACAGGGGCAAAATTATATCTCTATCTCTGGAGTCCATACCTCTCTTAATACAAGAAAGGACTTTGTCCCTTTGGAAAACGCAGCTTGGCATTGCATGCTATTATTAAAAGTGGCTGTAAACTCTCGAATGCAACCTCAGCACATTGCACTCCTCATAAATAAACCTATTGATCGCAGGCTGTGAAATTCTCCTTACTTGTTTAATCTGCTTGCAATCCGTCCCTCAATGTGTGAATACATCACTGGCGCATGCGCTTCTTGCCCTGTGATTAACAACCTGCTCTGTGTTCCGTTTCCCCATCCACAACATACTGTGTACAAGAGCTCCGCTGTCTGCGGCACAGATTTGCAGACTCGCAAGACTAGGCAGTCATTCGCAGCTTCCTGGTTCTCTCCTAGTGACTGTGTGATGTCACACGGGGAGTAAACCAGGGCATACTACAGACTCCTATAATGAAGAAAGTGGCTCGAGAAAGAGGCTTGGTTAAGAAGCGTTCGGGTATGTGCGAGATTTTATCAGGGGAAACAAGGAAGGACGGAAGATGAGTAAGAAAACAGTACTTAAGATGGCACCGCTGAATCCCGGAAGACAATTTTTTTACAAACTACTAATAAATAGTAAATAAGCAGCAATTATACATACATTATACTGTGCAAGAATAGGAAATACGTTTTCATATCACATGAGATGAAAATCGCAATAAGGAATGCAGAGTTTATGTCTCTTTAAGCTTATGATCTACCAAAACCCCCAGATCCTTCTCCACTATGGATTCCCCCAGTTGTACTCCCCCTAGTATGTTTGATGCATGCATATTCTTAGCCCCTAAGTGCATAACTTTACATTTATCTACATTAAATCTCATCTGCCACATAGTTGCCCAATTAATCAGTGCACTGAGGTTGGCTTGTAAATTGGAGACATCATGTAAGGACGTTATTCCACTGCATAGCTTGGTGTCATCTGCAAAGACTGAAATGGTACTTTTAATCCCAGACCCTATATCATTTATAAAGATATTAAAAAGGTGGGGTCCCAACACTGAACCTTGGGGTACACCACTGATGACCTTAGACCAATCAGAGTAAGAATCATTAACCACTACACTCTGAATTCTGTCTTTTAACCAGTTATCTATTTACAAACTGATCTTTCCAAACTTATAGACTTTACCTTACACATTAGCCGTGTGTGGAGAACTGTGTCAAACGTTTTTGCAAAATCCAAGCATACTACGTCCACAGCTACCCCTCTGTCCAAGGTTTTACTTACCTCCTCATAAAAAGAAGTAGAAGGATTTAGAATTGTATTACAGAGCGGATCATTTAATTTTAAGAGGTTGTAAACTTCTGACATGAAAATGGACATAGCATATCCTTTTATAGTGTGAACTTGTCTTAATCCAAAGTACTGAGTGGGTTTAACTGTCTGACGATGCTGCTTAGGAACAGGCAAATTGGATTGAATGGGACAATAAGCTACATGCCAAGGCTGCGGTTAGAAATCATGGGACCCAGCCTGGGGCCCGCCATTAGAAATAGTGGGGCCTGTAAATCAGAATTTTGTTTATGTGGCTGAAGTTGTCTGGAGCTGGGTGCAGGGGCCTATGTTATGCTTTGGGGCTCCACTGGAGGATGGCTGATCCGTGTATGCTCCACTTATGCAGAGAGGACACAGCCCACTCTTCTCTATTTACACCCAACTGCCATCCGATCCAATCTGCTATGCAGATGGGGAACGAATCCCCATCAATCTGTTTTTAGCGGACAGGATCGAATCGGATGTCGGCGGGTGTCAACGGACACGTCTGTTGACAACCGCTGCTCCATAGAGGAGCCACATAATCGCCATATACAGTATAGCCACATAAAAGCCATATACAGCACAGCCACAGTTATCAGAATATAAAGTACAGCCACAGTATCAACATATACAGCCAGTGTAATTGTAGCTTCCATGCCATGCTGCCTGCCTGTGCACCCGCCACTGGAATTCCACACCAGCTCCTGCAGCCACCTCTCACTCCCACCCAGACTTTTCAGAGTATCACTCCGCCTAGGAAAGGCTGTGGGCTGGGGCGGCCGGATGGAGCATTCATTTTAGTATCAGGACCTGCAGCTCTGGCTTTATCTGCCTGCATGCCAAAAAAAAAAAAAAAGAAGAGAGAAAAGAAAAAGTCCCCTCATTGCTCCCACCTCCTGGGCCCCTCTGCCGAGCTGATGGGGATCAAGTGATTACAGTGCCTTAAAAAAAAGTATTCATAACTCTTGAAATTTTCCACATTTTGTCACGTTACAACCAAAAACGTAAAAAGTATTTTATTAGGATTTTATATAATAGACCAACACAAAGTGGCACATAGTTGTGAATTGGAAGGAAAATGATAAATGGTTTTTAAATTTTTTTACAAATAAATATGTGAAAAGTGTGGCGTGCATTTGTATTCAGACCCCTTTACTCTGATATCCCTAACTAAAATCTAGTGGAACCAATTGCCTTCAGAAGTCACAATTAGTAGATCTCACGGAGCACTGTTCAATCCATCATCCGAAAACGAAAAGAGTTTGCTAAAACTGCAAACCTACCAAGACAAGGCCGTCCACCTAAACTGACAGGACGGGCAAGAAGAGCATTAATCAGAGAAGCAGACAAGAGGCCCATAGTAACTCTGGAGGATCTGCATCGATCCACAGCTCAGATGAGAGAATATTTTCACAGGACAACTATTAGTCGTGCACTCCACATTCTGGCCTTTATGGAAGAGTGGCGAGAAGAAAGCCATTGTTGAAAGAAAGCCATAAGAAGTCCCATTTGCAGTTTGCGAGAAGCCATGTGGGGGACACAGCAAACATGTGGAAGAAGGTGCTCTGGTCAGTTGAGACCAAAATTGAACTTTTTAGGCAAAACGCTATGTGTGGCGGAATACTAACACTGCACTCTCCCTGAACACACCATCCTCACCATGAAACATGGTGGTGGCAGCATCATGTCGTAGGGATGCTTTTGTTCAGCAGGGACGGGGAAGCTGGCCAGAGTTGATGGAAAGATGGATGGAGCCAAATACAGGGCAATCTTAGAAGAAAACATGTTAGAGTCTGCAAAAGACTTGAGACTGGGGCTGAGGTTCATCTTCAAGCAGGACAACGACCCTAAACATACAGCCAGAGCTACAATGGAATGGTTTAGATCAAATCATATTCATGTGTTAGAATGGTCCAGTCAAAGTCCAGACCTAAATCCAATTGAGAATCTATGGCAAAACTTGAAAATTGCTCTTCACAGATACTCTCCATCCAATCTGGCAGAGCTTGAGCTATTTTGCAAAGAACAGGCAAAAATTTCACTCTCTAGGTGTGCAAAGCTGGTAGAGACATGCCCAAATGACTTGTAGCTCTGTAATTGCACAAGGTGGTTCTACAAAGTATTGGGGGAGGCTGAATACAAATGCATGCCACACTTTTCAGATATTCAATTTGTAAAAAAAATTGCAAACCATTTATCATTTTCCTTTCACTTCACAATTATGTGCCATTTTGTGTTGGTCTATCACATAAAATCCCAATAAAATGCATTTATGTTTTTGGTTGTAACATGACAAAATGTGAAAAGTTTCAAGCGGTATGAATACTTTTTCAAGGCACTGTATAATTTAAGTATAAGCAGTGGTGATGCAAAAGGGTTTTGGGAATTTAAATGAGGCACGATAGGTTTAGTGCCTCCATCCCTATTTGGTTAAGAAAGAGAGCGCAAAGCTCCCCCGGACCCCCTGTAGAGACGATGGGGACCGGGCCCAGTACTATAGGGCCGGTTGTACTGGGATCCAACTCAGGGAGAGAAATGGGAGTAGGAGAAGAAGCGTGGCATTCTTGAGCCCTGGGCAAAGACAACTGCAATAAAGTCATTATTTTCTGAGGAATTGTGACATAGATGCAGAAAATTGGTTGCCGAGAACAGTGTTGGGCCTGCTGATTCACACCTATGCAGGTTGCAGTTTGCATATTCCAGGTGCATTTTGTGTTTTTCAATACTCGTTTTTTGATCCATTGAAGTGTATGAAAGCAAAAACCAGAGTCCCTGGCCCTTTCCATAAAATGCATAGATGTGAACGTGTCCAATAGGAAACCATGTTAAATGGACTGTAATGTGTTTCTGCAAAACTGAAAATGCACTAAAAAAAAGCATAGGTGAGAACCAGGCCTCTGAGTCAACACTGGCCCCAGTGCAAGGGGCGCATCGTCACTCTGAGATTGAATGTTGTGCAGGCCTTCGGCAGAGCAAATGTTTGCCGGAGATTTTGCAATAGTTCTCCTTTGCCTGGTCTCCGCCATAGTTATGTGTGAGGGTATTCCCCTGTTGGATATTCACAGAATAGGGTGTGGAAAATGGGGTAAGCGTGTCCTGAAGGGGAACAAAACCGAGGATTCAAGCAGTGAGGTAGGGTTATAGAAGAGGCATCCGGGGGTGTGTCCTCAAAAGCTTTGCAAGTGTGCAATAACCAAGTCTACTTTGTCTGTGTCCTGTACAATATTAAAATATGTAAACCAGTGGCGTCGGGAGGGGGGCTGACGGTGGCTGGAGCCCCAAGTGTGTCCACAAAAAGCCCCGGGTCTCGGGCATGCACAGTTGTATTATTAGCCCCAAGCGCAGCCGTCGAGTGGGGACCGATCTGACCCCGAGCGCGGCCGAGTGACATTACAGATCCCGTGTTCTGGAGCCTGCAGCACCTATGATAGTTGTCCCACTGGTCCAATGCCAGGACGACGGGACGTGTGACATCCATCATAGGCACTGCTGGCTCCAGAAGGGGGGGGGATTACAATACAAAGAACTGCAGGAGGCGAGGAGGTCACGTCACCTGAAGTCTGGTCAGGTAGGTCAGTGTATGTCAGGTAGAACAGTGTATGTCAGGTAGGTCAGTGTATGTGTCAGTGTGGGTCAGTATATGTCAGGTAGGTCAGTGTGGGTCAGGTAGGTGAGTGTAATGATCAGTGCGTGTCAGGTAGGTAACACCCCCCCTCCCCCCCCCGTGCCGGGCTCGGACTTCGGCCTGAAGCCCCTGGTCTTTTTGCCACCTAGCCCCTGGTGTACAACTTAATTACTTGCCCCCTCTAGATAAGAGAAAAAAAAAACTTGGCGATTATGACAGGAAATCCAGTGCCGACCTGTGTCCTGTGCACTCTACCATCTCAAACAATATTACCAGCTTAATTCAATTAACTACAGAATAGTCCCCACACTACAGTGATGAAGGGGGGTGTTCTGTAGTGTAACATACTTTCTGTCCTAGGGCGAAAACACTCTTCCTTCAGAGTATACTAATTGACTGTCATCCAAATGAAATTCTTGGCAAAAAACAGCTTCATGCATGGTTCTAAATATTTAGAAACTATTTTTTTTTATCTGCCAAAAAGAATGTATAGCCTGAACGTTCACTACGTTCTTCCTGTTTTTGGAAGCCTTACAGCTGCCTGTGTCATCTCACTGCTTACTGGGCGAAGCTGATAATGTTGATTCATTGTCTAGAGTGCAGGCAGGGCATGTGAGAAGTTAAACAGAAATCTGCATTGTGGAACCAGGACTCAAATGTGTCACCTGCCTGACTGTGTAGTGCGGCACAATTATTTAAGTCACATGGACAAGATGAACAAAATTACAAATCCTCTGGCAGGAAAGCATATACCCATATACTGTATACAGTATAATATATATAAACAGACAGTGTGGCTCGACCCTGCCCCCTCATCACAGAATTGAATTGACAGCAGTGGGAGCCAATCCTTAAGCCTTTAGAACAACTTTAAGGCTTGGTTCACACTATGAACCACATGTGAATCACACTGCATTCCTGTCCAACTCACATGCAATTCAGTGCAGTGCAATTTGAGCCCATTCCTTTTGAATGGGCTCAAATCACACCACATCGCATCAAAGACGTGCACGCAGCAATTTTGTAACCGCACTACAACCGGATCGCATTGGTCATTTTGTACCATGCGATCAGGTGCTGGCAAACGCACTGCATTTGCGACCAGCGTTTGGGGTGTGGTTAAGATTGCACTGACACCCGCTGCGGATAACAAGGACAGTGCAATTTGAATGCGGTGCAAGAAACACACACGGATTGTGGTGTTTCCTGCACTGCATTAGTGTGAACCTAGTCTAAGGGGGTGATAAAAATGCACCTCAACTGTCTATTTTTACTGCCCCCAATGTAAATGAACCCTAACTGTACAATATTTGATTTACGGTAAACTTCATTCCTAATCTATTTTGGATCCATTCTACCCTATTTATAGATGCCTGCTGTTACAGAAGGTGCCTGTGACATCCCAGATGATGTCATAGCACTTCCCTTATATAATATAAAAGCACAGTGTTGCATGTTTTTACCAAGTGCTCTGTAGTAAGATTACAAGTCCATGAGCTGATCAATTCAGGCCTTTGTGCTAGGGCCATAAGACTGGCCACGGTTCTTAAATGCCACTGTAACAGATAATTACTAAACCTGAGATAGCACCTGGTGCTCAGGTGGTTAATATTAGCTCTTTCAGTAACAATATGCATATACAGGGGGTCCCCTAGTTACAAACATCCGACTTACAAACGACTCCTACTTACAAACGGAGGGAGACAACAGGAAGTGAGAGGAAATCTACCCCTAGGAAGGGAAATTCGCTCCTGTAAGAGCTATTATGGGGAAAAGGTACCTCCACTGATGCTTTATCACCAAGGCTTGTTTCCACAACAACCCAAAATTTTCAACATCCAATTGTCATTGGGACAGAAAGTGAGGTGAAATCTTCTTAACAGGGGCACAGACAGCAAAACAAATGTTATAGGGGTGTTAACCCTTCCCTATGCTATCCAAAAAGCTTAAAAATATTTTTTTTGGCTGGAGCTACACTTAAAAAATGTACCTGTTCCGACTTACAAACAGATTCAACTTAAGAACAAACCTACAGTCCCTAACTTGTTTGTAACCCGGGGACCCCCTGTACAATCATAATCAAATGCTTGATCGTATTTTTATCTAGAGGATAAAAATAAAATATTCAGAACAGAAAAAAGAGAAAAAAAGAGAGAATCTGACAGAGTAGTTTGAAAAGGTGTGCCACATCCCATGAATCTGAAAGAAACCAAGGATTCCCCTATGGCAGGATTTTGAAGGCACTACCATAAACGTTAATAGGGTATAGATAAAAAATATACTTTTATTACATAACCAAAAAAACAGAAATAACAAGATATATGCAAATCAAATGCAAACAATATGTACAAAAAGATACATTAGGAGCAGAGTACATATGGTTATAGATACAGATTGCATCATAATGGAAAGAGGACCAATTGTCAAGGTTTGATAAGTCTCACTGAACCGACGCATTTCAGATAATCTTTCATCAGGGTTCACCGAGAGAGAGTTAACATCTGAGGGATTATAAAGTCAAAAGAATAATTAACATCACATACAAATTTAGTGACGGTCCCCCCATACAATAAGGATCTGCATAGAAACCACACTTACTTCCAAATTACCAATGCTGCATAAGTATCCATAGCATAAAATCAACTTCACAAGAGTCTCCCAGGCCGTGTGCACTGAGGGTTATCTCAGGATTATTATCTCAAGATTATATACAGCAGCTACTGCTGTTACATCTGTGCCTAATTTATATATAATCTTGGATGTATTTCTACATCATATGCATGCATTTCATGCATGCATATTATTTTATTATTCCATGTATTTTTTGGATCTTTTTTAACTTTTTCTCTCTCCTTTTGCGGTATAGGTAGGTGCACAGACTTTTGGCAGAGGTGCTGTCTTTTTTGTGTGCAGACCCGGCACGGCAAGGATGTCCCCTTCTGGGGCATCGTGGGGGGAGCTGCCAACAGGACGCTCCTCCATCCTTGGCCTGGATCAGCCACTTGGCTGTCTCCAGGGCAGGTTTGCCGTGCCGGTGGGAGTGGACTGCGGCACGTCACTCCGCGGCGCGGTGCCGTGACGTTCACCGCCGATTTGCGTTCCAGCTTGGCTGGCGTGCATGTGCGGTGGGTTGTCGGGGCGCAGCTCACGCTCAGGGGGCCCATTGGCGGGACCGGACTATTACACACCCCTTGCAGGCTGGCAGCCATTCAGCGGACGGGGGCTTGGTTGGGAGAGCCTTGGGCCACGTACCCCTCCTCCAGCTGATTCTTGTTGTAATCAGCTGGCGGCGCATCTTGGTGGATATAAATACATCAGCCCATTCACTCTGACCTTAGGTTGGAGGAGGCTGTAGAATCGATGCTCTGTCTTTGGGCTGGCTAAGTAAGTTTCACTTCTAACGTCTTGGGCCTTTCTTATGCCTATCTTTACGTCTATCCAAGGTGTTTGCTTGACTTCATCTTTTTATTGTTGGAACATATCTGCCTGTATTAGATCCATCCCTGCCCGTCTTAACCAAGTTCCTTTAGTATTTGCAGCTGATTTGCTGTAAGCCTGGATTTTCAGTCTCCCTCTTCCCCCCTACATGACAAGCTATAGGCCATACCTTCGAAATCTGTCCACAGGTATGTTCCGAGTCACTGG
This sequence comes from Aquarana catesbeiana, assembly GCF_042186555.1. Classification (NCBI taxonomy): domain Eukaryota; kingdom Metazoa; phylum Chordata; class Amphibia; order Anura; family Ranidae; genus Aquarana; species Aquarana catesbeiana. Next base: position 244,354,131 of record NC_133329.1, read on the forward strand.
TCCTGACATATATACTCCACCCCTTTGTATCCCTTTGGATCAGATATTATCACTTTTATTAGTTGTTACTTTTGTACCTCCACTCCTCAATTTTTTATTTTTATTTTTTCACTGGGTTGTGTTCTTGTCCCCAGGTCCGGAGACGTTTGGACCCCAGCCTACACACAAACGCCGCACCAAGTATTTGGGTGCGGCGATTTTCAGTATAACTTGGGATCCTCTCCCTTTCTCCCCGATACACCAATTATCCGCAGCACCATTAAGGAGAATTACCCATTAGATAACCCTCGGTGCACACGGCCTGGGAGACTCTTGTGAAGTTGATTTTATACTATGGATACTTATGCAGCATTGGTACTTTGGAAGTAAGTGTGGTTTCTATGCAGATCCTTATTGTATGGGGGGACCGTCACTAAATTTGTATGTGATGTTAATTATTCTTTTGACTTTATAATCCCTCAGATGTTAACTCTCACTCAGTGAACCCTAATGAAAGATTCTCTGAAACGCGTCGGTTCAGTGAGACTTATCAAACCTTGACAATTGGTCCTTTTTCCATTATGATGCAATCTGTATCTATAACCATATGTACTCTGCTCCTAATGTATCTTTTTGTACATATTGTTTGCATTTGACTTGTATATATCTTGTTATTTCTATTTTTTTGGTTATGTAATAAAAATATTCAGTACAAAACACTCATTCCTCAACTGTAATTAATATAAAGTAAAAAAACAGTGATGTAACAATATAGCACGGATGCACACTTTATATCGCCCACCTGACACCCGGCACATGTAGTTCTGGGCGCCAGTCAGGTAGTTTTTCTTGTCAGATGGACGCACACCAAATGCTTTCACACACCCCGTCCACTGCGTGCGCCCCCACTATCCCGGGCTCCATTTCCCCATCTGCGAGCCTGGGACCGGTATAGCAGGTGCTGCCAGATAGAGGGGAGGGAGGAAAGCCGAAACAAGTCCACTCTCCTTCCCATCTTGTTACTGACCCGGAAGTTTGATGTCACTTCCGGGTCCTCGTTGTCAGTGTTCCCGGAGCATCAACACCAAAAAAATGCAATTAGGGCTGAAACAACTAATCAATTAATCGACAACTAATCGATTATGAAATTAATCGATTACTATTTTCATAATCGATTAATCGGCCAGTAACATAATGGGGTTAAAAAAAAAAAACCTAAAAAGAGCCCTTTATAGTACAAAAAGAACAAATAATCGCTACTGCAAATATTACTTTCACAGTACTACACTAAAAAAAAATTAACCCCTTACAGTGGTGATTATCTGCTTTTTTTGTACTATAAAGGGCTAATTTTAGTTTTTTTCACCCCATTATGTTACTAAACGTCTTAGACCTGGTTCACATCTATGTGTTTTTTTGGTGCTTTTTGCAGAAATGCACTACAGTTCATTCACATGGTTTCCTATGGAACAAGTTCACGCAAAACGGTGCTTATTTGGTTCAATATACTTCAATAGAAAAGCTGCAGAAAAGCACGTAATGCTTTTTTGCAGCAATATGTGTTTTTTAATCTGTCCAACAACAAATTGGCCAAAAAAATGCAAAAACGCAAATCGCAGCAAAATCCCGTGCGCAAAAATCAAAACGCACAGCAAAAAGCACTGCAGAAACAGATGAAAAGCAAACTGCATAGGTGTGTACTGAGCCTTATGCTGGCCACAAGGATCAATTTTCAGACGAAAAATCTTTGTACATTCACTGAATGAAAGAACGAACGTTCTTAAAATTACTTTTTTTTTTTTAAGGAAGACATTGTTTTTGTTTTTAATAAAAAAAATTTGATCACTGAGTCTGATGATATTTACCAGATTCACCCTTTAATAGTATATACAGTATATCTCCTCTAATACTATATACAGTATATCTCCTCTAATACTATATACAGTATATCTCCTCTAATACTATATACAGTATATCTCCTCTAATAGTATATACAGCATATCTCCTCTAATAGTATATACAGCATATCTCCTCTAATAGTATATATCTCCTCTAATAGTATATCTCCTCTAATAGTATATACAGTGTATCTCTTCTGTCTGTTATGCTCAGAGTGGATTTGATATTTTGCTCCCTAACCATATAGTTGGTTATTTATATTTACCACTGCATAGAGATATTTAACCACTAAGCCACCACCCACCATCATATAACGGCGGGACAAGGCTTCTGTTCTTCTGGGAGGACGTCATATGACGTCCTCGCCTTCCCGAGCCACTAGGGGACGCGCGCGGGACCCAGTGCGCGTGCCCGGCGGCCGCGATGTCCGCCGGGCACCCGCGATTGCCGGATAACAGAGCAGGAGCGTGGATCTGTGCATGTAAACACAGATCCACGTCCTGTCAGAGAGGAGAGGAGACCGATGGCGTGTCCCTTGTACATAGGGACACCGATCGGTCACCTCCCCCAGTCAGTCCCCTCCCCCCACAGTTAGAATCACCTCCTTAGGTCATACATTAACCCCTCGAGCGCCCCCTAGTGTTAACCCCTTCCCTGCCAGTCACATTTACACAGTAATCAATGCAATTTTATAGCATTGATCGCTGTATAAATGTGAATGGTCCCAAAAATGTGTCAAAAGTGTCCGATGTGTCCGCCGCAATATCGCAGTCACAATAAAAATCGCAGATCGCCGCCATTACTAGTAAAAAATAAATAAATAATAAAAATGCTATAAATCTATCCCCTATTTTGTAAACGCTATAACTTTTGCGCAAACCAATCAATATACGCTTATCGCAATTTTTTTTTACCAAAAATATGTAGAAGAATACATAATGGCCTAAACTGAGGAAAAAATTTGTTAAAAAAAAAAAAAAATTGGATATTTATTATAGCAAAAAGTAAAAAATATTGTGTTTTTTCAAAATTGTCCCTCTTCTTTTGTTTATAGCGCAAAAAGTAAAAACCACAGAGGTGATCAAATACCACCAAAAGAAAGCTCTATTTGTGGGGAAAAAATGATAAAAATTTCATTAGGGTGCAGTGTAACATGACCGGGCAATTGTCATTCAAAATGCGACAGCGCTGAAAACTGAAAAATGGCTTGGGCAGGAAGGGGGTGAAAGTGCCCTGTATTGGGGTGGTTAAGAATAAAATTACCTTTTTTAAAAACTGTACACATTAACTAAATTATACACCACACTTTTTTTTAAGGTTATTAACCGAATAATCGATTAATCGAAACAATAATCGGCCAACTAATCGATTATGAAAATAATCGTTAGTTGCAGCCCTAAATGCAATGCAGTGCTATTTGTACTGCATTACATTCAGTGGAGCACAGAGGAGACATGCAGGGTTTTTAAGACCCTGCATGTGTCATTAAAGAAAACCTGCCACCAAAAAATCATAAAAAAAAGTTAAAAGGGAAAAAAAAAGTTTTTTTTTATTGTAAAACATTTAAGTTACACCCAAGCATATAAAAATTTCCACCAAAAAATGTTTAGCCCCCCCCTACCCCCACATATACGCACATACAAATGTAAGCGCACACGTCGGGTCACCTACACATGAAAACATCAACTGCGACACGCCTTACATATCGCAGAGCACACTGGAATGAGAGAAATATTTATAGCACCAGACCTCCTCCGGAAGGCCCCTTTCACACGGGCGCTTCTGTCTTGCGGATTCCGCTTGCTCAGCGTGGGATCGCTTACCTGATCCCTGCTGAGCAGGTGGATGACAGCTCCTGTCCGCTTCGCTGTGCAGAGGGGACACAGACATAGTCCCGCTCTCCTCTATGGGTAAATCAGGTGGAAATGGACCGCCTGTGCGGCTTATGGTCTGAGCACTGACAGGCTGACCCACAACCCCTTCCAGCTCTGCAGCAATGCTGGCAGCACTCATACGTCTATTTCCTAAAGACATGATCGCGATATGATGCTGAGCATGTGCACTCAATTTCCTTGGTCAACCATGGCAAGGCCTGTTCTGAGAGGCACCTGTCCTGTTAAACCGATGTATGGTCTTGGTCATAGTGCTGCAGCTCAGTTTTAGGGTCTTGGCAATCTTCTTATAGCCTAAGCCAGGGCTCGCAGCCCACTACCAGGCCATAGTGTCTCTGCAGCCAGGCCATGGCGGGCAGATCAGAGAGGCAGGCGGGGAAGCGGATGAGATAAGCGGGCTGGTGAGCAGAGATGAAATCATCTCTCTCCGCCATCCTAGCATCACCGCTTTTCCGCCCTCACAGCATGTCGGAGGTGCGGTGGGGAGCAGGGAGATGACATCATCTCTCACTGCCCGCCCCACATCACCGCTCTCCTGCCCTCACTCAAGAACGACCACTGCACAGAGGCCTGCCTCTGTGCTAAATGAACCAGTGCCACCAATGCAGTGACAATCCACATCTGGTGGCACTGGCAGGTAACGTCGCAAGTGACATTTCTCATCTGGTGGTAGGCAGCGTGGCAAGTGGCATTCCTCATCTGGTGGCAGACAGCAAGGCAAGTGGCATTCCTCATCTTGTGGCAGGCAGCATGGTGACATTCCTCATCTGGTGACAGGGGATGTGGCAAGTGACATTCCGCATCTGGTGGCAGGGGACGTTTAAAGTGACAAGCTGCAACTGGTGGCAGGTGACGTGGCAAGTGAGTGACACACTCGAGACTCCCACTGATTCTGCATTATGGTGAGTTGAACCATTGCCAAAAAGGTTGGGGGCCACTGGCCTAGGCCATCCATATGTAGCGCAACAATTCTTTTTTTCAGATCCACAGAGAGTTCTTTGCCATGAGGTGCCATGTTGAACTTCCAGTGAAAGGGATAACACCAAATTTAACACACCTGTTCCCCATTCACACCTGAGACCTTGTAACACTAACAAGTCACATGACACCGGGGAGGGAAAATGGCTAATTGTGCCCAATTTGGACATTTTCACTTAGGGGTGTACTCGCTTTTGTTGCCAGCAGTTTAGACATTAATGGCTTTGTGTTGGGTTATTTTGAGGGGACAGAAAATTTACACTGTTATACAAGCTGTACATTCACTAATTTAAATTGTAGCAAAGTGCCATTTCTTCAGTGTTGTCACATGAAAAGATAAAATAAAATATTTACAGAAATGTGAGGGGTGTACTCACTTTTCTGAGATCCTGTATGTGAAATGTTTTGCAATCTAGGATGCTATTGTCAGTACCAGTGTTCAATGCAACAACTAAAGACAGTGATCTGGCAGCCACCATGGAAGACCAGGAGTTCTATCAGGACAATTTCAACAGCTGAAAGGCACCACTGCAATTTTACTCATTAGTTTATATTGTAGCAAAGTGTAATTTCTTCAGTGTTGTCATATGAAAAGATATAATAAAATATTTACAAAAATGTGAGGGGTGTACTCACTTTTGTGAGATACTGTATATAGATATAAAAAATAATTAGCAGTGATATTCAAAAAATAACAATCTAAGTGCCATACACACGTGCCGACGTCATCACGTGACCCCGGAAGTGTGGGTTGTCTTTGCTGTATGCCAGCCTGCGAGGAATTTTATACGCTAGACTTAATATTTAATAAAGCTTACTAAAGGATTTTTACACTGTGTGGAGCTTTCTCTCTTTTTCTGTGATGACTCCATGGAGATCTTTGGAGAAACACCTTTGACAAATACCCTGACTGAGTGGTTTGGCCACAGGCTCAGTTGACCTGTCTTTGATTAGAGGGTCCTATGAAGTCGGTAAGCCTGCACTTTTTACTAAAGGTGGTGGTGTCACGGCTTGGAGGCTGCAATGGTGATGGAGGTTCACTGCTTTTGAATTTTTATGAAGACAGAATACAAATCTGCACTCTCACTTTGCACAATTTTTTTTTTTGTATTTGGACTTTACTTTATAAGGTTATCCCTATACAGGCAGTACCCGGGTTACGAACACATTAAGGACTGTAGGTTTGTTCGTAAGTGGAATTTGTTCGTAAGTCGGAACACTGCTTGTAAGTGTAACTTCCGCCTGTGCATGGATGTGGGATTTGGGATGTTCCGGTGTCTGACTGTGCTGGGATGTGGGACGTTCCGGCGTCCGCCTGTGCAGGGATGTGGGATGTTCCGGTGTCCGCCTGTGCTGGGATGTGGGATGTTCCGGTGTCCGACTGTGCTGGGATGTGGGATGTTCCGGTATCCGCCTGTGCAGGGATGTGGGATGTTCCGGTGTCCGCCTGTGCTGGGATGTGGGATGTTCCGGTGTCCGACTGTGCTGGGATGTGGGATGTTCCGGTGTCCGACTGTGCTGGGATGTGGGATGTTCCGGTGTCCGACTGTGCTGGGATGTGGGATGTTCCGGTGTCCGACTGTGCTGGGATGTGGGATGTTCCGGTGTCCGACTGTGCTGGGATGTGGGATGTTCCGGTGTCCGACTGTGCTGGGATGTGGGATGTTCCGGTGTCCGACTGTGCTGGGATGTGGGATGTTCCGGTGTCCGACTGTGCTGGGATGTGGGATGTTCCGGTGTCCGACTGTGCTGGGATGTGGGATGTTCCGGTGTCCGACTGTGCTGGGATGTGGGATGTTCCGGTGTCCGACTGTGCTGGGATGTGGGATGTTCCGGTGTCCGACTGTGCTGGGATGTGGGATGTTCCGGTGTCCGACTGTGCTGGGATGTGGGATGTTCCGGTGTCCGACTGTGCTGGGATGTGGGATGTTCCGGTGTCCGACTGTGCTGGGATGTGGGATGTTCCGGTGTCCGACTGTGCTGGGATGTGGGATGTTCCGGTGTCCGACTGTGCTGGGATGTGGGATGTTCCGGTGTCCGACTGTGCTGGGATGTGGGATGTTCCGGTGTCCGACTGTGCTGGGATGTGGGATGTTCCGGTGTCCGACTGTGCTGGGATGTGGGATGTTCCGGTGTCCGACTGTGCTGGGATGTGGGATGTTCCGGTGTCCGACTGTGCTGGGATGTGGGATGTTCCGGTGTCCGACTGTGCTGGGATTTGGGATGTTCCGGTGTCCGACTGTGCTGGGATGTGGGATGTTCCGGTGTCCAACTGTGCTGGGATGTGGGATGTTCTCGGTGTCCGACTGTGCTGGGATGTGGGATGTTCCGGCGTCCGACTGTGCTGGGATGTGGGATGTTCCGGCGTCCGCCTGTGCAGGGATGTGGGATGTTCCGGGCACTTCTGGGCTCTTCTGGTCATGCAGTACATGAAGTACTGCAGTGTGGAATGTGGCAAGATAGTTGCTCGGAGGTATCCAGGACCAGCGTGGAGCACAAGCAGCCGGCATTGAAGCCGTTCACAAGTAGGAGTCGTTCGTAAGTCAGGTGTTCGTAAGTCGGGGACTGCCTGTATAGGGAAAATTTGTATGGACGCTTAGATTAATTATTTTTTGAATATCACTGCTAATTAGTTTGTGAATATCACTGCTTTGAAGTGCGGCTCTTTTTGATACCTGGAATTGGAATTTGCTCGGTCTAAAATATCTTACAGCAAAGTCGCTGTTAATAAGACTGAAAAATTGTGGATTTTATTTTATCTTTAGTTTTTGAGTATGCTTGTACTGAGCACCCAAGGGCTTCCGTGTGTGAGGGTAACCTGAAGGAATAAAGTTGTTTTTTTTCTTTTTGGGGCCGAAGCCTCATTTACTCCTTTACGCTTCTGCTGGGCGTTAAGAGAGCCCGACACTCCCCTTTCCTGAAAAGCACCCAATCAGTGCTCGTCAAACTGCAAGGTCTCTCCCCTCCCTGCTAGTCCCCGAATGTGGTGCTGGAAACAGGCAGGGAGGTGAGCAGGAGCGCAATGTTAAAAAACAATGAATGATTAAGTCGTCATAAAGCCCCTTCTGTTTTTAAAAGCTCCAAAATTCCTAAAAGCACCACAGATTTAAATACGGTTTAGGTTAAAATTACTTTTTTTTTTTTTTTTTTTTTTTTATGAGGACTTGTCATGAGGGGCAAGTAGATTGGGACCCGGATTTAGTCCCTTGGACTAGTAGTTGTTTAACCACTTCAGCCCCAGAAGGATTCACCCACTTCCTGACCAGGCCATTTTTTGTGATACGGCACTGTGTCGCTTTGACTGACAATTACAACGTTGTACCCAAACAAAATTGATGTCCTTTTTTCCCCCACAAATACAGCTTTCTTTTGGTGGTATTTGATCACCTCTGTGTTTTTTATTTTTTGCGCTATAAAAACAGAAAAGAGCAACAATTTTGAAAAAAAAAACAATAATTTTTAACTTTTTGTTATAATAAATATCCAAAAAATGAAAAATTAAAAAAAAAAAAAAAAATAAATTTCTATCTCAGTTAAGGCCAATATGTATTCTTCTACATATTTTTGGTAAAAAAAATCCCAATTAGCGTATATCAATTGGTTTGCGCAAAAGTTATCGTGTCTACAATATAGGGGATAGATTTATGCTATTTTTTATTATTTTCTTTTTTTTTACTAGTAATCTCGATGGTCTGTGATTTTTAGCGGGACTGCGACATTGCGTTAGACAGACTGGACACTTTTTTTGGGATCAGTGACATTTATACAGCGATCAGTGTTATAAAAATGCACAGATTACTGTATAAATGACATTGGCAGGAAAGGGGTTAACACCAGGGGCGATCAAAGGGCTAAATGTTCCCTAGGGAGGTGCTTTCTAACTGTGGGGGGAGTGTACTGACAGGGAGTAGAAAGAGATCGCTTTTCCTAATCACTAGGAACAGACAATCTCACTCTACTCCCCTCACAGAATGGGGAACTGCTTGGTTTACACTGGCAGATCCCTGTTCTGCCTCTCAATGGAGCGATCGTGGGTGGCCGGCGGACATAGAGTCCGCAGGACCTGCTGATTGGTTCCCCAGCTAGCGAATAGATCGCTGTGTATGCGCACGATGTACAATGACAGCGATTCACACAGGAGAGCCAGCTTGCCGCAGTACAACTGCGGTGGCTGGTCGGAAACCAGTTAAAATATTTCCACATCCCTGAACAGCTATAGCAGCTCATGCAGTTTCTATGGGACCTAGGGTTAGAAGGGGTAACATCGTTGAGGCAATTTTCACACAAATAGTGTGTGTGTGTGTCTAACACAGAACCATCATTAAGTATCAGTTTATTCAAAATCAAACTAATTTTAAACCTACTCCCTCCCTATTCTAAGATTATTCTATCTAACCCTGCAAAGAAAAGATTAATATACTTACCTATTCTGAAGCCACTCAGGTCAGGTCCCGTGCTCAGCTGTCAGCGACGGCTTCAGCATAGCAGAGGGACAGCTGGCAAAGGAGGACACATAGTAAGCCTATGGGTGACATCATCCCCAAGACATTTGCAGCCATTGTCGGTGACCTCTCCTCCACACAGACCCTGCCGCTGGAGCAGCTACAGAATAGGTAAGTATACAGACCTTTACTTTACAGGGTGAGATAGAACTGACTTATGGCCCATACACACGATCCAAAAAAAAAAAAAAATCGGACGAAAAATACCGCTTTCGACGCGATCGTACGATAATCGGATCGTTAGTACAGAGCTTTCCAGAGCCGATCACGACAATTCATCCGATATTTTTCGATCGGACAAATACAAAAATTTTACTCGTACAATACCAGGTCATACAATTTTCATCTAGCCAGTACAGTTGTCGTCCGAAAATACAATACAAATACATTACAAACACATTACATCACTTCCTATTTTTTTTTCTATCGTACGAGAATGTTTATGACTTTAGTAACCTACAGTATTCAATTTCTACTTGTGACTATTAAGCGAAAAAAAGTCGGACGATCTGTCGTCCGATTTTCGGATCGTGTGTATGGGCCATTAGAATAGGGGTGGGAGTAAGTTTAGCCTTAGTAAGATTTTAAGGATTGCAGAGGTTTGCTGTGGACACTTATCATGTACCCTCTCTGACATTTCCAATCAAGAAGAGGTCAGATGCACAGGAAGACCTTTTAGTTCTTTGCAGGCTGTGTAGTAAGAAGAATTTGTTTTGTTGTTTGTAGTGTATATTTATTACAAAACTGGTCCAAAAAGATCCGTACACCCCCACTCTTCAAGTACCACCACTGTGCCAAAAGTAACCTAAATATGCAACAGCTGTTACCTTAAATGAAATGAATATAAATAAGCATTTACAGTGTAAATTAAAGTAAATAGTAGTGCTAAACAGTATGAATAAATAAACCCAGTGACAGGTGATCAACACTAATACTATGACAGGTGATCAACACTAATACTAATAATAAAGTTTGTGCAAAAATAGTCCAAAAATGAGACTGGATTGCCTCAAGCAAGAAAAGCTGAATATATCCTGATGTGAGACCTTCAAAACTTTCACCACACCGTGTGCACCTAGTGTTTCCACTCCAGTTTGGTTAAAAACTCACCAAAAGATGACTGCGGCCCATTCATACAGCACAGTGCGCTTTGCACATTAGGAAACCATCTGTGAAGCCGCAAGGCTTCACTGCCGGTTTCCCTTAGTGAAGATGGAGGCGCCAGCACTTGATAGCCGAGTGAAGAATCGGCTTGGGTGAGGACACCGCTGGATGCCTGAACAGGTAAGTGCCCTAATATTAAAAGTAGCAGCTACAGTATTTGTAGCTGGTGACTTAATTTTTTTTTGGGGGGGGGGAGCTTGGAGCACCTCTTAAAGCCCTTAGCAGTGTCCTGACTAGGCTAACGGCTCTCCTGCTACTTGTGCTTTCTTTACACACATACTATATATGTTAGGAGGTTGCCAGTGGACCCCAGCAACATTTTGCTATAGGGTCCCGTGATCTGCAAATACCCCCTGAAAATAAGCAATTCTACCATCATTTAATTTCTGAAAATAATGACTTGCGTTTATTTATGCTGCCCAATGTGATCTCACTTTTCCTGTCAAGTGCATGGTTTTTACAGAGTCAGTTAATACTCAGCAGAAAAGAGCTGCTATTTTCAGACCATGCTGCACTCGTTAACACAAGGAGGGAATTTATAATAAAGCTTCAAGGGTAATCACTATTCTGCCAAAATTTCTTCCAGGTAGATCAAAGAGAAATTTAGGACAATGTCACTTAATTTAGAACATGAAAAATGAATATGGTGAGTTCACAAGGGACAGCTAAATAATTGAATGTGCGCAGAAATATTCAAGATGTAGCCCAACAAGTGATTTTTACGAGAGCATATCATACTTGTTTTACATTTTTGTTTATATTACCCTCTTACCCTGGAAGGTGAATCTTTGCCCAAGTCAAGTCTTTAGCAGACTTTAACAGGTTTTCATAGTAGGTAGGGTTGAATAAAGACAATAGCCCACCACCAATTTTGGAGGAGAGTTCCACATCCTTATTGCCCTGACAGTGAAAGACCCCCTGCGCAGTTTAGGTTAAACCACTTCTCCCCAATTTCATTGTGTGGCCCCGTGCGCTCTTATGCCCCGTACACACGGTCGGATTTTCTGATGGAAAATGTCCGATCGGAGCGTGTTGTCGGAAATTCCGACCATGTGTGGGCTCCATCGGACATTTTCCATCGGATTTTCCGACACACAAAGTTGGAGAGCAGGAGATAAAATTTTCCGACAACAAAATCCGTTGTCGGAAATTCCGATCGTGTGTACACAAATCCGACGGACAAAGTGCCACGCATGCTCAGAATAAATAAAGAGATGAAAGCTATTGGCCATTGCCCCGTTTATAGTCCCGACGTACGTGTTTTACGTCACCGCGTTCAGAACGATCGGATTTTCCGACAACTTTGTGCGACCGTGTGTAGACAAAACAAGTTTGAGCCAACATCCGTCGGAAAAAATCCTAGGATTTTGTTGTCGGAATGTCCGAACAAAGTCCGACCGTGTGTACGGGGCATTACACTCCCTGAGACTGAATCATTTTTTTTCCCTACGCTGGGATCACCATTGAGGTATTTGTAAATCGCTATCATGTCCGCTCTTACGCGTCGCTTCTCCAGAGAGAATAAATTTAGTGCTTGTAGTCATTCCTCATAATTGAGGTCCTCCAGTCCCCTTATTAATTTCATTGCCCTTCTTTGGACTCTCTCCAGTTCCAGCACCTCCCTTCTGAGAACTGGTGACCAGAACTGGACAGAATACTCCAGATGTGGCCTAACCAGAGTTTTATAAAGTGGCAGGATTATCGTTTTATCCCTGGAGTATATCCCCTTTTTTATGCATGCAAAAATTCTGCTGACTTTGGTAGCTGCAGCTTGACAATGCATTCTATTGCTCAGTCTGTCATCTACTAGGACCCCCAGATCTTTCTCCACCCTTGATTCCCCCAGCGGATCTCCCCTAGTGAGTAGTTTGCATTTATGTTTTTTGCCCCCAAGTGCATTGCTTTACATTTTTCCACATTAAACCTCTTTTGCCATGTAGTTGTCCGCTTTATTATTTTACAGTTCCTTCTGTAAAGTTTCTATATCCTAATATGAAGTTATTGCCCTGATTATTTTTGTGTCGTCCGCAAAAACTGAGATTGAGCCATTTATCCCATCCTCTATATACTGTATTTATTGGCGTATAACACGCACTTTTGTCCCCTTAAAATCAGGGGGGAAATTGTGGGTGCGTGTTATACACCGATCCCTGCTGTCTCTGAGGGAAGAGGAGGAGCGAGCGCCGCTGAATTACATAGAGCCACGATCTCCTGTGTACCCGGCGCTCCATCACTCACAGCCACACCTCCTGGCCCCGCATTGGACCACTGTTCTGTCTATCATATGAGCAGGGCCAGGAGGCGTGGCTGTGAGTGACGGAGCAACGGGTACACAGGAGATCGCGGCTCTGTGTACATCAGCAGCGCTCGCTCCTCCGATCTCCCTTGGGGACAGCAGGGATAATCCAACACTGGCGAGGCTGCAATGATGGGAAAGGTGAGGCTGCAGATGGGCACTGAACAGGCTGCATTGTTGGTCAATTTATAGGCTGCAGATGGGCACTGAACAGGCTGCATTGTCGGTCAATTCAATGGCTGCAGATGGGCACTGAGCAGGGTGCATTGATGAGCTGTGACGCTAATTTTGCTACAAAGTTCTTTATTTAAAATGTAAGTTTTTTTCCTTAAACTTCCCTCCTAAAATTGGGGTTCGTGTTATACGCCTGTGCGTGTTATACACCGATAAATACAGTAATTTATTAATACATTGAATAGAATTGGTCCCAAGACAGAACCTTGGGGTACCCCATTTACCACTCCAGACCAATCTGAGTACATGTTATTCAATCATTACCCTTTGGACACATCCCTGTAACCAGTTTTTTACCCAAGAACAAACCTTATGGTCCATGCTTGCAGACTTCAGCTTGTAATTAAGCATTTATGGGGAGCTGTATCAAATAATTTTGCAAAATCCAGACACACCAAATCCACAGGCCTTCCCCTGTCTAGATGGCAGCTCACTTCCTTGTAGACTGTTAGCAGATTGGTCTGGCAGGAACGACTCCTCGTAAAACCATGCTGATTACTAATAATGATACTTTTTTCTTCAGTAAATTTTTGGATATAGTCCCTTATCATCCCCTCCAATAATTTACCTACTGTTGATGTTAGGCTTACTGGCCTGTAGTTTCCAGGGATTTGTCGCTCTGCCCTTTTTTTGAATATTGGTACCACATTGACTTTTCTCCAATCAGCTGGTACAATTCCTGTCAGTATGCTGTCCGTAAAGATTAGGAACAATGGTCTGGCTATAACCTGACGGAGTTCTCTGAGGACTCTCGGGTGTAAGCCATCCGGTCCTGGTGATTTATTTGTATTAAGTTTATCTAGTTTTTCCTTGACCCTGGCCTCTGTTAGCCACAAGGGTACTCCCTTTGATGTGTCATTAACAGTACTGTCGTGGTTGTATACCCCTCCTTTTCCTGCGTAAAAACTGAGGAGAAGAAGGCTTTTGGTACAGTTGCCTTCTCTGTGTCATCTGTAACCATCCCCATCTTTTTTGTGGACAATATGCTCAGATCTTGCCTTTTTACTGTTAATATATCTAAAAAATTTCTTTGGATTTTTTTTTTACTCTCCTCCGCTTTGTGTGTGTCTCTTTTTTAGCCGCCCTGATTGTGTTCTTACATTTCTTATTACTTTCCTTGTAGTGTTGCAATGCTGACGATGACCCATTCCCTTTATATTTTTTAAAGGCCATTTTTTTTCTCTTTAATGAGGCTTTTTACATAACGGTTTAGCCATCCAGGTTTGACCTTCACTCTCCTATATTTATTGCCCATTGGAATGTACTGTGTGATACCTTTAATATGTTCCTAAAGCATTCCCATTTTTCCTCGGTGTTCAATGTTTCATTGATGTAGTAATGACCGCAGTTCAGAAAAATTGGCTTGTTTGAAATTTAGTGTTCTTGTGCTACCCTCGTGCCTCCTTTTTCTATTATTTACGCTAAATGTGATCATCCTATGATCACTAGATCCCAAGTTGTCTTGTATTGCCATATCTGAGATTGTTTGTAATTAATAGATCTAGCAGGGTATTCTTTCTTGTTGGGGAATCCACCAATTGGGCCATGAAGTTCTCCTGTAAGACATTCATGAAATGATGGGCCTTTAATGAGTGAGCTGTCCCCTCTGCCCAGTCAATATCGGGATAATTGATGTCCCCCATTATGATGACATTTCCCTGTCCCGCTGCCATTTTCTTCTAAGATTGCCATGTATTTGGCTCATCCATCTTCCCATGAACTCTGACCAGCTTTCCTGTCCTTGCTGAAAAAAAGCACCCACAACGTGATGCTGCCACCACCACCACCATGTTTCACAGTGGGGATGGTGTGTTCAGGGTGATGTGCAGTGTTAGTTTTCCGCCACACATAGTGTCCCTCACATGGCTTCTCGCAAACTGCAAACTGGACTTCTTATGGCTTTCTTTCAACAATGGCTTTCTTCTTGCCACTCTTCCATAAAGGCCAGATTTGTGGAGTGCCACGACTAATAGTTATCCTGTGGACAGATTCTCCCACCTGAGCTGTGGATCTCTGCAGCTCCTCCAGAGTTACCATGGGCCTCTTGGTTCTCTAATTAATGCTTTCCTTGCCGGCCTGGCAGTGTAGGTGGGTGGCCATGTCTTGGTAGGTTTGCAGTTGTGCCATACTCTTTCCATTTTCGGATGATGGATTGAACAGTGCTCTGTCAGATGTTCAAAGCTTGTGATAGTTATCCCTGACCTGTCTGGTGTGTTCCTTGACTTTCATGATGCGGTTTGTTCACTAAAGTTCTCTAACAAACCTTCACAGAACAGCTGTATTTATACTGAGATTAAATTACACACAGGTGGACTTTTTTTTTTTTTACTAATTAGGTGACTTCTGAAGGCAATTGGTTTGACTAGATTTTAGTTAGGGGTATTAGAGTAAAGGGGGCTGAATACAAATGCATGCCACACTTTTCAGATATTTATTTGCAAAAATATTTGAAAACCATTTATCATTTTCCTTCCACTTCACAATTATGTGCCATTTTGTGTTGGTCTATCACATAAAATCCCAATAATATAGTTCCACTTTAAGCTCCAGCAACTGCCACCTTCCTGTCCAATAGAGATGTGCTTAGATGTGTTCAGCTGTGCTTCCAAACCCACATTGCCCAGCTCACTAGGAAACTGTCGCTTGTAATGTACCAATTATTTGCAGCTGAGGAATTCCTTGCTCCGCAGCTGCATGTACTGTATATACTGTAATGCCCCCTCCACACATAATTGGCCTATTACAAAGGACGATTTCATGTGGGTTTAAAAGAGGATCCAAGCACGCCCAAGCTCATCTCTACTGTCCAAGTACGGTGTTCTTACTGGCCACTGTACAAGACTCTTGGAACAAGCAAATTGCCAGGCCCTAGTAACAAAGTAAAACTAAATCAGTGGGGGCCAGAGAAGTTATCACAAGGTAACTAACATTTACAGAATATGGCTATCAATTGTAGCCTAAATGGCAGGGGATATTTATCTAATATTGCACAGCAAATGTCACGCAAAGAAAAAACAGCGAGACTTAAATAAATTTAAGCCTAGTACACACAATGAGATTATCGGACGAATGATCTTCTGTTTTTTTTTTTATGCCAATCTCCATATCGAAAACGAATAGGCGATTTGCTATCATGCACAGCTGCACCAGATTTTGAACTCTCCAGTTTTAGTAAATCATCCCCATTGACTTCTTTCATTTAGCCTACAGCAGGGGTCTCCAAACTTCCTGAACAAAGGGCCAGTTTACTGTCCTTCAGACTTTAAGGGGGCCGGACTGTGGCCAGTGGGAGTAGAGAATCCCCTGGCATCAATAGGAGTAAAGAATGTCCCATCGTTGGTACTAGTGGGGGGAATATTGCTCCATTGTTCGTATTAGGAGAAGAAATGGTGCCCCATCATTGGTGTCATTGGGAGGAATAGTGCCCCATTGTTGGTATCAGGAGAAGGAATAGTGCCCCATCATTGGTGTCAGGTGTTGGGGGAGAAGAATAGTGCCTTGTCTCGGCGGAATAAATAGTGTCCCAGGGGCCTGATAAAGGCAAGCAAAGGGCCATATCTGGCCCCCGGGCCACAGTTTGGAGACCACTGGCCTACAGGCTAAACAAAAAAGAAAAAAACATATTTCTCAATCCATGCTAAACAGAGGGAATAGATGAAACTCCTGCTGACAGCAAGCAAAATACCTGAACAGTGGTTCATCTGATTGGATGCAATCTCTATTCAGCCAACAATTATCTGCCATTGTACCTTGGTTTTTTCAATCAAAGGATGTTTGGTGGGAGGGTGCTGACAGGGCCACGCACAAAACAAAATTTGACCGGTTCATCATGAACTGGCTGAAATTCAATCAGGATGTGGCCAACTTTACCCTTTAGGCTTAATGTACACGGGACATTTTTACAACCGCTCCTGAACGATTTAACTTGACAGATAGTAACCCACATCTGTTTTGCAGCGTTTACATGTTGCGTTTAGCCCCGTTTGCATTTAGGAGCGTTTGAAAAAAAAATAGGATTTTTATTACAGATTACCTATAAAATCCTTTTCTTGGAGCACATCATGGGACACAGAGCCTTAAGTAAATTACTTAATGGGTTATGGGCCACCTTCAGGTGTTGACACTGGTATACCCAATCAAGGAAGTTCACTCCCTATATAACCCCTCCTCATTCCAGGAGCACATCAGTTTTTGTAGCAAAGCAATATACTTAAATCCCAAAAGATGGGAGGGACCGCTGTGTCCCATGATGTACTCCAAGAAAAAGATTTTACAGGTAAGCTGTAATAAAAATCCTATTTTCTTTATTGTACATCATGGGACACAGAGCCTAAGTAATTACTTAATGGGACGTCCCATAGCAATGCTACTTGAGGGAAGGGAGAGACAACCCGCAGGGTACCCCCAGACTTGAGGGCTTATACTGCTGCCTACAGCACACTGCACCCAAAGGCGATATCCTCATACCTCCTCACATCCACCTGATAACATTTTTGTGAATGTATGCACTGAAGACCAAGTTGAGGCCTTACAGATCTGAGCCATGGAGGCCTGGTGACGCACTGCCCAAGAAGCACTAACCGCCCTGGTAGAGTGCGCCTTAACTTGAAAAGGGGGAATCTTACCCCTTAAATTATAAGTTTGAATTATAACTTGCCAAATCCACTTAGCGACAGTGGATTTTGACGCTGCCTGTCCTTTCTTAGGACCCTCTGGCCGAATAAATGAGACATCAATCTTAAGAATCTGAGCAGTTGTCTTTAAATAGATTTTCACTGCTCTCCCCACATCAAGACAATGTAGTGACTTTTCTTCCCTGGAACATGGTTTTGGAGAAAACTATGGCAGGACAATATCTTAGTTAAGGTGAAAACCTGAAACCACTTTTGGCAAAAAGCCTGGACGAGGGCGTAACACCACTCTGTCCTCATGAATAATCAAATATGGCGCTTTACAAGAAAAAGCAGCCAATTCCGAAACCCTCCATGCTGAGAATTTAGCAACCAAAAATACCAGCTTCCTTGTCAGTAGGGATGAGCCGAACACCCCCTGGTTTGGTTCGCATCCAGAACATGCGAACAGGCAAAAAATTTGTTCGAACACCGTTAAAGTCTATAGGACACGAACATGAATAATCAAAAGTGCTAATTTTAAAGGCTTATATCTAAGTTATTGTCATAAAAAGTGTTTGGGGACCTGGGTCCTGCCCCAGGGGACATGCATCAATGCAAAAAAAAGATTTTAAAACGGACGTTTTTTCGGGAGCAGTGATTTTAATAATGCTTAAAGTGAAACAACAAAAGTGTAATATTCCTTTAAATTTCGTACCTGGGGGGTGTCTATAGTATGCCTGTAAAGTTCTGGCGGATTAATCCGCATCACCCCTTGCATAAAACCCCGGACTAAGAATGCGTAGCAAGCGGTCTTTGAAATTAAATCGATAAGGCTGAGACTTGGCCCTTAATAGTACTCAAGAGCAACTTCATCTCTATGCCTAATTGTAGAAAGGCAAGAATTCTGCCTATGATATATCTCCGAGGGTGCCAACCCTTGGATTCACACCAGGAAACATAAGCCGTCTAGACTCTATAATATATAGTTCTGGAAGCTGGTTTCCTTGCATTAATCAAAGTAGAGGTACCTGATCCGGAAAGCCCAAGTTTCTTCAGAATGTGGGTTTCAATAGCCAGGCCGTTAAATTTAGCGTTCGTAAAGTAGGATGGAATATCGGCCCCTGTGAGAGCAGGTCTGGCCTTAGTGGAAGGGATCATGGATCCTCCACTGCCATCTTTACGATTTCTGTATACCATGACTTTCTGGGCCATGCTGGTGCTGCCAGATTTACCGGTTTTCTTTCCAGCTTGATCCTGCAAAGAAGTTGAGGCAGCAATTGAATAGGGGGAAATACATAGATCAGTGAGAACTGATCCCACGGTATCACCAACGCATCTGTTCTGCATGCGAATGGATCCTTTGTTCTGGACACAAAGTTGACTAACTTTATGTTCAACTGGACGCTAGAAGATCTACGCCTGGAGTGCCCCCTCTATTCCCAGAATGAAGACTGCCGATAGGCATGGAATATTTCTTTCTGCCCAAGTTAGAATATGGTTCACCTCTCTCTGCGCTGAGAGACTCTTGGTGCTCCCTTGGTCATTGATATAGGCCACAGCTGTGGCATTGACGTTTTGGATCCTGACAGGACAATTCCTTAACCTGGAAGTCCAGGCTTTCAGAGCCAGACACACTGCCCAAATCTCTATGATGTTGATGGGCAAGGCTCTTTCGGTTCTTTTACACTGTCCTTGGACAGTTGTCTTCCCTAGTACTGCTCCCCAGCCTGGTAGGCTGGCGTCTCTCGTTACCACTTTCCAGATAACTGGTATGAAGGATTTTCCTTTTAGCAGATTCTTTAGTAACCACCAATTGAGGCTTTGGGACACCCTTGGGGACAGCTGCATTGGCAAGTCCAAAGCTTGGATCGTTTTGATCCAAGCAGATAGAATACTGTTTTGCAACAGTCTCGAACGGAACTGGGCATAGGGAACTGCTTCGAATGAAGCCACCATCTTTCCTAACAACCTCATGCAAAGGCAAATGGCGGGATCTCCTTTTGACCTGACCCTCCGCACCAACTCTCTGATGGAGTTGTTTTTTGCCTGGGCAAGAACACCTTTTTCTGGGCTGTATCTATGATCAGACCCAAATACTCAAGCTTTTTTAGCGGTTTTAAGGGAGACTTCTCTAGGTTGAGAACGTAACACAGACTTTTCCAGGTAACTGGTTGTAATGCGTACACTTTACTCTGAACACTGATTGGTCTATTGGCAATAGATCATCTAGGTATGCCAAGACTGTTTATGCCCTGTGCCCTTAACCTGGCTAGAGGTGAGGCTAGCACTTTTGTGAACACTCGGGGTGCTGTAGCTGGCCCGAAGGGCAAGGCTACAAACTGAAATGCTGTTGTTCTACTTCGAACCGCAGAAACCTTTAGTTAGCGGGAAATATATGGACATGCAGATATGCATACCTGATGCCGATAGACGCCAGGAGTTTTCCTCCTTGTAGGATAGAAACTACTGACCTGATCGACTCCATAGAAAGGAGCGGATCTTCAGGAACTGCTTTAGATTCTTTTAGATCTAGAATGGATCTGTTGAATTTCTGCCTGGATCTGTACATGTACAGGAAACGCATGAAAAAGGCAGAGAAGGTTTTAAAGAACCTAAGAAGAAACAGAACTATTAGCTGACTACTAGAAATAGCTTGAAAGAGGTACGAACCATCTCTGTAAGAGATTTGTACCAGCAATCTCTTAGACTGAGAGGCTGAAAAAGGTTCAACTCCAGTTGTTTCCTCTGCAGAGGAGTAATCAGTTTGCCTTTCTTCCTGATCACCCGAGGGTAACCCCTCATCCTCTACCCACTGTTCCCTTGATAAGGGGTCTAAAGTGGGGGAGGGGGATCTAAAACGTTTCCTATCCCTTTGGATAGCGGATGCGGTTAAAGCAGCTGCCCCTGGTGCAGGGGAAGGAGTCCGTTTAAATAAAAGGATGTTTATACCTTCTTTTGGGCAAAAAAAAAAAAAGTACCTTTCCCAATAGAAATCATTTGGATGTTTGACCAAATCCTCCCCAAATAGTCGCTCCCCATGAAAAGGGAAACTAGTCAGAAGCTTATTTGCAAGATGGTTCGGCTGACCAACTTTTTAACCACAGGGTCCTAAGCATGTGTTTTAGCACAAGCGCAAGGAGGGACGCTTGGTGAATAGAGTCTTTCATGGCGTCTATGACAAAACATAGCGCCTTTGGTAGTTCGGCTAACTCACAGGCCTGTTGTGCAGGGACCTCCCTAAGGGCCTCTTTGAACTGGTCCTTTAGGGACCGACAGATGCCTATCGCAGGGACTGCAGGCTGAGAAATGGCACCTGCCAGGAAAAAAAAAAAGAGGATTTTAACAAAAATTCCAACTTCTTATCTGTTGGATCCTTAAGCATTTGTGCATTGTCTACTGGACAAGATACATTTTTGTTGATGCTGGAAATCGCAGTGTCTACTGCTGGTACTTTCCATCTTTTGTGAATTTCCCCTCCATGGAATAGAGAACTGAGAAACTCTTTGGAGGGAGAAAATGCTTATCCGGATGATCCCATTCAGCATAAATAAGTCTTTCTAGTAATGCATGGATCGGAAACGCATGAAAAGGCTGTAAAGGTTTTAAAGAACCCAAAGAAGGGACCGAACTTTCAGCTGACTCTGTTAGGGGTAGCAGGAAAGTGGAACGAACCATCTCTGTAAGAGTTTGTACCATCAATCTCTCAGATTGCGAGGTTGCATAAGGTTCATCAACTGTTGTTTCCTCCGCTGAGGAAAAATCTGCTTGTTTTTCTACGTGATCGCCTGAGGGTAATACCTCATCCTGTGCCCGCTGTGTCCACTGTTTCCTTGGTAAAGGGTTTGAGGTGGGGAAGGGGGATCTAGCACGCTTCCTATCCCCTTGGATGGGGAATGCGATTAAAGCCGCTAAGAAAATGCATCTTCATTCGCGTATACAGGGGCTGAAGTGTGAGAAGCAGATGCACCCCCAATAGGTTCCAGTGACTCACCCTGGCTTGCCATATCTGGTATCTCCAGAGAGGATAACAGTGTGGAGGCATGTCTGGAGTTCCCAGGGCCTGGGGGTAGCATTTTTGGCACCCTTGTGGTAGTTCTGGAAGTCACAATGCTAAGCACAAAAGCAAAGGCACTTTAAGACAAATATACTATTTGCTGAGCAATAATGTTACCATACAGATCAATTTCTGATGCTGAATAACAATTGTATTTCCTGTTCTGGAAATGCCTGTATACACCGTTTACGTGACCCAGCGCTCCTGTGTCCTGTGTGATAGCCTCTTCACTTCAGCTGCTCTTGATAGAGACTTTCTGTCATAAGAGCGTCAGCTTTATATGAGAGACTTCAGGTGTGAGCCCGATTACTTCCCAGTATGTGCGCCATGTGCTCCACGTGGATGCCGAGTCCTGCACATGGCGCTGCCTGTCTTAGACCATGCCCCCTTTCAGTAACCTGCCCTCCTCCTTTCAAATTAACTTTAGCCTGCGCGCACGGCAAGCATTCAGAACTGTAATGCAGACCCGAAGGAGGAGGCTGCCGCCACCATCTGGCGCTCCTGGCAGTTTCACTATATAGGGGCGCAACAAGCTTTAAACAGTAAAGTAAAACATAATAAAATGTTATTAAACTGCTGCTGGCTCCTGCTAAACCCAAACCAGAGCAAAGCTCCACTTGATGTATAAAAAAGCCACGCCGCTCCGCACCCCTCGAGGGGGGGGGGGGGATATTCTTATATTCTCATTAAGTGTAAATCAGTATAGCGCTGACACATTGCCAAATATGCAATACTACCCAAATGATGTAGTACAGCTTTTACATTGCTGTACCCCCAGCCCCTTAGTTCCCCCAATTTGGAGGGGGGGGGGACATTTTGTTCAATTCAAACCCCCTCATGCAACTGGGCCCACACAAGCTGTTGTAGCTGGACAGAGCTGCTGAGACACAACATAATAAGGTATGTGTATCTTTATTCGCTCTAGAGGAGATTTTAAAGCATTACAATGTTTAATATATGGAAGAAAGACATAGGTGGACTTTTTACAGTTCCTAAGCTTCTTCCCTTACCTTATCCTCGCTGCAGGATACTGCTGAAACAGACAGATCCAAACTTCACCCATCACGGCGGGCTGCTTTAGTAAACCTTCAAAGACCGGGTCCCTTTTAATAGGGGTTCCACTCCTCTGGACCTGAATAGCACCCCTCAGGAGCAACTTTAGGTAATGTAGCAAGACTAAAAAGAGTCCTGGTTCCTATGGTCCAGCCCTGAAAGAGAAGCATTACAGGCAAAACCTTGTTCCTCTATGCAAGGCCCGGGTACCATCCTGTGGCTTCAGTGGCGTGGATGGATCTGGTTGTGGAGTTTTTTTAAATCCAGCATGGATCCCTCCCTGGAGCTCCTCAGAGCACATCTTCACTCGTGACCAACACCTTAGACACTGGCGAAAAAACTGATGTGCTCCTGGAAGGAGGAGGGGTTATATAGGGAGTGAACTTCCTTGATTGGGTATACCAGTGTCAACACCTGAAGGTGGCCCATAACCCATTAAGTAATTACTTTGACTCTGTGTCCCATGATGTACGATAAAGAAAACATTTTTTTTTTCTTCAAAATAGACAAAAATGTAAAAAGCCTGTAAACGAAATGCGGCTAAACGTGAGTTACCGCGTTTAGACTCGTTTAGCGCTTGAAATGCCTCTAAACTCAGCGTCTGAACTCATTTTTTTGCTTTCCAAAAAAGGCCTCTAAACTCAACTGCCTAAAAACAACATTAAAATGAGCCTGTGTACATGTACTGATAAGATAACATTGGATGAGTTCAGGGGCAGCTGAAAAAAGCAGCCTACTGCCTCTGAGCGTCCGTTTACCAGCAGCAGTGTATATGAGGCCTTACTGAATGCAGTGCATATTCCAGTAAATCCAAGTCCTGGTTGAGTAGCCTTTAAAAAGAGTATGTCCGGGGGAAAAAAAAAACAAACATACACAATACAGCTCTGCAATACATACACCTTTCACACTGGAGAGACAGGAGAGGCTCTTTACAGGCGCTATGCAGGCGCTATTTTTAGTGCTGTAGCGCCTGTAAAGCGCCTCAGTGTGAAAGGGGTCTAGAAGATAAGAACTGGCAGGGAGAATCACACTCCTTGAGATAACACAGGACTCTCTAAAAAAGATTAGCAGTTTTTTTTTGGCACTTATTGAAAAAAAATACAGAACACATTCAACAGTATATTTAACAGACCCAAAGAGATGCTCATTCACAGGGTTTGCATGCACCTCAAATTGGATCCTGCTTCAAGAAATAGGCCTCATGCAAACTTGACGTTAAAATAACGTAATAAAATCGGCAGTAGCTTTGCAGTGAGTTTTTCAATGTTTTTGCAATAGTGTTTTTTAGCATTTATTAGCATTTTTTAGAGTTTTTACTTTTTTTTTTTTTAAGGGGTTTTTTTTTTTATGAAAAAAAAAAAAAAAATGTAATTTTTTTAACAATGGATCAAGAACGTCCAAAAACGCCGGTGAGCCGTGTTTTTGAGCGTTTATCAGCGTTTGATGTTAGATCGTTTTTACAGCTGAAAAACTCCTCTTAGAACCCACTAATTTTGGGTGTTTTTTAAAGCCAGAAAACACCCCAGGCAAAAACTGCTGATAACAGCCTATGTGTGCATGGACACATAGGTTAACATCATGGGGAGTTTATTGACTGTATAAAAAAAATGTCTGAAGCCAAAAACAGCTGCTGTAAAAATGTCCAAAAACGTTCAGTGTGCATGAGGCCTTACTCTTTCCACCATCCTAATCCTCCACACAACATAAAAAAAAAAAAAGCATAGCTTTATTTGTCTTATTTTTATTATGGTCGACATGCCACCTGCCCCCATTCTCCCCTGGGAGAGAATGATATGAAGTCTCCTTCTGCAGCCTCCAGGGATATGGATGTCACATATCCCAGGTGGCTGAAGGCTTCAGCATAGCAGCTGGAGGAGGAAGAACGTGGTGTCACATCATCAGAGGGCAGGCTACAAGAACCAGGAAAAGAAAGCTTGCTTCCCATGACATACAAGAAGTAAAGGGTGAAGTGGGATGCTATGTGCAGCTGAAAAGCATTGGGGGAGGAAAAGGACAAAGTAGGTTTCAGTGGGCTTGCATGTTTTTCATAAATAAAAGACCATCAAAGGTAAATGCCATATTTTGATTGAGTTAAATGGGAATGGGTGAAGTTCCTATTTACGTTTTGGGATGTGAATGTATGTCCCACACAGATCAGCCCGCTGCCTCTGCTCCTCCTCACCTTGTGCCTTGTTACAAGGTTACATTGTAGTCAGAGTGTGCACCAAGAGAAGAGGATACAATGCTTCCTTTTTCCTGCAGCAGGATGATTTCATTCTCCCATACTGTATTTCTCACAGGTACCCCTAGTTACAGTCACTATCATACAGCACAAGGGCTGTTTTTTTAATAAAAAGGTTGTTTTTTTCATGTATATTGTTGCTATATATTTTGACATTATAAGAATTATTTGTAAGGACTTGTTAAGTTACTGATAAGTTCACTTTAAATGTTGTCCCTATCATAACTAGTTATGCCCCCTACTCTGACCCTTATTAACAGACCCCAAATGAAACCCTCCCTACGATGGGTTTTACACAGGCCAATTTCTTGGAAGGTTTAATGATTATTCAAAGAATATTCAAATACTACAAATAATTGCAAGTAAACGAGCTCCAAAAAAAAAGGTGATAGCTGTTAAAGTGAATCCTGCAATACCGTTAAAGCAGTACTAAACCCAAAAGAAAACATTGATTATACTGCAGCTTACCAGTTCTTATATATAATGGCTAGATTTGTTTCCTTTTTTTTTAGGTTTTCTTTCTTATATTTTCATCTAGTGATCCAGTCAGCACGTCTGTTGTTTTTAAAAGCACAAGCTCCCCAGCAGAATGCATCAGTTTACATGGATGAAACAAACCACTTAACACTGGCAGGGGTCATTAAAATTATCAACTTTTTTTTTATTCATGCAAAACCTTTATCCCAAAAGGAAAAAAAAAGGTTTGCTGTAACTGATTATAAAGTGTAAGATGGAGTTTGGCTTCAATTTGTTAGTGTATCTAAATCTGTTAGTGCATTTAACATTACTGTCCCACCAAGACTGATAATGCTGTTATTTGCCATTCCTCCTGCTCATTCCTATAGAGTTGTGTCTCACTAATACAGGTGTTATGTTACTGCCCAGATCTCCAGGAGAAAACAGAGGGAAAAAAAAACTAAAAGAAAACTGATGCAGCCACCACATATATCCATAACCATCATCATCATCATCATCAAGGTCCCTTACCACCATTTCCGGGTGCGGGCAACTGCTAATCCAGAGCTGCAAATGTGCTAAAGACCGTCACGCCCCTATAGTCCCCTCCACTGTCCTGTCTTATCCTCTGGATCCCGAGTTGATCCTGATGCTGGACAGCCAATAGAAAGTAATAAAGTTTTGAGTGTGCCCACGCTATGGTTGTATGTAATGTGCACTTAAAGTGGTTGTAAACCCTTACAGACCACTTTGACCTACAGGTAAGCCTAGATTAAGGTTTACCTGTAGGTCCAAGAAATATCTATTTGCAAAAAGACAGGCACCGCTGTCTACGGCGCATGCGCCGTAGACAGCGGCGCGCAGGCGCACTGAGCATGCCGCTACTAACGGCGATATGCCGTTATTTGCGGCTCCCGTGCGCATGCGCGGGAGTGACGTCATCGCAGCTCCGGCCAATCACAGAACCAGAGCCACCATACCCGGAAAGAAGATGGACGCTCCGTAGCAGAGGGAGCAGCAGTGACATCGCAGGCTCCTGTGTCAGGTAAGTGACACATAATGGGCTACTATGTGATGCATAGTAGCCCATTATGCTTTATCTTTGCAGGGAAACAGAGAGGAAGTAAACCCATCAGGGTTTACTTCCTCTTTAATATACGTGTTAGTGCGTAATCCATATAAGTGATGAAATAAAGTAATTAAAAAAAAATATCAAAATAAAAATAAATATTACATATCTAAAATAAATGTAACTGAAGCTGCTGCTATAGTGAAAGGTCAACTGACCTCAAACTGTCAACAAAAATTAATAAACTTAGCGCTGCTTCCACATACTTAATCACATGTTCTAAATCATATACATCTATATATACAGTGGATATTAAAAGTCTACTCACCCCTGTTAAAAATTAAATTGTCAGGTTTCTGTAATGTAAAAAAAAAAAAAAATATATAATAATAGGACACAAAAATAAACCATTTCAGAACTTTTTCCACCTTTAATGTGACCTATAAACTGTACAACTCAATTGAAAAACAAACTAAAATCTTTTAGGGAGGTCGGGGGCAGTAAAAATGTAAAACTAAAATAATGTGTTTGCATTCATGTACACACCCTCGTATAACTGGGGATGTAGTGGTGTTCAGAATTAAGCAATCACATTCAAACTGCCATCATTTTCTTAGTCACATCCTACAGCAAAAGCCATGGTCCGCAGAGGGATCAGAGGGATCTCATTGCTAAAAGTTATCTGTCAGAAGAAGGGTACAAAAGAATTTCCAAGGCATTAGATTTACCATGGAACAAAGTGAAGACAGTCATCATCAAGTGGAGAAAATATGGCACAAAAGTGAAATTACCAAGAACTGAACTGTTGTAAGGGTGGTAGAGAGGAGCGACATTGCGAATGGGATGAGGGGGGGAGGTGGAATCCGTGTGGGTAGAACTCCAAAGAGAAGAAGTAGGAGAGAAATTGAAAGTGGGTGTATGTTACAGGCCCCCCAACCTAAAGGAGGAGGAGAAGCTGGACCTCCTATCACAGTTAGAAATGGCAGTGAGGCAGGGAAATGTCATCATAATGGGGGACTTTAATTATCCTGATATCAACTGGGCAGAGGGAACAGCTCACTCATTAAAGTCCCATCATTTCATGAATGTCTTGCAGGACAACTGCATGTCTCAATTGGTGGATTCTCCAACTAGAAAGAATGTATTGCTAGATTTATTAAATTACAAAGGATCCAAGTCTGATCTCAGACGTGGCAGTACAGGACAACTTGGGGCTCTAGCAATCACAAGATGATCATATTTAGCATAAATCATAGAAAAAGGAGGCATGAGGGTAGCACAAGAACTCCTCAAGAGCCAACTTTTCTGAACTGTGCTCAATACTACAAGACATCAATTGGGACCTAATCCTATAAACATTGAACACCGAGGAAAAATGGGAATGTTTTAGGAACATATTAAAACAAAAAGGTATCACACAGTGCATTCCAATGGAAAATAAATATAGAAGACCAAAGGTTAAACCTGGGTGGCCAACCCGTAACATAAAAATTCTTATTAGAGAGAAAAAAGTTGCCTTTAAAAAAAAAAATAAAGTGGAGGGGGCATTGTTAGCATTCCAACACTACAATGAATGCAAGAAGAAGTGTAAGAACGCAATCAGGGTGGCTAAAAAAGACTACAAGAGACAGATAGCAGAGAGAGTAAAAAAAATCCCAAGGAATTCTTAACAGTAAAAAAAGCGAAATCTGAGCACATTGCCCACATAAAAGGCGATGATGGGAGGATGGTTACAGATGACATAGAGAAGGCAACTGTACTAAATGCTTTTTTGTCCTCAGCTTTCACACAGGAAAAGGAGGGGTGTATTGACCACGACAGTATTGTTAGTAACACATCATATGATATACCCTTGTGGCTAACAGAGCCTGGAGTCAAGGAAAGACTAGATAAGCCTAACACAAATAAATCACCTGGACCAGATGGTTTACACCCGAGAGTCCTCAAAGAACTCAGTCGGGTTATAGCTAGACCATTGTTCCTCATCTTTATGGACAGCATACTGACAGAAATTGTACCAGCTAATTGGAGAAAAGCCAATGTGGTACCAATATTCAAAAAGGGCACAGACATATTCCGGGGAACTACAGGCCAGTCAGCCTAACATCAATAGTAGGTAACTTATTGGAGGGGATGATAAGGGACTATATCCAAGAATCATAATAAAAATGGGGAGTTTGGGACTTTGAATGAGGCACATGTAAGTGCCTCTATCCCGGCTTGGATAGAAAAAGAAAAAGGGGCGATTTTGGGACTTCGAATGAAGTGGTTGACTCATGTGGATGAATGAGATACAATTTATTAATAGAATAAGGAGGTATACAATACATAAGAATAGTATAATTCATATAAGAAGATCAATGGATAAATGCCTATATATATATATATATATATATATATATATATATATATATATATATATATATATATATATATATATATATATATATATATATATATATATATATATATATATAATAACAAAGTACAATCAAATTCATAAATGTATAACATAATCAGCACATGACAATAATATATGGTATAGTCAATTCATATGTCATATGGCAGTAACAATAATAAATGATGTATCCAGATATATATCATGATAAAGCACATAGCTACATCCTCAGAGTCCGAAGTGTTTCTGTGTATAAAACACTTCCTCTTCCTCAGGGGCGGATGTTGTGAGGTATCTATAAAAACATATACATAAAGTATATTAAAAATAGAATATAATTTTGGGATGGATACAGCAAAACATGACAATCTCGTTGACCATAGTGCTTACGTGTCACAAGTAGCAACGGTGTACAGTGTATACAGAGATAGGGCCATAGAAGTGGTCCGTCCCGAGAGCTGAGGTGGCCGCCCCTGAAGACGCCCAGTAAATAAACCCATTTACCCATTTTAGATGCACATCTTCATCTTTTTCACCCTCTTGGACATGCCCCTGAGATGAGAGGTCTGCGTTTTTGGGGGGCTCCGTGTATGCGCCTCTTTGGTCATGGGGCGGCCACCTCAGCTCCTGGGACGGACCACTTCTACGGCCCTATCTCTGTATAAACTGTACACTGTCGCTACTTGTGGCATGAAAGCACTATGGTTGACAAGATTGTCATGTTTTGCTGTATCCATCCCAATATTATATTCTATTTTTAATATACTTTACGGTATATTTTTTTATAGATACCTCACAACATCCGCCCCTGAGGAAGAGGAAGTGTTTTATACACAGAAACACTTCGGACTCTGAGGATGTAGCTATGTGCTTTATCATGATATATATCTGGATACATCATTATTACTGCCATATGACATATGAATTGGCTATACCATATATTATTGTCATGTGCTGATTATGTTATACATTTATGAATTTGATTGTACTTTGTTATGAAAAAAAAAAAATGTATATATATATATATATATATATATATATATATATATATATATATATATATATATATATATATATATATATATATATATATATATATATATATATATATAATGGCATTTATCCATTGATCTTCTTATATGAATTATACTATTCTTATGTATTTTATACCTCTTATTCTATTAATGAATTGTATCTCATTCATCCACATGAGTCAACCACTTCATTCAAAGTCCCAAAATCCCCTCTTCTTTTTCTATATCCAAGAATTTGCTGAAGAAAACAGTATCATTAGTAGTAATCACCATGAGTTTACAAAGGTTCGTTCTTGCCAGAGCAATCTGTTAACATTCTACGAGGACGTAAGCTGCCATCCAGATGGGGGGGGGGGGGGGGGCTGCCATTGTGGTGTATCTGGATTTTGCAAAAGCATTCAATACAGTTCTCCATAAACGCTTAATCTACAAGCTGAGGTCTGCAGGCATAAACCATAAGGTTTGTTCTTGGATAGAAAAGAAAACTGGTTACAGGGGCGCATCCAAAGGGTAGTGATAAATAACATGTACTCAGACTGGTCTGGAGTGGTAAGTGGGGTACCACAAGGTTCTGTCGTGGGACCAATTCTGTTTAATTTATTCATAAATGACATAGGAGGAAGGGATACATAGCTCAAGCTCAGTTTTTGTGGCCGATACAAAAATAAGCAGGGCAATAACTTCACAGCAAGATAAAGAAATGTTATAGAAACTCCTGAACAAAATAATGGAGTGGGCAACTACAGGGCAAATGAGGTTTAATGTGGAGAAATGTAAAATAATGCACTTGGGGGCTAGGAACACTGGCGGAGTGGTTCTCACTGGGGGGAGAACCACTGGCGGAGTCAAGAATGGAGAAAGATCTGGGGGTCCTAATAGAAGATAGACTGTGCAATAGCATGCAATGTCAAGCTGCAGATACCAAAGTCGGGTGAATATTAGCATGCATAAAAAAGGGGATATACTCCAGAGATAATAACTATAATCCTACCACTTTATAAAACTCTGGTTCGACCACATCTGGAGTATTTCATCCAGTTCAGGTCACCAGTCCTCAGAAGGGATGTGCTGCAGCTGGAGAGAGTCCAAAGAAGGGCAACAAAATGAATAAGGGGGACTGGAGAACCTCAAATACGAGTAGCTACTACAAGCACTAAATTTATTCTCGCTGGAGAAAAGACGCTTGAGAGGGGACATGATAGCGATTTACAAACACCTCAATGGTGACCCCAGCATAGGAAAAAAGCTATTCAATCTCAGGGGGTGTAAGAGAACACGGGACCACACAATGAGATTGGAGGAGAAGCGGTTTAACCTTGAGCAGCGCAGGGGGTTTTTCACAGTCAGGGCGGTGAGGATGTGGAACTCTCTTCCACAAGTGGTGGTTTCAGCAAGGGGTATTGATATTTTTAAAAGACTTTTGGACGTGCATCTTAAAGAACACAATATACAGGGATATGGGAAATGAACATCAACGCTGACTTTACGTACACCTACACAGGTTGAAATGGATGGACTGTTGTCTTTATTCAACCTTACCTACTATGCAACTATGTAAGATTAAAGTTTTGAAATGGCCCAGCCAGAGCCCAGACCTGAATCCGATTGAAAATATGTGGGATGATCTGAAGAGGGCTGTGCACATGAGATGCCTTCCCAATCTGACAGATTTGGAGTGTTTTTGCATAGAAACTTTGCCAAGTCAAGATGCGCCATGCTGATGGACTCAAATCCAAAAAGACAGTGCTGTAATAAAATCAAAAGGTGCTTCAACAAAGTATTAATTTAAGGGTGTGCACACTTATGCAACCATATTATTTTAGTTTTTTTTTTTTTTACTTCCCTCCAGCTAAAAGAGTTCAGTTTGTTCAGTCAATAGTCCATCAGTGCAAACAAAGTGCCAGTGTTGAGGATTCTTTCTTGTTGTGATATAGAATCCAATAAAGAAAAAGATTTCCATAGCATAATATTGTATGATTTATTAAAGGTTTAAAAGCAAATTACTTACAAAAAAGTGAAAAAAATTGTAGCATGTACGTGGACTGGGATTGCCGCCGCGGCATGCATTCCAGTTACCGGATATGACATCATTATCTCGTCCCCGCTTAACGCGATTCGCCCCTCCCACTGGGCATCTTCAGAAGCTGGGGCTGCTCGTGACTGGCTCTTTCTTATACCCTATTCTCCTCCTACTCTGTTAAGTCACTTCCTGTTGTCCCTTCTGACATCACTTCCTACTTCGGGCCGGAAATAGCGAATCCGCAATATTGGTACACCCTTTTTTACTAGAAATGCTGCTTTCCAGTATTCTATCCTCCATTTTACTCCACCCTTCTCATTTCTACTAGTACATATACATTCTTACACCACAATATTGCATCTATATAAATTACTTGCATCATCCCAGTATTATCTGCATTTGTAAATCTCCCCGTACCCCCTAAAATTAAATTACATCTAAATAAACTCACTATAATATTAATATAAAAAAATGGTTAAATATGAAAATAAAAACAAATTGGTTTCCCTTATTATTATTATTATTTCTACTTCACAGCTTCTTTTGTATGTATTTATACCCGTTGAATCCCAAGCCTCCCTTTTATTTAAACAATTTAATCAATTGTAAAAAAAACAATAACATAATAAAAAAATAATATAATCATATTAAGGGTGAAGGGTGGAGTAAAATGGAGGATAGAATACTGGAAAGCCAGATTCCTAGTAAAAAAGGGTGTACCAATATGGCGGTTTCGCTATTTCCAGCCCGAAGTAGGAAGTGATGTCAGAAGGAAATTAACAGGGAGGAGTGGGAGGATTTGGGTGTAGTAAGAGGAGAATAGGGTATAAGAAAGAGCCAGTCACGAGTGGCCCCAGCTTCTGAAGACGCCCAGTGGGAGGGGGCAAAACACATCAAGCGTAGATGAGCTAGTGAGGCCATATCTGGTAACATGCTTGAATTTTTTCACTTTTTTGTAGGTGTAATTGCTTTTAAACCTTTAAAGAAGAAGTAAACCCTGATGGATTTTACTTCCTCTTTATTCCCCTGTGTATGCATCACATACTAGCCTATTATGTGGCACTTACCTGCAAACGAAGCCCGCGATGCCCCCACTGGTGGAGGAATCCATCTTTGTCCCGCTTCTTTCCGGGGCCGCAGACTCCGGCTCTGTGACTGGCTGGAACCGCGTGATGTCACTCCCGCCAGTGAGCCAACAGTCGCGGCACACGCTGGGGAAGAAACGGCACTGGAGTCCTCTTCCACTCCTCCATGACGACATCACGGAGCTGGTGAATGTTGAGACCTTGCGCTCCTCCACCTTCCGTTAGAGGATGCCCCACAGATGTTTAATAGGGTTTAGATCTGGAGACATGCTTGGCCAGTCCATCACCTTTACCCTCAGCTTCTTTAGCAAGGCATTGGTTGTCTTGTAGTTGTGTTTGGCGTCGATATCATGTTGGAATACTGCCCTGTGGCCCGTCTCTGAAGGGAGGTGATCATGCTCTGCTTCAGTATGTCACAGTACATGTTGGCATTCATGGTTCCCTCAATGAACTGTTGCTCCCCAGTGCTGGTAGCACTCAGGAAAGAAGAAAGAAATGGCTGCACATCCAAAACTCCCGGTTGCCTTTTATTGTTCACAGGGATGACACTAAATACACCAACAAATAGTCCTGTTTTACTACATGACCATTTGTTGGTGTATTTGGCGTTATCCCTGTGAACAATAAAAGGTAAAAGGCAGGAGTTCTGGATTTGCAGCCATTTCTTTCTTCTTTCCAAGTTTCACACGGAGGCGGGCCAAGGCTGGCATTCTATGAGACTCTCCCATTAGACTCTCCCATTAGTGTGTACCTTGAGCAGCGGTTCTTTTTCTTGCATGCCGGCAGCACTCTTGCAGCCCCAGACCATGACACTCCCACCATCATGCTTGACTGTAGGCAAGACACAGTTGTCTTTGTACTCCTCATCTGGTTTCCGCCACACACGACTGACACCATCTGAACCAAATAAGTTTATCTTGGTCTCATCAGACCACAGGACATGGTTCCAGTAATCCATGTCCTTAGTCTGCTTGTCTTCAGCAAACTGTTTGCAGGCTTTACTGTGCATCATCTTTAGAAGAGGCTTCCTTATGGGACGACAGCCATGCAGACCAATTTGATGCAGTGTGTGGTGTATGGTCTGAGCACTGACAAGCTGACCCCCACTTCTTCAACCTTTGCACATGCACTCAACTTCTTTGGTCGACCATGGTAATGCCTGTTCGGAGTGGAACCTGTCCTGTTAAACTGCTGTATGGTCTTGGCCACCATGCTGCAGCACAGTTTCAGGGTCTTGGCAAACTTATTATAGCCTAGGCCATCTTTATGTAGAGCAACAATTCTTTTTTTCAGATCCAGAGAGTTCCTTGCCATGAGGTGTCATGTTGAACTTCCAATGACCACTATGAGAGAGTGAGAGGGATAACACCAAATTTAACACACCTGCTCCTCATTCACACCTGAGACCTTGAACACTAACAAGTCACATGACACCAGGGAGGGAAAATGGCTAATTGGGCCCAATGTGGACATTTTCACTTAGGGGTGTACTCACTTTTGTTGCCAGGTATTTAGACATTAATGGCTGTGTGCTGAGTTATGCTATGAGTTGAGGGGACAGCAAATTTACACTGTTATACAAGCTGCACACTACACTACTTTACATTGTAGCAATGTGTCAAAACATGAAAAGATATAATAAAATATTTTCAAAAATGAGAGGGGTTTAATCACTTTTGTGAGATCCTGTATATCTAGATTTCTCGCTCTTATACATATATATATATATATATATATATATATATATATATATATATATATATATATATATATATATATATATATATATATATAAAATTAAGTATATGGAAGCATGTTGACAGCCAATAGGAAATGTCCATGTCAGACACTGCCGGAAATAAACTACAGTAAATGGGAAGAGTAAGAGGGAAGACTCAGGACCTGACTGGCATGTTGAGCCTGCCAGGGAATTTCATCTAAAGCGGAAATAAACCCATCAAATTCCTAAATCATGTAGTGAATGATAACTCTCACATTTGTTTGTGCTCTCAAACGAAGCCATCAAATATCTGGTGTCATAATTGATCACATGTGCAGGACCATGGCAACTGCAGATCAAACACAGGCTAAGATGGAAGCTATAGATTAAACTTCCTGTGATGGTGTGGCAACCATGCTGCACTGCTCCTAAATTGAGAGCAGAGTTGCCACTTTATTGTAGACTATTCCTGCTCGCACTATAGAGGGATGAAAAAATGTTGCATGGGGCATGTTTTATCAGCAGTGCCTAGGGTTGCCACCTCATCACTTTAAACCCGAACACATATTAATAACACAGGTACTGTGGCTGATAAAGGTGGTAATTAAACTCACTTAGTGCCTTATTTGTATTAAATTAGCCCTCAGAACCTGTGTAATTATTATGTGTTCAGGTTTAAAGGGAGGAGGTGCCACTGCTAATTCACAAGCCTGTGGTTTGCGATTTGGCACTTGACTTGGCCACACCAAGCCTTTGCCCATCGTTTTCTGGACTGGCAGAATGGACTAAATAACCCTACCACTTTGAGCTGTATTTTTTTGGGGGTTTGAAACACAAATGAAGGAGGATTTGGCTCACTCAGGGTTATTTTATGAGGCTTGTGCATCCCATAGTAGCTGATTTGGTACTTGTATTTGTTTCACAGGTGTCTTTAGTGGTACTTTAACTTTTGCAGCAAACAACCCAACACTAACAAATATCTACCTTTAATTATCTGGGTTATTATCTGAAACCTAACAAAGTTGATTTCTGCATCTGTAATGCTTTTATTATATGGCCATAATGAATTTTCTTAATTTTATACAGCATATAAAAATACAATTTCATTTTTCACATATAGTTATTAAAAGTATTTTTTTGGGGAAATATTTGCTTTACTAAACATAACAAAAAGCGAAATTATCTATATAGTACTATGGGATTACACAGAACACACAAGACTAGAAATAGGAGGTAAGGTACAAGGAAGAGAAAGTTTTACATTATTGATTTGAAAATGCGAAAGCATGACACTAATGCACAATATAAAACAATCTGGATTATGTTTCAAGTCAAGGCTGACCTACATACAGAGTACACTGCCTTAAAATGCAGACTACTCTATTAAGATAGCAGAAGGCAAAAAAATGGAGTAGTTAAAACATTGAGCTTCACACTGCGTCTAGAGAAATACAAACCAGTAAATTGAATAACTGATAGGTGGATGGAGGAGATGGTCATACACTAGTAAAATTATTAGGAAGGTTTCATTTTAAGAGCATTTGTTCATTTTCTTTTAATCATTAGCGGGTCAAATTGCTTTGTTTCTCTTCAACCACAGTGATGAGAAAATTGAACAAATTCATTTCTAACAGTATATGTGGTTTTTGTTTGGTGGACAACTCATTCCAAAATCAAATGTTAAAAGCAAACAAAATTCTGAAGTAATTTCAAACAAATTTTTTCAATTCATGGAACATACTGAGATTTTTTGCATGATTTTTTGTATTAATGTTCATACAAACATTATTTTTCCATGAATTTATACACTAACGTTCATACAAACATTAGTTTGAAATCTACTAGACAGCAAGTGGAGCTCCACTGCGGTGTCAGCTTTGAGTTCTATCAGAGACTCATGCATAGCAGAGAGATCAGAGAGGAACCAGGCGGCTTGGTGCTTTGGATTCAGGCTAGTACTCATTATAGTGAGATGTGCTTTGTTAACTTTTAAATGTGGGACTTTGATATCATTGTGAACTATTTAGCATTTTTTTTTTTTTTTTTTTTTTTTTTTTTTTATACACCGATGGTTTCATGTTTGGAATTTATATGGGCTGAGCGCGGTGTTTAACCCCTTTCAATTCACTGTGACGCTAGTCAGCTCACATTCACACTGTTGCTGGCAAATATTTGATTTACTTTTTTTCATTGGCACAAATTTTTTCTCTTGCTCATTGACTGTGTTTATTACCTCCTGTTGCATTCTCTAGAATTGTAAAAAAAACAAACAAATCCCTAACAGGTACAAGGCCTTGTTAGGTAATTTCACCCTCTAACATCTACAAAAAACTGATACATCACCGTTGAGTGGAATGACTCTTTAAAAACGGTAAATACGCATATTAGGCAGACATCGTGTGAAGAGGTTCAGTTGTTATCTGACCTAATTTTAGAAAGTAGAAGGTGCAAGATGTAAGAGATTCACTATGGAATAAGTGTTGCTGCCAGAAATTTTAATTTCTGCATCTCAGAAACAACTAGCCTTCTGGGATTTCCACACACTGCAGTCTCTTAAATGTGTAAATCTAGACTAAAAAAGAAAGAAATATATTGAGCTGCAGTTCTGTTGGCAAAAACACCTTGTTAATCATTTATGGACCTTCTACAGAACTCACTTTAAAGGGGCATTAAACCCAAAAACAAAAAAATATATTATATTACAGCTTACCAATCCTTA
This sequence comes from Aquarana catesbeiana, assembly GCF_042186555.1. Taxonomy (NCBI): domain Eukaryota; kingdom Metazoa; phylum Chordata; class Amphibia; order Anura; family Ranidae; genus Aquarana; species Aquarana catesbeiana. The sequence continues at coordinate 244,391,538 of NC_133329.1, forward strand.
AATGTGGAGGCTGCATTAGTTTTCTGTTTTTTAGATTTTTTTTTTCACTTGGTGATCTGCCCAGGAAAACACTTCTTATCTTAGGGTGTCTCCATCCCACTAGAGGAACAATGGAGACACCCTTGGACAGCAGCACTGTCAATCTGGGGAGAGGCAAAACAAAAAGAGACCCTCTGATGGGACTTTCTAGGGCAATGACTGGATGTCAATCTGGGGAGAGGGTAGTGTTAGATGCACTAGCAGATTTACACGGACTTTCCATTAGTGACTAACAAATTAACGTTGAACTTTAAAACAGTTACAGCAACATTTTTTTTCTTTTTTCCTTTTTGGATAAAGGTTTTTCATAAACGATTAAAACAGTCGATTGTAAGCACCCCAATCACAGTTAAATGGTTTGTCTCAATTCTTTGAAACTTTTGCTGGACAGCTTGGTCTGTTAAGTGCGGGTTCACACTAGACGCGGCACGACTTGCAGGCACACGACTGCCGGGGCGACTTGCAAGACGACTTCTGTATAGAAGTCTATGCAAGTCGCCCCCAAAGTAGTACAGGAACCTTTCTTCTAAGTCGGAGCGACTTGCGTCGCTCCGATTAGAACGGTTCCATTGTACAGAACGGGAGGCGACTTGTCAGGCGGCTAGGTCGCCTGACAAGTCGCCCCCGTGTGAACCGAGCCTAAGGGAAGTTGAAAAATAGCAGACTTGATAGCTGGATCACCAGGTGAAAATAAAGTGAAAGAGCCTAAAAAAGAGAAAAACAAATGCAGTCACCACTTTGAATGTTTGATAAACTGCAATATAAATTTGTTTTAGGGTATACAGTATTTGCAGGAATTTCTGCTCACTTCCTGTTTGGCTATGGGGCAGGAAGTGAATGGAAATCTCTGCAATGGGACAAAGAGGGCAAAAATAAACCTTTCAGGCATTATGCCTCTCCCTTACTTAAAAAGAAACAACAAAAAAACAATAAAAAAAAAAACAAAAAACAAACAAAAACACATTTTGGCTATAGTTCTACTTTAACCAGTTACCAACCGCCGCACGACGATGTACGTCGGCAGAATGGCACGGGCAGGCAAAAGGACTTACAGGTACGTCCTTGCCTGCCCGCGGGTCCCCCCCCCCCCGGTGCCTGCCGCAGTCGGATTCAGGTCAGGGGCGATCAAAGGTGAGGGGGAGACCACTCTTTCGTGGCTCCCCCCCTCGCGATCGCTCCTGGCCAATGACGGGCTTCCTCGGCTTCTGTGAATGTAAACAGAAGCGGAGGAAGTGATGTCACTCTCCTCGAGCCGGTCTTTTCGTTCCGGCGCCGAGAAGAGAAGACATCCAAGTAAGTTTGCACCAACACTACACTTAGTGCCGGTTCACACTAGACGCGGCAGGACTTGCAGGTCGCCTCACCGAGGCGACCTGCACACGACTGCCGGGGCGACTTGCAAGACGACTTCTGTATAGAAGTCTATGCAAGTCGCCCCCAAAGTAGTACAGGAACCTTTCTTCTAAGTCGGAGCGACTTGCGTCGCTCCGATTAGAACGGTTCCATTGTACAGAACGGGAGGCGACTTGTCAGGCGGCTAGGTCGCCTGACAAGTCGCCCCCGTGTGAACCGGCCCTAACAGTAGAACACGCAGGCACACTTGTCACCCCCCAGTCACCCCCTGATCACCCCCCCGTACCCCCCTGTCACACTGACACCAAAAGCAGTTTTTTTTTTTTTTTCTGATTATTGCATTGGTGTCAGTTTGTGACAGTTATAAGTGTTAGGGCAGTTAGGGTTAGCCCCCTTTAGGTCTGGGGTACCCCCCTTTAGGTCTAGGGTACCCCCCTAACAAAGTTTTAACCCCGTGATCACCCCCGTCGCCAGTGTCACTAGGCGATCGTTTTTCTGATCGCTGTATTAGTGACACAGGTGACGCTACTTAGGGAGGCAAGTATATAGGTTCACCGTCAGTGTTTTATAGCGACAGGGACCCCTATATACTACCTACTAAAGGTTTTAACCCCTTGATTGCCCCCTAGTTAACCCTTTCACCAGTGATCACCATATAATTGTTACGGGTGAAGCTGGTTAGTTGGTTTGTTTATTATAGTTTATTATAGTTTTAGGGCACCCGCCATTTATTACCTTATGAAGGTTTAACCCCCTAACTGCCCGGCGGTGATATAAGTTACGTTTTTAGGATCAGATAAGGTCTGCGTCGCCCCAGGCAGCGTCAGGTTAGCGCCAGAACTGCTAACACCCACGCACAAAGCATACACCTCCCTTAGTGCTATAGTATCTGAACGGATCGATATCTGATCCGATCAGATCTATACTCTCCAGCAGTTTAGGGTCCCCCCAAAAAACGCAGTGTTAGTGGGATCAGCCCAGATACCTGCTAGCACCTGCGTTTTGCCCCTCAGCCCAGCCCAGTCCAGCCCACCCAAGTGCAGTATCGATCGATAACTGTAACTTACAAAACACTAAGCACACATAACTGCAGCGTTGGCAGAGTCAAGCCTGATCCCTGTGATCGCTAACAGTTTTTTGGTAGCATTTTGAATCAGTTGCTGACAGTCAGGAGCTTTTTTGCCTGTGAGTCTCACTAGTGTACCCCTAAATTTAGAGCCCAAAATGGCAAATCGAAGGTACACTAGTGAAGAGGCCTACACGTTTCTGAGCATGACAGATAGTGAAGAGGAAGTCACTCATCTGTCAGATTCAGGCTCCGAATACGAACCTGTAGAGGACAGCGGCTCCATGACAGATAGCTCTGACGACGGGGTTGTGGTCCCTGCTAAGGTCAGGCGTACCAGACCCCAATCTTCTTCTTCTGTCCTTGAAGTGCAAGAACCGCAGGTCCCTCGTATGGAGCAGAGAAGTACTAGGGCCGCTATTCCTTCTGGTGAACTGGCAAGCACCAGCGGCCTAGTACACCCTGGTCGTACATCCAGCACTGCATATCACGTGGTGACGTGGCGAGTCCCATAAGTGCAGTTCAAGCTGGTGAGGTGGCAAGCACTAGTAGTGTCCCGCTGCCACCAAGAAGACGAACACAGGCCCATCGTGCCCATAGTGCCCTTCCTGCTGCATTCGCCAATCCGAATTGGGTACCCACCACTTCTGCAGCACCCGTACTTCCCAAAATTCACTGGCCAACCCGGAATTCAGGTGGAAACAGTTGATTTTACGTCACTTGATTTTTATTAACTGTTTTTCACCGAAGATCTCTATAGATCTATTGTGGACCAAAGCAATTTATATGCTGGTCAAGACATCGCCGCTAATCCCCAGTCCTCCCTTGCCAGAGATTGGAAACCAATTACGGTTTCCGAATTTAAGCTCTTTCTGGGCCTTTCCCTCAACATGGGCATAAATAAAAAGAGTGAGTTGCAGTCATATTGGTCCACTGACCCAATTTACCATATGCCCGTGTTCTCTGCTTCCATGGCCAGGGCACGATACGAGCAGATTTTGCGGTTCATGCACTTCAATGACAATGAACTCTGTCGTCCTCGTGGAGACCCTGAATACGATCGGCTCTACAAAATTCAGCCCGTCGTAAACCACTTCAACCAACGTTTTGCAGACTTGTTTACTCCTGATCAAGTTGTCTGCGTTGAGTCCCTGATTCAATTTTCTGGCCGCTTATCATTCAAACAGTACCTTCCCAGCAAGCGTGCCAGATACGGGGTCAAGATGTATAAGCTCTGTGACAGGGCCACAGGCTATACATGTAGTTTTATGGTTTATGAGGGCAAAGATAGTCACGTGGAGCCGACAAACTGCCCTGACTACATAGGAAGCGCTGGCAAGATAGTGTGGGACTTGGTGTCACCCTTATTCGGAAAGGGGTACCACTTGTACGTGGACAATTATTACACGAGCGTGCCACTTTTTAGTCACCTTTTTGATCATCAAATTGGAGCATGTGGCACCATGTGACCTAATCGCCGGGCTTTCCCCAGCGGCTTGTAGATTCCTGTCTTAGGCTGGGGGAGAGAGCCTGCTTGAAGTGTAATAACTTGCTCGCTATGAAGTGGAGGGATAAAAAAATGTTTTCGTTCTTACCTCTCTTCATGCAGACACGACGGTCCAAATTCCTACGGCGACTGGTGTTGTGGAGAAACCCCTCTGTGTCCACGAATATAACCAAAATATGGGAGGGGTGGACCTCAACGACCAGTTGTTGGCGCCGTACCTAATTGCCTGTAAGGCCAGACGCTGGTACAAAAAAGTGTCTGTTTATTTATTTCAATTGGCTTTGCTGAACGCTCATGTGCTATACAGAGCTTCAGGACAGACTGGATCCTTCCTTAAATTCCAGGAAGAGATCGTCAGAGCCCTTCTGTTTCCAGACGGTGCTCCACCTCACCTTCCCCAACCAAATGCAGTAAGCCGGCTGCATGAGAGGCATTTTCCTTATGTCCTCCAGAGTACCCCTACCCAACGAGCTCCCCAAAGAAAATGTTGTGTCTGCAGAAAGCGCGGATTTAGGCGTGACACCCGGTATTGTTGTCCCTCCTGTCCTGGCAATCCTGGTCTTTGCATTGGTGAATGTTTTGAGCGCTACCATACACTAGTTGAGTTTTAGCGTAGGGTACAGCATTGCACAGACTAGGACACACTTTCACAGGGTCTCCCAAGATGCCATCGCATTTTGAGAGACCCAAACTTGGAACTGTTACAGTTTTAAAAGTTACAGTTATAAAAAAAAAAAAAATATATATTAAAAAAAAAAAAAAAAATTTACACAAAAAAAATATAAAATAAAAAAACAAAAATAGTTGTTGTTTTATTGTTCTCTCTCTCTCTCTATTTTCTCTCTATTGTTCTGCTCTTTTTTACTGTATTCTATTCTGCAATGTTTTATTGTTATGTTTTATCATGTTTGCTTTTCAGGTATGTCATTTTTTACTGTGTTTTAACCATTTTTTTGTTTTCAGGTACGCCATTCAGCTGCAGCGCGGATTTATTTATCTTGACAGCAACAGCGTTTGCTCCCACGATACATAAAGCCGTGACTCCAGCACTGTCGGAGGTGATTTCACCACCACAGTTACATACTTCAGCATATATGCCGAAGCGTGGGGGCAGCAGTGGGTGGAGGAGCGATTTGCTCCTGCCTTTTGCGGTGGGATGCCCCCATGCTTCGGCATATATAAACGGTGCATGTATGCCCATCATTAGAAGTAGGTGGATGAAGGGAGGTATTCTAATGGTGGGCATACCCACCGATCAATATCATTTTTTCGTTCAGCCCACAGGCTACATGAAAAAAAAAGTTTACAATATATGCCCAACAAGGACCAGCAACATACTGGTATGTTGCTGGACTTTGAGTGGTTATACCAGAATGATGCCTGCAGGTTTAGGTATCATCTTGGTATCATTCTTTTCAGCCAGCGGTCGGCTTTCATGTAAAAGCAATCCTAGTGGCTAATTAGCCTCTAGACTGCTTTTACAAGCAGTGGGAGGGAATGACCCATCCCTCCCCCCCCCCCCCCCAACCACCACCATCTTCCATGTTTTTCTCTGGCTCTCCTGTCCCAACAGGGAACCTGAGAATGCAGCCGGTGATTCAGCCAGCTGACCATAGAGCTGATCAGAGACCAGAGTGGCTCCAAACATCTCTATGGCCTAAGAAACCAGAAGCTACGAGCATTTCATGACTTAGATTTTGCCGGATGTAAACAGGCCATTGGGAAATTGGGAAAGCATTTTATCACACCGATCTTGGTGTGGTCAGATGCTTTGAGGGCAGAGGAGAGATCTAGGGTCTAATAGACCCCAATTTTTTCAAAAAAGAGTACCTGTCACTACCTATTGCTATCATAGGGGATATTTACATTCCCTGAGATAACAATAAAAATGATTAAAAAAAATAAAAAATGAAAGTAACAGTTTAAAAATAAGATAAAAAAGCAAAAAAATAATAATAAGCACCCCTGTCCCCCCTGCTCTCGCGCAAAGGCGAACGCAAGCGTCGGTCTAGCGTCAAATGTAAACAGCAATTGCACCATGCATGTGAGGTATCACCGCGAAGGTCAGATCAAGGGCAGTAATTTTAGCAGTAGACCTCCTCTGTAAATCTAAAGTGGTAACTTATAAAGGCTTTTAAAAAGGTATTTAGTTTGTCGCCACTGCACGTTTGTGCGCAATTTTAAAGCATGTCATGTTTGGTATCCATGTACTCGGCCTAAGATCATCTTTTTTATTTCATCAAACATTTGGGCAATATAGTGTGTTTAATGCATTAACATTTTAAAAAAGTGTGTTTTTTCCCAAAAAAATGCGTTTGAAAAATAGCTGCGCAAATACTGTGTGAAAAAAAAAAATGAAACACCCACCATTTTAATCTGTAGGGCATTTGCTTTAAAAAAATATATAATGTTTGTGGGTTCAAAGTAATTTTCTTGCAAAAAAAAATAATTTTTTCATGTAAACAAATGTGTCAGAAAGGGCTTTGTCTTCAAGTGGCTAGAAGAGTGGGTGATGTGTGACATAAGCTTCTAAATGTTGTGCATAAAATGCCAGGACAGTTCAAAACCCTCCCAAATGACCCCATTTTGGAAAGTAGACACCCCAAGCTATTTGCTGAGAGGCATGTCGAGTTCATGGAATATTTTATATTGTGACACAAGTTGCGGGAAAAAGACAATTTTTTTTTTTTTTTTGCACAAAGTTGTCACTAAAAGATATATTGCTCAAACATGCCATGGGAATATGTGAAATTACACCCCAAAATACATTCTGTTGCTTCTCCTAAGTATGGGGATACCACATGTTTAGGACTTTTTGGGAGCCTAGCCGCGTACGGGACCCCGAAAACCAAGCACCGCCTTCAGGCTTTCTAAGGGCGTAAATTTTTGATTTCACTCTTCACTGCCTATCACAGTTTCGGAGGCCATGGAATGCCCAGATGGCACAACCCCCCCCCCCCAAATGACCCCATTTTGGAAAATAGACACCCCAAGCCATTTGCTGAGAGGCAAATGAGACCTGCAACATACTCACCATGCCTCTCAGCAAATAGCTTGGGGTGTCTACTTTCCAAAATGGGGTTATTTTGGGGGGTTTTGTGCTATCTTGGCATTTTATGGCCTTCAAAACTGTGATAGGCAGTGAAGAGTGAAATCAAAACTTTATGCCCTTAGAAATCCTGAAGGCGGTGATTGGTTTTCGGGGCCCCGTACACGGCTAGGCTCCCAAAAAGTCCCACACATGTGGTATCCCCATACTCAGGAGAAGCAGCTAAATGTATTTTGGGGTGCAATTCCACATATGCCCATGGCCTGTGTGAGCAATATATCATTTAGTGACAACTTTTTGTAAATTTATTTTTTTTTTTTGGTCATTATTCAATCACTTGTGACAAAAAAAATAAATATTCAATGGGCTCAACATGCCTCTCAGCAATTTCCTTGGGGTGTCTACTTTCCAAAATGGGGTCATTTGGGGGGGGGGGGGGGGTTGTACTGCCCTGCCATTTTAGCACCTCAAGAAATGACATGGGCAGTCATAAACTAAAAGCTGTGTAAATTCCAGAAAATGTACCCTAGTTTGTAGACGCTATAACTTTTGCGCAAACCAATAAATATATGCTTATTGACATTTTTTTTTACCAAAGACATGTGGCCGAATACATTTTGGCCTAAATGTATGACTAAAATTGAGTTTATTGTATTTTTTTATAACAAAAACTAGAAAATATTTTTTTTTTTCAAAATTTTCAGTCTTTTTCCGTTTATAGCGCAAAAAATAAAAACGGCAGAGGTGATCAAATACCATCAAAAGAAAGCTCTATTTGTGGGAAGAAAAGGACGCAAATTTCGTTTGGGTACAGCATTGCATGACCGCGCAATTAGCAGTTAAAGCGACGCAGTGCCAAATTGTAAAAAGTGCTCTGGTCAGGAAGGGGGTAAATCCTTCCGGGGCTGAAGTGGTTAAAAGCATTTTATACTATGGAGAAGCCTTTTTTCTTTTGCCTTTCATAACTTATCACATTGAAAATGAGGCTGTGTATATCTGAATGTTGGTAGTCCCGAGGCTGTGTGGAGGATCATCCTATCTCCCACAGAAATTACATAAGCGTTTTATGACTATCCTGTAATTGACCACTTCCTGACCGCCTAACTGGGAATTTACGTCATTACTTTGACATCAAATACTGTGCTACATCATGCACAGATACATCAAATAACCACAGTATTTTCTTTTCTTGTGGGCAACTGGCTTTCAGATAAAAGTGGTCCCCCGGCTTATGTTACCGATCGCTGAGCCCGGGAGCCATCCGGCGCTGGCAGTGTCTTGCCATAGAGATAAAGGACTGCAAGATGGCCACCGCTCATCTCTATGCCCTTGGAGGACCGGAGCGAAGTCAGGACGTCACTACCAATTCTCTAGCCATATAAACATGTTTTTTTTTTTTGATCATTTGCTTTTAAGAGTAGAGGAGAGATTTGATCTCGCCATAAAGAGGACCTGTCATGCTGTATTGTTATCGCAAAGAAAGTTTACATTCCTTGCGATAGAAATCAAAGTGATCAAAAAAAATTTGTTAAAAAGGGACAGTGTAAAAATTAAAAATTGTAATAAAATAAAATAAAATGTTACTTTTTTTTAAAGCACCCCCAGCACCGCCTGATCACACGCAGTAGTAAACGCATATGTAGGTCAAGCCCACATATATAAACGGTGTTCGCACCACACATGTGAATTATCGATGCGAACATCTGAGTGAGAGCAATAATTCTAGCACCAGACCTCCTCTGTAATGTTAACTGGTAACCTGTAGGAATTTTGAGCGTTGCCTATGAAGATTTTTAAGTACCGTGATTTGGCGCCATTCCACGAGTGCATGCAATTTTAAAGCATGACGTGTTAGGCATCTATTTACTCGCCGTAAGATCATCTTTCATATTATACAAAAAAACTGGGGTATATATTAGGATTTGTTTTTTAATTAAAGTGTATTTTTTCATATATTTTGTGGTTTTTTTGCATTAAAATTCATTAAAGTGTATTTTTTCCAAAAAGAAAATTGCATTTAAAAAACGCTGGGCAAAATCCGTGTGGCATGAAAAATTGCAACAACCACCATTTTAAAAATAAATACATTTTATATATATATATATATATATATATATATATATATATATATATATATATTTTTTTTTTTTTTTTTTTTTTTTTTTTTTTTTGGGGGGGGGGGTTCTAAGTTATTTTCTAGCACAAAAAAAAACAGTTTTTACTTGTAAACAATAAGTCCCTATGGGAAGTTGGTAAGCGTGTCCCCCATTGTCACTTTTGGGTGAAGGTTTCTGGTGGTGGCAGAGGAAGAAGCGATTCATTACGTGTCAACATATGGTTAATGGTATTCTTATATGCATCTTCCATTCACATATTATGTATTATTACTCAGTTGTTTGTTTAT